>NC_060130.1:482336657-482968621 GCF_021461395.2 Schistocerca americana
TGCAATACCATGGAAGGGACTCATTTACTTCCCCAATTCCCATGCCATAACATTCTCCCTCATGTAACCATCTGCCAAAACAACTGCACAGAACGCCAGAACTGACTTTCCTATGGCAGCTCAAACACTTCTTGCTCATGGTTGTTTCAAATATTTTTTACAAAATTTATCTAGGCAGCAACAGTAATTTTCTATTAACTACAGATCGCAAAAGTCACTAAAGTTCTATGGTACACTAATATATGTGTATACTATTAATATAGAAATGTAATGTAGTTAAACTAACATTAAAAATCAAAACTTGTATACCCGAAAAATTAGCCCAAAGAGCGGGTATGCACGATACATACTTTATGCATTTTGAAAGGAATTATGAAAGATAGAACTTAAAACCTTTAATTCTCTGAGTAGATACAGTACTACTAAATATATGTGTAATGAAAACAATCTAAATTCTTCACTTAATACTTAAAGAAATGTCTTCTATTTGTGTGTAAACCTACATCTAAATTACGCGGAAACTGGCCCTTATGTTATGTTTTTGTTTTTTTCGAGAAATACTTTGAAACAAGTGAAACCTTCAATACACAATATAAAACAGACTCTAATGAACTTTATTATGGTGTAATATTAACTTAATTGACAGTTATTATAGAATTAATTACTTATCTTCATGAGCTTAATATTCAAGCGCGTGCGATTTGCACCAGTGCTGCCACCCCAAATCAATTATGTTGATGCTAACTGTCCTTACAACATCTCATTTGATACAGAAATCCTCCTGACATTATTTTCCAGTATTTTTAGCACTATATCCCACACAATCTTCTTCGTATGCCTCAATTTCACTTACTTAATCTAGATTCATAATTTTCTGTCTGGTGTCTCTCTTTCCTTCTGTTCAATCTTCGCCTTTGTTGCCACTGCTCAGCTGAATCAGCACCTCACTAGGTATCACCAGATACTTCCGCTGCAATATTCGGGGCAATCTCACTGGTTCCACATTCCTATCCCATTCCCTTGCTGCCTTTCCCTTTCACCTGTCAGCCTCCTTTCTTTTCCCTCCCCACTTTCTTGTTCCTCTCACTCCCTCAACCAACTTATGTACTTTAAACTGTGATAAAAACTCGCCATTATTTGTTATAGGAGGATGTTACCTAAGACAAGGTACAGTTTGAAAGGTTAAAATTAATAGTAATACCCCAAAACTTTATAAGATTCACCATAACTCAGCAAATAATTTAAAGAATTTAATAGCACATGCTTGAAACAAAGTTAAGGTAACATCCTTACCACATTCCAGTCAGTGCCCATAGACATTATGGGCATGTTGTGATTTTGTTAACAGTTAACACTTGAAGAACCTCTGAGCATGGTTTTCCAGATTGTTATGTCTCAATGCATTATTTCAGAGCGGTGCCACATTAAAGGCTGTAGTTAGCTCTTTTAGTACTTCAGAGCGCCACTAGTTCATCCGATTTCGACCTTTTAGCTTACCTGGGCCACACTGGAAGAAGAAAAGTATTTTTAGGCCACATAATGTACTTAACACTAACAATAACTGCTAAGGGAAAAAAAGAAATATCGGTAGACAATTGAGAGAATGGTATAGTGTGGTGGGAGTTTCAATTTGAAAATATTCAATCATAACTTTATATAAACAGAATATTATTATTATTTCTTTCTTTTCTCAAACATTATTATTGTTATTATTATTATTATTATTATTATTATTACAATCGATTCTTGAGCTACTTTGATACTTGATTTGCGCCACATGGGACCTATAGGTTGGACACCCCTGCTCTTCCACAAACTGCTACATGACTTTTAAAACATATTAAAGGAATGATCAGTTGCCACATGTTCATTGTCGAAGAATAAGTCCATAGTTGTCATGATCACAAAAGTTTCTCATGAAGTGGGTGACAGTTTGGCTGATGAAGAAATTCTGGGTCTGTTTGAAGAATCTGGTACCAAAATTGACAACGATTGTTTCAAAATTGATGACGGTATTTCTGAAACAGATGGTAAACTGCTTTTCTCTTTTACCTGACATGCAGGAGCCACACAAAGAAGTCATAATGATTTATGATTTCCAG
This sequence comes from Schistocerca americana, assembly GCF_021461395.2. Taxonomy (NCBI): domain Eukaryota; kingdom Metazoa; phylum Arthropoda; class Insecta; order Orthoptera; family Acrididae; genus Schistocerca; species Schistocerca americana. The sequence goes on from NC_060130.1 coordinate 482,338,760, forward strand.
GGGCTGCAGCAGTCACAGTGGCCCGTCTATAGAGAGGGGGGGGGGGGGGTGAGAGAGAGAGAGAGAGAGAAATAGAGAAGATGAAGTTTGGATGACAAAGTGTTAGTTACTTTACAGTGAAATGCATTTGTATTAGTTATTATTTACTGTTGATAACTTCTTGCATATGAAGCAGAAAAGACCTTTACCTTCCAACAGCTGCAATGGATAAGTTATAAAAGACGTTATGAATTATCCAGAAAAGAAAGAGGAACAAAACATACTGAGAAAGTTGTTGAGTTGTTTGATAGCAATGAATTTGCTCACACATACAAATGGAGCTACTAATCTTAAAATTGTGAAACTGGAAGAAATGCCAGGATATAGTAATCTGCACATCTCAAAATTGGAAAAACAGTTATTGAAGAATATATCTCATTGGTGGTTTACAAATCCTAAATAGTAAAATATTATGCAGATTTGAAAACAAAGTTTCCTACACAACAGCCCTGTGCCCACTCTGAGAATTCAAAATAGACATAAGTTAATAAATTTCCTGTATGGTGGCTTAGCAAGCAAATCTAAAGTGCAGTTTCTGAGTAATCTTTTTAAATTGTAAGAGTTCACAACACAAGATATGAACTCTTGTGTATGCCTTATCACTAAGTATTGGAAAGAGTAATGATCAAAAATGGTAAAAGCATTTTCAAAAAATTGTGTTAAATAGCTGAATCAAACATTACGCCTACGTTATCAGCTGCATAAATTTTCAAAATGGAATAACAGTTTTTGTGGAAGGCCAAAATTCAACCATAATTCATATGAATCTCTGAAACAGAATGACAAAATCATTAAGTTCATGTATTATGATGCACACGAATTAGTCAACACATATTACATGTTCTTGCTTTCTTCATACTGATACTGAATTGGAATAACTGTCTGTTTTGTCAACATTGGATGAGAGTTCAGTTCTGTGTGTGCAGGAAGGGTGTGTGAGGGTAGTGGGGTGATTGGGGGGAGGGGGATGGGTGAGATAGACAGTTGCCCTCTCCTGACCCATGCTGGTTACATTGCTGTGCAAAGGACACGCACTCTAAAAAGAACAGTCTCTATAAAAACAATAATCAGAAGCTACAGTACAGTAACAAAACCTAATAATTCTTTCAAAGTAACTTGTGTGTAGAAGAAAGAAAAAGGATTGGTTTCTTGTGGATATTGTCACAACTGAGTTGCTAATATTGGTATTCAGTTGATTTACGTAGCTAACACACAATATAAAAGTGAAAAGTAATTGTGGTACAGGAATATGATTTTATTTTCCTTTATACAGTGCACATAGACAATATATAAGTAAGACATAGAACATAAACTGTGAAAAGAAAATGTTTGCATGCTGACTTTCTTGATGAGTTGAAGTACTGTTTCGCCTGCAGTCAGAAATACATCGTAGGACTGTTTAAATCTAGGTTCATGAAAGTGAGAATATTCCATATGGTTCAAATATGATTGATTTTTACTGTGGTAATCTAACAAGCACTGAGGTATGCTAAGATCAACATTGCAGTCCTTGAATCACCATCTACCCTCCTTCATAATGCACTGTCCAGTGTATTTCTCTTCTATGTCTCAACAGTCTTCCCTGTAATGAACTGTATTGTTATTGCACGTAGTGGTTCAGACATATGTGAATTACTTATAAAAATAAGCAAATTTCATGTAATTTCATTTCCAGTCCACTTGTGCAATATACAGGTTTCTTTAAATTTGCTTTACATTACATCATTTCAATTTTGTTACCACCAAAAAAATTCAATCCATCATTTACGTGTTACATGATTCTTCAGTTTGATTGTAGTTCTGAATGTTTTCTATGGCATTTTTCTATTTTTTGTGCGTGACATCTCAATTTGTAGCTCATAGATTTTTCTTAGGTGTGTTATGCACTACCTAAGTATATTGCACATCATAGTGTGGGCCACAAAATTGTATCCTCATTCATCACACACGAACTCCACAATTTTTGGAAATTGTAATCAATACCATCAACATTCAGAGGATAACAGAAGAGCGACTGTTAGTGATGTATCATTAAATCTAAAGCAACTGATCTGTTGAAACTGACCATTACTCAGTGTAATCAAAACATATCTTTAAAACTGATTATCACTCTATATTTAAAACAAAAATTTTACAGCTGGCAACAATAATTGCATCATCATTAAAGAAGTTTCAGAGAAATATGATTTTCATAATACACACAACAGAAATGTAAGTGAATGATTGTTTCTGATAAGTACAACCATATTAGAGATCAAAATCTTCTTTCGTTCAGCCACCATATACTTCAATAGCAAAATTTTGTGTTTGGTAACTTGTCTGAAATATTAAGCACCTGATTTTTAACTGTTCCCCCTATACTCACATAAAGCAGCAAGTTGCACAGTTCATTATTACTAGCTGGTGGATGTAGCAAGATATAAATCAGTAACTGTCTTCTTCACTGGCAGTGCTTTATTTCTACAAGGCTTATACATATTTTCACAGTCACTACTGGATGTGACAGTGGCTTGTTTTAGAACATGGGGATTTTGACTTATCTCACAAAATTCAACGATGACAGAAATATTTCCATGAAAACCTAGATGCAGGATGTGAGCTAGTTTCTGATGAGGAACATGATTACTGGGATGAAAAGTATTAGTGAGAGTGTACCTTCCATGTGTAAATTTTATTGCACAACTGAGAATGTGACACTCTGCTCAGTAACAAAGTGCATTCCAATGTGTTCATGGGACCAAATGAAGTTCCTCTACCTTCAATAATAGAACTGCAGGCAGTTTGGATGGACTGTCAAACACCAGCAGTAAATTAATTTCATTGACAAAGGTTTGTATATTTGTTTGTCTAGATACCTCTCTGTGAAGCTGGTCATACTTGAAGCTCTTCCACCTGCCTGTCATTCTGACATTTCAGTACTGCACAATAAGTAGAATTTAGAATGAGGGCAGTATTAATCTTAAGGAAAATCTGCCAGGTCTATACTACAGTTGTTGTTCACTGTCCCTTTATCTGTTTACATCATGAAAAGTTGCTTTTTAAAATTCTGTTTTCAAATTAGTGAGGTACTGAAAAGAGTAGCAGTAGACTAAACATTTTTAGTATGTAAGTTTCTAAAAATAGAGTTGGTAATTCCAAAAATATGCAATAAAAATCAAGAAAGATGCTATTTATTTAAAGGAAGTCTATGAAGGCCTTATGCTTTTCTGTTATCTTACTTCTTCATTCACATATGGGTAGTTAGAGAGGTCTTTTAGAGAAGTTGTGTTAAATGTTTGTAGCATGAAGTGAACCACACAGGAAATTCAGTACTACTATTATTCACAATGTACAGAAGTGGCTTGACAGACAATTTTTGCAGCACATTACTGCTGTTTTTTGAGTATGGTGCAACAAGGGTGGAGATTTCGGTATTATACTGGTGAAGGCCACTACATTTATCTCTCTTATGAGTTTTGTAATGGCAATTTTCACAATTAATTGGATATGTAAGCTGCTGGATTTATTAGATGATAAGCAAAAGTTATATTGTGCTTTTAACTCTGGACAGTCAGAGATTATGATACATGCATTGTTTGGTTGACCTAAAAATGCTCAGGAAAAGAGTATTGTAAACAAAAACAAAATAAAATTTTGGATGATACTGTCACTAGGTCAAATAGACAGCAAAAGTTAAGTTGCTTTTGACAATGGGCACAAAGACTTTCATTTAGTTCCCATGATCAAAACAGATATGATACTGAAGATATTTTTGGTTAAATATTAGCGGTACACCTGATTACATGAGATTCCATAACCAGATTATTTTTTTAACTTCTAAACAAAAGTAAATCTGCTCCATATGATCAACTAAAGCAAAGAAGGTCGAAGTCCAAAAGTTGATGTGAGTACCAAATATGATCAAATGGTGGGGAATACCCTTGACCCTTGCTTTCGTGGAATTGACAATCATGTAGCTCACTGTATTAAAGTGAAATCAAGAATTTTTTGTACAATCCAAACTGTAATACATCATGTACAATTTATTACCAGCATATAAGTAATTTCAAATGATAAAAAAATCCCTATGATCTTATAGCTGATGCCAAATATTTAGAAGAGTTGGTAGATGGTAAACCTTTTTAACCACAAGGACGTAGTTGGATAACTCTCATGAGTCATTTCACATTAAAAACATTTAGTTATTCATTCTTTTATGCTGATGTTTTATTTCAGTGTTTAAGGACCTTGCATGTAAAGTAGCACTGACTGCTTGTAGTACAGACGCATGAGCAAAGCATGTGCATTAATGTGCATGCATCAGACACTATACTGTATTCCAAATCCATTCATTTGTTCACTGTGAGCACATACATAAAAAAATAAGTTATTGAACAGAACAGTTTCATAATTAACTAAAACATTTTTGAATGTACACTATATTATGCATAAGAATGTTTTCATGAATTTTAACATTACCTCATGCTTATTGTGATCTAGATGTGAATTTCATCAATATGCAACATCCTTAACTACCTCTGACCTAATAAGGTAGCAGTGTTTTCCTGTAAATATTTATTATGAAATGTAAGACTTTGAAAAGTTAATATCAACAGTTTTTAAAATTATTTCATCATTAATAAAGGTCAGTAATAAGCCACAGGAAGTTACCAAGTAAAACAGAAGTGATATCTTGCACTCCTAAAGGAACTGCTATAGGCCATCTGCTGTTTTAATCTATATAAACAATTTAGGAGACAATCTGAGGAATCATCTTAGACTGTTTTCAGATAATTCTGTTGTTTATAATATAGTAAAATCATCAGAAGATTAAAATAATGGCAAAATAATGTATATAACATCCTATATGATGCAAAAAGTGGCAGGTGTTGCTGAACAATAAATAGTGTGATCTCATCTAGATGGTATTAAAAGGAATTCTTTTAATTTTGGTTATATTGTAAATCACACAAATTTAAATGCTCTCAATTCCATTAAAAAATGAAGGATTACAATTGTGAACAACTTAAATTGCAATGTTCACATAGAAGATGTTGTGGGAAGGTGAACTCAAAACTACACTTTATTGGCAAAACACTTAAAAGGTGGAACAGCTCTATTAAAGAGACTGCCTACACTACACTTGTCAATCCTGTTTTCGAGTACTGCTGCATGGTGTGGGATCCTTATCAGGTAGCATTGATGGAAGGCATCAAAAAAGTTGGAAAAGTGCAGCTCATTTTGTATTATCATGAAATAAGGCAGAGAGTGTCTTGGATATGATATGTGACTTGAGGTGGCAATAATGAAAACTGTTTTTCATTGTGGCAAAATCCTTCCATGAAATTTAAATCACTAAATTTCTCCTTCAAATGAAATAAAAATATTTTGTTAATGCCCACCCGCATAGGGAGAACTTACCATTTAAATAAAATAAAAGAAATTAGAACTTGCATGGAAAGATTTAAGTATTTTTTTTCCCTGTGTGCTGTTCCAGAGAGGAATGGCAGAGAAACAGATGGAAGATTGTTTGATGAATCCTTTGCCAAGCATTTAAGTGTGAATAGCAAAGTAGTCATCTAGATGTTGATGTAGACATCAAGATTATAACTAACACCTATATTTGAAAGTAAACCTTAAAGCTTAAAACCCAGGGATCCATCTATTGTAAGCAAAGATAATTGGTGATGATTTTAGTTCAGAACCATGCTATGAAAAGGAAATAGAAAATAGAATCATATGGGATGATGGTAAAGAGATTGGTGCCTACAAAAATAGATGTCTACCAAATAGATGTAGGTGTAGATATATTGCATTAAATTCTAAAAGGAAGAAAGACTTCTCATTTCTGGGTCATGGAAGTTAATCATCTCGTCATAAAACAGTGGTTACCACCTAAACAAATATCTGTTCAGTACTGATGGGGAAGAGGGAATAAACTAACAGAGAGTCTAAAAAAATTTTTAAAACAAAATTACAGTAAGGATGAAGATGTGTGAGTATGATAGTAACATTAGAAATAATAATAACATTAATAATCAGATACAAACAAAAGTGAATGGAGAATCGGTTACAGTAGGACACGAAAGAACTTCAAGCAATACTCAGAATGGAAAAGGGAATATCTTGGGAAGAGTGAATAGCCTGATAGAATTATGTCCACTAAAGAAAGGGAAATGGCTGGTATAAATGAACCTCAGTGAAGAATGAGTAGAATCAAGCAGGTAATATTATGAAAGAAAAATATATAATGGATTTAAGTTCATAGTAACATGAAAAGTTAGCCCCATTTTAATGTGAAATTAGACTTTTTGTTTATCAAGTTCAGTTAGACAATAATCAGAAATTTTAGATGAGAGAGTTCTGTCAGTTGAGGGCTGAGTAGCAGAACCTTCTGTACATACTCTGTTATCAAAAACAAAAGATGCCAAAGAACAGTGTTTGTTGAATTGAGTTTTCAACAATACCGGAGATGATGTGTGCCATTACAAATTTTTATAGTTTCAGTTGAGATGCTGTTCCACAGTATGACAGTCTTAGCAGAACAAAATATAATGGTATTACCAATTTCTAGAACAAATTTTTCTAGCAGCCATACATGCAACCCCTCTCATCTTCATTCCATTGCTCTACTGCAATACATACTTTCTGCCTGATACAATGATGTCTGCACTTACAAACAGCCTTCTATGTGCAGAGCTTCAGAGTCATACATTGTCCTTTACAGTTGTCCTTTTACAGTCATCAGGAATTATCATTTGACAATATATTCATAACTAATCTACATCTACTGGGAAGGAATTTATTGTTTCTATAAGATATTAGCCCATTGTTTATTACTATATGAAAAATTTATAGGTTTTAAAGTAGTCTTCAGTGGAAATAGCTGAGAATCAGTCCATTTATTTTGTCTTTTTGGTGGTGGGCAACAGACAACAACATATTCTCACATAAATAATTCCAGTGTGTTTCTAATTGATAGGAACTTTCATTTCAGTGTCAGATGTTATATCTGAAGATTTTATAACTTTTTTGTAGTCAACATTCAATTGGTGTCTTTATCTTGGTACATTTTCAACCATTTATAGCATTACACTCTTTCCTACTCACATAAATATAAATAAAAATTAGCGTGTCATAAAAAATAGGCATACTTACAACTGTAAGCTAGTTAACATATGGAAAAAAATAGATCTTCAAATAATTACTACTGAAAGACATATCTGTTTCATAATGAGCTGATTTGTAAATATGTTTCAAAACTGAACTGTTGAAAATTGTGACAGTTAGTTAGCTGGCTCCATATTCTGTGGGTTATATTCATGATATATGTTATGTGTGGAAAGTGTCAATTGAAAAAGAGATTGCACAGACAATGTGAATATGTATGCAGATTTGTAGTTGACTGATTATTTGTGTTCAAGAAATACTCCATGGTACAGAAAGTGTTACTAAGGAGAAATACATTTAATATATAATTGAAAAGGCAGTGCCTTGTCATGTTGGGGACACTGGTTCCTGCCTAACACCAAAGTTAAGCAATTTTGGGCCCTGTTAGTACTTGGTTGGGCAAATAAGAAATAAAGTAACTTCCTGCACCTTGTTTCTTAAATAGAAGCTAAACTAGGCATGTGCTGAACTATGCATTCTATACAACTTTAATTTCTCTAAAATAATTAGAATTTTTACAGAAAGATTTAAGTGCTCAGTATTCCCCCATGTTGTTCACAAGTGGGGTGGTAGAGAAATAGTCTTAAGATTGTTTGATGAACCGTCTGCCAGGCATTTAAGAGTGAACTCTAGAGTACTAATCTAGAAGAAGATGTAAATGAATAATATTGTGTTTGACACAATGAAATGCCTTTGACAAGTCTTGAGGCAGACCAGCTGGTGATATTTCATCATTTTAAAAATACAAGTAGGTGTCTTGTTGCTAAAATTTTTAATGTGATATGTATTTGCATCATCATGTGGTTAGTCTGTTGTAAGACATGATGAATATACTAGCTGTTTTATGAAAACCAGTAAATGCTACATAAAAAATACAGAGGACTGCAAACTGCTGAAAAAATTTCAATCAAAATACTACAGTCTGCACAGTAGAACAGTTGACCCAAACCCCAAAACTTAGAGTGTTGTTAGGTAAGTACTTTTCAAGTTCTCAATGCATAAACCTGTGAAGATTTCAGCTCCAGTCAGAACACTCTTATTGAAGAAACTTCGAGTTGCTTTTCTGCTGGCATTGGTGCTGCAACTGCAGCACCAAGTTGTCTAGGGAGGCCTTATTCTGATATATGTTGCACAAATATGAAAGAAGATAATCGTATCTCATCATATAGTCCGTTCCATGTGCAATTTGCTTTATGAATGGCCTGTTATAAATTGTAATGTGTGCAATAAACCTAGCACTAAAAAGGAGGAAAAAGTGTTGGTTGCTTTATCTATCTGTTGGAAGAAGTTAACTGTTTTTAACTGATGTTCTCTTGGTGTCTGTGTCAATCAATAATTTGTCATAACTTAAACACTTTCTATGATATCAAAATGTGCTGAGTATGGAACTGAACATGATTCATTGGGAAAAGATTTCACAGAATTAAACTCATTAGAAACGAAAATTGTTAACAGCTCAAAAATGTTTTTATAGCTTATATTCACACCACAACATGGGCAAATAGTAACCAAATTGTATGTTTCTAACTGTTTGTGTTTTAATTTCATAGGGTGAAAGGGAACAGCTGCATGATTCATTTTTTATCTTCTGTCTGGCTCTGTAGATCACATGTTGTTCAAGTAGTGAACTGGTAATATAGGAAGAGTCAACTTAGTATATACAATATTCCTTGAACTATTGTTAATGAGAATTTTAGATGTCATGTGTACTATACTCCACTTATTCCCAAACAAATGCTGAGCATAGTTGTATATATTTGACAGTTGTACTAAAGATTTATTACTGACAAATAATTGTTAACTTGCCCAGCAGCAGTCAATCATAATTCATATTGTTAAATTATTATAAAGTTTTCATACAATCTCAAAAGTAGAAAATCATACAGAAACAAGTTGTTACACAACCAACAATTCATAGCATCTCACATTGTTTAGAACATGAATCGTGTCTTTGAACTGACAAGAGGAGAAATATGTGACCAGTAATAGCCTTTGAACAACAGCAAGCAAATTTACACATGTTACTTCAAACATCATCTGTCTGACCCTTTAACAAAACAAATACTAAACGTTTTTTATCATTAGATATAAATCACAATGTAATGAAAAATATTCTTTATGATTCCTTAGTCTTACTACAGGCCTCTGCCATAGCAAAGTAACCTAGCTGAAGTGATGTATTGGCGATTGATTGAAAACAAATGATTGTTTTTAAATCTCATGGAAATGAGTTCTTGCTCTCTATCTTGAATGTTCTCTCATTTACACTGCTCGAGCTACAGAGTTGTTATCCTTCCCCTGCATGCCACTTACACATTTCCTTGTAGATGATACCACTTTTCAAGCACATTCTTCAGAGTGTTCGCTTTTTGTTTAAAGTTACAGACTACATTATCTTGTATGATTTGAACATCAATCAGTTTTTCATATGTTATTTATTTCACATTTGACAACTGTTCTTCCAAGCTCTCATCAACTGATGTATTACTATCTGCAGATTATTTTGATTTCTGCATATGGTTGGTGGTAGGCAGTACCATATTCTCTATGCCTGGACTACAGACACAGTGACACAATTTTTGAAAATGAAAATAAAATTGTCATTCTTTTAGTACTGCACACCATTTTTAATTTCCTTTTGCAGTTTTTGAAACTAAAACGTTGGAACATTTTTAGTGGAATGGAAAAGAATGATCCAGTGAACCATTAATTTGTGCTAAAATGATGAAAAGAAATATGAAGGTAGTGCTGTCCATGGAACAAATTCTGATTGGTTTAAAAAACAAGCATCACACCAAATTAAAACAACCAAAACCTTTCTTCTAGTATACCAGATAAAATGGTAATATTGTTCCATTATCGTTAGTGCTAAACATATCACTTATGGACACCTTAAGTGTGTTCTAATGTCAATATATTTTCACCCTGTTCTAGTAGTCTGCTGCCCTGAGTGACTAGATGAATTAGTCTTGTTATATCTGATGATGTAACATAGTACACATAATTAATTTTTTTCAGTATTGCCAAAACATTAATTTACAATCTAAGATGTAATAAAAGCACTTACTAACTTTATGTTTTATCACACATGACAGAACATTGCTTTTTCATGTCATCACAAGGAAGAATTAATGAAGAGACATTTTAACATACTTCCTTGGTAATTTGAGAATTGTTTCAGTAATAACCCTTCAATAAAACATTGAATTGGATGTTGTATCCTCAGTTTTGACAAATTTGATTTCTACACACATGTAGGGACTCATTATTTCCCAAGAAGCAACTCTGATCATCTCATTTTTTTTTTTCATTTCTTCTTCCCTCTTATGGTGTCTAAATTATAACCTACATATAAATAATTTACTTTCACATTTTCCTGCTTCAGTTTCTGTAAGTAAACATTTACTATCTTTTTGAGGGTGTTTTCTTGTAGATACACATGTGAGTCATATACACTCCTGGAAGTGGAAAAAAGAACACATTGACACCGGTGTGTCAGACCCACCATACTTGCTCCGGACACTGCGAGAGGGCTGTACAAGCAATGATCACACGCACGGCACAGCGGACACACCAGGAACCGCGGTGTTGGCCGTCGAATGGCGCTAGCTGCGCAGCATTTGTGCACCGCCGCCGTCAGTGTCAGCCAGTTTGCCGTGGCATACGGAGCTCCATCGCAGTCTTTAACACTGGTAGCATGCCGCGACAGCGTGGACGTGAACCGTATGTGCAGTTGACGGACTTTGAGCGAGGGCGTATAGTGGGCATGCGGGAGGCCGGGTGGACGTACCGCCGAATTGCTCAACACGTGGGGCGTGAGGTCTCCACAGTACATCGATGTTGTCGCCAGTGGTCGGCGGAAGGTGCACGTGCCCGTCGACCTGGGACCGGACCGCAGCGACGCACGGATGCACGCCAAGACCGTAGGATCCTACGCAGTGCCGTAGGGGACCGCACCGCCACTTCCCAGCAAATTAGGGACACTGTTGCTCCTGGGGTATCGGCGAGGACCATTCACAACTGTCTCCATGAAGCTGGGCTACGGTCCCGCACACTGTTAGGCCGTCTTCCGCTCACGCCCCAACATCGTGCAGCCCGCCTCCAGTGGTGTTGCGACAGGCGTGAATGGAGGGACGAATGGAGACGTGTCGTCTTCAGTGATGAGAGTCACTTCTGCCTTGGTGCCAATGATGGTCGTATGCGTGTTTGGCGCCGTGCAGGTGAGCGCCACAATCAGGACTGCATACGACCGAGGCACACAGGGCCAACACCCGGCATCATGGTGTGGGGAGCGATCTCCTACACTGGCCGTACACCACTGGTGATCGTCGAGGCGACACTGAATAGTGCACGGTACATCCAAACCGTCATCGAACCCATCGTTCTACCATTCCTAGACCGACAAGGGAACTTGCTGTTCCAACAGGACAATGCACGTCCGCATGTATCCCGTGCCACCCAACGTGCTCTAGAAGGTGTAAGTCAACTACCCTGGCCAGCAAGATCTCCGGATCTGTCCCCCATTGAGCATGTTTGGGACTGGATGAAGCGTCGTCTCACGCGGTCTGCACGTCCAGCACGAACGCTGGTCCAACTGAGGCGCCAGGTGGAAATGGCATGGCAAGCCGTTCCACAGGACTACATCCAGCATCTCTACGATCGTCTCCATGGGAGAATAGCAGCCTGCATTGCTGCGAAAGGTGGATATACACTGTACTAGTGCCGACATTGTGCATGCTCTGTTGCCTGTGTCTATGTGCCTGTGGTTCTGTCAGTGTGATCATGTGATGTATCTGACCCCAGGAATGTGTCAATAAAGTTTCCCCTTCCTGGGACAATGAATTCACGGTGTTCTTATTTCAATTTCCAGGAGTGTATTTATATTTTTGAAGATGATGCAGTCAACATCTGAATTCATGCTGGCCTATATGATTAAAAGGTTATCTAGTGTTTGTCAGATGAATAAAATCAGGAAGATTATTTATTTCTCTTTAACATAAATAATTGTAATTGTTGCATCTTAACAAGTGTGTCAGGTTGGCAATTCACCAAAATATAAATAAATATAAAGTTTCATACTTATTGCCACTGCCCTGCACAAAAACATATATGTAAGTTGTTGTGCTTAGTTATGTGATATTTATTGTAAAGTTTTAGGACCTAGCAAAAACAATAATTCATAAGCCAATGTTCTAGAATCCCAAGAATGATAGTACAGTGTTGCCGCCATTTTCAACATAATACATAAATAAGTAGGCTTCTGAGGCAAAAGTCAATGCCATTAAAATCCTTCTGGGTGCACTGAGACATCAACATATGAAATATTTGAAGTACTAAAATAAACCAATGTTTTGGCCTGGTTACAATGGCCTTACACGGGTCAAAGAGGAAGACTGCTGCAAATAGTCTGAAATGTGAATTTATTTTAATATTTCAAATATTTTATGAGCAGTAGTACTCACAGAAGGATTTTAATGAGAGTTTAGACATAACATCCTCAGGCGCTTCAGTTTATTGTTAATCTTTCACTTCAAGGATTTCTCAGTTATTCCTCCAAGCAGTTTCTCTTCATTCCTGTTTACACTACATCTGACCTGTATATTTCATTCAATACATACCTGAGGAGATTCCAAGGCACAATTTTCATGTTGTGATGATAGTGGCGAGAAATCCATAGGCTGTTCCCATTTTGCTTGGGAGAATTTGAATGAAAATCATGGAGTGTGGCAACATATTCTCTTCCAACCCCCCCCCCCCCCCCCCCCCATCCCCAATTAATAGCAGGTTTCCAGCTAACTATTTTATGTTTTTGCTCTTTGTTCACTTAGTTTCCAGGTTATATCCCTATTATCATGCACTCATGTATAAAAATAGTATAAAGGGTGAGTTACATAAGATGCAACACTCATTTTATTTGCTTCCATACGTCAAAATGAGGTTTTCCAGGCACATAATAGTGAGAAATAAACTGAAAACTATTATAGAGACTAACAATTTTTATTCTTTAACATAGGTTTGGTTAAGAGAGCCTTAGTTGCTGTTGCTTATGCGCTAAGAGTAATGGTTATGTATTTCACTCTCATGAAGTGAGAGTAATGGTTCAGCTGAAGAAAGTTCACACATGAAAAGTGGCATGCAGCCACAAGGGAATCTTGTATACTCAAAGTGTCTCAGCCCGAGCTCCTGCTCTTGTTGATTACACTTTTACTACAATCACACATTAATACCTGTAAAACCTTAAGAATAGAGAAGTGTTTTCAAAAATAGACAGCTACTACTTTCTCATTTTTTTTCTTATCATACATTTAGGAGCCAGTACTTCATCTATTGCTCCAGTTATATAACTAGCAATGTTCAGATTTAATAGCAAATGACGTATGTATACAGCAGCAAAATGGTCACGTTGGTGGCACCAGAATAGAAAAGCTTCAAAAATATTACTTTGTAATATCTCAATGTCAAGGATGTACTGTCTGCCCCTTAAGCTGATCTATATTTTTATATCTAGTTTCCACGAAATTATGTATGTTCAGATACGACAATTGAATTCTAAAGTTAAGAAACATGCTTGCTAGAGAATGGTTTAAGTGTGTTTGATAGAATTCCGCTTTTTCTTAAGATCTGTGGAAGAACATTATTCATGTGAACACATCCTAATTCAACAATATCTGTGTTTGATGGTATAGTGGAGAACAATGTCCTGGACTGAGAACTGAGCAATAATGCAACACTTATGTTGTTCTTGTTGGAGTCTGTGTCAACATTTTCCATATAGTTTAAAGTAAATAATTAAAACCATATTCAGGAAAAATGTAATTTACAGTCTTTTCTTGGTCGTGACTGTCTGGAAGGTTTACTTGTACATCAGTCGAATTTCATGTATTCTTATTGTCCCAGTACAGTACATACATAGCAGAAAATTGTTAAACAACACACTGGAAATGTCCTGTAAATGATCCAGTCACTTATATCACATAGAAAAACTTGGCAAAAAGTACAGAGGTCATGTCTTATATTGTTTGTTGGTTTTTACTGAATTTGGATTGTCTTCCACAGGCTCAAAAACAACATCTTTCTGCCGTCATAAATTATAGCTTTCAGTCTGGGAAAACCATGTTCTGTAGCCAAGGAAGACAAAAAAGTTTCTTGTAGACATGTATCAGGGTACTTTATGGGACCAATAAAATTGTTACCAATGTTTTTGTCCACTGTAAGGTGTGTGATTTGATATATAAATTTCTTATATACGTTCATTTTACACTTGGAGTTAATCGACACTTGGAATGTGTGTTCGGACTGTTGTATCACTGTTCACAGTAATACTGCTGTTTTCTTGGTAGTGTACTTGCACACAGAAGTCCTGGTTTAGTGTTGTATAATCACACACCTCCATTTTGTTAGAAATCATAGCAAAGTCCCATTTTCTATCCTGGTCCATATGGTAACACTTTGCTATACAGAGTTGCTGAAGTATCACAGGTAGCTCATCCTGGAGAATTTACCACATACATAACATTTAAATACATCATATACATTCCCTTCTGTAACATTTATTTATTTATCCTGTGGATCACATATTGTACAAAGTACGCATGATATAGGACAAGTCATTTTTCTTAACAAATATGTAGTTTGGAGAGAAAAAATAGGCAATGGACTGCCATTTAAAAAAATGTGTGCAAAATTGTTCGTTGATGAATATAGTAACTTCACATACAGAGAATACAAACAATTTACATGGGGAACTAAGAAACATGTAGGCAATGTAGTGCTACTTTAAATTTACACAAATAATCACTGAGATTACAGAATAGTGAAAATGTCAACTGGAAACACAACAGAAGGACAATGTCATTTAAAAACTACATTAAACATGAAATTAACATTGAGATTTCACAGACAATTAAGTTTTAATACTAATAGAATGTGTACTTGTACATTCAAAAGCGAGTTGAAAAATTTTGGGAAGTGAAACTGAAACATAGTTGTGTATAGTAGAAATTAGGTTATTATTTTGCCTACAGAATGTTTTACTCTAATCACAGTATTTTACAAAGGAACTTTATAATTTTTCATTTCCAGGAATTCTTGTACTGAATAGAAACAGTGCTTTGTCAGAAATGCCTTTAGTTTATTTTTAAATATTGGATCTGGAGCAGATTTTATTTGTTCTGGAATTTTATTGTGTAATACGACACCCAGATGAGTTATATATTTTTGGTATGATGATGTCCTTGAAAAAATTTGATGGATATTAGATTGCCCTGTGGTATAATGAGCACGTATATCATTGTTTCGGATTAATTTGCCCGTTCTTGAGAGGTATTCCCTGGTGAATAGGATTGTTTCTTGAATGAATAGGGATGGGATGCTTAGAACATTAAGTTTTACAAATTGACATTTACAGGATTCCAGCTTTTTGAGGCCACAGATTATCCTCAGTGCTCTTTTTTGTAGTTTAAATATATTTGTGCTGTGAGTTGAATTTCCCCAAAAGATGATTCCATAGCAGAGCAATGAGTGGAACTGCGCATGGTGTGGATTTACTTGTAGTAGATTTTAGTATTCTTAGTCCATAGCACAATGATGAGAGTTTCTTTGATAAGTTGTTTATATGTGTGTCCCATTTTAAATTTTGTTGGACCCATAGACCCAAAAATTTTGTTGCATTTACATTTTCAATTTTATTGTTATTTAACTTTACTTGGATAGTTTTTTGACTGGATGTGGGAATTAGATGGAAGTTGATACATACAGTTTTCCCACTATTAACAATTAGGCCATTTTTGTTAAACCACTCAAAGTTTTTCCATAGAGTTATCAGATATTGTCTGAAGGGATTCAGGGCTAGATACAGTCAACACTATGCTTGTATCATCAGCAAACAGGATAGTTTTTTGTGGGGTTCAACAAGATCATCTATGTAAATGAGGAAAAGTAATGGCCCTAGAACAGAACCCTGGGGAACACCATATCTTATTGTTCTTTCCTCCGAGAGGAAAACTGTGTTATTTATTTTATTCTGTACATTAATATTGTATTGAAGTGATACCTTCTGCCTGCGGTTTTGTAGGTAAGAGCATAGCCAGTTGTGAGCCACACCTCTTATTCCTCTTCTTTCCAATTTAGCAAGCAGTATTTTATGATCTAGTACGTCAGAGGCTTTAGAGAGATCTAAGAAGATACCTGCAGCTATATTATGTTGGTCAATTGATTTCAGTATGTGGTCCAACAGTTGAAAAATTGCTGTCTGGGTGGATAAAAATTTACTAAAACCATGTTGTTGAATGCTGATTGGTGCGTGGCTTTTTATGAAATTTATAAGCCTGTCATAAAAAAGTTTTTCCAGGATTTTTGAAAAGATGCTTAATATGGATAATGGTCTATAACTGGATACTAAATCAGGGGAACCTTTCTTTAGTAATGGTGAGACTTTAGCTATTTTGAGAGCATCTGGAAAAATGCCAGTTTTTAATGATTGGTTGTAGATGGTTGATAATGGCTTTACTATATGGGGAGCACACACCTTTAATATGAGGTCAGGTACTTCATCATAGCCACTAGAGATTTTATTGCGTAACAATTATATTATGTTCATAATTTCATCAGGGTTTGTTTCATAAACAAACATTGTAGCATTAGTGCTGTTTGAGGTATTGGTGGAATTGAAGAACGATACCTTGCAGTTTGCCTGAATGAGATCTTCTGCTAATGAGGTGAAATATTCATTGAACTTGTTTACAACTGTGTATGGATCTGTGACCTTAGAGTCATTAAGTGTTACAGAAATGTTTTCCTTTTTTGGTGTTGAACTACAAGTTTCTTTTTTAATAACTTTCCACATAGCTTTCATTTTGTTTGAAGAGTTTCTTGTGAAATTGTCATTCCATAAAAGTTTTGCCTGTCTAATCACTCTAAGATAAGTTTTTTTGTAGGCTTTACAATATTCAGAAAATTCTTCAGTGACTATGTATTTTTTGGAGCAATATTGGAGAAATCTGTTTCTCTCACTAGAAATTTTGATTCCTTTTGTTACCCACGACTTTCTATTTTGATTGCTTGAAGTTTTTGTTTTAAAAGGAAATGCTGTATTAAAGTAATAAAGGATGGTGTTATGGAAGCTTAAGAACATATTATCAACAGTTGTTTGCATGTAAACACTGTCCCAATTTTCCTTAGCTAATAGGAAGTTAAAAATCCTAATATTGCCATCTGAAAAGTTTCTTCTTTGAAATACTTTTTTGGGGCTGATTTTACTGTTTTCCGTGTCAACGCTCAGTAGCTGAGCATCATGGTCACTGTATCCCATGCTCAGTACTTCGCCAGTGAATTTGTAACCAGTATCAGTTATGAAGATTTGATCAATTATTGAATCAGTATGCTCTGTTGATCTTGTTGGAGAGTGTATTGTGGGGATCATATTAAAGGATTTGCTCATGTTTAACAAATCAAGTTTAGCATTACTGTTTTTTGATAAATCAATGTTAAAATCACCACAAAGTATTATTCTCATATTTAATGAGCTGACACTATTCAGCAGAACTTCTAATTTGGTCATAAAATTTGGAATATTACTACTTGGTGCTCTGTATACATTTATAATTATATAGTTTAGTTCAGGCAGCTTAACCATAGAAACCTCAAATTCCTTATCTTCAGATATGCAATCTGTTCATTTAGGCCTACCTCACTGAATTTTATCTGGTCCTTTACAAATATAGCAGTACCGCCATGTGTGGAGAAATTCCTACAATAGAAGCTTGTTAATGAGTACCTTGGAATAGAGGTTGACTGAATTTCTTCTTTAGACAGCCAGTGTTCGGTAATACATATTACATCTGGATTTATTTGAGACTGAAGTAACACTTCCAGCATTTGAATCTTATTTCTGAATGACTGGACATTATAGTGTAATACAAGAAATGATGAACTTTGTGACTTTTCAGTTAAGGGTTTAATTAATTTCTTTTCTAAAGGTATTTCTGACACAGCACTTACACTAAAAAATTGGCCGAGATTTTATTTTTGTGTGTGGCTTCTTGCACGCAATTTTCAGTAGCAGAGATGGTTTTGAGTGGTTGACACAGTTCTGCTTCCATCAAAGCTTCTGTTTTTGGCCTAAACCATTTTGTAATTTGTGGTTGTTTGTCGATCTTGATACTTGGGGCTGATTTCTTCAGGATATGATTTCAGAGGTTTTCTGCTATTTGGTCATTTCCTAACATATTTAAATGTAGTCCATGAGCGGTATGAAATCTTTTTCCTAAATTGTATGTATCAATCATCTCTACGTTATGAAATGTAGAACATATTTCTGATATCAGTTTGTTTGCAATGCAAATTTCTTGGTTGACACAGGACCAGGAAGGCAAATCATAATGATGAGGAATGTTAACAACGAGTACATTTGTATGTAATAGGTTGTTTAAGCATTCCTTCATTTCTTTTGCAAACCCTTTTGTTTCATTCCTATATATATCGTTTGAACCACCTAGAAGCACGACAAAATCACAATTACTTAAGTGAGATACATCAGTAGAGTTTGTTAGTTTATTTACCTCACAAAACTGCGCTCCTGGCTTCACAAAACCTGTTACCATTAAATTACATTTATCTTTCAATAGTGCTGAAATTCCACATCCATGACTGTCACCAAGCACACAAATTTTTTTGTTCATCACAGTTTTGGGGCTAGAAGGTTTTGAAACGTGTTTTTGCTGTGTAGATATATTCTGTTTTTGATAACTATGAACCTGTGTTAACTTTGCGGTCTTGGGAGCAAGTTTATTGTATGCAGCAGAAGTTTGTTTTTCACAATGACCATCGTTTTGTAGTAGGATATCGAATTTGTTTTTTTGAGCTATTACTGAAGAAGAAACACTATTTACGATATCTGCACACTTTATTTTACACGGACTCTGTTGTGTAGGTTCCACATTTACATACTGCCCCCTTCTTGTTCTTAACAGTCCACTAATACACAGTTGTGCCTCCTCTGGTGGGAACCTGATACATGTGCTGCCTGCATCCATAAAATGTGAGAAATAAGACATGTGCAAGTTTGAACACGTCTAGTCTCAACTTGTCTGAGACATTGCTGAGTAAGTGTATGTATAAATTGCAGCACAGCCCCCCTTGATGTCAAATGCATGCAGTGAGAGGGAGGTGAAGGGGGTGAGAGTAGACAGCATACATGTGTCATATATTTATGTATATTTCAAATGTAAACTGGAAGACTTAGCTTTTCTTGTGTGTGTAGCATGTGATTGTAAATAAACATGATCATTAAATGTGTTTGTGTGCTGGCCCTCATAACATCTACATTCAATTTTTTTTCCCTAAAATCCATAAAACTGTTGTGTTTATTTTGTAATGTCTGAGGGCATGCTGAAAATAATGCCTCCAAATTTTTTATGTGGAAATTCTTGAAGCTTTTTAAATAAACCAAACTTTATTAACACGCTACATATTTACTCTTCATGTTTACATATTTATTTCTCAATATAGTGACCCTTGCAATGAAAAAATTTCTCCTGATGAGATACCAGTTTGTTAAGACCATCACTACAGAATTTTTTGATTTTTAATGGAGCCACAACCTCATACCTGCTTGCACCACATCAGTGTAAACGTGATGTCCTCGAAGGTGTTATTTAAGTCCACTCTACACTCTGTCACACATTTGAGGATAGCACCACTGTTTCCTTCATTGTGAGCACGTACAATCCACTATCACACATTACTGAAGCTGATACAATCATTATCATACACAGCTTTGATTATTCTATTGATTTCAGTCAAAGGCACATTGTCTACAATAAGAAACTTGATTACAGCATGCTGTTTCTCACACACTGACATAGTTGTGTTACACATCACAATGTTACACGCTACAATTCAGAACCCTATAGTGGCACAAGGCTGCAACTTGTGTCAGTGATGTGGGGAAATTGGTGACATATAATACCACAACCAATATTAAGAACTGAATAAAAAATTCGGAGGCATTACTTTTCAGCACGACCTCATATTTGCTACTTTCTCAGTTTTTCCATTAATTATTTCTTGTAAGATTTACTTAGTCACCAGTGTACCTGCTGGACATTAGACTCATTGTTCCCTCTCTTTTAACTTTTTTTTCTGTTCTGAAATTTTATTTTATTCTTTAATTAGCTTTTTCACCATTTGCCCTTAGGTACAGCTTTGCTTACTTTGTTTGTGATAAACAGAAATGGGTCTGATTTTCCATTTTAGATATTGCTGCACATTCTTACAATTCATTGCTATTTATTTCTCTATCTCTATATAAAATTATGTTTGATCTATCAGTTCCTAGAAATGTTCGCTACTTTATTTAGTGTTGTCAAAATGTTTGGTATTATTTTACATTTCTTTTCAGGCAGCAGTTGTACACATATAAAGTATCACATATTGATCAGGGAGTTCCTATATTTACCTGTTTTTGCCTTTTTTGGGCATCTGATAACATGAATTCCTTTGACGTGAACAAATACTGGACATCAGTTATTTAAATTTTAATTCCTAATTAAGTATTAGCCTTCAATATGTCTAAACATGTGCTGTCCATGGGTGTGTTGCCTTGCTTGTGTTTTAGTTTACATATGTCTTCTACAGTATTTGTTAACACCTGTGAATGTCTTAACCTATCCTCCATACTTAATCCACCCCCTGTTTATTTTCTAATCCTCACCACATTTCTTTTGCTTGTGCATATACTTCTATGATTTCTTAACTTGGAGACTAAACTGTTTGTAATTTATTCTCTGGTGATCATATTTACCACAGCATGTACTTCAGAGACAGAAATGTAGAGTTCCCTAATTTGTGTTTCAATGTGAGTTGGTTTTGGCATCTTCTATCACCTTTAATTCCATTGTAAGTTAGTTATGTGACTGGTAGTCTTTCAAAGATTTCTTGCTGTAATCCTGTCAAAGTCTTTACTATTTTTGTAATTTTTTATTATAGTTAATTTTTGTGACCTGTTAATACTTTTTTAAATTTCCATAAAGCAGTTTTATATAAATTCAGTGTCTGCTTTTGAGCAAACTTTATAATTTCTTATGATTAGTGTTGCAGCCTATAGGTGACCATCATACATGTTGTGGTTCATATAGCTAATGGTATCACTGATCATTACACAAAAATCTATTGATGTCTCAATAAATCTTATCAGAAAGGCTAATAGTATAATCTGCACATGTCAGATGAAAAAAATCACAGTCAAAAATCAGAAGAGAATTGTTTACAGTGGAGACATTGTTTGGGGAGCAACAGAGAGCTTGACTTGTCAGTTCACAGAACTGAGAGACTAGAGAAGTTACTGAGTTATCTTTAATTATCGTTTCCTAGAAACTGTGGATAAATCAGAATTTCTCTTCCTTCTCCAATAGGTCAATATGTTTTGTGACTCTTTTTAGAATTTTTTTTAATGGTTAAACCTCTCAATGATAAAAGAAGTCTCTTTTGTAATATCTGATACTGGAATTGTATGAGCACATTTATAACATTTTTTTGCTTATGAAACAAACCCACTCCAAGAAGTATTACTCATACTGGGATCATTCTCAGCTCATCTACTAACCTTACATGGTAAGACTGCAAGAGGGATGAACACTACTCAACAACTGATCAAACTGGAATTTTGTAAACTTCCTCTTTCTGGAATTGATTCTGTTTTGTTAAGATTCCTTCAGCCAACAACATTCTTAAATTTTAACTCTTAATTCTTAATTCTTCCTTATACTATGCCTGCATCCAATGCACTGCAGCATGTATCATATTTTTGTCCAAGGCCACATGTAGGATTTGTTTCATGTATTCACCTAGCACATCCATTTCCAGTCCAGATATGTTGTATCCTATCTCAGCAAGACAGGTTGCGCTGGAAATTAATTGCATCATCTTTAACTCTGCTACAACTACTGCATTGTCTTTTGTCTTGGTCTGAACAGCACCTGGCTGCCCATCAGTATCAGTGTAAATGAACAGCTCTGAAAGACAAATTAGATTACCCTGTGGCTGCGGCCAAACTTCCCTGCATGGGGCCTCCCGGCCAACAATACCATACGATCATTTCATTTTTTTTTTTTTTTTCTCAGACAATGTAGTTCTGAGTGTGAAGATGTATATTTTTATGTAGAATGCAGCATCATAAGCTGAGTTACTGTGTACACACTTTTATTTGTATAGACAGTAACAAACATATCCACTATGTTACTACTCATTATCTTTCACTTTCTCCAACCAGGATTTCCCACTGTTGTATTAGAAATTGACAAGTTTTTGGTTTTTCAGTTCTGCTGTTTAGTTGGCATAAATCTAATAACAAAAGCTTAATAGACAATTCCAACAGTTTTTGATACAGCATCGTGGATGCTGGCTTCATGTGCAGATGCTCCCAACATTCCCAGAAGCTAAATATTTCCATGATTCATAGGATGCTGGGAGCAAAACTAATAACTTTGTAACCTCATAATAAAAATATTTTTACATCTTATATTGAGGAAAAATGTATCATGATTGATTTAAAACTGAATTTTCTTATTAACTGTAACACTGGGAGTAAATCTGCATGAATGTATATGAAAGGCATTTGAAATAAGTACTACAACACATTTTTCTATTAAATGGATGCTATGCCTCAGTGGTACTAAGTAGGAGGGTAGAAAAGGGGGGATGGGAGATAATGAGATGAACCAGTAGCTTGTTTTAACTCAAATAAACATGTGTAAAAATTCCACTCATCCAACAACAGTGATGTAATATCTGCTGTGACTTCAGACCAGTCATACATGTCCCTTAGCATGTCTTACAACTTATCCATTAATTTCACCTTTTTCTATGTTTTGACCATGCACTGAATCAAACTTTGTACTGATAATTTTTGTGTTCAGTTATCTGAAGTTATCTGGCGAACACACCATGTGTAGGAGTTATGTTGTTCCATACTGAAGAGTTGGTTACTGATGAACAGTTACCCATCCATTGTCATTCTCAAGCTTTGCCTCAGCAAATGATTTGCTTAACTGTGGCTGGTATGTTCACTTTAAAATAGGAGTTAAGTATCTCTCTTATACACTTTCATTAATACTGCATTTAACCCCAGAAGGAATTGTTTTACATGAATTGAAATAGGCACAGTACACTGTCAATATAGTGGCCTGAAAAGAATGTTGTGCTTCCAGTCACAACAGCCTTTTCCTATAGTATACTTGGCCAGTGCTCATAGGGCTAGTGATGTAGCATAATGATAGGATCTCTCAGTTGAGCTAAATGTATTGTGGTGTAGAATATTGGGAGATGGCAACAAGGTACCGTCAGTAACAGAATATTATGTGGAAAATGATGGAATGTTGCAGAAGGTAATGTTTCTGAGATGGTACATTCAGAAATATTGGTACAGTTTATTCCTAAAAATTAGAGACTTTGATCCTCATATTTGGTTTAGCAAACTTATTTCTTCATTGTCAGTTCAGTGGACGTGTCATGGGCCTTTCATATGTGGGATGACAGACAAAATTCCTCAGCCTGTCATTTAGATGGTTGTGGTTTATTAACATTACATAGTACATGCAGTTTTTATATTTTATGCTACAAATAATAGCACCAAGAAACAATGGTTCATTTATCTGACAGAGAAGAGAGTGGAAGTGACGACTGTGAACTAAACACTTACAGTAGTACTTGTATATTAATTATTGTTATCTAAAGAAGATGCTTCTGACAGTGGCAGAAATATGATATCAATATGAGGAAAATGGCTTTGCACCTATTCTTTGGCAATACTCAATGAGATATTTTCATATACAGTATGTTTATCTGTAATGATATGACTTGGCATGGGTGGTGCGACAATTGCTGGTACTGATGCTGGTAGCATGACTATGATCTTTGAAAGATGAACAATGAGTTTTATAGTTTTCATGTACTTAAAGTGGAAGAAACATCAGTCATATTGCCATTCTCAGCAACCTACATTATTTTTATGTTATGATGAGAAGAAATTTATTTATTCATAGCATTTTAACCTGTGTTGAAATTTACTGATTATTCCTTGATACCTTCTTGTGTTGGTGAGAAGTGTGAATGCCAGTTATAGTCCTTGGTGGTTGTTTGTACACTCAGAGACTTTCAATTTACAAAGTGATCATAGAAAAATTAAGCTAAGCAGGAGGAAGTGATTTCTGTCTGTTACGTATTTTGCTACAGATGTACATTTAATATGTAGATATTGTCATATCTTGTTGAATAATTCTTATGCATTCAGTTATCTGTATACTTAATATTTGCACACTTTTTGTTCTCTTTTTGCCTCCACACATTCTTTATCCTTAGCATTTTTCTCAATGGCTATCCGGTTTGCCCAACTTAAGGATATGTATGTGTTGTTGACTGTTGTGTGCTTAATAGCTTAGTTTTATGTTATGAGATATTATTACATTTGGTGATATAGAGTTAAATTATGTTACTTAACTGAACTGGTCTTTCATTTCAGAATCATTATTTTAAACATAACATATCCACACATTTTGTTTCATTCTGTTTTGCAATGACGTACCATATTGCATGTTGCACCATTTTGCCACTGATCCAGCAGAGACTCTTGTTTACCAGGCACCCCACCAGCTGTTGACATGTATTATGTTTGTGAACATAGTGTATTGAACACAGTATAAAAAGTTGGGAAAATTCTCTTGGAAAAGCTTGATGTTTATTTATGTTAAAAACCAAAGAATATTTGGAAGTATGATGCATCTTTCAACTAATTGCATTGCATGAAATTTGAATGTGTGCATTCAGTTTTGTTCTATTTTGCTTCTTTGGATCACTATTACACAGACAAACACATCATCAGTACCTACAATTACTGCAATACCATGTAATGTTTGTATAACATTTGCCATTAAATCTAATCAAAGTAAAAAGGAAAGAAAATGATGTTTACTGTTTCAGACCTGATGGTGTTGGAACTGTGACCCATGAAGAAAAGGAGAAATTCCAGGAGATTAAAGAAAGACTTAGAATTTTGCTGGAAAATCAAATTACTAACTTCAGGTACATAATGTAATTTTAGATAGTAGACGTTTGTAAATAAAAAATAGTTAAAATGATGAGCACATTTACAATTAATGACACTATCAACTCATTATGTTAGTTTGCAGCAAACAGCAAAAAACGAAAAACATTATTTTGCTTAGATTATCATACCAAATTAAACTCTTTTCACTTGTCTTGAAAGACATAATATTTACTATGTAGCCATTTCTACACATATAGTATGCATTAGTGATACATATTTTGCCACAATAGCTCATATGGTTATTAGTAATATATACTATACATTTTTACACTCAATACAGATACTAAATGTCTTCTATCAGATTTTTCTCTTGAAATCTATAATGGTGTGATGTATTTAATTAAAACATGCACTTGCAATTTATTCAAACTGAATACAAAATTTGAAAGTGAAAAATTTAATGTAACTGTTCATATGGCCAAAAAGACTACATACATATCATTTACTCAACAGGTTCTATTAGGGCTGAGATAATTACTTAGCTAATAGAAGAGAAAAGAGCAATATTATGAGTATGAGCTGCTCAATTTCTGAGAAGATAGGCATATATGATTTTTCACAGAAATGCTGTGAAAGTTACAAAAGCCACAAGTCATTTATCAGATTTTTCTCTTTCCATGTTTAATTAAAAACTTGAAGAAGCCAAATTTTGTTGATAACTGTACAGCCAGAGATTATATATTGCGTATAGGTTATTCACCTACGAGATATGATTTAATACGTAAAAATCAGAGATAAATAATAGATTACATTAATTCCTGTTTAAATCATTGTCTATTGAAACCCATGTACAGTGTTTTATTTTTACAGTGTTATCTTTACTTAATACCTTGAAGTGGAGAAGAATATCCAGGTTTCCTCAATATTTTGTTGTGAGATACTCACAACAGTATTATTTGCTGTAATCATTTCTTTTCCAGGTATGCAGCTAAAGATCTGTGAATTACATGTCAGATTGTAATTTTTCTAATTCTGCTATTGTGAGGGAGAGAATGTAATGTTTTGCCTTGTGTTATTGTCCTGTGAAGATAAGCCTTTATTTGTTTGTGTTTCCCTAACATGTGTCAACAAATGTGTGAGAATAGACACTTGGTTGTTAAAGAATCTAGTATTTCATTTACAGCTAAACAAATGCCTCTCTGTAGGCCAATACATATATCTGCATGTATGCCTACATCAAAACCCATAGATATATACAAATCAAACAAAGGACATAATGGGCAGAATGCAAGGACATAGAAAAGTATACTTATCAAATGAGCATATGGATAAAGTCCTTCTTCAGAGAACTAGAATATCTTGTTAGTGCAAAATATGTAATTGGTTGCAGCAGAAGCAATTGGAACCAGTGCTCTGATCCAGCAAGTAAGGAGTGTGTGAGAGGACCAGTGAAGCAACTTAAATCAGTTGATAAAAGCAAGTCTTCTGGTCCAGACTGTATATAAATTAGGTTCCTTTCAGAGTATGCCAGTGCAATAGCTCCATACTTAACAACCATAAACAACCTTGGTTTGACAAAAGACCCATACCCAAAGACTGGAAAAATGCACAGGTCACACCAATATTCAAGAAAGGCAGCAGGAGTAATCCACAAAACTACAGGCCCATATCATTAACAAGGATATGCATCAGGATTTTGGATCATATATTGTGTTAGAACATTATGAATTACCTTGAAGAAAATGGTCTATTGACACACTGTCAACATGGAAATAGAAAACTTTGTTCTTGTGAAACACAACTAGCTCTTTACTCACATAAAGTTTTGAGGGCTATTGACAAAGGATTTCAGCTTCCGTATTTCTGGATTTTCGGAAGGCTTATTCCATGCTTATGGAATATTGTCTCAGTTATGTGACTGGATTATTGATTTCCTGTCAAAGAGATCACAGTTTGCAGTAATTGACAGAAAGTCATCGAGTAAAATAGATGTGATTTCTGGCATTCCCCAAGATAGTGTTATAAGCCCTTTGCTGTTCCTTATCAATATAAATGATGAGGGAGATAATTTGAGCAGCCAACTTCGGTTGTTCGCAAATGACACTGTTGTTTACCAACTAGTGAAGACATCAGAAGATTAAAACAAATCGCAAAACTATTTAGTAAAGATATCTGTATGGTGCAAAAATTGGCAATTGACCTTAAATAACAAAAAGTGTGAGGTCATCCACGTGAGTACTGAGAGGAATCCATTAAACTTCAGTTATATGATAAAACAGGCAAATCTACAGGCCTTAAGTTCAACTTAATACCTGGGAATTACAATTATGTACAACTTAAATTGGAAGGAACACATAGAAAATCTTGTGGGGGAAGGCTAACCAAAGATTGCATTTTATTGGCAGGACACTTAGAAAATGTAACAGATCTACTAAGGAGACTGCCTACACTATGCTTGTCCATCCTCTTTTAGAATACTGCTGCACAGTGTGACATCATTGCCAGATAGGATTAACAGAGCACATCAAAAAAGTTCAAAGAAGGGCAGCACATTTTGTATTATCTCAAAATATGGGAGAGAGTGTCACTGAAATGATATGGGATTTGCAGTGGAGATCATTAAAACAAAGGCAATTTTTGTTGTGGTAGAATCTTCTCAGAAAATTCCAATCACCATATTTCTTCTCTGAATGTGAAAATATTTTGTTGATGCCAAACTTCACAGGGAGAAATGATCTCCATGATAAAATAAAGGAAATCAGAGCTTATACGGAAAGATATAGGTGTTTGTTCTTTCCACGCACTACACAAGTTTGGGATAACAGAGAATTGTGAAGATGGTTTGATGATCTCTCTGCCAGGCACTTAAATGTGATTTGTGGGGTATCCGTGTAGATGTAGATGTAGATGGACAATGGTAGAAATAATTGCAGACTGGAAGAAAAATATGAGGACAAGAAGATGCAGCTGGACTAGAATAGTGTAGGAAGTCCCAAAGGAAATGTAAACCTTTTATTTGGAAAGTAGAGTAGACTGGGCATAGTCTTGAGATAGATACAGTGCAGGTGTTAGCAGATTGAAAAATATGTCATGGTTGTACAGTACCATACATCATTTCAACAAATGAACTACATTTTCCACAATGGCTTTAACTATCTTGCATCCCAGCCAAAGCAATATTCTGTTGTTTACTTAGGCTGCACTAAGTCCTGCCGCATTAATACATGGCTTTAACTATCTTGCATCCCAGCCAAAGCAATATTCTGTTGTTTACTTAGGCTGCACTAAGTCCTTGCGCATTAATACATGCACCACTTCCTGCTATAGGCCTATCACTGGCAGTCCATACAGCCTTAAAGCAGAGCCTCTAGTGATATCAGATATGTTAAATACCAGCTTAACTGCAGTTCTACAGTGTAATATGTTCTTCATATCATGAACCAGCTTTTAGCCTGGATGAATGCCAGGTGCAAAATTGTGTCAAAGTGTCTACTGGATAACCACAGCATGGTGGTAAGCAAAATGTTGTTGAGTTCAAAATCTGGGTTCTCCACTTTTGTCTCTACCTCTTCTCCTGTTCCCACCACATTCCATCCTCTTACATTACATCCACATAAAATTCCCCCTTAATTACAAGGGTTGTCCATAAAGTAATGCACCACATCTTTTTTCTTCAACAGGTCTTTATTGAACATCATGAGAATTGCACACACAGAGAATGGTATTTCATGTACACACCCTATTTTTCCACATAATCTCCATCCTGTTCTATGGCCTTCCTCCAGCATGAAACAAGGGCGTGTATGCCCTGCCAGTACCAATCCTTGTCCTGGTAGTGGAGTCAGTGCTTCACTGTGTGAATCACTTCCTGATCATATTCAAACTGTCTTCCACAAATGGCATCCTTTAATGGCCCAAACAAGGGGAAGTCTGAGGGGGCTAGGTCAGGTGTGTCAGATGTGACAGCCGTGAATAGACTCCCTGACCGCTGCAAATCGTGGAGCTCCGCCGAACTGCCTTCTGATGACCTCACTCTCTGTGCCCAGTGAATAACTGTACTTCTGTCACAGCAGATGCTCCATAGACTTTGTGCAGGCATGTGAACAGTCCAACAGTTTCTTTCTTTGCAGTGAGAAATTCAATGACAGCACATTGCTTGTAATGTATGTTAACCTACAGATGCCAATTAGAAATTGTCCTGCAGCTACGCTATGTGTCAGAAGTGATGGAAACTTGGCACACTCACTCAGAAGACTTCAAATAATATATACATAATGATTCACATCTGAGCTGAGAAGAAAAACATGCAGTGTGTTACTTTCTGGGCTCCCTCGTACCTTTCTAAATTTTGTGTGTCTTTCCTTCTTTCATTTTTCATATCTTTCTTTTCTCCCATGAACCATGGACCTTGCCGTTGGTGTGGAGGCTTGCGTGCCTCAGCGATACAGATGGCCGTATCGTTGGTGCATCCACACTGGAGGGGTATATGTTGAGAGGCCAGACAAACATGTTGTTACTGAATAGGGGCAGCAGCCTATTCAGTAGTTGCAGGGGCAACAGTCTGGATGATTGACTGATCTGGCCTTGTAACACTAACAAAAATGGCCTTGCTGTGCTGGTACTGCGAACAGCTGAAAGCAAGGGGAAACTAGAGCCGTAATTTTTCCTGAGGGCATGCAGCTTTACTGTATGGTTAAATGATGATGGCATTCTCTTGGGTGAAATATTCCAGAGGTAAAATAGGCCCCCATTTGGATCTCCGGGCAGGGACTACTCAGGAGGACTTCGTTATAAGGAGAAAGAAAACTGGTGTTCTATGGATCGAAGTGTGGAATGTCAGATTCCTTAATCGGGAAGGTAGGTTAGAAAATTTAAAAAAGGAAATGGATAGGTTAAAGTTAGATATAGTGGGAATTAGTGAAGTTCAGTGGCAGAAGGAACAAGACTTTTCATCAGGTGAATACAGGGTTATAAATACAAAATCAATTAGGGGTAATGCAGGAGTAGGTTTAATAATGAATAAAAAAACAGGAGTGCGGGTAAACTACTAGAAGCAGCATAGTGAACGCATTATTGTGGCCAAGATAGACACGAAGCCCAATATGCCAACTAGCTCTGCAGATGATGAAGAAATCGATGAAATGTATGATGAGATAAAAGAAATTATTCAGGTAGTGGAAATGAGCGTTTGGCGTCATTGGCCGGGAGGCCCCTCGCGGGGCAGGTCCGGCCGCCATATCGCAGGTCTTAGTACATTCGGCGCCACATTGGGTGACCTGCACGCCGGATGGGGATGAAATGATGATGAACACAACACAACACCCAGTCCCTGAGCGGAGAAAATCTCCGACCCAGCCGGGAATCGAACCCGGGCCCAGAGGACGGCAATCCGTCACGCTGACCACTCAGCTACTGGGGCGGACATTCAGGTAGTGAACGGAAACAAAGATTTAATAGTCATGGGTGACGAATTCGGCAGTACAAAAAGGGAGAGAAGGAAACATAGTAGGTGAATATGGATTGGGGGTAAGTAATGAAAGAGGAACCCATCTGGTAGAATTTTGCACAGAGCTAACACTTGGTTTCAGAATCATGAAAGATGGTTGTATACATGGAAGAACCCTGGAGATACTAAAAGGTATCAGATAGTTTATATAATGGTAAGATAGAGATTTAGGAACCAGGTTTTAAATTGTAAGACATTTCGGGGGGCAGATGTGGACTCTGACCACAATCGATTGGTTATGAACTGTAGATTAAATATGAATAAATTGCAAAAAGGTGGGAATTTAAGGAGATGGGACCTTGATAAACTGACTACACCAGAGGTAGTAGAGAGTTTCAGGGAGAGCGTAAGTGAGCAATTGACAGGAATGGGGGAAAGAAATACAGTAGAAGAAGAATGGGTAGCTCTGAGGGATGAAGTAGTGAAGGCACCAGAGGATCAAGTAGGTAAAACGATGAGGGCTAGTAGAAATCCTTGGGTAACAGAAGAAATATTGAATTTAATTGATGAAAGGAGAAAATATAAAAATGCAGTAAATGAAGGAGCCAAAAAGGAATACAAACGTCTCAAAAATGAGATCGACAGGAAGTGCAAAACTGCTAAGCAGGGATGGCTAGAGGACAAATGTAAGGATGTAGACGCTTATGTCACTAGGGGTAGGATAGATACTGCTTACAGAAAAATTAAAGAGACCTTTGGAGAAAAGAGAACCACTTGTATGAATATCAAGAGCTCAGATGGAAACCCAGTTCTAAGCAAAGAAGGGAAAGCAGAAAGGTGGAAGGAGTATATAGAGGGTCGATGCAAGGGTGATGTACTTGAGCATAATATTATGGAAATGTAAGAGAATGTAGATGAAGATGAAATGGGAGATACAATACTGTGTGAAGAGTTTGACAGAGCACTGAAAGACCTGAGTCGAAACAAGGCCCCGGGAGTAGACAACATTCCATTAGAACTACTGACAGCCCTGGGAGAGCCAGTCCTGACAAAACTCTACCATCTGGTGAGCAAGATGTATGAGACAGGTGAAATACCCTCG
Organism: Schistocerca americana; assembly: GCF_021461395.2. Taxonomy (NCBI): domain Eukaryota; kingdom Metazoa; phylum Arthropoda; class Insecta; order Orthoptera; family Acrididae; genus Schistocerca; species Schistocerca americana. The sequence continues at coordinate 482,370,536 of NC_060130.1, forward strand.
GACTTCAAGAAGAATATAATAATTCCAATCCCAAAGAAAGCAGGTGTTGACAGATGTGAAAATTACTGAACTATCAGTTTAATAAGTCACAGCTGCAAAATACTAATGCGAATTCTTTACAGATGAATGGAAGAACTGGTAGAAGCTGACCTCAGGGAAGATCAGCTTGGATTCCGCAGAAATGTAGGAACACGTGAGGCAATATTGACATTACGCCTTATATTAGAAGAAAGATTAAGGAAAGGCAAACGTGCTTTTCTTGCATTTGTAGACTTAGAGAAAGCTTTTGACAATGTTGACTCGAATACTCTCTTTCAAATTCTACAGGTGGCAGGGGTAAAATACAGGGAGCGAAAGACTATTTACAATTTGTACAGAAACCAGATGGCAGTTATAAGAGTCGAGGGGCCTGAAAGGGAAGCAGTGGTTGGGAAGGTAGTGAGACAGGGTTGTAGCCTCTCCCCGATGTTATTCAATCTGTATATTGAGCAAGCAGTAAAGGAAACAAAAGAAAAATTAGGAGGAGGTATTAAAATCAATGGAGAAGAAATGAAAACTTTTAGGTTGACCGATGACATTGTAATTCTGTCAGAGACAGCAAAGGACTTGGAAGAGCAGTTGAATGCAGTGGACAGTGTCTTGAAAGGAGGATATAAGATGAACATCAACAAAAGTAGAACAAGGATAATGGCCCTGAGCACTATGCGACTTAACTTATGAGGCCATCAGTCGCCTAGAACTTAGAACTAATTAAACCTAACTAACCTAAGGACACTACACACATCCATGCCCGAGGCAGGATTCAAACCTGCGACCGTAGCGGTCGTTCTGTTCCAGACTGTAGCGCCTAGAACTGCCCAGCCACTCCGGCCGGCTCAAGGATAATGGAGTGTAGTCGAATTAAGTCGGGTGATGCTGAGGGAATTAGATTAGGAATTGAGACACTTAAAGTTGTAAAGTAGTTTTGCTATTTGGGAAGCAAAATAACTGATGATGGTCAAAGTAGAGAGGATATAAAATGTAGACTGGCAATGGCAAGGAAAGCGTTTCTGAAGAACAGGAATTTGTTTAAATTGAGTATAGATTTAAGTGTCAGGAAGTCGTTTCTGAAAGTATTTGTATGGAGTGTAGCCATGTATGTAAGTGAAACATGGACGATAAATAGTTTGGACAAGAAGAGAATAGAAGCTTTCAAAATGTGATGCTACAGAAGGATGCTGAAGATTAGAAGGGTAAATCATGTAACTAATGAGGAGGTATTGAATAGAATAGGGGAGAGGAGGAGTTTGTGGCACAACTTTACAAGAAGAAGGGACCGGTTGGTAGGACATGTTCTGAGGCATCAAGGGATCACAAATTTAGCATTGGAGGGCAGCGTGGAGGGTAAAATTCGTAGATGGAGACTAAGAGATGAAAACACTAAGCAGATTCAGAAGGATGTAGGTTGCAATAAGTACCGGAAGATGAAGAAGCTTGCACAGGATAGAGTAGCATGGAGAGCTGCATCAAACCAGTCTCAGGACTGAAGACCACAACAACAACATCTTTCTGTTAGAGGTATGCAAGCTGGGGGTTTGCTTGCTCACACTTAATCAAACATGCTGTGTACAAGCAAGCATACAAAATATATACACACAGAGAATGTTGACAAAAGAGGTAGCATAGGGATACTGTTATCCTCTTGTGAACATAACTCAACATCTGTTACCTAGTGTTTATTCTCATATTCCCAGAATCTGAAGAAACTACAGTCTGATTAGTTTAAATCAATTGTTTTACCTAGGGTAGTATCCAGTTGTGTCATCATTGCGAGAAATAAGAGAAAAATATGGATCAGTTAAAGGTTCGAGATAAAAACTAGGTATCTACTGGCCTTTGCAATGATGGCTGAACTGAAAGTGATACAACATGTTACTGTTTCTTGGAGCATGATCTGCATTATTACCTCATATATACAATATGTTCTAAGAATTTCCTTGACTCATGAATCATGTCTTCTGCAACTCTCAGAGATAAGGTTCCTTATCATACATAACTTTCATCATCATGCATTTTACTTAAATACAAATCAATATCATTAATATATAGGGTATCACTTGGCTCAGGGTCTAGCAACACAGAAGACAGAGAAATCACTTTTTGCCTGGTTAGTCAATCTGAGATTCTCTAGACAGCCCCAAAAACATGCACTAACTGAAAAAATGTAAAGATCCCAGAAAGGGACACTGAAACAAAACTGAGCCAAATTTACAAAGAACTTGGCATCTCCTATGATTATGAGGTTGCATCCACATCCCCCTCAACTAGATGGATGCATTAATTGGGTTAGGAATGGTGTCTTAAAGTTGTTGTATCCTCTCCTAAGGCAAGCTTGCTCAAACTTTTGTAACTGGATTGTGTTAGAGCAGCTTAATACTTGTTCCACAGATCATGAATATGACACTTCATAATGATGAGGAACATATCAGTTTAACAAAAAGTTTCTTTACATGACACAAATTTTTTATGTATAATTACAAAAGTTCTAAGTTATATCTAAAAATTCATCTATTGAATAAAAGGAGTTGTCATCTGAAATTCTTTTAATGTGTTTTTAAATGTTAATTGGCTATCTCTCAGACTATTGATGCTATTGTGATGCCATACAAAAGCAATGAATGAAAATAAACATAGTAGGCTAATTCACTGCTAGGCTTATCATCAAAATTTGCAATTACTGTAATACCACAAGTATCTGAACTCAAATGTTTCAGCAGATCATCAATATCTTTGTTCCAATTCAATGTTAAATCAATACACATGCCCAAAAATTTTGTATATTTTGCGTTAGCTACAGATTTCTGTTCAAAGTTTGCATTTGTTAATGGTGTTCTGCCATTAACTGTACAGAACTGTATGTACTGTGTTTTACCAAAATTTAATGAAAATTTGGTTTGCATACAAGAGACACGTCAAAATTTATAATACTGTTAAAATGAGTTCTACACTAATAAACAATAGCACTAAAATGAATAATAACACTATGATGAAACAAACTGGTAGTCCATATTTGTGAAACTTCACCCACTAATAATGCTGTCTCAATAGATTACACAGCATCTTCATGTACTTCACAGTGATCACTCAGCATCTAATGCTGTACATAACCCTTGTATACCCTACCAGGCTTGGTAACAATACTAAACAAAAACAACACTAACACACTCTGGTGGTTGTTCTACCTCTACATATCTTAATCTTTGTTCCATAGATCATGAATACGACATTTTTTAATGATGTGGAACGTGTCATTTAGACATAAGTTTTCTTTACACACATATTTTTATTTTTATTTATTTATTTATTTTTTTATTTTTTTATTATTATTATTTTTTTATTTTTTATTATTATTACTTCATATCTATGAATTCGTCTATTGAGTAGAAGGAGTTGTCATTCAGAATTTCTTTTGATTTGCTATTAAATGTTGTCTTGCAATCTATCAGGCTTTTAATACTATATGGATTTGTGGTTTATTCACCTTGTGACATACATTTGCAATCCATTCGGTTTGCGTAGAAGAGACATGTCAAAATTTATAATATGGTTAAAATGAGTTCTACACTAATAAACAAGAGCACTAAAATGAATAATAACACTATAATGATATTTTTTGGGTTATATAACACATTGTATCCAGCTCAAATTTCCAGTTCATCCTGCATGAATTCAGCCACTGAGAAATAACGTGCCTCATATAGCTTTTTTTTAAGTGGATCAAAATTCATCTGCATTAACTTGTTCCTTTTTAATTTATTATAAATTTTCGTTCCCATTTATTAAGGTTACTGGTCACACTGTTTGAGGAGTATAAAATTTTCTTTCTTTTGAATTAAACCATTTGTGCAGCGTCCCACTCATACCTCAGTACTTGAGCTTATCTAGATGATAAGCCGTCAAAACTGTCAATCTGTCAAATCTGATGATAAAACTTCAAATTATAAAATTAATGAAAGCTCAATTAATAGCAACAAACCATAAAACAGCTAACAATATAAAAGTCTTAAATCTTCACTATGCTGTAATAGAATACAAAGTGACAGCAACAACTGTATGGTCTGAAGGTGGCAACTGAGCCAAAATGGATCTATCACAATAAAAACACTGAACTCCTTTAGCAGCAATTTGAATTTCATTACATAATGTCTAAGTAATACCATCAGTATTTCAGACGCATTGGATCATAAATTTATCTAGAAGAAAATGACACAATCAACAGCCTTTGAGAGATCACCAAAAAATTCCACACAGTATATAATATTTTATCAGTGAAATCATATACAGCATTTTCTGTTGAGAAGCCTTTCTGAAAACCAAACTTACATTTTGTTAGTACTTTATTTTTACAAATGTGTGAAGCTACTCTTGAAAACAATACTTAGTCAAGAATTTTGGATAAGGCTGTCAGAGACAACACTGGGCAGTAGTTCTTAGCATCAGATTTATGCTCCTTTTTATGAAATGGTTTATAAATAGCACATTTCAATCTATGAGGAAAAATGCCTTTTTGAAGTGAGCTATTACATATATGGCTGAGAATCCTACTATCTGCTTTCAACAAGCTTTTAGTACTTTGCTGGAAATGCCATCAATTACATGGAGCTTTAAATTTTGAATCTGTTTATTATCTTCCTGATTTTGGAAAGACACACAGGAAGAATTTCACTTTTATCAAATTATATAGGTATTTTCTATTCTCTATATAGTTGTGCCTTTTCTAATGAATGTCTGAACCCTATTTTCTTCACAGCATGTAGAAAATGATTATTAAAGATATTTTCTGATTCTGACTTTTTGTTAATAAACTTTTCAATCAGTTTGATGGTAGTACAGTGTGTTCCTGTGCTTTTGGTTGATGTGTTTCCTTTACAGCAATACTCCAATTTGTTTTGGTTTTATTATCAGAACTGCTAATCTCAGACATAATACATTCAATTCTGGACTTTTTAATAACTTTCCTTAATGTAGTACAATACTTTTTATACTATTTGGCAGTTTTTGGGTTGTTACTCTTTCTTGCTATTAGATAAATTTCTCTTTTCTGGTTACAGGATATTTTCATCCCTTTAGTAAGCCATGATTTTCTTACAATTGTATTTCAATGTCTTGTTAGGGAAACTATTTTCCTATATACTCATATGATGCCAGGTATAATGCTACTGTGTCTCTCAAAAACATTGGAAGTATGGAAAATCTTTGCAGATTGCCACCATACTCATTCATAATGGTAATCCGGGGTAGTTCACAACTGAGATTGTTACAGAAACACAATCTGATACTATGCATCAGCAGTCCATGTTTCCCAGTATTGTAACCATTCCAAGCACAGCCATCTGTGTTGTGGTGTTAACAGTAGAGTATGGATTGAATAGTAATTCCCAAGTCCAGCTGCTGCTAATTTTTGAACAGTACTGCAGGATGAAAATAATGTTATAGAGAATCCATTACTTGTTCTCTGATAGTAAACACAGATGTGAAGGGGTCGCAATGTGCTTTGTACACAATGCGGTAATCGTCATTTGTGGTGGTCAGATGTGGTTGACTGGAACCTTCATAATGAGCGTGCCTGTTGTCATGGTCCCATGCAGTCCAGCACTGAACAACTGTAACATATGAACACAAAGTAAATGTGGATATTACATGATTTGACCAGCTAGCCAAATGGAGACATACAATAAGGCCCCTTTCAGTCTCTGTCAGAAAGAGGAAGAGGTAGAGATGTTGAATATGAGCACTTATATGAAATACTACAGTTTCGCACCTTATAAGTGCTGTACTCTGGTGAGCTGCTTGTGAACAACATTCAGCAACTGCAGACTGCTTTGGGTTGCATGTGAGTGAGTGAAGATATTTTAACAAATTTCCTTAGGAAGAATAATTGTTGCAGGTTGGTGGTTTTCAGTTTCATTCTTGTCATAATATATAAGATACTAAAATATTTTCTAAACAGACGTGTAGGTAATAGATTAAGCTGTAAGATGGTGCATCTGTTGCCAATTTAAATTTAATTTTTGATTTTATTTGTGTTTCTGAATTCCAAGCTAGCTGAGGCACTAATACAGAATACTAGTATTTCACATTTGTGCCCCAGTATTTTATATTTGTACTGTACTGTCACGGCCTGTTTTATTTCTGGGTATTGGCTTCAGAAATGACTTCTGATTCTGGATGGGCATTACAGCCAGTCCAATAACATGGCCGTTATAATCCTCACTTACAGAAACCATGTCAATTTCATGTGTCTGTGTCCTCATGCCTCCCACTAGATGCAACCACTGTGTAGAACTTTAATGAGTCCTTTGAAAGCTTATTACTCTGAGCAGGTATGCATATGGATGAAGGAAAATGAACATCCAATAACAAACATGTACATCACTGAAATTTTTGGGAAGGCCTACATTAAGTGCCAGGCAATGGAAGTAGCTAGGGTGACAGGAATGTCATGTATGCACGTATAATTGCCTACATTGAAGGAATAATTGAGGATTTACCCAATGATCCAGTCAATGAACCATCTGCAGTGTGGTGGCTTCTAATAATGGAAGGGTTAATGGCTAAGTTGAGGCAGGAACATCTTCCTCCACATTGGAAATTACACTTTGGCAGAACTCATCCATTCCACAAATAAAGAAGAGGCCAGGCACCATGGGAGGAAAATCAGATTCTTCAGCAGTACTAACCTCATCTCCACACAAGAGGTTTCCTGAAGTATTGACAACAGCAACAAATAAACTGAAGACAAAAAAGCAGAGGCCACCAAAACCTGGGAACCAAGAATCATCTGATTCTTAGGATGATGTTTGTAGTGTGAGAGATCATTTGTCCACTATCAGTAGCATTCTGGACAACAGTGTATCCACTAATGAAGATGCTGACAGTCTCTTTTGCTCAGGTAAACTTTCACAGGACAAGGCAGGGATAAATTGGTTAATGTGTCTAATGTGGGAAATGGGGGTGCACACTGAATGTGCAAGTTATGATAGAGGACAATATTTGTGTGACTTCTGCAAGTGAAATTATTTAGTCAGGAATTTAATAACTGAAAATGGTATATTTAGGTTGTTTTTCTGTTGTGTTATTATGTTTTATAGTGTTTTCTTTGACAATGAATTATTAGATTTTCCATTATTTCTTTTCAATTTCAACATATGAAATGAATGGAGTATTACATATTTCAACCCCATAACCTGTAGAGCCAAGAATGTCTAACTTTGTGTTAATCCCAATTTAGAAATGTTCCTAACATAGTACATATCTGAAAATATAGGAAGCATTAAAATTAATCCAAAAGTATCTTCTGCAGACATTTTGTTTTCTTAAAGTGAAAAACTGAGAAATTTATGAATGAGAAACAAACTGGTAGTCCATATTTGTAAAACTTCATCCACTAATAATGTTGTCTCAATAGGTTACACAGCATCTTCATGTCCTTCACAGTGATCACTCAGAATCTAATGTTGTACATAACCTTTGTATACCCTACCAGGCCTGGTAACAGTACTAAACAAAAACAACACTAATGCACTCTCTGGTGGCTGTTCTACTTCTACATACATTAATCTTTGATCCATAGATCATGAATATGACATTTTGTAATGATGTGGAATGTGTCATTGAGACATAAGTTTTCTTTACACAACACAATTTTTTTTTTTTTTTTTTGCGGTTATTATTTCATATCTAAGAATTCATCTATTGAGTAGAAGGAGTTGTCATTCAGAATTTCTTTTAATTTGCTATTAAATGTTGTCTGGCTATCTATCAGACTTTTAATACTATTTGGAAAATGACCAAAGATTTTTGTAGCACCATAATTCACCCCTTTCTGTGCTCAAGTGATTTTTAATTCAGAATAGTGAGGATAATCCTTTCTTCTAGTGTTGTAACTATGTTCTTTGCTGTTATTTTTGAATTGGGATGGGTTATTAATGACAAATTTCATAAGTGAATATATGTATTGCAAAGGTACTGTGAATATCCCAAGCTCCTTAAATAAAAGTCTGCAAGGTGATCTTGGGTGGGCTCCAGCTATTATTCTGATTACACGCCTTTGTGCAATGAATACTTTCTCTCTTAATGACAAATTGCCCAAAATATGATGCCATATGAACACAGTGAATGAAAATAGGCATAGTAGGCTAATTTACTGATATGTTTATCACCAAAATTTGTAATAACCCTAATGGAATAAATAGCTGAACCTAACCATATCAGCAGATCATCAATGTGTTTCTTTCAATTTAATTTCTCATCAATGCACACACCCAGAAAGTTTGAGTATTCTGCATTAGCAACAGACTTCTGTTCATAGTCTATATTTATCAATGGTGTTATGCCGTTTACTGTACAGAATTGTATAAACTGTGTTTACTCAAAATTTAATGAGAGTCCATTTCCAGAGAACCAATTAATAATTTTCTGAAAGACATTATTTGCACTTTCCTCAGCTGATTCCTGCTTCTTGGGTGTGATTACTATACTTGTATCATCAGCAAAAAGAACTAGCTTTGCATCTTCATGAATACAGAGTGGCAAGTCATTAATACATGTTAAGAACAATTGGGGGCTTGTCACAGAGAACTGCAATTTACAATCATTTACATTCCTACCAATGTTGTGTAACATTTCTAAATCCCAGTGACACTAAAACTGATCAAATGCAACTAAGTACAAATTGCATTTGCTGGACATTCAGCTTGTAATAAACAAGAAAACTGGAGCTACTCAGATTTACAGAAACTTACATCTGTATAATCTGCCCCTTCATTGCAATGAATTTTTGTTTCAAGCACTGATAACAAAACAAGTAGAATTGTCAGATATTCATTGCCTGAAACACTTTTCCTGAATCTTTGAGTGACTCTAAAAATCTCATGATTATGTTGCAGTGTTTGCCATAACCATTAAATTTTTTAGAGTGGCCCTTTCTTGCAAGTATTTCTGTGACTTTATCTCACTGTTTAACTGCTAAATCTAGCATTCTAAAAAGCCAATTTCACCTTGTCTTGAGCTTTGTTTTAAATTAGTATGTTACTAATCAATGTCATCATTTTTCTTTATGGAACAAGCAACCTCTCTGGCATCATAATTTGTGAAATAAATCATTGTTGCCTCATGTTTCAAATAATTAACATAAAAAATTTGTTTGTGGACTTATTCAAAACATGTGTAAGGCATTCTTAATACTGAAATGTTTGCAGATCCCTACATGTATATAAATTAAATCTTATTAATATATGGCAATTTCTTCATAAATTAATGTTCCGATGACGTGATTATTAACAATTTCTCCAGGTTATTTCTTCTCAGAGTAGTGTGTTACCAACAGCATATTTCTGAGTGACCAGTAATACTCAACAAAGTGTACAGTAATAGATAAATTACAACCTTGTAATGTGGATCAGTCCAGATCTCTGTTGTACATGAAGGGATTCACACATTCAGGCTGGGCAATGCTAAGTATCATATTCATCTGTATTTCATTGCCCTGTCTTTCATTGTGGTGTGACACTGTTGCAAAATAAGGCAAAATGTTGGTGATGTCCACCCATCTAAATTGTGAACCAGCATCTAAAAGCTGCTGCCATAAAGTGTGAAATCCTTCAGCTGATATTAATGTGTATGGATATATATACTGCCACAGGCTTGTTTGCACTATTAGGGGCAGTGCATTTCACTGAATTTGACAACACTTCAAACCTTACTCTTAGATATATTTTATTTTCTCTGTCAGTATTATGTTACAGCATGAACAAATACTGATAATAACAGGTTGCTAAGTAATCATGACCTTCAAGTGATAATTTCCAGCATATTTCTCTTCCAAGTAAACTAGCGTATATTGTGAGTGTTTAACATGCTACTTTCTCCAACTAGTTGAAACATATATCTAGATACGACAAGCTTTTATGCTCCCATATTTCTTCTGCTTTGTCCATATCTTGCAGTGACAGTGGCTCCTTCTTCCCCTCTTACTATTTAGTCAGGTTGTACAATGACTAAGGCTAAGGACATGTATTCTGGACAAAAACTTTCTTTAAATCTCTATCCATTTATCACCAGTTAGACTATCAGTAAGTTACTTTAGGCAAGTGCCTTAGTACATCCTTTTTTAGCTGGACTGTGCTCTGTTTCTGGCAGCTTCATTCATATGTTAAGATATAACAGACAGACACTCCTCTATCCGTTTCCAATTAGAGGAACTGTAATATGCTCTTTGTTTCATGCATTATATTACTTTGTCACTTTCTCATATTTTCAAATTCCTTGATATCAGTGTATGGGATGGCCATCAGCTACGGTGCTTTGTGACATTCTTGCCTTAGAATGAAAATAAAGTTGTACTCACCAGTCGAAACCTATTGAAGTTTCTCATGATGATAGTCATTCCCATGCAAATCTTTTCATATATTCATCACTACTCCAATGATCATCCATTAGAATATGCAGACTGAATATGGTGATACAGCAGACAGTTGCATTTCACAGTTCTTTATTTTCATTTCACAGTTATATGGCCAGTTCACTATTGGTTAACTTTTGACAAGCCGCATTAATAGTTTGCAGGCAAACATCAGCATACTGCTACAATAGCTCACTGTTGAACATCTGTGAGCAGTAAATACCTAACCACACTGTTCACTATTTCTCAAATAAATTGAACAGACACTGTCATTGTTTTTACACATGGCCTATTTATGTTACACTAATTCCACTGTTAATTTAAAGCATTATTGATAGGCTAAGTGATACAGAATTCCCGGCTGAAAATCAACCATGGACTAACTGTCTCTGGACCAAAAATTGGGCCATTATATATTCTCACCATAGTAGGTACTGAAACTATACATTGTTCGATGTATAAGTTACAGAAATTACAATTAAAACATAACTCATTCAGTTAACTGAATCTATCAAAAAAATCCTTATTTTTAGCAATTCCTTCTACCACAAAGTTCTGGACAAATTAATTGATTAAATAATGAAATTAACAGCTATACAACCAATACTTTGACAAACCTGGTAATTGTTTTGGAGTTAATTAAGGCTGGCTTTCTCAACTTAAACTGAAGGAAGGCTCTTTCATAATTGTAACAGTATATAGGTCCCCTTCAGGAAACTTTCATTTATTCCTGTAAAACTTGGATGCCTTGTTATGTTATCTGTCAGCTAGGGAAAAGCAAATTATTATTTGTGGGAACTTCAATGTTGATTCACTGAAAGAGTGTAATAGGAAGAATGACCTTGATGTCTTTCTCGGTTCTTTCAATTTGTCATCTGTCATTAACTTTCCTACTCAGGTAGTAAAGTACAGCAGCACATTGATAGATAACACTTTTATAGACCAAGGTAGGTTTAAAAACATTAATTCTTGTCCTGTTGAGAATGGCCTTTCAGATCATGGTGCTCAGCTAGTTACAGTATATGACATAGCTCCACTGATTAATTCAAAATTACCCTCCAAAGTTATGCATTCAATTAATGACTCAACAATTAGAAATTTCAGAGAAAACGTTCAGCAATTAGACTGGGATGAGGTGTACAGGGAACCCGATGCTAATTTAAAATATAACTAATTTCATGATACACTTGTAACAGAATTTGAAAACTGTTTCCCCAAGAAAGTAGTTAAATCTGATTATAAGAAACCATGCAAAAACCTTGGCTTACTAAAGGAATAAAAATATCTTGTAACCTCAGAAGGGAACTGTATCTAACAACAAGAAAGAGTAATGACCCAGAAACAGCCAAATATTATAAAAACTACTGTGCTACTTTAAGAAAGGTTATTAAAAAGTCCAGAAGCATGTGCATCATGTCTGAGATTAATACCTGTGATAACAAAATCAAAACAATTTGGAATATTATTACAAGGGAGACAGGGCAACCAAGAGTACAGGATGACGGCATCACCATCAAAGCGAACGAAAACTTGATAAACAACAAGCTGGAAGTCGAAAACATTTTGAATAATCATTTTTTAAATGTTGTAGAGAAAATAGGATCTAAATGTTCATTAGAAGAAGCAAGGCAGTTAATGGAAGAGGCCTTATGCACACCATTTGATACAATTGAAATTCCACCCACCTCTCCTTCTGAAATTAGGAAGATAATAAACTCTCTCAAGAATAAAAGCACACATGGAATTGATGGCATTTCCAGCAGGATAATAAAACCTTGTTACCAAGAAATAAGTGGGATTCTTAGCCACATATGTAATAGCTCTCTGAAGAAGGGTATTTTCCCAGATAGACTGAAGTGTGCCATTGTTAAACCACTGCATAAAAAAGGGGATACGTCTGATGTCAACAACTACTGTCCAATCTCTCTTCTGACTGCCTTATCCAAAATTCTTGAAAAAGTAAGGTATTGTAGAGTAGCTTCACACTTTTGTAAAAATAAAGGTTTCACAAAGTGTCAGTTTGGTTTCCAGAAGGGTTTTTCAACGGAAAATGCTATATATACTTTCACTAATGAAATATTAAATGCTCTGAGGAACTGGAAGTCACCCGTTGGGGTTTTTTGTGATCTATCACACCCAACAGACAGGAATTAACTGATGAAATTGTAAATGATGTTTTTCAGAAAATCATTAAGTGGTTCTCTGCAAATGGGCTCTCATTAAACTTTGACAAAACATAGTATATACAGTTCCACACGGTAAATGGAATGACACCATTAATATATATAGACTTCAATCAGAAATTGGTAGCTAAGGTAGAATATTCAAAATTTCTAGGTGTATCCATTGATGAGGGGTTGAACTGGAAAAAAACACACTGAGGATCTGTTGAAACGTTTGAGTTCAGCTACTTATGCTATTAGGGTCATTGCAAATTTTGGAGATACACATCTGAGTAAATTAGCTTACCACACCTATTTTCATTCTCTGCTTTCATATGGCATCATATTCTGAAGTAACTCATCATTGAGTAAAAGAGTATTCATTGCACAAAAGTGTGTAATCAGAATAATTGCTGGAGCTCATCCAAGATCATCCTGCAGACACTTATTTAAAGAGCTAGAGAACTTCACTGTAGCCTCACAATATATATATTCACTTATGAAATTTGTTATTAACAATCTGAACGAATTCAAAATTATAGCAGTGTACATGGCTACAACACTAGGAGAAAGGATGATATTCACTACTCAAGGTTAAATCTAACTTTGGCTCAGAAGGGGGTAAATTATGCTGCCACAAAAGTCTTTGGTCACTTACCTAATAGCATCAAAAGTCTGACAGAAAAAAAAATTAAAAATATTGAGTGTCATGTAATACACTCCTGGAAATTGAAATAAGAACACCGTGAATTCATTGTCCCAGGAAGGGGAAACTTTATTGACACATTCCTGGGGTCAGATACATCACATGATCACACTGACAGAACCACAGGCACATAGACACAGGCAACAGAGCATGCACAATGTCGGCACTAGTATAGTGTATATCCACCTTTTGCAGCAATGCAGGCTGCTATTCTCCCATGGAGACAATCGTAGAGATGCTGGATGTAGTCCTGTGGAACGGCTTGCCATGCCATTTCCACCTGGCGCCTCAGTTGGACCAGCGTTCGTGCTGGACGTGCAGACCGCGTGAGACGACGCTTCATCCAGTCCCAAACATGCTCAATGGGGGACAGATCCGGAGATCTTGCTGGCCAGGGTAGTTGACTTACACCTTCTAGAGCACGTTGGGTGGCACGGGATACATGCGGACGTGCATTGTCCTGTTGGAACAGCAAGTTCCCTTGCCGGTCTAGGAATGGTAGAACGATGGGTTCGATGACGGTTTGGATGTACCGTGCACTAGTCAGTGTTCCCTCGACGATCACCAGTGGTGTACGGCCAGTGTAGGAGATCGCTCCCCACACCATGATGCCGGGTGTTGGCCCTGTGTGCCTCGGTCGTATGCAGTCCTGATTGTGGCGCTCACCTGCACGGTGCCAAACACGCATACGACCATTATTGGCACCAAGGCAGAAGCGACTCTCATCGCTGAAGACGACACGTCTCCATTCGTCCCTCCATTCACGCCTGTCGCGACACCACTGGAGGCGGGCTGCACGATGTTGGGGCGTGAGCGGAAGACGGCCTAATGGTGTGCGGGACCATAGCCCAGCTTCATGGAGACGGTTGCGAACGGTCCTCACCGATACCCCAGGAGCAACAGTGTCCCTAATTTGCTGGGAAGTGGCGGTGCGGTCCCCTATGGCACTGCGTAAGATCCTACGGTCTTGGCGTGCATCCGTGCGTCGCTGCGGTCCGGTCTCAGGTCGACGGGCACGTGCACCTTCCGCCGACCACTGGCGACAACATCGATGTACTGTGGAGACCTCACGCCCCACGTGTTGAGCAATTCGGCGGTACATCCACCCGGCCTCCCGCATGCCCACTATACGCCCTCGCTCATAGTCCGTCAACTGCACATACGGTTCACGTCCACGCTGTCGCGGCATGCTACCAGTGTTAAAGACTGCGATGGACCTCCGCATGCCACGGCAAACTGGCTGACACTGACGGCGGCGGTGCACAAATGCTGCGCAGCTAGCGCCATTCGACGGCCAACACCACGGTTCCTGGTGTGTCCGCTGTGCCGTGCGTGTGATCATTGCTTGTACAGCCCTCTCGCAGTGTCCGGAGCAAGTATGGTGGGTCTGACACACCGGTGTCAATGTGTTCTTTTTTCCATTTCCAGGAGTGTATTTTGTGTAATGTAATATCTTGTATGGACACCTTTTATTAACCTGACACGTTCCACATCATTACAAAGTGTCGTATTCATGATCTATGGGACAAGTACTAATCTAATCTAATCTCATCTAGAGCCAAATAAATGCTTTAAGAATCCTAGTAGTTCTTCTTCCAAATGTTTATAATTAGTATAGAATTTATATTTGTTTATAAGTCAACTGTAGAATCTAAGTCCCAAAACAATTACTGATTGCACCCTATAACAAAATTATTAACTAGGAATGGTCAAAATAAATTAGGAAATTAATTACATATGCAAAACTAATCACTAATTAGATCTGGTGGTATATTTCTTAAGAATGAGGGCCAACGTTTCTCTCTTTTGCAAATGCAGATTGCACTTATGTATTTTAATGGTAATTAATCAAAACCAAAAATAAAATGAATTTAAGGAGACAGTTGGGAAAATAAGAGAACCCAGCTTGCTTCAACACACTTTGTATCGTCAATCTTCAGTCACCAAGAATGTGACAGTTTATTCACAATCTTAATTATAATTGGAATCTACATTGAGAAGACTACAGTGAGTGAAACAACATGCTAGATATTGCATATTATTATCCATGGTCCATAACAACCTTGACAATAAATGACATACAGCATGACATGCAAGGGTTATGACACTGCAGCATCTCTGCATTTAGCTGGTGACTGTAAATGGCTAAAATATTCATTTGAGTACCTTGGTAGAGAGATTTTGTCTTTTGTATCATTTAAAGCACAGTAAAGTGTAGGGGAAACTGCACTCAGGCACCAAGGGACCTCACACATTACCATTTCTGTTCTCAGTTCAACACAGGAATTCCAAGTAAGACAGCCTGCAAGAATGGTTTTGTGACTGCTTTCTTAGAAATGCATGGCAATGAACATCTTGGCTGCTCCACAACACTTTCCAATCCCATAGTGTAATTTCTTATTGCATCAAGGTATTACATTTTACAGGGAGGTACTGCAACACCCATCTTACAGTTTACACATTGTGTTATCAGATAGCAATCTAATTTCCTGTCTAAATGAAGCATCAACTAGGTGATGATTTCAGCTCACTGGCACCATATCAGTCATGTGAGTAGACTTCACTCCAGTCAACCGATTTCCATAAACAGGGACCTTCTGGGAGGAATATGTCAACAGTTGTGATTAAAAAAGAATTTAAGAACAACTCCTATCAGTGTATATTTATCATTGTTTTTCAGCATATTAAATGATGTCTTATGATATATATCTTTATTCCCCCCTCCCCTTCCTTTTTTGGTGGGTTATCACTAGTGCATGTTGGCTTTGATCTGTGAAACATTGATCTTACTGTGTGCATGATCATAAAGGACGACAATTATTGTACTGTATGAAATAAAATCATCATAACTTCAGAACAGACTGTGTTAGGACGTTCAAACTGCATGGTTGACCATGGGGCTTAATGGGAATTAATATGCACTGTATGGCTTGATTTAGTGATGAAGCCCACTTTCACTTGGATGAGTTCATCAATAAGCAAAATTGACACATTTGGGGGACTGAGAATCCACATTTCATGATTGAGAAGTCTCTTCACCAGCAATGTCTGGTGTGCAATGTCCAGTCATGGAATAATTGGTGTGATATTCCTTGATGGCACAGCAACTACGTAATGGTACGTGAAGGTTTTGTAGATGATTTCATCCCCATTATCCAAAGTGACCCTGATTTTGACAAGATGTGTTTCATTCAACACAGAGCTTGACCTCATCAAAGTAGGAGAGTGTTTGATGTCCTGGAGGAGCACTTTGGTGACTGCATTCTGGTTCTGGGGTACCCAGAGGTCACTGGCATGGGCCTCAATTGGCCCACATGTTCTCCGGATCTGAACACATGTGACTCCTTTTTGTGGGGCTATCTTAAATATAGGGTGTCCATCAATAACCCTGAAACCATTGCTGAGCTGAAAACAGCCATTCAGGAGGTCATCGACAGCATCAATATACTGAAACTTCAGCAGGTCGTGCAGAACTTTGCTATTTGTCAGAGCCATATCATGCCGATGTTGGCAGGCATACTGAATATGCCATAGCCTAAATCTGAATGTCTGTGGTGATGTTTACATGTTGAATAAACTATGTGCATGCCTTATTTTGTAACTAATTTACGTTTTTTCTCATATAGTTCAATAATTGTCACCCTATACATGCACAAAAAGAGAGAGAACAGAGTACTGACAATATTTATTTTGATTCTACACTATTTTTTTTTAATTTAGGCTGTGATGGCAAATTGAACTGTCTCAACTACAAGGTCTACATTAGGTTAAAAGATGATAGTTTGTGATTTGAGGAAGCTAATGAGTGTGATATCATGAGAATAGCTGTTTTTATGGTATTTTTTTAGCACACTATATTGGATTTTGGTGTGTGGTTGATGACCACCATTTTGATGACATAATGGCTCATACAACTGGAGGGAGGGTTAATATATTCAATATTTACTGCCCTTCTACATGGTAAATGAGGCTAATGAGACATAAATCACAGCACTAGCTGTGAACTATGTTATTTAACAACTGATGTCCTTAACAAAGTCATATAAGTATTGTATATTGCAAATAGCAGAAGCTTTGTCACACATTAGGTGGTATCCTTTGTATCCTTGTATTACAGTTCTTGCCAGTGGCAGATACATATGGGGGATGTGCCCCCATCCCCCACCCCCCAGCCCCCTTGTGGGTATGCCCACTTTGCCATCCACGCTGCTCCCACCAGTCAGCCCGCACACAAGTCATTCGTTTCTTTCGTCAGTTGACTTGACTGAATGGAGTTACCAAGTAGTTGTACTTTCCTATGTAGCACATGCATCTGCATCATCATATTTTATATGTTTCTGTGTGGCACAGAACTAATACATACCTACAAGAAAAGTTGTGGCCATTCTGGTGATCTCAATACATTATTCTGTCTGGTGATTGTTCAAGAAGAGTTGTGAATATCCTACTATTCCTTATTGCTCTGTTGTTCTGTTGAACACTCACCCTGACATTGATTGTCCTATTGATAATGTAATTAATCAATTTGACAGGAAGAATAGGCACATAGAATTCATCATTTAAGGAAGAGAACCAGGATTGTAACTTTTTTATATCATAAGATGAAATTGTCTTGTAATTGTATAATCAGTTTAAATAAAACTTTCTTCAACTTTGCATGTGACTTGATTATATTTTATTATGGTAAAAGTAAAGGTAGCTCAAGTTATCTTTAGCGCCCCCTCCTTGAGGTTTTTCTGATGCACGATCAGTATACATCCTACCAGAGATTTCCCACGTATTTACAGTAAAGTTGGCAATATTTTCTCTCGCATATATTGCTGTTCTGTGTATATCTGAGCATGTTTGACACTGTCTTATATCATGGCATTTTTTATGGTCAGTGAGACAAATTTCCTGAAGTGCATTTAAGTGCATTTAAATATGTGTCAATATCCCTTTTCTGTTAGATGAACTGCTCACACTTATTCTGAGATTTACCTTTGATTTTCAGCTATGGAATGTGTACACAGAGTCTGATATTCCATTTTTATAATATTTGCAGATCTTTGTGACCATGAGGGGTATTACATATGGTGCTGTTCTCGTATGTATAAACATCTTGTCAGTCTTCTCTTGCAGATTCTAGCCAATGGAGCACCACTGTAGAAAACTGCATATTCTTCACTTTGCAGTTCATCATTGCCAACATAAGAATGTTATTAGACTTCATCTCTATACCATTTCTTCTATTTTACAATATACTTTTTCTCTCTTTGGTTTAAGTAAGAAACCTATTGTTTAAAATGCATATAAGAGTTCAGCAGCTATAAATTATGCATTGTAAATGATGAAAGCATTGATAACAGATTATTAAAATTTTCCATGAAAAAGTGAATCTCCATCAGTGATTGAGGAGTTATGATAAACTTGTAATTTGCAGAATTCACTTCATTGTCTTGTATTACACAAGGATGTTACAAAAATATTAGTTGTGGAATGTTCTGGGAGACTTTAAATAATTCAGGAGTTAATGAAACCATCCATCGTGTAGTAGAACCATTCAGTCATAAAAAGATACACAAAAAGACTGAGAACTTGCTAGCTTTTGTCAAAATCATTTAACAAACTGGGTAATATGTACACATGCACGCGTGCACATGCACGCACACACGCGCTCGAGCGCACGTGTGCACACGCCCTCACCTACACACGCTCGCGCGCCCACACACACACACACACACACACACACACACACACACACCTGTGCATCTGCATCATGCTGGCTGAAAACACAGTGGCAAGTTTGCAGTTCAGCAGGACGAGCAGGTGGCAGCAGGTGTACGGAATAGGAATGTAACACATGTGCACTGGAGCTGTTGAGATTGGGCCATGCACAATGATAAGGAGGTGAAAACGCAGACTGAGAATGGGTGGCAGGACAGAGGAGGAGAAGATTGCTGGGTGGAGGGTGTGGGTGCAGTGGCTGAGTAGATATTGAGGCCAGGAGTATTACAGGAGTGAAGGATGTGTTGCAAGGATAACTCCCATTTCTGTAGTTCAGAAAAGACAGTGCTAGGGGGAGAGATCCAAACAACGTCATTTGTGAAGAAACCAATGAAATCAAGGATGTGTTGCAAGGATAACTCCCATTTCTGTAGTTCAGAAAAGACAGTGCTAGGGGGAGAGATCCAAACAACGTCATTTGTGAAGAAACCAATGAAATCAAGTATGTAATGCTCAGTGACATGTTCTGCCACTGGACTGTCAGTTCTGTTCTATGCCACAGTTTAATAGTGACCATTCATTCTATGATGATATTTTTAGTGAACCTGGCTAGGAAGGCTTCCCCTAGAGGGCTCATAAACATGTTGTCACAGTAGGTTGCCACACTGGTGTCCATTACTGTGCATTGGAATTTTGTGCATATCTTGTCCTCATATAATAGGTGAGGTGTGTAATGAATGAGGTTATGGGTTTGGAGTCAGAAGGGAAGTGGCAGTGGTTAGGTTCAACAGCATCAAGGCCATGAGCATAAGGGGTTTGGTGTGTAAGGAGGTGTAATCAACCATTGTAAGTAGAAATCCAGTTTTTAATGTAGTGGGGATGGTTGAGGTTCAATGAAAGAAGTGATTGTGTCTTTGATATGAGACAATTGGCTGTGGACAGTTAGTTGGAGTTGTTGATTGACAAGAGCAGAGAGCCTTTCAATGGGAGGACATTGCAGCTGGTTACTATGCCCCCACTGAAAAACCTACATGACATCCTAGGCCATTCCTATGCCACTCTCATGCCCACTCCCAACCTCATGCCACAAGGACATATCCCTGCATCTCCAGCTGAGCACATCCTACTTCATTTCTCCCACAGGCTCATCCTGTCTCATTAGAGGCAGGGTCGCCTATGAAAGCATCAGTGTTGTACACCAAGCTCTGCTGCAATTTCTGCACAGCATTTTATGTTGGTATGACCACCAACATGCTGTCCATCAGAAAGAATGTCCACCATCAAACTGTGGCTAGGAACAGAGTTGACCACCATTGGCAGAAGGCCCTGCTGAGCACAATGTGCTTGACGGCAGTGGCTGCTTCACAACTCGTGCCCTCTCATTGATTCCATCTGTCACCAGTTTTTGAGAACTGCAAGGGTGGAAGTTATGCTTGCAACACCTCCTTTGTTTCCACAATTCTCCTACCCCACTAGCCCACTCTACTCACACCATCCACACAGTAATCTCCCCATCATCTGACCTGTAACCCCCTTCCAAACGACAATAACATCGTTATGTGCCACTCAATCTCAGAGGCTCAGATACCCATGTTGCATCTTGTCCTGTTAATTTGCTGCCACCCACTGCCACATTCCTATCTTGCACACTGCCTGCCTCCGTCTGAGGTGACAACTATTTCTCCCCAACCCCTCCTCCTTCTTCCTACTACACTTTCCTTGTTTTCCATCTGAGCCAGCACAAGCCCTTACCCGATACCACTTGCCGAACTGTAATCCTGACATTGTGTGTTCAGCAGACACAGTGTAGCTGCACAGTTTTGTGTGTGTGTGTGTGTGTGTGTGTGTGTTCTCCAACTCATTAAATGGTTTGTCAGAAAGCTAGAAAGTTTTCATTCTTGTTAGTGTACTTGTTGAGTATTCAATGTTTCTCCTGTATGTTGGGTGGTCTCCCTTACTCCTTAATTATTTATAATAGCAATAGTTACAGACCATTCTTCAGAGACTTCTCAAACTGATTAATCATTAATACATTAATCACTAACATCCTGATGACCAATATTTCCCTTTTCTCAGAAGATGTGGAAAATGTGATAATAATTCTAAGTCCATAAAAACTCTATTCAAAAAATTCAGGAGTTAAACGGTACTACAGAGAACAGTGAGATACATATTTAAACATCTACTAAATATCATTCTAAAGTATAATTACATAATGTCTTTTGGCTAGATTATAGTGTAAGAGTGAAATAAACAATCTTCCAATGAAATAAAAAAATCTTCCTCTTTGGAATCTCTTTGTACTCTATTGAAGAATCTCTTAAAATCAATGTATTTTGTTATAATATAATTAATATTAGCACAGTAATATCATAAAGTTCCACAGAGTTAACTCATTCTGTTGTCTTGTTTTTAAATAGAAATGAACATCTTGTAAGTTATTCTGCATTCAAGAGACTGCCAGATCCTTTGTAAAAGATGAAAATAAAATAATATAATTTCTTGTCTTAGAGAAGACTTGGTATTGCGTACAAAATACCTGTAATGCCATTTTCATTTCATATTCTAGGTATTGTTTCCCTTTTGGAAGACCAGAGGGGGCACTGAAAGCAACACTTTCACTGTTAGAAAGGGTAAGATGTAATTTAAAAACAATAATAGAAATAGAAGTAGGAATATAGTTGTTTTAAAACATGGACTAGTTTTGCAATTACATCATAAATGCCATTTATTGTTATTCATGTTGCTGTATTTGCATCGGTGTCAATATCAAAATAACTCATTTTGTGGGAATATTGTTAGCTGTCAATTAGTTATAAATCCAAATATTTGGATAAGCTAGTTTAAAAGAAATGATATATCTAATTAAATACAAACTAATTAATATAAAAAATGGTGTGTGAGAAAATAATGTACAGTATATTAAGCTATAAATAAAATGCTAGTGTAATACAAACAAATATATGTGAAACATTCGAACTACATCTTTTATTACTTCTACACTTAATCACTATTCAGATTTGAGTATTTGTCATATCTCTTTAACAGATCGGTGAATTCTCTTGGCATAAAATTTGGGCACATGAGATGTCAATCAGTCCATCACAGTGACTTGAAGTTCTTGGTTGAGGTCAATTACTATTTACAAAAGTGTTACTATTCCAGTTGATTTTTGGATAATTGGTGTCCCCTCCAATCATGACCATATAACTGGGGAACATATGTACTAGTGAGCTGATTAAGGTTTGCAGTCACATCTTGGGGTGAATCTGGTGATTGATGGAGGACTAAGTTATGAGTTTATGCTCATCCTTTGTACTAAATCCATTGAAAGCAATCTTGAATGCAACTTCAATTGATATTTCAATGTATTTGAATTTCTTGTCTTCTGTAATGAATACACTATCTCAGTTTCCCTTCAGCCTGTCTTTTTCCATCCAGTTAAACCTTTTTCTGGATCATGCTGTTGTACACAGAGAATCTGCGAGACTAAAAACTTGTAACAAAATGCAGGAGGACCTCCAGAGGATCAACATTTGGTTCAGGGATTAGCAGTTGAGCCTCACAATAAACAAATGTTATCTGTCACAGATAAGTAGAGAAAAAGACCTATTATTGTATGATTACATGATTGCAGAACAATCACTGGAAGCAGTCACATCCATACAATATCCAGGAATGTGTACAGATTGATTTAAAATGTGATGACTACAAGTAAAAGTAATCACAGGTTCTTTAGATGACAGACTCAGAGTCATTGGGAGGATCACCAGGAAGTGCAGCCTACTGATAAAAAAGGTATCTTTCAAAACCTTTATTTGACCAATATTTGAATATTTCTCACCCTCATCACCAGACGGGATTGATAACTCACATAGAGAAGATTCAAAGAAGAGCTGTGTAATTCAGTACACCTTCATTTAATAACTATGAAATCACTGTGGATATGTTCAGTCAATTTCAATGGTAGGCACTGCAAGACTGTCATTCTGCATCACATTGTGGTTTACTGTTAAAATTCTGAAGGGTCTTTTGTATAAATATCAATGAATATATTGTTTCTTTCTAGATACATGTTTAGAAAAGACCAGTAACATAAAATTAGAGAGATTCAGGTTACCTGGAGGTTTATCAACAGTCATTCATTCCACAAACCATTAGTGAATGAAACAGCAAATGGGGGAAGTGACAGTGGTGCTCAAAGCACCCTCTGTCACAATCAATAAGGTGGATTACATATATGTAAAAATTTACCTCAAATATCTCACTGCTTGAAATCTTGTGATTTCGACAAGTTCGTGTACCCAGTTTATATCAACGCCACTATAGTTCTGCAATGCTTGGAACTATGGAACTTTGTTGTGAATCCTTCGACAGTTGATCAAAATGATTTTAATTTGTGGGATATAGATGTAGAAACTTAGCTCAGATAGCTCACTGCTTGAAATTTTGTGATTTTTACAGTTTCCTGTACCTAGTATATATCAACTCCACTACTTTTTAGCAAAGCTTTGAACTATAGCACTTTGTTATGAACATTTCAAGAGTTGATCACCATTATTTTACTAGTTTATCTACAGGAGAAACTTTTGGGGTTATACACTAACCAGGGTCTCCTACAACAATCATTAACTACTCTAGATTGAGAGCTGACTGACATTAAAAATGCCCTTGAGTGCACCCCACATACATTCACCTACTTAGGAAGAAGCCTGCAATATGCAATGCATCCATGATCCAGTGATGGAGACCCTAAAGAACAAATGTTGAAAGTTGGAGCCTAACTCGTCATATAATGTTTAAAATCTCTGTTTTGAGCCTCCCTCTTGACGCAGAAACAGGTGATCAGTGTTATTTCTATAGGTAATTCTGCAGATTGTGAGAATCTTTTAATTTCCATGAACAAGGCTGGTCTTTTTAACCTTTCTTTTTCAGTCACAGTAATGATACAAGTATGATGAGGGAGCTCTAATGAAATGCATTTGTTACAATATTTACCTCTAACTGCAGCTTTGTTGACTGTGTTTCCTCAATGGGTGCTGGAAGGGCCTCTTCATGATTTTGAATGAGGTCTCTAGGCATACACCCTGAGTTCAGAGGGTAATCCTTCTCATCCCTTGCTACAAACTCACTAAGGGCTTCCATTATCCACCTTATGTTATAACTGTTAATGAAGAATAGAGTCCTTATCTTTTGGCACTTGGTTGCACCTGACATGGAACATAGCAGACATCTCAGCAGGAGATGTGTGTCATGCTGGCTCAGTTTCAGTGTCAGTGGGAGACTATACTTTCAACATGTTGGTTGGAGGGATTGCTATAGTACTCTGAGTTCTCCCTGATCCCTATCACCCTGTACAGGACCCTTTGAATTATCACTGACACACCACTCACTGACAGGTTGAACAAGTGGGAATAGGTCCTGTATTAACTCAAGGGGAGAAGTTATGAATGGGGAAGATAGTAGTTGAAATACTTTTGCTGTGTCAGATATGAACCTCTCAGTAGCACACCCAGCACACTCATTTGTGGCAGCTTTCAACAGATTAAATGTAGTAAGTTTGATTTCCATATGCTGACAAAGGTAATAGCAACTAACTCTTGTCCTGGTAAGAGTATTCACAACAGGGTTGCAGTGCATCTGGTTCAATGTGTTTTGGAATTGTAGAGAAATAACTTAATTTCAAAAGCTCATTGATTCTCTTGTGATTTATGAGCCTGTTATATTGAAAGCTCACTTCAGAAACTCAAGTGATATACACCTAAGGAACTGATTTTGTGTTATAACAAGAAAAATACCTGGAATAAAACCTGTTGGTTCCCTAAGCCTTCTTCGAAATTTATCTCTCAGACTTTTTATGGCTAAGTCAGGAGATGTGTAACAAACAAGAAGATAGCAGATATCTATGACAAATGTCAAAAATGTATAGTGCTACTGAAGGGACACAGTAAATGTAATATACCATGACGGTCATCATATGTGCTGAGTGCACTGTTATGCCACAGTATTTAAGTTCATAACTGCTATGTTTACATCATAATTCTAAGTTTTTAATGTCTTCCTCAGAACAAATTGGCCAAAGGATGCAAGGATTTTAAATATTCCAGGAATTATGGAAGCATTTATGCTGGAAATAAGAAGAAGAGATTTACTAAATGAGACATAGCATTCAAAATTTGAAGATCTGACAAGTATAATAAAGTCTTTGATTTATCACAAAATATCTTATACATGACACTTGTAAACTTCCAAAAGATATAAGACTCTACCTTTCTTCATGTACATATACATTGAAATTAGTGGTATAACTGAGAGAGACACAAATGTTGTTTACAATTTATAATTTAAAACAATTTTATTTTTTATGACACTCATTGTAAGGACATACACAGTATTTCACATTACATGCACAATTTTCAATAAAATCAGTGAGAGACAATAGAGAAATGGAAAATGCAAGAATCTAAATTTTCAAAGTAAATTTATCTCACACACATGGTGACACTGTGGAAATTTGTTCCTCACTGAGTGTAACATACAGATACAGTAGCATTATCGATAAGCAGGGTAAAAGGAAACAGTAAACCATAGAAATGGGTCATTGAAGAATGTCTGGTTTTGAACAGTTCCTTTATTGGAACATTAACAATGCACAGTCAGTTGAAACTACTCTAACAACATTCAGACTTCATCTCTAATAGCCACATACGTGTTGCCACAGCAAGTTACCATGTTCACAAAGGGGTCAGATCACACTGCACTTGCTTGATCTTAACAGACTCCATTAAGTGCATACTCCACCATCAGAAAGGTCATGATGAGCTGGTGCTGAGTCATTCATGCCCCAAAATATCATGTTATTCCTATACCAATCAGTTCTTCATGGGTGTTATGGGAAGCCTGCAATACAGTTTGTGTAATAGGCACACAGTACTGATTGACCTTTGACATCTGCACAGTTTGTGTGCCTGTGTCATAGCACTGTGCAAAGCAGTTAAGTTCTGATAAAATAATAGCTTGAATACGTAAGAAATATTTAATCACTGTGATCATTGTGTGGACAGCTGGGAATCAGCATGGAAAGCATCAGGAGCTGGGAGAACTTACTGTAGCAGGTTTTTCAGGTAAAACGCAGGTGCTGTGGCACAGAAGTGCATGGTAGAGATAACTCTCATCTTAGGATGCTTATGGCTTGTAATGCAGTTTTTTCCAGGTGACATGTTGTGTGCTATAACACGTGAACACATGGTAGCAGGTAGCCACAACACACACACATAAAGAAGTGTAAAGAAGTCAGCTTGTATATGCAAATAAACATGTGAAATACACAGACTTACCTGGTTTTGTGACACTTTTTTATTTAGTGTGCCAAAGATGACCACCGTAGAGCACTCTAGTGAAAGCGGAGTAAACCATGGGACACAGAAAAGTGTGCTTTCACATTAGGTGGCAAACAATACCACAGTCAAGTTTAGAATATTGAGTATATTGTTTATCAATACCTGGAACTGGTCCCATTCCCATACAGGGAAAAGTGTCAGCTTGTGTACTTTTGGCAGTTGCCATATTATAATGCAGATTATTATAGACACTAAGACAAGTAATTATTCCCATAACCACTAGACCATTCTTTCCACAATCTACTCATAAAATATGGATATTGCTAGCAGTTGTTTATAGTCAATGATTTGATGAATATTGGTTTTAAGTTTTTGTTTCCCTATTTGGCAATAGTTTACTTGAGCTTGGTTTAAGATCTTTGAAAAATAAGCAATCACTTGTCCTCTCTCATCAAAGCACTTACATTAGCATGTGTCACTTACACCATACTATGATGTGCAGTTACTCTTCATGTGTGGTAGTAATACTGAAAATTGTGAAGCTGCCCAGTGCATTGCATCTCCAAGGTAATCTGAAGGAAGTGACAAAATGTGATTAGCTCTCATTCCTCTTAATTCACTGGCGACTTAGCATAGAAAAAGAAGAAGGAAAAATCATTTAAGACAATCCTGCTGCTTCCACTACATAAGTGATGATATTCGGTTCAATGGAATCATTTTGACTATACTACTATGAAGAATGTAATCAGAGAGAACAAAACCTTCACATATAGTTGCTAATTTTTAAATAATTCTACCATATGGTTTAAAGTAATATTTTATCTCATCACTGTCAGAATATTCAGGCAGGGTAGCTTCACAAGAAGATGGTTAAAAGCAATCAATAAATTTCAGATTTACTTTTCCAGAAGTGATACTGTGTCAAAATATTTTCATCCAACATTGATTTAGTGTCTATAGTAGTTCTACAATCCATGGTTTGTTGATTGATTCAGGGGAGTGGACCAAACAGCAAGGACATCAGTCCCATCAGATTAGTGAAGGATGGGGAAGGAAGTTGGCCATGCTCTTTTAAAGGAACCATCCTGGCATTTGCCTGAAGCGATGTAGGGAAATCACAGAAAACCTAAATTAGATGGCTGGAGGTGGGTTTCAACTGTCATACCCCACAAATGCAAGCCTAGTGTGCTAACCACTGTGCCACCTAGCTCAGTTACAATCCATGTAGATTTATACAAAAATACACTATAAAAACACAAACTGCTAAATGTATTGTGAAGCACTGTTAAATTAAGATCAGTCAGTGCTCAAAAACAAGTCAAAGGAAGTAAAATCAGTCTCTCAATTGATACTGTTTTAATATTTCAGAGTCTGTAAGGGGTTTAGAGTGGAAGTCTTCTAAACATCAAACAGCAGAAATATATACTATATTTTCTACACACGATACTTCATTTGGCCAAGAGCCACATTTTATACAAACCTCACCTGTAATTAAGCTGAACTGCAGTTTAGAGGTCAGTGCCCAGCACTTAATTAACCTTAGCAAAAGAAATCCATTCATCATTGCTGCATCAAGGGGGCAGATTGCTCCCTCTCAAGATGCTAGCTGCCAATCAAAATCTTCAAATTGGAATCCTTTTGGAACTCCATTTTTTAAACTATTATAGAGTAAATTTTTTAATTATGTAGTGCAAAAAAGTCAAAAAATTTTCAAAAACTTCATTCACCTGCTCCATATGAAGTTTATACTTCTTTCTTGTATGTTTAGTGCTGTAACAAATCAAGTACCAACAGCATTAGAGATATTGCAACAGAAAGTGTGAGGAAAAGTTCAAAAAATAGGAATCACCATTTAAAAAGGTGTTTTGGACATTTGATAGTTTTGAAAAGTTATCTATTTAAGAAATTTACTATTTGTCACTCTTGTCAGTTATACATAGTAAATGGGATTTTCAATGCAAGGCAAAACAATCATTACAGAACAGACCCAGACAAATTTATAAATGTTAATTATCTCAGTTCTGTTGCAATGAATCCACATGTATCCAATCAACAGTTTGATCAGGACATCTGCATTTCTAAAACTACATTCCACTTTAATATGTCACCATTTCCATCCTTATCATCTACACTTATATCAAGAATTGCTTAGGAATTATTTCATGAAACATGTACAGTTCTGTAACAGTCACCCCTTGGGCCAGGACATAAGTGGGCACTGAGGTTGTACAGGTGAGGCAGTGGTGTTACGAGTGTTGGAGGCCATGAACTGAGGTCTTACACTCAAATGCATCAGTGAGACAGTGCTATCTGTAATGAAATGTTATTAATGTGATTACTAGAATGAGTACTGCCTTCTCCAGTGTGCAGGGAACAGGTGGGGCTCATCAGTCAGGCATTGGCAAGGAATGCTCAGAGACAGAACTTCAGCAGCTCATGTAGCTTGCAGCAGGTCAGACACACTGCCTGACAGCAAGGCAACATGGGGTGCTGTAGAAGTGGCTAGTAAGGCAGCCACTGGAGATGCCTCTGAGGATACAATGGAATTCAATGCTCTCAAAGCTGGAAATGCACTAAGACCTGTACCCACAGCATCTTCCAGATGGAAGTTGTCATGAAGGCAGAAGCCCAGGACTCCTTCAGCAAACACTGTGTACAGCCAGGAAGGCAGTACACATACAGCCTGGGATGCTCAGGTTCCCAGCAAACAGAAAATGGCAGCTATCAGTCAGCTGATTTGGCCTTTCACCAGAGGAAGGCCCAGAAGGTCTGCATCTTCTGTCATTTGCAGCTGTGATCTGTTGATAGTGACAGCGTAATGCTATGAAGTCCAGGTTGCGGTCTCATAGCTGAAGTCTTCAAACAGGTGGCAAGCAGCACATCACGGTTTGCCAACAGAGTTAATCTGCAACTAGCAAGACTGTCATTCCATCGGCAATGCAAAATGGAATGGCACACACTGAGGATGAGATGTCTGGAACAGGGTTATTTAAAACCAGATATTCTGTCATTGTAGCAGGTTAAGCATCCATTTGCCCTCATTTAACCTGAGGTGTCAGTGGCCATGTCCCCATTATGGTGTCTCTATGACAGACAGTTTTCCCTGCCCCTGCATTTCTCATCAGTACTCGAATACCTTCTATCAGCAGAGCTCGGATGTTGCATATTATTACTCTGAATTGTAGAGTTTGCACAACTAAATTATGGGTGCTCTCATATTCACCATTTGTGCTCCTTTCTATGGTTCTGCTCACTGTGTGACAATGAGTTATGATGATGGTTGTGCTTTTGCAGTATTCGTACTCTTTGCATACTTTTGAAATGATTGTCACATGTTATAAGTTGGACTTGGGTTTTTTTAACATCTGAGTTGACCAATAGTTTCAAATATTATTATTGCACCTGGGAAGAGGGTTTCTGTGCAACAATGCCCCATTTTTCAAAAACTTTAGCCTGAATTTTGGGTTGGTGTTTCTCTAGACCAACTTCATGTTCATAGTGTATATTTACAAAATTTACATTAAAGAATTATTGTGTAACATCTCATGATTAGCTCATTGTTTGAGTATATGATTTCTGAATTCAAGGTATCATTAAGACAGGTTAGATTCTGGGTAGGCAGTATACTCAGAGTTTGTCTGGCCCATATAGTATTTGTGTTGACAGTTCAATCATGGTCATACCAGTAGTGATACCATGCCCCCATTTTCCATCCTTCTAACAGTTGATTATTACATTTTCTAGTGAATAGACTCAGTAAATTGAGTGGGTTTCTATTTTCTGAAAATGCTGTTTAGGTCCTGCACTTCTCTGTGACACTGTGTGGTATCATGTTCACCTCTGAACAGCTGTACCTCACATGACAGGTATCCATTTTTATCATCATAGTTGGACAAATAGCGATACTCCCCATTTACACACCGAGCAAGGTGGTGCAGTGGTTAGCACACTGGACTCGCATTCGGAAGGGCGACGGTTCAATCCCGTCTCCGGCCATCCTGATTTAGGTTTTCCGTGATTTCCCTAAATCGTTTCAGGCGAATGCCGGGATGGTTCCTTTGAAAGGGCACGGCCGATTTTCTTCCCAATCCTTCCCTAACCCGAGCTTGCGCTCCGTCTCTAATGACCTCGTTGTCGACGGGATGTTAAACACTAACTACCACCACCACCATCCCCATTCACACTCCAGCAAATCCTGTGTTGTCATGAGAGTATGCGCATTGCCTCATTCCATAATTGTTAATACTTCTTCAGTCCAACGCTGCACCAAATAACTCATGGTTTCCCACTTCATAGGATACTTACTAATGGTGTAGCATTGATAATGAGAGCTTCAATTTACTACTGGAAATCAGATCAGCATGAGTAACCTGACTTTATATGTTGTGACCTCAAGGGTGCCTAGGCTATAAAGTAGCACTAAATTGCTTTGTGCCAATTTGAATACTTACTGAAGTACTTTCAGAAAATCTATTTATGTTTGATGTAATCCTTTCAAAAATCATTGTAGGAATATCAAGCCTGAAATTAACTGCCCACGTGCTGTGTGATGTACAGCTTCCTGGTTGCAACTGTACTTCATATACTTTCCTTGAGTTATTTACTTACCTTCTCTATCACTCTAGTATTGCTCAGTACATTACATTCCAAGTTTGTTAGTTGAGTGATATGACACTCTACCATGATTTGCACACCTTCTACTGTCTCTTGCACCTGATTTTTTGTTGTATTAATTTTTTGCACATTTTCTTGGTTTGCTGTCCCAAATAAGGTTTTTAATGAGGTCACGCCTACATTAATCCATCCCCTCTTTCTATGTATAGTTGTCTGCAGTACTAAATCCATCACTTTCACCATCTGTGCTCTTAATTTGTCATATAAAAGCTGCAGCTCCTTGTACTCATTGCTAGTCTCTGAGACAACAGCTTCTTTCTGTCCCATCCTGTGTTAATCCCTTAATATCTCTTTGTAGTCTGCAAATCTTTCAAAAACTCACAAGTTAGTCCTAGTGTCCAGTGATGACTAGTCAGCAATACATCTGGTTGTTTGGAAAGTGACACTCCAGAGCTGAGTGATTGGTTCAAGACTGCACTTCCAACTTCTCCTATGAGGTGTACTAGTGCCATGAATACAACTATTTCTTGTGGTGCTCCTGCTGGTGCACCACCTAGTGGAAAGGAATGCACATCTGTTCCCCTTGCTTCTTCTAAAAGTGTGTCCACATAACAAAAATAACATGTGGCTCACTATAATATGTTATTAACCCCTAAAATACAATACAAATATACCGGGTGATCAAACAGTCAGTATAAATTTGAAAACGTAATAAACCATGGAATAATGTAGATAGAGAGGTAAAAATTGACACACATGCTTGGAATGACATGGGGTTTTATTAGAACCAAAAACAAACAAAGTTCACAAAATGTCCGTCAGATGGTGCTGGACAGCAAAACATCAGTGACTGCGCATGACAATCATGTATAAAAGGAGCTGTAATGAGAGAGAGAATCAGATGTGCCAGCAGTTGCAGCATGTTGACGTTACCTGAAAAGGCACTTTTAGTGAAACTGTATTATCAGAATGGGGAATGTGTTAGCTCAGCATTACAATCCTATCGCCGTAGGAAGGGGTTTCGAATGGGTAAAGGTCCGTTGACAAATGCAGCTGTGGCGAGAATGATTTCGAAGTTTGAAGCCATGGGTTGTTTTAATGATAGACACCATAATGGTCAACCGAACACAAGGTGTAATGCTGCTGAGACAGTTCTGGGAGAAATGGAGACTATAGCAGATTCGTCCATGCATGGGGAAGTCAGAGCTCGTGCAGCCGCACGTCACACCGGCATTCCATACACTACTGTTTGTTTGCCACTTAGGCGTACCCTCCAATGCTACCTGTACAAAATCCATCAGCATCATGAACTGTTACCTGGCAATTTAGTGAAGTGGAGGGCATTTGTGGTGTGGGCATTTCAAAAGATGGCGGAAGGTGACAATTGGTTGAGTAACGTGTCATCGACCAACGAATCTCATTTCATGCTCCGAGGCTCTGTCAATGCCCACAGCTGCAGAATTTGGGCTACCAAAAATCCTAGAACTGTCGTGGAAACTCCATTGCACGATGAGAAACTCACGGTATGGGTTGGATTTACCACATCTACTGTTGTCGGGCCTTTTTTCTTCGAGAAAATGTATGATTCTGGTGTTGTAACTGCTACCGTGATGGGTGAGAGGTACGCCGATATGTTACAGAATCACATCATCCCCAGCCTGGCTGATAAACACCTGCTGGAACATACAATGTTTATGCAGGATGGCGCTCCACCCCATATTGCTAGACAAGTGAAAGATCTCTTGCGCACGTCGTTTGGTGTTGATCGTGTGCTCAGCCACCACTTTCATCATGCTTGGCCTCCCAGGTCCCAAGACCTCATTCCATGTGATTATTGGCTTTGGGGTTACCTGAAGTCGCAAGTGTATCGTGATCAGCTGACATCTCTAGGGATGCTGAAACACAATATCCGACACCAGTGCCTCACCATAACTCCGGACATGCTTTACAGTGCTGTTCACAACATTATTCCTTGACTATAGCTATTGTTAAGGAATGATGGTGGACATATTGAGTATTTCCTGTAAAGAACATCATCTTTGCTTTGTCTTACTTTGTTATGCTAATTATTGCTATTCTGATCAGATGAAGCACCATCTGTCGGACATTTTTTGAACTTTTGTATTTTTCTGTTTCTAATAAAACCCCATGTCATTCCAAGCATGTGTGTCAATTTGTACCTCTCTATCTACATTATTCCATGATTTATTCAGTTTTCAAATTTATACTGACTTTTTGATCACCCGGTAATACTACAAAACAGCAAAGAAAAACATAACATGGAGAAATACACTGTAAATTAGTTGCTTGACCTAAGTTTGTATCGTAGCACATCCTTCTTGAACTTCTTTGGTTTATTGCTTTGCTATGGTACTGTCACCAGAATATGCAGTAAAGCATCTATCACACCATCAAATGGGTTTACTCTACTAATATGTAGAATCGAAGTTAGGGTAGGTAACTAGATCTTAACATTGACTGGGCAAGTCATCTTTATAATGTGATATGAACTATTATATTTCATTAAAAATTTCTTGGTCTTACCTTTTAGTGTGCATGAATTGCTAACCAACACCCTTCAGCCAACTCTGGATTGTAGAATCTGACTTGCTTGCTGCCCCATACGTTTTCACCTTTCCAGTTATTTTGTATTGGCTCATTGACCTCTGTCAACACCTCATGTATTCATTTTACAAATTTGTTTACTGACTCAATTTCAGAACCCAATATCAGCTTCAGTACATCAAAGGGAGCTGTCTTTTGTTTTTTTCCCAATATTTTTCAGTGAACATTTTCCATATGTCCATTTGCTTGTGGAAGAAATGGACTTCTCTGTAATCTGTAGACATGTAGTATAAGGCATAGGTGCTTCACCAAATTAAATAATAAGCTAATACTCTGGCCAGTTACTCAGGTTTATGCCATCTCAAATTTAAAAATCCAATTATTCACTTATTCCATAGCAACTGTAGCAGCTTGCTGACTGGAAATTGCCGTCATAGATGTAACTTCATATAAAGGTCACTGCTTGTTAATATGTATTTATTACCAGCTGGAGCTTTGTTTGATGGACCCAAAATATCAAGACCTCTTTTTATGGCTGAGATCCACCCACTGTGTGCATGGTATGCAATACCACAGGTACTGATCCCCATCATTTTTCTTCATACTTCACCTATAGTTTTCAGCTGCTTTCCTATCTGTCACCCTTTAGACCTCATGACTTGACAAAACTTAGTCATGTTCTTGTTGTAGCATTTGATTCCTTAGTGACAATGGAACAACTACACATGGTCCACATTTCATTGAGCTTTATTATAAACTTTTGTGTGTTGTGAAATATGGGTGCAACCAAAATTACTGATAGTCCACTCAGCTGTCTGTTCTGTCTGCCAGTCATTCACACTTTTTACAAACATTTGCAATTCTGCAACTTCGTGCTCAAAGTGTCTGTGTTCATATGTTTTCTTCCAGATTTGTGAACAACTCTGTAGTCCATCCCACTCAGCTTAAGGGCTCACATGTTTAATCTGCTAGATGGATCCTTCAGGCCCAATAACCACTCTAGGGAAGTATAATCTGTCACTACTTTGAATTTCTGCCTGTGTAAGTAACATGTAAAGTACGTATCCTATAGATCACTGCTAACACTCCCTTCTCTGTCATAAAGCAATTGCATTCCACTCAGTTTAACTGCTGAGAAGTGTACGCCACAGGATGCTCTTACCCATCAATATCCTGAGTCAAAACACAACTGAGAGCAGTATTGCTAGCATTGCAAGAAAGCATAAACTCCTTGTCAAAATCTGGAAACACCAGTACTGGGTCTTTGGGTAATGATTTCTTTAACACTTGAATGGTACACTCATACTTTGTCAACCACTGAAGTTTAATCCCTGTCCTTAACAAATGATTTAACAATTGACCAATTTGTGCGGTGCATTTTACAAATTTTTGGTAATAATAATGAAGAAGGCCCAGAAGAAAACTGTAAGTACTTTGCTGTTTGTAGAGTTGTAAATTCAGAAACTGTTGATACTAAATGGGGATCAGATCATGTGCCCTTCTCTCTGATGACATAGTCCAGGTACTTGATCTGAGTCTGGGCTAAATTACATTTGTCAATAATTAGTTATGATGTACTGCTCTCAGTCTGTGGTATAATTCTTCCATCTGTTTTACATGTTCATCCCCATCCTCCAAAAATACTATAATGTTATTGAGATACACTATGCACTACCAAGGTTTCAGCCATGCAAAACCTCTTCTAGCAATGTCTGAAATGTGGCTGGTACATTTTTAAGCGTGAATGGTATCAGGCAATATTGAAAATACCACAACAATACTGAAGAACGTGTTTTAGGTCTCTCTTCATGTCCTACCTCCATATGGTGGTACTTGCTACACAAATCTGTTGTAGTGAATTACTTTCATCCAGTTACATTTTTAGGCATCCCTGTGGTCTTTAGTATTGGATTGGCATTGGTGATAGTTCAATCAATCAAATATCTTTAGATGCAAAAAAATAAAAAAATTAAAAAAAATCTTGCTGGCATCCATTGACTTTCTTGGGACCAGGATGACATGTGATCCCGATGGACTACCATTGGCTTCTGTGATATGTTTAGCCAGTTGTTGGTTGATAAATCCTTCCATGAGCAGTTGTAAGCACTGCAGCACACAATTTGGGTACATATACATGGGAGCACTACTCTCTTTTGGTATGCAATGTTGGGTAATAGGAGTTGCAGTTAATGGACCCTGTGCATTTAAAAAATTCTTAACTGTAGCAATAGTGCTCCCATTAACTGCTGGTCACTGCACTTCAGATGACTCACCTTACTTTGTACTGCAGAATCACTGATGGTATAACAGTCCAGGTTCAGTTTCTGGCTGGGTCAGAGAGTTTTTCCACTCAGGGACTGGGTGTTGTGCTGTCCTTATCATCATCATTTTATCCCCATCGATATGCAAGTCACTGAAGCGGCGTCAACTCGAAAGACTTGCACCAGACAAATGGTCTACCTGAAGGGAGGCCTTAGCCACACGGCATGTCCATTTTACTGATGGTATGCTTGTGGTTGTGGTTGGCATATGACCTACCAATATCCTTTTTATTGTGACCAAACAAAACTTCAATCATCTAGCCATAGCAGTAGGTCATTTAATTGCTGTAGGAGATGGATCATTGTAACTATAACATGAAATATTTGCTCACTTTATTATACAAATGAATAAAAAGATTCACGTAACTTGGGACAGTCCTTTGCCACAGGAAAGCATACAATATTTACAACTGTTATTTACTATGAAATCATCACTTGATGCATACAATAACAAACTGTTCTCTTAAGGTACAATGTAATCTAAGTACATGTTCCACTGAAACTTTGACAAACAATGTCCCACTAGATGATGTTGACTGCTGAAACTTGGGTCGCAAACTGAGGGAGATCTCTGGCATGCTTGACACTATATTGACCTCAGCATGGGGGCACTGCTGTTGCTGAGAGGGAGGCATGGTCTTCTGGAGCATTTACCATATGTCGTGGATTGCAGTGATACCTCACTAATGTTTGTGGCATCAGTTTGCATTGCCAACTTTGGTGTGACACCATGATCTCTGGACAATACCACGCTCTTCCTCCAAAATATCCAATGTGGCCATCATTATGCCCTTTGGTAGATTTGTATCATCTATATCAAAATTTTCCAGGCTAATGAGAACCATATACATTTCCCATTTACATTTCTTACATGCAGTATGTTTCTGGGTAAAAATGATGCATTGCATTCAAATGCTCATTATTCTCCAGTGGTTCAGCCAAGCATAACATTTCCTGCAGTAAGTCTGTATCCACAGTTAATCAAACTAATTTCCCTATGCCTCATGTCACATTACCATGAGAACCAATCTTCAGCGTAGGTGTATGCAATGTAGTCTGCAACACCTTGATGATTGGTGTACCTTGAAATACTACATTGCTTGCAGCACTGACACACAGCAAAAACAAAGTTCCTCTAAGCTCACCTATATGCTGTTAATGATTGATTTTGATGTGATGTTGCGTAAGGAAATCAAGACCAAGAGTCACAGAATACCTTGACGTACTTGTGGCAGCACTTTCATATGCACAGAAAAAGTCTTAGCCCCTATATTAAACTTGTGCTATGCCCCCCCCCCCCCCCAATGAATCTATATCTCTATATCATTGTATCTATTCCACATTATCTATAATGAGTAGCTCCCAGTCTCTTTCTAGCCAAGAGATCTAGTTTGACAACCAATGTGTGTGCCCCTGTATCTAACTGTGCAGTATCACATATTGCTGGAACCTCTTCCAACAGCTGAAGCATTCCTGATTATGTTTAATGATAGCTTCTCACAAGACTGTTTCTCTCATTTCTTAGCCCTGCACTCCCATGCTTTGTGACCTGCTTGTCCACATTTGTAGCACTTTAGCGGATGATACTGTTTCTGGGGATGCCCATCACACCCACACATGTGGCACTTTATATTTTTGAAACAAACACCCGATGGTCACCATTTCCCTTGCTCACTACATATATATCACCTACATGTGTGGTTACTCTGATACCCATGGCAAAATCTGAAGGATTCTTCATTATAACCCCACATGACATTTCAATAGTAATGTCATGCAGATCACATTGAGAGCCATATTTTCAGCTTCTTGGCATAACACCATATTAACTTCTTCATCTTGCATCAGCTCATACATCTGAACATAGAGTCTTTGGAGCCTTCTGACAATGACTGAACTCACTTGTCATGCTTCTGACTTGATGTGTCTTATTTTTCTTAAAAGAAGTAAGTTTTGTTCTGTTTTTGATACCTCTGCTGTAAACCCTCAACCAACTGTTCAAATGTTTATGCACCTCAGATGGTCTCATGGTAGATGACATATGCTTTAGCTTCCCAAATCAATCATAAATTGGCCATAAGAAGACATGTTTTGTCAGACCAACTCCCCATCTTGGCTGAAGCTAAATTGTCACTTGTAAATACAGTTATGTATTCCATTACCTTGCCAGAAGAAAGTCTTACTAAATTTGCTGTACAGGATGTATTGTAGGAAGGGGTACACTCTGTGTAATTTAAATTGCTTGAAAATGTCATGGTATCTGCCTGTCTGCAGTACTTTTCTTCTCAGCCAGCTTGTAGTCTAACTATATGTTCCATTATACTGGTGTATGCTACTGCTGCATAACCAATAAGTATGCAGTAAAAGGGAAGCAAACACCAGGTTCCAATTATAAGGTGCACAATACAAAAGTGGAGACTCTAATTCTTACTGTGTATCATATCCCATCTACATTCATTACATTCCCATGTGAAATGGCTCCAAAGTCAGCAAGTAAAACATCTGACTGACATAGCCTTGGTGCAGGCCAGCTTGTGCCCAGAAAAATTACAAAGTGCACACCCAACAGATGTCAGATATGTTTCATGACAGTTGCTGTCTGAACTTTGACAGCTCAGGACACTCACAAAGCTGCACTGAAGTTAAATTCTGTTTGAAATCAGTGTCTCTGTGATCTACCATGGACAACACATTATACAGTGGAACAAAAAGGTCAGCTGCAGGGCAACAAAACTACTTTCATTCATCATCCTTCATGCTGAAGTACAGACAGAAAGACAACGGATGCTAATCACAGTGATGTTGGTGTGATGACCAGTTGTGATGATGTTGGGTGTTATGAACACCACTTCTGGATGTTAGTTCTGATGGTGAAAGGTTTCAAGAAGTGCACTTGTGAACACCAGTTGTAATGGTCATACCTCAGATTAGGTGGTGATTGTGCATCAAGCTTGGTGAGGTGAGGCAGTGACATTACAAGTGCAGGAGGTTGAGCTCCATGGACTGATACAGTCTTATGCCTGATGCTGTCAGTGGAACTTCAGTGTCTGTAATAACATTTCATTGACATGATTGCTAGAATGAATATTCTTTTCTCTGGTATGCAGGAAATGGTCCAGACTGCTTGTTCAGGTGTTGGTGGGATATAGTAGCCATAGTGCTCTAGCAGCTCATGTGGCTTGCAGTAGCTCAGGCACCCTGCTACCTGAAAGTGAGGCAACATGGAATGCAGTAGCAGGGGTCAGGAACATGGCCCATGGGTGCACCTCTGAGGATACAATAGGCCTTAGCACTCTTGAAGATGTGTATTTGGTTAGACCTGTACACATGACATGCTACGAATGGTGGTAATTGAAGGCAAGAGCCCAGGGCACCCACAGCACACAGTGTACAGCCAAGAGTGTGGTACATGTACAGCCTGGGAGGTGTCATTCAGGTGCCTCCCCCCCCCCCCCCCCCAACCTCAGAGGATAACAGCATGCAGTCAGCTGGTTTGACCCTTTCATCACAGGAAGATCCAGCAGGTCCATGTGTCAACATCTTCTATCAATCACAGCTGTGACCTGTTAATTGCAGGAGGATGGAGCAATGAAGTCCAACTACACACAGCAGACTGCAGTCCTGTAGTTGAAGTCTTCCAACAGGCTGCAAGCAGCACATCACAGTTCACCAACAGAGTCAACCTGTAACTAGCAAGGCTGGGAACAAGTTGTCTGAATCATGAGTATTTAAACTCAGACATCCTGTAATTGTATCAGGTTAAGCAGCCATTTGCCCTCATTTAATTTGAGATGTCAGTGACCCTGTCCCCACTGTGGTGTCTCAATTACAGACAGCTTTCCCTGCCCTTGCATTTCCCATCAGTACTGGAACACCTTCAAGTAGCAGAGCTGGGAAGTTGCATGTTATTACTCTGAATTGTAGAGTTTGCAGAACAACATTCTGGATGATGTCATACAAATCATTTGTAGTCCTGTGGCAGTGAGTTATGAGTGTGGCCCTGGTTTTACAACATTGGCACTCTTTGTGTGCTCTAGATCATGACTGTGACACACCATCTGAGTTGGACTTCATTCTTTCACCATCTGTGTTGAGCACTAGCTTCAAAAAATTATTAGTGCAACCAGGAACAGGGTTGGCGAGCAACAGTTCTGTCAATGGGCACAGCAGCAAATCTTCATCTGCCAGGAATTCCTCTCCTATGTTCTTTTCACCGATGAATGTTCTTTCTCAAACAAAGGACAGGTAAGTACAAAGAATGTGCATTATTAATGCAGCAAAAGCCCATGATGGCTTTGAGAGATGGAACATACACATCAGTGGAGAGTTAAGGTCTTGTGTGGGATACCTAGTACTACAACCATTATTTTATCAGTGCTAACCTAAATGAGAGGGCCTATGCCAACTTTCTCATGTGAATTCTTCTTCATCTTCTTGAAGAAATGCCACTAAGAACCAGAATGCTTATGTTGTGCCAACATGAAGGATATCCAGAACATAATGGCTTGCATGATATTCTTGTTCTGAACTAAATGCATACTTCCAGATGGATTGGTCATGAATGAACAATGAATTTGGGTGCTTGGTCTCCTGACTTAACTTCTCTGGACTTTTTTCTTCTGGTTTCCATAAAATACATCTATTGCATTATTCCCACAACTCCAGAGAGCATAAAGGAACATATCCCCCTCCCTTGTAATTAACTTCAGCATGTAACAAGGAAGTAGCAATAAATTCTTTCATCCAATTAGTGGACTAGTGTATCACTGTACATGGTCATCCCTTTGTACACCTTTGAATGCTCTACATCTTTTTGTGCCCACACTGCATTACAGAATTACAAAATGGTATTAAATATCCCCATTTCTGTTTCTTATTAAGTTGAATGTGATGTTTACTTGAATACATGATTCATTTTCGTACAGGCCCGGAGGACAGAAACTGAATTACTGATCAAAGAATGTAGTATACACACATACACATAT
This sequence comes from Schistocerca americana, assembly GCF_021461395.2. Taxonomy (NCBI): domain Eukaryota; kingdom Metazoa; phylum Arthropoda; class Insecta; order Orthoptera; family Acrididae; genus Schistocerca; species Schistocerca americana. The sequence continues at coordinate 482,411,376 of NC_060130.1, forward strand.
ACTGTGCTGACATAATTGTAATGGACAAAGGTACAAGAAATGCAATTACACTGGTTAACACCCCATGGTAAATAAACAACATGTGCTTGATGTATTTTTTGTTACACTTCTGGACAAAAAGTTGTTTGGGGTGGTCAAGATTATTGGAATGCCCCCTACACAAAGTTTCTTAACTTTGTAAATAATAGCAAGTGTATCCTCCTCAGCTCTGTAACAATGAAGTTTTGGAAGAATAAAAAATTAATTGGTCTGTGTTGGTTGCACTTTTATGAGACAGAACCACGAAAATGCTTTACTGCAAAGCACCTGCCACAAACATGAAAGTTTTACATCCACATCTATGTCAATATTCCACAAGCCACCTGAGAGGATATGGTAGACATTACTTTTGGTAACACTACCTGATCCCTTCTTCTCTGTTCCATTTGTGAACGACCTGTTTGTAGATAAGCCTTTCTATCAGCTCTGATTTATCATATTTTCTCATTATGGTCATGTCAAGTTGCCAAGTGTGGCATGGATTTCAAATAGTGCCTCAATCAACTATGATTCTATCAGGAACCACAGTGCACAATGACTATAGACTATAAGGAAGGAGAGTTACACAGCAGCCAGTCACAATCCCATTAGCTTTTATTATTCTTGCAAATCTAGATTTTGTCTTCAGTGCATTTTCAATACATTTCAACAGACCTGTGGCAGTTCATGTCACCACATGTCCTTGCAGGTGTATAGGCAGGAGGCTCAGTGTTCTCCTGCCTGTACACCTGTAAGAATGCATAGTGACTTGAACTTTTGTGAGTCTGATGAATTGTTACAAAAATGTGCTGAAGATGGCTATTTATAAACGAAATCTAGATTTGCAATGGGGTTGTAACTGACTGCTGTGTGCATCTTCTTCCTTCATGGCCTCAATTGCATGAATGTGTTCTGGCTGGCCGTGTCCCATTTAAGACTGACTGCTTGCTTATTCAGCTGATTGAATGGTTAAGCAGTGAAGGCAGGTTAATGAATAAATATATCATAATACGCAAACATATCCACAAAAGAGAAAAGTTTGTTTGGTAGTTCAGCTATGGCATCAACATGTTCTGCTGATGGTGTCAACCACTGATTCATTTAATATGTGCCCTAGATATTTGTCTCTACATTAGAAGAAAATTCATTGGGAACAGAGTACATTTGATTGGTGCTTCTAGATTTCAAAAGTTTCACACCCACAAAGTGCCTGTCACTGTAATGTCATACAAGCATTGTGGTGGCCCTTGGCTAAGTTTCTGTAAGTATATGTAGAAAACTCATGAGAGCCCTTCTAACTCCTAATGGTGACATATTGTAGGTGAGACTCTTGTATCGGGAGGAGAGTACATAAGCACACATGATGTATCCTGGTTGGTGTTTCAATCACATGAAGGAATGTACACTAGAAATTACCATAACCATTTTCTAGCATTTTCTACTGTTTTTGTTCTCGTCAGACATAAGGTTGTGTTTTATGCAGCATTTGTAAATATTCCACAAATTTTAGTGATGTATAATATTCTAAAGCTATTTGAATGATATAGATAATTCTTCAGTTACTGAGTTTTATGGTGAGTAGAATTCTGTATTTTTTTAAACTAGTTACGTAACTTGTGGATGGTTAAGCAATACTTTGTTGTTTGTGTACCATCTTGTACCTTGATATGGAAGAAGCTGTTCTGGAAAGGAGCATATCCTGTTTGAAAATAAACTGAGATTGTTTAAGCTCTTAACAAATTTCCCTGTCTTGAAAACGGAAATTTGTGTTAGTTGCCAATAGCTTCTTCTTCAAAATGTTGGTTTTTGGTAATACGTCCTTTTAATTTGATTTCACTTATTGATTATTAATGTGTAGCAGAATAATAATGCAACACATAAACCTTTAAACACTGTACTGACAACATTCTATTTATTTCATCACTTTTATATTTGAATAGAACATTTGTTCCTATGTACATGATTACATTGCACCTTGGAATATTTTTTAATGTTTGGAAAACCTTATTTTTCTGGGGTAATTTTTGTAGTTCCAGAAAGAAACTGTAGCACTCATAAAGCAACTATTATTGTTTCGAAATGGAGCAAGAAAATACCTTAAACTTCTGTTACAGGGCTGGCAAAAGTCTGTATTTTGTCTCAGTGCACAATGCTTTATCATACCTGTGCATCACAAACAGCATGTTTAATACTTTTCTGTGCTGACTCCCCCACTGAACTGACAAGATGAGGGTGGTGCCATGCATAGCCTACAGATGGCCAAGTTCCATTTCCATGGTCTTGCCTAGGACCAAATGCCCAGGGTGAGAATGATAGAAATGAGGCTGTCCTTCAGGTGCAACTGAGAAAATGCTTTGCATAGCCCAGAACTGGTTTGAACAACTGCTAGACTTTTGTTGTAATGTATTCTGATCATTAAACAGGATGTGCTGTGAAGTGACACAGACACAACTATAATACCTGAAACTTCACTTAACAAGTATAGTTTTCCTGTGTAATCATCACCTTGCCCAAAGTTTTGGTGGGCACTTTCAACACTAGCATGGTGCTGCGCAAGGGCACATTATATTCCAATGGCATTGTTCAGTGGCCAAGGCATATAGAACCCAGGTCATCTTTCTTTGTGTGAGTATAGTCTTCTGAGTTGGAAATGCAGGCAACGCCATCAAATATGTTTGATGTTGTGTTGCATAGTGTTGTTCCCACCTCTATTGCCATAGCTGCTAATGAATGATTGTGCAATGGTACTATACATGGAGGTATGCCAGTCTGAATCGTGGTGAAGGATGAAGTTTTTACTGCAAGTGTTTGACCAGCAAGAAGAGGAGAGACCCTTCCAGGTCACCAGTCTTTGTGCCAGTGTTCTGGATTAATTGCCAAACATCTTTACAGCATCTCATGAAATGAGGGCATGTGACACTGTTGATGGTAATCTGTCCATCAGGTGGGGACATTAAGCTCAACAGCCCCCTTGGTGCTTTTTGGGAATAGGAGGATATGTGCCAGCACTGGGTTTCACCCTCTCCCATCTCTCATCATCATCATCATCAGCAGCAGCATCAAAAAATAAACATAGCACTACACTATACACACATCCACTACAATCATTAGCACTCCAAAAATACACATATGACACAGCTCCAACATATCACTAAAGAATGGTGTCAATGTGCATGAAGGATGAACATCCTTCCTGACACACAGCTGAACCTCGAGATTTGTCAGACAACAATGCCATCTGATATTCAACTGTAACTTTGTGTTGTTTACTATAGTAAAATGTTGGAGAAAATGTCAAGAACGGGCAGGGTATCACTGATAGCACTTGTGCGAAATAGGAATGATGATAGTCTGAATGTCCAAAGGAACTGACTTTTTTGTCTTGGTATTAACTACTTTTCCACTATTCATATAATGGGTGATTGAAAACTATTTGCTCTGTGACTTTCTGCAGAATGAGAGGATGATGCAGTGTTGTTATCCAAGTACAGAAGTACTCAATACTAACTGATAATTTTTGTTATTTCTACATTGTCAGTGAATGTCTCCTGTGAAAATGACATAAATTCAGATTATTGGATGATGTCAGCAACATAAGGTTGATTAATTTGGGAAAGGTACGTTTCTTGGGCCACACTTCATGATCAGCAGTAAGACAAACCATAACATATCTGATGAGCAATTTTTCATATGACGCTGTACATGGCTAATCATGATGATGGAGAGAGAGAGCTTGGAGGTCAACAATCCATGATGTACATGATCAATCAAACATTCTATTACATTGGTTAAAGTACATTCAAGGTGTAACATTCTTCAGTTCCCAGTGGTAATAGATGGTCAATAAATCACAAAAAATGCTGAATCTGAAACCACTGGGATTAGAGTGTGGCCATAGTTTCTGCGCTATTTTGTGTAAGCAGCTACATGATGACAGTAATCGTATGTATTTAGAGTCAGGATCAAGAACCCTATTGACCTCTGTATCTACATCTAGATCTAGGTTCTGGAAATCACTGAAGTACACTGTGGATAGTGCTTCTCATTGGACCACAGATTAAAGTTTCTTCTCATTTGGTTTGTACGGAATGTAGGAAGCCTGACTGCAAAAGTTGTCTCTTTGTTCTGTTGTTACTCTATTTTTCTTTGCATTTCCCACAGGAGCACTAAATAAGGGTCTGTAGCATATTCCTAGATATCTCAATTAATACATATTCTTGATTCTTTGTAAGTAGGTTTATGTGGGATAGCTGACATCTATCTTGGAATATCTATACATTCAGGTTTTTCAGCATTTCCATTATACTCTCACCAATTGTGTTGCCATCTTTTCTATACATTCAGTATCCTCTGTTAAATCTTTTAGATGTGGTTCTGCACACTTGAGCAATAATCAAGGAAGGGTAACACAAAAGATTTTTAAGCAATCTCCTTTGTAACTGGTTGCATTTCCCCAGTATCCTACTGATGAATGGAAATATGTCACTAGCTTTATCTATTGATGAGGTCATTTAATTATTATTTTTCATGTCACACCCAGGTATTTGTTTGAGTTTATTGGTTCCAATTGGGACTCATTGATATTGTAATGATAAGATACCAAATTTCTCTTCTTAGTATAGTGCACAAGCTGTAATGTTGCATAGGGAATTTCCATTCTTCTCCCATTGAGAAGCTTTTTTGTTAATAGCCTAAAATATAAACTTCATTAATTAATTCCCCTCTGTATGTTTCACTATGCCACTAAATTTTCTCTCATTCTATTATTTGGACACTGCTTGATAGAATGTACAAGTAGGATATATATTTCCTCGTTTGAAAGCTATACTTGAAAATTTACCATATTATATAATTTTTATAAATCAGGTTCCAGTCCCATATTCACTTTTTAATGCACTGAATTAGGTAGTACACTTAATTAATCCATTTCACTTTCCACTCGAATGAGTATTTTTTGTAAGCACAAAGATTATTTCCAAACTGCAAGTACATAATATTGCTGATAATGCAGCACTACTTGCACTATTCTATTGTTATTAACTTCAAGTTTATTTTATTAGAAACTCACTATAAATCCATAGCTTGATGGTTAGGTGGGTTTATGGTCAACTACAGGAACAGAAAACCACTACACTGTGCAACAGGCAAAAACGGAACCATGTCAGACAGTGGGTGCACATAACCACATTTAACACTACTGAAAGGCATTCAGTCCTATGCAGTTTAGTAGCATGGTGACTGCATGGTGCTAGTCTGTTTGCCTTTTGACTAGTATATTGTATTCTGTTGAGACCTGCACATTGGTAGCACCATTTGAAATTGTGCCAAGAGCACAAGGACTGGACCAATGATGAGTAGAGGTGGTGAGAACAAATATTGCAACATGTCCACATTTACAAACAACTATTCAGCAGGTGCCAGCCACACTGGTGGGGGAATGGAATGCCCTATCATAGCATGGCAGCACATTGCAGAGCATGTATGTGGTGATCACACATCCTATTAAAAACATGCATCACCTTTTGTAATGTCCAGGATACCACTATAAATCATGGTGACTTGAGTGTAATTGCTCTCTGTGAAGAGAAGTGTTATTTCTGTTTGTCTCATTGTGTATTTCATTCTGTTATCTTATGTACTGTAGCAGTATATGTTGCAGTATATGTGGTCCCTGTTTCATTGAACTGTATTAGCTGGCAGTGACTCATCATGCAAAAGTTACTTTTGTCCTTAAGTCTTGTGCAGCAGTGTATACTTACAATCACATAAAACTAGATGAGGAACAGAAATACATAAGAAAAATAGAAACAGTAGCTGCTAACATAGAGCTTGCGTTTTCAGTTGTAATGCATCCTTTGCTGACAGTTATTATTTAATGTAACTGGATTTTTTTTTAAAAACTTTTTGAGTAAAGACAAGAAATAAGTGGGATCAATACATCTAATTAACTTCAGTGTCAGTATTGTGTGTATTCTTTAAAATGGACAAGAGCACACCAAAGCTGATAAACTACAGTAGACATAAGGAAATATATTGTGTAGTACCTCATGTTTACATGCCTTCACATGTACTCAAAACGTCACAGAATGTACTAAATATTCTGTACTTCAACAGTGTGCCATTGAAGATGATTTTAATACTAATATTGACTTGTATTTTTTAGAAAGTGGTCATTTATTTTATTTTGTGGAACAGTATATGAAATACTTTCAGTTGTCTGAGATTAATCAAAATCAAACTGACTGGATATTGCCAACATAACATACATTTTCATTAAAATTTATTTGAATTTTCAATATTCAGTACGCTTAAATAAGGTTTTTTATTTAAATAACAGGTCCTGATGAAAGATATTGTTACTCCAGTACCACCAGAAGAAGTTCGAGGGATGATTAAGAAATGTTTAGAGAAAGCAGCACTTGTTAATTACACTAGACTTTCTGCAGAAGCAAAAATAGAAGGTAAACTCTGTGAACTGTTTGTAAATGAAATAGACTATAGCAAATTTTTATAGATGGTATATTTAATAGACAATTGCAATTGTTTAATGTTATATCTTTTATCTATTTCTTATGCTTCATTCAAGGAGGTGAAGGGACAGTACAAGGTAATTTTGTAATTATGGATACATGTTTAGTAAGTTTCAAAATCAGTGATTTTTTTGACAGAGTACAGTATTTTTTCCAAATCTAGTAACTAATTTAACCCATTTTTGCCTGAGATTATTTTCTCTGTTTTATTTTGGGTAAACATTTGAAATTAACTTAAAATAAAATTGTTTGAGATAGCCTTATTGTAAGTTTTGATTTTTCACCATTGATTTAGGTGAGAAACATTGTTCCCAAATAGGAACACCAGGAATGAGAAGGGTCCCACAAATGAAAACAAAAAGAAACATAATTTTTTCAATAATATTGATTTATTTAGTAAAACAAAAGCCTTAGTACAAATATTGATTACATACAGCCAACTAACAGTTAATTGTTACAATGGCAGTCCTTGAAACAATGCTCATGGAGAGTTATTTTACATTTTTCACACGCCTTTCTGGAATTATTTTTTGCAAAGAGCACATCTTCCTCGCTTGGGTGCATTGGAAATCCAGTGGCCAACATTGTCAAAGTGTACTGTATCAATAGCCCTCTTTAGTAATTCTTTTAGTGTCTTCAGTCTTCCTCTTGACATTGGTGGTCTGCCATATTTTTGCAAATATGTTTCTACCATGAAACTTCCTGACAGATTAAAACGGTGTGCCAGACCGAGACACCAACTCAGGACTTTTGCCTTTTGCGCGCAAGTGGTCTACCAACTGAGCTACCTAAGCTTGGGTAGCTCCATTGGTAGAGCACTTGCCAGCGAAAGGCAAAGGTCCTGAGTTTGAGTCTCGGTTCGGCACACAGTTTTAGTCTGTGAGGAAGTTTCATATCAGCGCACACTCCGCTGCAGAGTGAAAATCTTATTCATGTTTCTACCATGTTCCTTCTAAATAAGAGGCTGCAAAGATCCTGATTACTTTTATTTGCCCTGGAAGTTCCCACACGTTTTGCATTACCACATCAATACAGATAATAAATATTGGCGACCTCCATTGCTTTGATGGTACAGACGTCCGATAATACGAAATATTTTCATTCATCCTATCTATGCCACCTATGAAATGGTTATATGCTTTGACTATGTTCGGCTATGTTTCTTTTCAGCCTGGAACCATCTACAGGCCTCTCTGATGGGGTGAACAGGGTCACATGTTGATATGATGTGAGCTGGTTGGTTGTTATTCCAAACAGATATCACTGATCCAGAATGTTTTTCTCTTCTGCAGTCGAAGCTACTATGAGGGGTCTTCGCTTTTTGTTTTGAATCATCTATAGGGCACTTACTTATTCTATTACTCATTATTGTACCCATGAATCCTATTCCATTTTCTCTCAGTGTTTTGGCCAAATTAATTGAGGAAGAAAAAAGGTTGGTGTAGGTTTTGTATGGAGCTGGTGGTAAGTCTTTGACTAGTTTCAGAACCACATGCTCACCTAAGCTAACATTTTTCAGCCATTCAATATCTTTTCTCCTGTAAGGAAAAAATTGTGCAGGATACCCAAGTGACTCACAGAGGCACCAAATCTTGAAGCCAAATCTTATGGGCTTACTCTTCAGGAATTGCTTTGCTCCATGCCTGCCATAATATGGCACGATATTCTCGTCAACTGAAAGGTGTTCAGATAATGGAGTATGAGACAAGGGATGATATTTCACCAAATCTGTCATCAGAAGTTATTTTTGAGTTATCAGCACAGTGAACAAACCATTTTTATGTTTCAAATCTGTTACGCCTTGTTGCTGAAGTGACAAATGCTTTGTATGTCTCTGTGTTGACTTCCCACAGCATTCTCCATCCAGGTACAGTTAGGTATCCTGACAGACTAAAAATTGCTAAAAAAATATCTCAGTTCATCACATGAAATTGCAAAACTGCCGTCAGTTTTCTAATATGCATATAGGGTAGTCATTTCCTGAAGGTGTTTCAATACACCATCATCAAAAAAGAGTTCAAAGGACTCAACAGAACTAGAGGGAATATCTTTTCTTGCAGTGAAGTAAACTGATCAAAATTGGGAGTAATGCCAGCTTTCTCCCAATCATAAGGAGATGAAAGAGCCCCTCAGCCTCACTGAGGACTGCTTCCATTGTTACTATAATGAGGTGAATGCTGAAGCACCTCTTCCCACATACTCTGTTCTTTCCCGCATGATGACTTTTGCTTCAGCTACAGCTGAAATTTGTCGACCAGACAAATTATCAACAGTTCCGCATGTTTTTTCATCTCCACTGCCTTCTTCTGTCTCCCATCCATCATCTGGAGTATCATTGTTTATATCTGCCTCTGCAAAGTCTTCATCTTCCTCCAAAATGGCTGAAATTTCAGCAGCAGTGAAAGAACTGAAAGAAATATATATATATGTTTAAGTTTGTGAATGTTTGACTAACAAAGACCTTATGTCTCTGGTGTTCCCCTTTGGCAACACGCAAATATTTATGTTGCTTACTAATAAAGAAATAAAATAATTATAATTGAAACTTCCTGGCAGATTAAAACTGTGTGCCTGACCGAGACTCGAACTCGGGACCTTCGCTTTTCGCGTGCAAGTGCTCTACCATCTGAGCTACTGAAGCACAACTCACGACCAGTGCTCACAACTTTACTTCTGCCAGTACCTCGTCTCCTACCTTCCAAACTTTACAGAAGCTCTCCTGCGAACCTTGCAGAACTAGCACTCCTGAAAGAAAGGATATTGCGGAGACATGGCTTAGCCACAGCCTGGGGGATGTTTCCAGAATGAGATTTTCACTCTGCAGCGGAGTGTGCGCTGATATGAAACTTCCTGGCAGATTAAAACTGTGTGCCCGACTGAGACTCGAACTCAGGACCTTTGCCTTTTGCAGGCAAGTGCTCTACCATCTGAGCTACCGAAGCACGACTCACGACCGGTACTCACAACTTTACTTCTGCCAGTACCTCGTCTCCTACCTTCCCAACTTTACAGAAGCTCTCCTGCGAACCTTGCAGAACTAGCACTCCTGAAAGAAAGGATATTGCAGAGACATGGCTTAGCCACAGCCTGGGGGATGTTTCCAGAATGAGATTTTCACTCTGCAGTGGAGTGTGCGCTGATATGAAACTTCCTGGCAGATTAAAACTGTGTGTCCAACGGAGACTCGAACTCAGGACCTTTGCCTTTCGCGGGCAAATGCTCTACCATAATTATCTCATTCTGGATAATTATAATTAATTATCTATGGAACACCTCCTTACTGTTCTAAGATATTAAGAATAAGGAAAAGAGATTAGGAAAGAACTAAATTATTGTACAATACTTACTTTTTGGTAGACATGTTACAAACTGAAATGACTGCTAATTTTGTAAATGCTCAACAGTCACCAGTCAACAATGAGGTTCAATCCAAAGCACTTAGAAAGAAAGTAGACTCCAAACAACTGATCTAAAAAGAAACTTGCATTTTAATAAACATTGCATGGCTCATAATAAATAAAGAAAGGCTATAAAAATATTGTTCCCAATTGGGAACACCAGGCAAACATGGGTTAAAATGATATTTTTGAGAAAAACAACATAAAATTAAGATACTACTTTATTATTCATTTAGAACACTAGATGGAAGTACCTTTTTTTGCACTAATTAGTACTTTGCTACATTTACATCTTGGTTACATAGTTTACATTTGATTGCCAAAGATTGCTTGAAACTGATGGCACTATATTTCTTCTCGTATTCAGAATATTAAACATTCAACCTCCTCACTCCCAATCCTTTGCAAGTGAAAGGCACAGAGGTTGTATAGTATCTGTTATATACAGATAACAGAACTTGAATCCATTAATGTTGATATCTTTCATGTACATCTCAATGTACATTGAAACCCTTGGGAAGATAAAAATTAATGTTTGCTGGTGTCAATAAGGAACAAAATTTATGTGTATACAGTGTGATTCAATGTGAATTATACAAGATAGCAACAAATAAAGGACAGACTAGAGCCCATTGATGGTTCCTTGTATCATCCCCTGTGTATAAAATAGGAAGTTATAAAACTGTAATGGTATTGCTGGGATCTTTTGTAATCATGTTATACCTGCAATCATACTATAACTGCCTGTTGCAGAATTGCTTCAGAGATGGTGGTTGAAGCATTCACTATAGATTTTAAAAGGTAGTAGTAAATTATTTACACATTCATGATGGGAATCAAATGCACTGTAGTGGTAGGTTGTTACGTACAGTTCATTCAAGAATCCTGCTCTTACAGTTCATTCAAGAATCCTGCTCTTTATAATAATGCTTCAAATTGTTCACATAGAACGGTATGTGCCTTATTGTGATCAGAATGATAATGAGAATATTGGAAGTGGAAGGCAGTGCAGAGAGGAAATAATACAGACAACAAAACTAGTATCCAGGTAGAGGATATGCTTTTGTTCCCATACTGAATCTCAATAATAACAAATTCTATAAGTACTAGCAATTTTCCTGCATCCATATTGCACACTGCACTAAGGAACCATAAGTACGGCCACCATTTACATTAGGACAATTAATGTCCACAGAATTTTCCCATGATGATAAAACAAAATAATAGCAATGAAGTAACAGGATTTTCAGGATGCCTGTAAAAAGTTAACTACTTTTATCATAAATTCTGTATGAGAGTTAAACATTTATTTTAATAAGTAATTCTTATTGTTATGACCTATAGTTCCCCTATGAAGAGAGGGGCAGCGATGAGTCAGGGTGGTGTGAGCGGGTGATGGAGGAGAGGTGGAAGCCCAGAGGGCTCAAGAGAAAGGCAGCTGCAGATGTAATTAGATTTTTATTGAGGCATCTGCACTTCTTGATACACACAGGTAGGGGCCATTTGCCCACTCTGCTGGGATGGGTGCCTGCCTGTATGCACCATGATACTGACACACAGTTGTTACTGAGCGTCAGTGGTCTCATTATGTAAGCCAGCTACAAAGTTTCCACTGCAGCCATGTATATACTCAATAATGCTGTATCTGCTACAGCCCTAGGTGGTGCCCAACTGCTTCATGGTGGGCATCCACCACCATGGTGAGACACCCATCCTGCCATTGTGGTAGATGGCTGTTGTGCATGAGGAGCAACCCACTGCCCCTTGGGCAGTAGTTAGATATGCTGCTGGTGTTGACCTGGATGGCTCGCCGTGCTGAGGCATTAAGTCTGACGAGGGACTTGGAGCGTAGAGCTACTGCACAGTCGTGACAATGAACTGGTGACTCCTACTGGCACCTCCATGTTTCAACCTCATTTAATAGAGCCCCATCTTCCTGGAAGGGCTGTGAGACTAAGAATAATTTCATTACAAAATGTCCAGCACCTATATCTGGCAGCGGCATGCTTGTTGTACATATGCACCACTGCCAAACGTATATCCTAAAACACCATTGTGAATGTCTGTGCAGTACCACTCAGTTCACTGTTTCAACAAGGTCACTTGTCTCACAACACTGCATCAGCCTTGTGGAATTATTGCACTGACAACATCCTACATTCATCTGTTGTCAGCACTGCGGCAATACACCACTCAGGCTCATACTAATATGGTCATATATCTCAAAAGCTGACAGCATTAATAATGAGATACAAAGCAAGCTGGAAAGGTTTTCTTTATAAGTTTGCAAAGATAATATTACATGTAAATCATGGAAGTAACTAGAATGACAGATCATATAAACACACATTAGATATTGAAACTTTAAGTAAACATTGATCAAAGAAACTTCTTGTAAGTTTTTTTTAACTTTCTATGTTAGTGCAAAACATTTAGTCACTACTTGTTCATAAGTATAAGTTCCCTGAAGTATCTTCAGAATATATAATAATGTACATTTGTGTCCTTACACAATAATGTCAGTTCAGTACAATTATGTAGCACAACCACCCCATTATATAACATGTTCTAGCCAAATGTCTTATTTTCCATGTACTATAAACAAATATTTAGTTGTTCATTATTATTGTTTCCAAATGTGGTTAATAGTGTTAATATTGATCACTACATTCATGACCTAAAACACTATACGTCACTCAGAAATACGTGTCTCTAAAGAACTCCATGTAATTATCACTTCAGCATTAAATCATTGTATTTTTTAATATATCAATGTAACTGAGTAATTGTAAGTAGCTAAGAATGACAGTATTGGTTGGGGAAAATATTTCAAAAACACTGAAAGGAGAAGGTAATAATGGCTGTAGCATAGAAGCTAAAGTAAAAAAAATATGGGGGATGAATAAAATACAAAAAAATGTATAAAAAATATAAAAATATAAAAAATATATAAAAAATATAGGAATGATTATGGAAATAGGATCACATTTGAGGAAGTGGAGAAAATGGTCAATATGTTGCAGTGCAATAAAGCGGCTGGGGTGGATGAAATTAAGTCGGAACTCATGAAATACAGTGGAATGTCAGGTCTTAAATGGCTACACAGGATAATTGAAATGGCGTGGGAGTTGGGACAGGTTCCATCAGACTGGACGAAAGCAGTAATGACACCAATCTTTAAACATGGAAACAGAAAAGATTGTAACAACTACAGAGGTATCTCTTTAATCAGCATTGTGGGTAAAATCTTCTCAGGTATTGTTGAAAGGAAAGTTCGAGTATTAGTTGAGGACCAATTGGATGAAAATCAGTGTGGGTTTAGGCCTCTTAGAGGTTGTCAGGACCAGATCTTTAGCTCACGGCAAATAATGGAGAAGTGTTATGAATGGAACAGGGAATTGTATCTATGCTTTATAGATCTAGGAAAGGCATATGACTGGGTTCCTAGAAGGAAGTTATTGTCTGTTGTATGAGATTATGGAATAGGAGGCAAACTTTTGCAAGCAATTAAAGGTCTTTACATAGGTAGTCAGGCAGCAGTTAGAGTTGATGGTAAATTGAGTTCATGGTTCAGAGTAGTTTCAGGGGTAAGACAAGGCTGCAACCTGTCTCCACTGTTGTTCATATTATTTATGGATCATATGTTGAAAACAATAAACTGGCTGGGTTAGATTAAGATATGTGTACACAAAATAAGCAGTCTCGCATATGCGGATGACTTAGTTGTGATGGCAGATTCGATTGAAAGTTTGCAAAGTAATATTTCAGAGCTATATCAGAAATGTAAGGGCTATGGTATGAAGATTAACATCTCCAAAACAAAAGTAATGGCAGTGGGAAAGAGATATAAACGGATTGAGTGCCAAATAGGAGGAACAAAGTTAGAAAAGGTGGACAGTTTCAAGTACTTAGGATGCAGGATGCATATTCTCACAGGATGGCAACATAGTGAAAGAACTGGAAGCGAGGTGTAGCAAAGCTAATGCAGTGAGCACTCAGCTACGATCTACTCACTTCTGCATCAAGGAAGTCAGTACCAAGACTAAGTTATCTGTGCACCGTTCAATCTTTCGACCAACTTTGTTGAATGGGAGCGAAAGCTGGGTGGATTCAGGTTAACTTACCAGTAAGGTTGAGGTTATGGATATGAAAGTAGCTAGGATGATTGTAGGTACTAGAAGATGGGAACAATGGCAGGAGGGTGTCCACAATGAGGAAATCAAAGAAAAACTGGGAATAAACGCTATAGCTGTAGCAGTCAGGGCGAACAGGCTTAGATGGTGGGGGCATGTTACACGCATGGGAGAAGCAAGGTTACCCAAGAGACTCATGGGTTCAGCAGTAGAGGGTAGGAGGAGTCAGGGCAGACCAAGGAGAAGGTACCTGGATTCGGTTAAGAATGATTTTGAAGTAATAGGCTTAACATCAGAAGTGGCATCAATGTCAGCGCAGAATAGGGGATCATGGAGGAATTTTATAGGGGGGACTATGCTCCAGACTGAACGCTGAAAGGCATAATCAGTCTTAAATGATAATGATGATGATGATAAGAATTGGGGTCTTGTGCTTGCCATGGTACATCACCTACCACGAATGTATATTCTCTGAAGTTTTACACAGTAAAATGTGTTTATCATAAACAACAGATGAACCATAACTAACTTTCATTCATTAACCACAAATTTTACATTTTTCCAATTTTAATGTGATCCCACTTCATCTCAATTTGTCCACCAGCAGTTCTTGTGACAAATAACATTCATCCCAACTCTTATTGCAAAGCAAAATGTCAACAACATATGCAGTAAATTCAGAAGATGATTCCTCACCTAACACTTGATACAAATCTCTAATAAATGCAGCTGCTGACACAATTAAACTGTAGTGCACAATCCAGTACTGATAGCATTTAGCATTCTACAGTAGTGATGTTGTGTATTTGTGAGATTGTGGAGCAGATGGTATTAATGAAATGTATATGTTAAATCCGAGGTTTTCATTAGTTTAATACACTCAGACTTATGTAATAACTCATTTATTTTCATTTTCTCCATGGATAATATTTTCAGAAATGTGTAGTGTAAAACAAGTCAAACACATCCATCATGTTTTACTACAATCCACCAATGGATTATTATAATCACTACTACTTGTCTCAATTGTGTCATACCTTTCCATCTTTTGCAACTCTTTTTCAACAGCAGTTCTCGTTGTAATTGGTACATCATACATTGTTTTACAGAATGGCTATTGAAGTTTCAGGTTTAGTACACATTCAAAATTCTTCACACTACCTAATGCATCACTGAACACAGCCTCATATTGCTATAAGAAAGCTTTAAATTAATGTTTTTGTTAAGTGTTCAGCCCCACAGTTTCAGATTCCTTTTCCTCAATTATTTTCACCAACCACTTCTCATCAACTTCTAGTTATAAATTATCCTCCACTTCATAAGTTTCATCTTCCTCCAATGTCCACCTGTTTGTATTTCGACGATCAACAGAATTTACCCACTCATGAATTTGGTTTTGATTATATTCCCTTTTTGTGTGTGCCACATAATGTTTTCTCCCTCCATTCAAAAGCAGCACAAATATTAAGTAGTCAGTCACTCCCTATAATATATTCCTCAGTTAATTCTGAAATTATTAAGCACCCATGTTCATATTCGACACTCGCAGTTTCAAAAGTCAGTAGAGTTTGGTATCTCACCAACCTACTGTGTCTACCAGCAACTCCTATAAACCTAATTCCTATCACTGGTGCCTCAATGTAGTTCTTATTGCGTCTGATTTCATTCCTTAAAGCTTCTGATATTCCAAACATTCTATTACCTGAATCCAGTAATGATTTCCCCTTCCAATTTCCTATTTTCATTTGAGCATTTGGATTCCTTACTTCCTCACTTGTCTTTTTATTGATCTCTTCATCTGTGGGTCCTTTTTAACTGCACTGAAGTCCACATCCTTGCTATTTTGAAAGCTCCTGTTTCTATTTATTGGTACTTATATCGTAGTGGTTATTACACAACTTCTCTAAAAACACAATTGAATCTTCACTCACCCCTACCATTCTTTTACAAAATTCATAAATGTAATTGCAATTAACATCCCACCAGAAAACTTTCATTATGGTACTAAATTTAAGATTTAGAATTAAAGACTGGTTAGGCATCTTACATACAGATTTCATCTGAACACTTTCAGTGACTTAAGTCATGAGTATCCTTGATATTTACACAAGTAACAGATTTAGACACTTCCTTTGCAACTTCATTTTTATGTACCTCTGTTCTCTT
Organism: Schistocerca americana; assembly: GCF_021461395.2. NCBI lineage: Eukaryota > Metazoa > Arthropoda > Insecta > Orthoptera > Acrididae > Schistocerca > Schistocerca americana. The sequence goes on from NC_060130.1 coordinate 482,427,621, forward strand.
CTTTCTCATCTAACAAATGTTGCTTAGATCCAACAAAATTATCCACATTTACATTATCCTTAATTCCTTAGATACAGCTTCATCTACCATAAGATTCTCCCTCTACTCATGTCCTGCTACTTCTTCACATTTAGGAAAGATCTCACAAATATTTAAGCTATCGTCAGCAGTCTCATTCAGATTTTCTCCCATGTCAACACTGTAAAATGTTATAAGTTACCTTCCTGTAGCTCACTGTGCAGATTTTTAGTTTCTGGTGTGCTTTGTTCTACATGCTACCTTTCCAGATATTATCCCTATTGTTTTATTAACTGGGTGCTCTTGTGTAATTACCCTCCCTCCCCAACCCATTTTATTAACCATTTTGTGTAGCACTTTTATTACACTTATTGGTCTGTGTTTTAAATCGCTGTCCTTCGCTCTCACATTGAGGACATCAAATGGAGCATCTTTCAGTTTCATTGTTCACTTATTTTGGCACTCAGATGGAAATGTTGTGATGAATTTTGATTATTATAACAGTTTCTGTTATTTTGTTCATATTCCCTTTTCTAGTGTCTCCCTCTGTTATCAACATCTCTTGTTGTTCCCTTTTCTGCATTTCTATGATTGTTATCACCATTCCTCCCTTAGTAATTATTATTTTCCCAATTCCCATCACATTCTTCTTGTCTGAAATTATTTCAGTCAAAACACTGTGTATTATTTCTTTCAAATACTCTGTCCAACTAATCTAGGTATTTAAGGAACTGTTAAACTGATTCATCAGGCCTGTACACTAATCTCCATTGCACATTCTCAGGTAATAGTTTGTGTCAATTCCTCAAATGTTTTGTTTCAATGAACAAAATTCCCTACCATCCCTTCTTTGTCCTGTGTAACTTGATCCACTAAGAAATTCGCTTTTAGTTCTAGCTTTCTCTCACTGACCAAAAATTGTTAATAAAACTATTTTCAGACTTGTGATAAAATAAATCTTGTGTACAACTATGATCTTCCAAAGATAGTTCTTCACCATCCAAACATCTTTCCCAATTTCAGTTTTAAGATTATCAGTTACAGTTAGAATTAAATTGCCTTTAAAGTGTTGTAAGAAATCAAAATAATGGGAATTAACATTCCCACAACAATTTTCACTGGCATACTATAAAATCAATTAAAAAATGTGTTGATAAATATTATTATTGTCATACTTTCCTACAAACAATAAAAATGCTTTGGAACATAAAGTAAATTATTCTCTAATCATGACATGTTATTTTTACATTCATTATGTCTTTCTGGTCTGGTCGCATCAACACTGAAATTTTGTTTCATAAGTATTGTTAACAGATGCAACTTCATTATTAAAATTACATTCTACTCCAAAAATTTCAACCCAAAAATTTACTTCCAGTTCAGTTACTTTCTGATTACCATTGGGTGCTGTGTTTGGAACTCTGTCATTTAATTTTGTGGTTTTTCAATTGCAGTCTCAATTTCTCCAATTTCCTTCCAAATGCTAAAATCTGACTTCATGCCACCAATTTACCAGCATCACAACTCTCAGCAAACTTCTTTCATAACTTGGTTTTCAACACTTCACTGTTGGAAATTCGTTTGCTTGTTTCAGAAATCTGATTGTTCAAAGTATTGCTGGTAGCAGATATTTGTTTGTTCAGAATTTTGTTGGTATCAGAAATTTGTTTATCTCAACGTTTTACTGTCTTGTGCTAAAATCTCTAAGGTTGTGATAATTCTTTCAGAAATACTTCTATGATGATTTGTTTCCAGAATCTACCAGATCATCCAAACTTGATTCTGGAGTATTAATACCGAATCAACTTCCTCAAGAATGTCCTCAACTGAGTCACTTTTCTCTTTCTTTAGAGTCATTTAGAAAGTTTGACTCAGTGGTTAGCACACTGGACTTGCATTCGGGAGGACGACGGTTCAATCCCGCGTCCGGCCATCCTGATTTTGGTTTTCCGTGATTTCCCTAAATTGCTCCAGGCAAATGCCGGGATGGTTCCTTTCAAAGGGCATGGCCGACTTCCTTCCCCATCCGCCCCTAATCTGATGAGACTGATGACCTCGCTGTCTGGTCTCCTCCCCCAAAAACCAACCAACCAACCAACCAAAGTTTGACTACAGAAGTACATTACTTCACACACAACAGACACTAATGTCACATGTAATAACTTTTCTGTTACTGACTTTTCTCCAATAACATAATTACAGAAACAGCTTAAATCATCCATTTGCCTTCTGTTGCAGTTTGTCTGTTATGCACTCTTTGTTCTCTAGTCTTGTTAATTCTGCTGGCCCCAAGTAATTGTTCCTGTACCAGGAAGCATTAAATGGTAAATGGATTGTAATTAAGTTAAATTCCGATAGATATTCCTCTAAATGCAGTTTCTGAATCTCAAACAGATATATTCTTCAGTATATCCACACTCAGCACTGATAACATATAATACTTCTGCCTTCAGCAGTACCACGAAGCAATATCAAGTCCTTTTGCGACAACTCTTCTGCTAAGAGCCTCTGTTTCACACAATATTCCCACCAACCCTCTGTACCTCCCACACAATGAACAAGACAGCTATCTCACATAGTAGTCAAAGAGTTTATAATGATACTCATGATGTTCTGTCTGACTTCTTGGACATGTAGGTGGCTAGTAATAACATAGTTCATTAGAACACACTGAATAATTGTTACTTTTTTACTTACCAAAAAACTTATCTCTGCTCGCCAGGTTCAGTTATAGCTATGAAACTTCACACATGGACTTATGGTTCAGAAAACACTCAATAAGCCATGACCTCTGAGTGGCAAATTGATACAAGTCCAGAATGACCGAACTTTGGCTTCTCTACAGTCATTGGAAAACACATGTTCATTGACAATTGTTGGCACAGTTCTGATAGTGTCGCTCTGATGATTTCCATGTCCTGTGTCATGGCAAGTAGCAAGCACAATGATGTTACTCTGGCAGGAACTTCGTGGAAGTGGACAGGTTCTGACCTCAAACAGAACTACCCTCCTTGCCTCTGACAACACTGTTTCAGGGCAGATGCATGGTGGTGGCAGCTTTAAACTACAGGAGGCACAACTTCTTCCTAGCATCTCATTGGCACATCATGATACTGAATTGCTATTTAATACCTCTACAGCGGTTGATACTTCTTGAGCTGCTCTCAACATTCAATGACACCACAGATAATAATAACTGGTGCAATGTCAAAACAATTAATAAAATACAGTTATGTGAATTCAGTTGAAATACTTCATCCTTAATTTAGCTTTGTAGGATATAAAAATGTAATTATGGAATAACTCATTTTTATGAGTGTGTATATATAAAAATTATTCTTATCTAAGTAAGAAGATAATTAGCCTCTAGTATCACATTTCTTACTATACAAGGTGAATCAGGAGGAAAGTCACATCCTTTGAGGGATGATAGTATTAGTGATTCTGAACAAAAAAAGTCATATGAACATATGTCCTGTTCTTAGCAGTTTTTGAGGAAAGTAATGAAACCAGTGGGGTACAGGTGATAGTAAATGAAACATTGTGATTTAATGTTTTGTTTAATTGTATACATTTCCTTACAAAAGATGTTAAATTTGTACAATCCTTTACTTGAGCACATGAATTTAAAACACAAGTGAGAAGTTCCTCCTTTGTCATCCTGCACAGAATTTGTGAAGACCTGTGAAATTTTCGCTTCACCGATCCATACTATTTTGACTATACATTTAACAACACTGTAAAACACTGGCGCAAACACTGTATTACTGATATGTGAGGTAACGAATATGCACAATTCCATACCTTTCCCTCCAAGTCACTCCGTATTATTGGTTTGATTGCATTACAATGTTCATACAGAATACAGAGAAATTGATAGTCAAAAGAACTGGTGGCTTGCCCACATAGGTTACATACTGCATCTATCTTACTTACTCTGCTGCTTACTGCTACTTGCTTGCAAGTCTATTGATCACACTTGTTTTGTGCTTCTGGCAATATAACCTTCACGGCTAGTCCCATTGCAGCCTTTTCTCGTAATCCTAAATTTACATCTTTTCCTCATTCACACTACAAGATTACACTCTCACTCTCTCTTATGCTTTGTTGAAATTTGGACTATTGGTGGTTTATCTCTCCACTTTCAAAGAATAAAAGCTACACACAGCCGAGTTAGAGCCAGTAAGGCCCCTGATATTGTGGCACTCAAAATGACCATCACATATCATTGTCCTTCTCTGAACAGCTCTATGTGCTACATAAAACTGATTGGCTGAAATGCACCCTTGGTGTACAGCAATGAATTGATGCAGAGAATGGATTAGGTCAGGTTATAAAGTCTGATTTAGAAATGTTCTAGTCCTGCTGTAAATAATTCCCAAGGAACATTTGGCAAATACAACTGTGGTTGTCAAATGTTCCCTTGGGTGATTCCCGTAATGGTGACAGGCAGGTGGAAAGTTGACCTCATTATGTCACATGTGTCCCACTGATTTAAAGTCCACTTCCCTTAAGTTCCATGCATCTGGCCCTGTGAGTGTCCCTTGCTTGTAACAACTTGACACTACTACTGAGGCACCACTTACAGGTATGAAGGGCAATAGGATGCCTCCCTGGATGAGTGATATCAGTTCTGATAGGACTATGCATGTCTCCAATTACAACCATCACAAACAGGTATCAGAGCTGTTCTGCCAAACCGACAGGATTGATAGACAGCCTGAACACGTGCTTCCCGAGACCAGCAGTACGGGTAAAGTGCACAATCCACAGTCTGCCCAAGTTCACTGTCACTCCGTAACTGTGCACCTCCATCCTGGCTTTCACTCCCCACTTCACCCACCAAGATGCCACTCTTGAAATTCATGAGCATAAAATACTAACATTGCCACAAGTTATCGATGGTCTCAGTGAAGAGGGGAATGTGGTATGCATCTGTAATGGTCTTGCTGTTTCGGAGACAATAATCACAGCAGAACCTGTATTGTCTAGAACCATCTGTAGATTTTTTTGATAAGACCATGATTCCTGCACCCCATGGATTACTGCTTCTAAAGGGTGGGGCAAATAAATGTGACCTGGATGAGTGGATATGTTTGGGCATGAATATATGCCTATAACTACACCTGACAGGATGGAACAACTACCCATACAGCTGGCTGAATCATGGAGCACATTTACACAATCTTCATGCCTGACAGTGTTGTTAGCAGAGGTCAGTCTGGTCATGGCCCTAGGTGGCCATCCAGGTCACTTGATCTGTCAATGTGTGATTACTTCATGTGGGGAGCCCTGTAGTCCAAGGTGCTTCATAACTATCCTCATAGTCTTCAAGAACTGTAGCAAAATATTTCGAATGAGATTTCAGCAATTCCAGCAGTCCAACTTTTACCCATCTTCAACTTGCTGACCACAGCCCAAAAGTTCCAAGAGATGAATGGTAGTCACTTTACTTCTGCTATAGTCAGGTTAGTACTGTATTTCTTTGTACACTGGAACTCTGTTCCCTGGGTTACTTTTGTTTGTATTTATCATACTATCCTGTCAGATAACTGCTGGTAAATAAAATCTTACATAATCAGCTGCCAATACCTTGGCACATGGTATGTACACTGGTGCTTCATTCCCTGTTTGGTATTCAGTGTAGAGCCAAAGGCATTGCTGGCAACAGCCCCAATGGAACAAAAATAAATCCTCAGATTTCAGCAAGATACATCCACTCTCTCTCTGTTCTCTTTAAATGCTTCACTTTCCTATGGAATGCATTCTTAAGAGTGGCTAGCAGCTGCTTGTGTTTCACACTCCTTGTGCTCCACTCATCCTCATCTGGAATGTCCAAACTCACTGTCAAAGCACCCTGCTATAACCTCACTTCCTTGGCACTAAAATTATCTGTTTTACATGTACCACTCCCTGCGATATTTCTGTTGTATGTGTGTAACATTCTCTTAATAAAACAACTTGCTGGATCCAGTATATCATCCCCTTCCACAGTCTCTACAACACATAACAGACCTACAGGTAGATATGGCTCCATATTCACCCACTTCTTGATGCCACCTGTCACACATTCATTAGAATCAAGCCTTAGTGCAATTAAATGCATTTCAATTGGTTTGTCCAACATTCTAGATGTCCCTCATCTGAGTTCTACACTGGTAACAGCTTCTCCTAACTGGAATGTCTTTCTACTAAGTTCTACTGCTCATTGCTGAAGGTCAATTTTAGCATAATGCTGATATAAAAAGTCTAACCTCAGGATGATGCTGCAGCCCTCAGTTACATGTGGTACTACATCTACACATTGCTTAAATTGAACATCCTCTATATGAAAATCTGCGTTCTCTGAACCCGATGATCTCACATCATTATTCCTGATCCCACATGTCCTGTAGCATGGTGGCTTCCATAGCCTCAGACCCACTAAGTCTACTGGCAGGCAACACATGTGGCCCTGTGTCCAATGAAACCCTGTACTTGATACCTCCCACAGCACTCATTACTGCACAGTTCACCTCTGCATATGTATTCATTGCATCAAATTTTAACTGGAATACTTTTAGGTGGAACTTGTGTTCCCCTCATGCTGCTTGCCACATCCTTGTCCACCCATATGTTGATTAACAAAATTCTGTTGCTGACACCTTGTGTTTCCACTATTTTCCTGTAGCTGTAAACACAGCCTCAGTAAATGCTATGTCTATCCACATCTGTAACACTTAATGTTTGCTTCAAATACACTACATCTATCTCATACACCTTCTGGTATGTCATTTATTCACATCTCATTACTAACATAATAGCAGTATACAGATCCTCTGGTGCACCTGTATGCACTATTTTTGACATTTCCAATCACAATCCCCTCAGAAAAGCATCGAGCATATTCTGCTCAAATTCTTGCAACAAAACTGCATTTTCTGCATCACACTTCACCAACTTGTATGTGTTGACTGCATATCCTTATCCTGTCATGAAATCTTCCCCATTTACCCCATCCAACATCACAATTGTGCTCAACTGCCCACAGAAGTACCACACAGTATTCAGTTTTTTTTATATCTTTGTCTTTTCTCCAAATGTTCAAAACTTGCTGCGTTATTTAATACTTTTGTACATCTCATGTACATTTTTTCTTCTCCTGTTAGTCAGAGTTTTTCTACGAGCACCAATTAACTGTCAGTCTAACCACACACCAGCTGGCCATTTAATTCTGCTGGGATGGCTGCGTGCATGCCCCACAATGCTGCACAAGGTCTCCACTGAGCAATGCTGACATAGGGTCTCCATTGAGCAGTCAGTAGTCTTGTTATATAAGTCTGCCTCATAGGTACTATACCAGCAGCATGTATACTCAATGCTGTTGTATCTGCTATGGCCCTGGGCAGCACCCGGTTGCATCACAACAGTGGATACCCACCACAGTGAGATGCATATCCTGAGATGGCAATAGATGGCTGGTGTGCATGGGGAGTGACCTGCTGCCTCCTGGGCAGGAGTTGGCTGTGCTGCTGGTGTTCACTTGGGATGGTAAGCTGTAACACAGCACTAAGTATGTGAAGGGACTTAGTGTGTGCAGCTGTTGCCTGGCATGGCTTCGAGCCATTGACTTTTATTGGCAGGTCCGTGTTGCGGCCTTGTGCAGCACAGCTTGATTGCTCTGATAGGGCTGTGAGGCTAAGAATAATTTCAGTATAAAAATGTAAAGTACATATAATCAGCATGTACAGCTGTTGCCTGGCATGGCTTCGAGCCATTGACTTTTATGGCAGGTCCGTGTTGCGGCCTTGTGCAGCACAGCTTGATTGCTCTGATAGGGCTGTGAGGCTAAGAATAATTTCAGTATAAAAATGTAAAGTACATATAATCAGCATGGTTGTGGATGTGCACCTTTACCTGTCACATAACACAAGACACCACTGCCAATGTCCATGTGGAAATCGCTTTTGCCTTTTGCTGCACTATTCTGTGCAGTATGACTGAGTTAGTGTTTCAATGAACTAACATTCCTCACAACATTGTGTTGGTCTTGTTGAATTATTACAGTGCCAACATTCAGTGCTCACTTGCTGTTGGCACTGTTGCAGTACACTGATTAGGCTTACACTAATATTCCCATACATGATCTGTATGCTACAGAGCAAAGCACTTGACAAATATCACATCTAGTATAGCATTGATATCCTTGAATTATGTAGACAAAAAGTAAGGTACAGGTCATGACTGGCAGCATATGATGACTGCTGTGGGAAAACAAAATGCTTATGCAGGCCTGAAATAATGAGGAAACGATCAACAGTTGCTGTGGTTGATAACAATTTTCGAACATTTTGACATTTACCTAATTAAATCAAAAAGGCAATAATGTAAAACTGGGTCATCAATGAAATGTAGTTTTCAGCCCAGAATAAGCCTTTATAGACTGTTTATAATGAGGATACAACACACTAGATATTGGGCAACATAGGCACCGGGTTTATGACAATCAGAAATAAATGAACACTGAGCAAGTAATTTTCACCTACTTATCCCCAAATAAAGGTCACAATGAAAAGCATGTAACACCAACATGCCATCACTGTGTCTGACACACTGGCTAAACAGTTACAGACTTATTAAAAACTCACTAGTGTGAGCCACGGAAGTCTGACACTTCGTGAAATATTTGGATACTTGGTTGCTTTCCTGTTGACAGTTTACCACATGCAGGCAGCCAGCAACCCAGCTGTTGAGGCATTCTGTGGTGGGCATCCACCTGTACTGACACAAGTCTCTGACAGCATTTCTGAGATGATGGGAACTAGCAGCATCCATACAAATTGCTGCATGCATTCCTTTAGTCTTCACATTGCAAACATTTCCGCACACAATATGCATTGACTGGTCATGTACCATGATCTATATCAATCTACCGTACAGAAGGGAGAAGATACAGGAAGAAAATCAAATCAAAAATAAGAAACTAATGTCAAAGCTGGTGTAATGTAAAACAGCTGTAATTTTTTATACGAAGAACTGTATCATGAACCAGATGTGAAAACCAATTAACCAACCACTTCCTCAAATGATCCCTCTCTTGTCTTGATACACCTCATTTTGAGGTTTTTGAATCAACCTGCACCACTTCCTGTAAGGTGGCTTGCATTGTATACATGTAGATATTGATGAGGTGGAGAAAACAATAAACTGTACTGGATAATTATATACTGCTGTATGGAATAGTGTATTCAAGAGTTGTATGGTGGACTTAAAATTAGTTGGAAAAGTTGAATACATTTTACAAAAAGTAACATAAAAGTGAACTATATACTTTTAGAGATGTAGAGCAAGAGTTACAAAATTATTAACAATGTTCTTAAAGCTTTAATAAGTCATGCAAGCCAATGATTTCCTTTACATCTTAGCAAGACATCATCACTCTCCTCTCTTATTACACCTTCATGGAAATTTCAAGTCACACAGCAAACTATGATTCAGCAGGTACACCTGTTCAAGAAAAAAGTATTCTGGAGTTCAATAAATTTTGAGAACAATTTCGTTTAGTTACTTAATACCTAATTTATTGATTTATTTGTCATGTACAATAATAAAATAATTCTGTGTTATAGATGAATCACTCTGATATTCTAATTTTATGGAATCTTGTTGATGAGATACAGTAGAACTGAAGTCCATTCATAATGGCAGCACCATCTCACAAGTCATGGGGCACATACTGGAGAATTTGTATAGGAAATATTAGCGTATAATGGGATAAAGGGGTACTGAAAAAAACAATGGGCTTGTAGCAGTGTTTATGTGAAATGTGATTATCTTGAAACCCAGAGAGAAAGACTCTGCCATTACCAGAGGCTAGCAGTCAAAATGTAATATCTAGACATGTCTGAGGAACAACACACTCAGAGTGGCATGCTGCACTGATCATACCACTGTGCCACCGATCCTGGAGTATACGCACTTCAGTGAAAACCACATTGTTAGTCCATGTGAACCATGGGAAACAAAGGTCACATCTCCTAATGGTTGGTTTCCATCATGACCCATGGAGTGTTGTGTCATTTTTAGATGGGTGAAAGACGACATGAAATGAATGACTGAGCAACACTTTGTGTACACATTTGTGGGGAGAGTTGCGTTAACTCGACCCTCATGGTATGTGGCGAGAAAGATCAGAGGTCTGTGTCACATTGTGATGTTTAGTTTGCATTGAGTGCCCGCTTTGTCTCATGCAGGCCAGTGTATGCCACACTTTTGCCAAAATATGACATAATGGTAAATCTGCAAATGTAGGCCAGTGAATGCCGGCCACTGTCTGCTTATATCAGCTGTGACTGCAGTTTTACCATTCACGCATTTCTGTGGTAGAACCACCACAATAACTTCATGCCAAAAATGCAGTCTGAAAATTTCTGCAACAGTGATGGATGCTGTCTGCTACCTTATATGCTTTACTAATGAGGCTGCCACTACAGAAAATCTACTCTGTATTCTCAGATCTCTTTTGCAAGGCGTTAAGACAGTGGCCTATGCTTAGGCAGACAATTAATCATTGTTAACATAGCAGACATTGAGAAGATCATCAAAGATTTTCAGCAAGATAATGGGCAATTTCTCAACATGAACAAGTCAGTAGTAACAGGATATTTTTTGAACCCCAAAGACATCATCATCCGGTGGTTATATCACGCAACTCAATGGAATCAACTAGTGCTAAAAGTCAGTTCACAGCTATGAACAAAGTGGTTAACCACTTGCAAGAATAGATGGATTTAATTCAAACAGAGATCAGAAAAAATAAAGACAATGGATAGGATATAGAAAGCAGTCTTCATTAATGATACAACTTTGTGTGGTAGCGTCACCTAGCAGTAAAATACCATCCACCCAAACTAATAAAACAGAGAATTCTTTGCATGTTTTGTATGTTTGGAGGGCTAGTACCGTAATTAAACCCTTTATAATAAAGACAAAATCTCTCTGCAAGTAGTGCATGAGCCTATAGGATGTAGACGCTCATTGCAAAGCAACCCTTGTTTGGCAAGTGTATAAAATTCTCATGGCATTAGTGTACTCCATCACGCAACAGATGCTCTTCATAAGATAAGAGATGAGCATACCAGTAACTATGGAGTACGAAAGTGGTTAATTCTGTAGGATATTCAATGTAATATGTTACTGGTGTCCTGTCAGTGTCTGGAACTTTGTTTATTTTATGTAGTCTCAAGTGTTTTTCAATACCAAAGGTCTTTTGTATCAGTGTGTATCATTTGTGACTCCATATGATTGTCAAACAAAGGTATGGTGCTAGACACATGCGTAAATACATTCTTAAAGTCAGAGTTTAATATTTCTGCGTACAACTTGCTGTCTTCAGTTTTAGCAACAGATGGATCTATGAGAGACTGAATTGCAAGTACCATGCTGGATACGCCACTGGTAGACATCATTTTGATATCAGACTGGAGATATTTCCCTGAGGCAAAAAGTATTAGTAATGACAATTCACCTCTGTAGCCTCAGTTAATACTGCATGGTTGTGTAGCCATGCTCAGGCTGGATGGAAGCAATTGTCACCACCTATATTTGGCTAACAAGGCATGAATAGTTGATGGGATAATGTTCATGATCATTAGACTTTGCACCAGCGTCCAGCATTAAATTCCAAAACATTGCAGTGACTCATGAAGTGAGTGCATGTAACCCAATTAATGATGATCTGTCCATTGAATGAGGACCTTAAGCCCCACTGACCCCTTGTGTTATTTGGGGGATATGGATTAGGTGCCTGAATGAGGTTTCAACCACTGCCATCTCTCATCATCACATAACACAAAAATGACACCACATTACAGACACACCGATTTAGTCATCTTGTTTCAGCATATACACATATGATATGTCTCTCACACTGAGTGGCATGCTGTTATTGTGTTTAGAGGAAGAAAATCCTTTTTGATTATGTGGCTAAAAATCTTCAGTCTTTCCCAACTGACACTGTCATACAGCGTTTTCTTCATAGTTAGGTGTGGATTTTCAGACATTTTGTAACCTACGTCCTATGCATAAATTACCTGAACATGAGGGCATAGCTCTATCATATGCAAAGTTTTAAACATGGCTGCTTGGTTCAGTAACCATTTCTAAATTAAAATTGAAACAAATCATACTATGGAAGTGTAGAGCTGTCAGAAACCCAAACCATTACATATCTGATAAGCCACATACTATCATAGTGAATGGATTTAGCATACACAACCTATGTAAAGCTACTACAAGAAAGTGGGAACCAACTTAGGAACAAATTAAATCTCATGCGGTATGTGTATGCCTATTACAGGAGGAAAAAATAGACAACCTGTGATAGGGATATTAATGATTAGCAGGAATACATATTTATTGGATCAGATTAGATTTACTTTCATTTCAGTTGATCCGTAGTGAGAAAAATGATGATACATGAAAATATTTACAGCTAAAACAAATAATTTTTTTATCCAATGAATGCCATATGGGAGGATCATTTTACAACACTCACTTACTAAGATCACATTAATGCACTGACTTTATAATTAAAAAAAATTATTTACAAGGTAATAAACATATAATAGAACTACTACAGTACTTATAAAATAAAAAAATAAAAAAATCTGTTGGTTCTACTGAGCAATTCATCAATGGAGTGGAAGGAGTTGGCCACCAATAGATCCTTTAGGCTTCTATTAAACTGAATTTAATTGGTTATTAAGCTTGTTATGGTTGGTTGGTTCGTTTAGAGGTGGGAGAAGGTACCAACCTATGAGGTCATTGGTCCCTTGTTCCTAATAAAACAATGCCACAAGTGTGAGAATAAAATGGACGAAACACATAATACAAAACAGAAAGAAAGGAAAAGCCACAAGAATGAAGGGAAGGCAATGAACACTAAAAGGAACAAAAGAGGACAAGAAAACAACAGAGAGACACTAGAAACAGAAGAGAATAAAACATGACAGCAGATTACAGTGGCTGGCCAACCACGAGAATAAAAAGGGAAAGCCAGCCACTCTGCAATACATTAAAACCTCCACCCTAAAAGCACTAGGGTGGAGGACACATGGGGACAAAGGACATGCACTAAAACCTAGATATAAGTATAAAACCCACTCTCATGGATAAAATGTAAAACTAAAGCTGCTGCGGAGGCATTGTCACCCAACACCAAAGGCAGGGTACCGGGAAAGTTAAAAGTCTGCTGCAGAGTGGATAAATGTGGGCAGTCCAGCAAGAGGTGGACGACTGTCATTTGGGAGTCACAGTGACACTGAGGTGGGTCCCTGCGGCGGAGTAGGTAACCATGCGTTACCCACGTATGGCCAATGCGGAGCCGGCAGAGGACAACTGATTCCCTGTGAGAGGCCTGCATGGAAGACTTCCACACATTCATAGTTTCCTTAATGACTCACAGTTTGTTGTGCATGCTGTTGGTATGCCATCCCATCTTCCAAAGCCAGAAAACCCTACAGTGTAGACAGAATGCAGGTCAGCTTCGGAGATGCCTATCTCAAGAAGCGGTTTCCGCGTCGCCTGCTTGGACAGTCTGTCGGAAAGTTCATTGCTGGGGATTCCGACATGTTCTGGGATCCACACAATCACCATGGAATGGTGGGACTGTTCCAGGGCATAAATGGACTCCTGAATGCTCTACCAGAGGGTGGCGAGGGTAGCATTGGTCGATAGCTTGTAGGCTGCTCAATGAGTCAGTACACAGGAGAAATGACTCGCCAAGGCATGAGCAGATGTACTCAAGAGCATGAAATATGGCCGCCAGCTCTGCAGTGAAAACACTGCAGCCAACTGGGAAGAAGTGCTGCTCAATAAGTCCTCCGTGAATATATGTGAAGCCTATGTGACCATCAGCCATTGAGCCGTCAGTCTAGACCACTTCAGAGCCTTGGAACATGTCAAGAATCGAGAGGAAGTGACAGCAGAGAGCAGCCAGGTTAATGGAGTGCTTAAGGCCATGTAAAAGGTCCAGGTAAAGCTGCAGCCAGGACGTACACCATGGAGGTGTATGTGAATGGACCACAAGTAGAGGTGGTAAAGGGAAGGACTCCAGTTTGGAGAGAAGGGACCACACGCGAACCGCAATCTTTAGCACCGGTGTGGGCAGCCGATGCAGGAGATGGACTGCCACAGGCAGGAAAAGGAGATGGTAATTCGGATGCTTATGGGAACTACGAATGTGTGCTGCGTAACTGGTGAGCAGTTGTGCATGCAGTGGAGGGACACCGGCCTCCACCAGTTCGCTGGTCACCAGACTCGTCCTAAAAGCTCCTGTCGCTAATTGAACCCCACAGTGGTGCACAGGATCGAGTAAATGCAATGCTGAAGGCGCTGCTGAACGACAAACCACACTCCCATAGTCAATTTGGGATTGGACAAGGGCTCTGTAGAGCTGCAGCAGAGTACAGTGATCTGCACCCCAATTGGTGTTGCTTAGGCAATGGAGGGCATTGAGGTGCTACCAGCACTTTGCTGACAGAGATAAGGGAACCAAGTCAACTGAGCATCGAAAACCAGTCCTAGGAATTGATATGTCTCCACTACAGTGAGTGGATCATCATTAAGGTAAATTGCGGGTTCTGGATGAACGGTATGACACTGACAGAAGCGATGGCACATGACTTTGTGGCTGAAAACTGGAAGCCGTGGGCTAGAGCCCATGACTGCGCCTTGTGGGTGGCTCCCTGTGGGCGCCGTTTGGCAATAACAGTACTGGAGCAGCAGTACTAAATGCAGAAGTCGTCTGCATACAGAGATGGAGGGCCCGACAGCTGCTGCTAGACCATTAATGGCCACTAAAAATAGAGAAACACTCAATACAGAGCCCTGCGGGACTCCATTCTCCTGGATATGGATGGAACTATGGGAGTCACCAACTTGGACACAGGAAGTATGGAGCGACAGGAAATTTTGGATGATAATCAGGAGTGGTCCCTGGAGACCCTACTCATAAAATGTGGCAAGGATATGATGTCACCAAGTCGTGTTGTATGCTTTACATAAGTCAAAAAAGATGAAAAGTAGGGATTGCCGTCTGGAGAAGGCTGTTCAGACCACAGACTTGATGGACACAAGATTATCAGTGGTAGGGCGACCCTGGTGGAAGCTGCCCTAACATGGAGCCAGTAAACCACGTGACTCCAGGACCGATCCCAAATGCTGACATACCATATGTTCCAGCAGCTTACAAAGAACATTGGTGAGGCTGATGGGCTGATAGCTATCCACATCAATCAGGTTTTTACTGGGTTTGAGCACAGTAATGATGACACTCTCTTGCCACTGCGATAGAAAGACGCCATCACACCAGGTCTGGTTGAAGATGATGGGAAGATGTCGCTTGTAGTCAGATGAGAGGTGTTTAATAATCTGGCTGTGGATGTGATCAGGCCGAGGAGCTGTGTCAGAGCAATGTGCAAGGGCACTGAGGAGCTCCCACTCTGTAAATGGGGCGTTATAGGATTCACTGCAGCATGTAGTAAATGAGAGGATGTTCCCTTCCAGCTACTGTTTGAGTGTGTGAAAGGCTGGGGGGTAATTCTCCAATGCAGAGGCTTGAGCAAAGCGCTCAGCAAAGTGCTCGGCAATCGCGTTTGCATCGGTATATAACTCGCCATTTATGGTAACACCAGGGACAACTGTTGGGATCTGGTACCTGAAAAGACGTTTGATCTTTGCCCAGACTTGGGAAGGTGACGTGTGCCACCCAATGGTGGAGACGTATCTCTCCCAACACTCCTTCTTCGATTGTTTGATAAGGTAGCAAACATGGGCCTGGAGCCATTTAAAGTCTATGAGGTGCTCCATGCCACTGTAGATCTCACCGACGCCCCTTAATTGCTTCAGTGACTTCTAGTGACCACCAAGGGACCTCGAGCACCCTAAAGAGCAAGGGATCACGTTTTCTTCTGCAGAAACAATTGTGCTTGTCAGCTGCTCAACCATCACATCAGTGTTACCATGTGGGGGAGATTCAGTGGTGACAGCAGAGGTGAAAGTTCCCCAGTCCGCCTTGTTCAAAGCCCATCTGGGCAGGAGTCCATGCGTCTGATGCTGGGGCAGTGACAGAAAGATAGGGAAATGGTCACTATCACATAGGTCATCATGTGCTCTCCAGTGGATAGATGGGAGAAGTCCTGGGCTGCAAATTGATAAATCAATGGCCAAGTATCTACCATGAGCCACACTGAAATGTGTGGCAACCCCAGTATTTAGGAGGCAGAGGTTGAATTGCGACAGTAAAATTTTGACATCTCTGCTTCAGCCAGTAAGCATAGTACCACCCCACAGGAGGTTATGGGCATTAAAATCTCCCAGAAGTAGGAAAAGTTTAGGGTGTTGATCAATCAGTGCAGCTGATACAGCCAGGGGTACTGCACCATGTGGAGGAAGATATGCATTGCAGACAGTTATTTTCTGTGTCATCCTTATTCTGACAGCCACAGATTCAGCAGGGGTTGGAACGGGCACATGTTCACTACAGACCGAGTTTAGGACAGAAACGCAAACTCCAGCTGACACTCGATTATAGTCACTACGGTTCCTGTAATATCCCTTATAGTCATGGAGGGCAGGGGTCCGCATTGCTAGGAATCAGGTTTCCTGGAGAGCAATGCAGATAGCAGGGTGTAAAGCTTAATAGTTGACTTAGCTCAACCAGGAGGTGGAAAAAACCGCTGCAATTCCACTGGAGGATGGCAGGATGACATCGAGAGACTGGGAAGGCATGGAACATTCAATGAGGTAGTTTGCGCCTCAGAGTCACCTGCTGCCACTGATTTATTGTCTCAGCAGTCTATATCAATTGTGTCTGAGGGTCTGGCAAGATCTAGGTCCTCAGCAGATGCAAATATCTCCACCCCATCCTCAGCCGCAGAGCTTGTAGGTAGCGGCGGTGTGGGCTGAAGAAGACTTACACTTCTCTGGCCTAGAAGTGGGGACGGACATCCCCAATGGTTGGGTGGAGGGGGAGGGGGGTTGTTGTTCCTGAAGTAGGTGGTGCAGGAGCAACAGGGAGGGAAATGCCCCCCACCAGCAAGGGGGCAGTTATAGTCTTCCAGCTCTGAGAGGTGACCTTGGTTAGCAGAACTGATGGTGCCAAAACTATTGTAGCAGCAGTGTAAGATGATGTGATATGCTCAGGATGCAGGCATTTAAATTTTCTCTTAGCCTCAGTGTAGGTCAGTCTGTCCAGGGTCTTGCACTCCATGATTTTCCTTTCTTTCTGGAGAATCCTGCAGTTAGGCAAGCAAGGTGAATGGTGCTATCCACAGTTGACACAGATGGGAGGTGGGGCACATGGAGTATTGGGCATCCGCAATCTTGGCATGTGACACTGGAAGTACAGTGGGAAGACATACGACCGAACTTCCAAAACTTAAAGCACCACATCGGAGCAGGGATATGGGGCTTTACATCACACCAGTAGACCATCACCTTCACCTTCTCCGGCAATGTATCACCCTCAAAGGCCAAGATGAAGGCACCGGTGGCAACCTGATAATCCTTCAGACCACGGTGGATACGCCGGACGAAATGTACACCTTGCTGCTCTAACCTGGCAAGCAGCTCATTGTTGGACTGCAAAAGAAGGTCTCTGTGAAATACAATACCCTGGATCATATTTAAGCTCTTATGGGGCGTGATGGTTATAGAAATATCCCCCAGCTTGTCACAAGCGAGTACATCTACATCTACATCCACACTCTGCAAGCCACCCAACAGTGTGTGGTGAAGGGCACTTTACGTGCCACTGTCATTATCTCCCCATCCTGTTCCAGTTGCATACGGTTCGCGGGAGGAACAACTGCCGGAAAGCCTCCATACGTGATCGATTCTCTCTGATTTTACATTCGTGATCTCCTCGGGAGTTATAAGTAGGGGGAAGCAACATATTCAATACCTCATCCAGAAACGCGGAACCGCGCGACAGCTACTGTCGCAGGTTCAAATCCTGCCTCGGGCATGAATGTGTGTGATGTCCTTAGGTTAGTTAGGTTTAAGTAGTTCTAAGTTCTAGGGGACTGATGACCACAGATGTTAAGTCCCATAGTGCTCAGAGCCATTTGAACCAACCATCTTCTTTGGATATTCTCTATCTCCTCTGTCAACCCAACCTGGTATGGATCCCACACTGATGAGCAATACTCAAGTATAGGTCGAACGAGTGTTTTGTAAGCCACCTCTTTTATTGATGGACTTCGTGACTGGGCAGAGGATGCTGTTTTGAACAAGGCTGACCCAGATCTCATTTTGGACAAGCCCTCCACCTCCCCAAACTTGTCCTCTAAATGCTCAACAAAAAACTGAGGCTTTATCATCATGGAAGATTCCCTATTAGCTCTCAAACATACAAGGTACTGGGGCGAATAAGATCTGCTGCCATCCTTTGCCTGACATTCCTCCCATGGTGCGGCCAGGGTGGGAACAGTTTGGGGTTGTACTTCTGTGCGTTGAATTGAGCTCATGATCATTTAGAGACTGCTGGTGTTTAACCACCAGCAAGAGATGATGGACTATGCTTCATCACGTGTCATCCGCCTGATGCCACCCACTCCGACCAGAGGCCCTCCTCATGAGCACCACCCAGCCACAGCAAAGACCACCTGGCAGGATGGCCATTTCCAGGAGTCCCGATGCCCTAGGGGGACAGGCATCTACCCTTTGGTATAAGTGGGGAGTTAACGGCACAGGCATCAGCTGAGCAATCCCTGTGTGGTCAGGGGGCTACAACCAAATGGTACATGACAGCCCCACCACAATGGACTGGCTACTGTGCTGGATATCAGATGCAAAGAAGTCCATGGGCATCGTTGACGCAGAAATCGACACTGCATAGTGCATGGTGGAAAATGCACCCAGGAAGGTGTCCTTGCCCAAGAGATGGAGAATGGGCAGGACTGCAATGTGATAATGAGAAAGAGGGTTAAAGATCTCAATGTGCGATCAACACGATGCATCTTGTAAGGTGCCCTTCTCAAATTGGCTCGCTCTTTGGGAACATTTTGAAAAATGTAGGTCTAACCCTACAGGGGACCATCAGAAAATGTGAAACTCCTTTTAGTTGCCTTGTACGACAGGCAGGAATACATCAGGCCTATTCTAACCCCTGGACCCACAGGGGGAAGCTTTTTATGGCTGTTGGCAAGTTATTGAAATGTGTGTTCCTGAATAATACAGAACTTTTTCTACAAGAGTAAGTGACTTTAAATCCTTGTGATGATTATCCCTATTTCTAGTGTTGATTCCATGAACTGAGCTGTTGGTTTGAAAAAGTGATACATTTTTAATTACAAATGAAGGAATAAATATATTGGGAAGTGGTAGTTAGTATCCCTAGTTCCCTAAACAGGCTTCTGCAGGATGTTCTTGAGTTCATGCCACTTATAACTCTTATCGGACATTTTTGTGCCCGGAAAACTTTAGCTTGGCTTGAATTATGTGTTTGAATTACCCCCAAAAATAATCCCATATGACATAATGGAGTGAAAGTAATCAAAGCATGCCAACTTTTTCATTTTTATATCCCCTATGTCTGAAATAGCTCGAATTTCAAATAGAGATTTGTTTCGACACTTCAGCATTTCTGCGTTGTGCTCCCTCCAGTTGAATTTATAGTCAAGCTGTAATCTCAAGAATTTAACACTGGCCACTTCTTCTGTCTGCTTGTCATCATATGTTGGGCATATACTCGTGGGACACCCCTTACAAGTTGTGAAGTCCATGTACTGTGTTTCTTCAAAGTTTATTGATAAAGATTTGGCTAGGAACCAGTGATTAATGTTCAAAAATATTTTATAAGCCAATCTTTCTAAGACTACACTTGATTTGCTATTTACTGCAATGTTTGTATCGTCAGCAAACAAAACAAACTTGGCATCTGGTAATGTTACTGATGGAAGGTCATTGATACATACAAGAAAAAGTAAGGGCCCTAAGAGGGAACCTAGTGGGACGTTTCATGTAATTAGTTGGATGATGCCTGATAGCTTAATTCATGTCTGTTTCCTAATAACACCCTTTGTTTCCTGCCAGAGATTCAAGATTTGAACGACTTTGGAGCATTTCCTGTTACACCATAATATTCTAATTTACTTATAAGGATATTGTGATTTACACAGTCAAATGCCTTTGACAGATCACAAAATATACTCGTTGCCTGCAATTTTTTGTCTAATGACTTAAGTACATTTTCATTGTAAGTGTAGATAGCCTTCTCAGTATCAGAACCCTTTAGAAATCCAAACTGTGTCTTTGACAGTATGTTATTTGTGATAAGACGGTTAAAAACTGATTGTTCATTACCTTTTCTAAAATTTTTGAGATGTTGGTAAAAGTGAAAGTGGACAGAAATTTGATGCTATTTCTTTAGCTCCTTTCTTAAACAGTGGCTTAACTTCAGCATATTTCAACCATTCAGGAAATATTCCACTGGTAAATGACTGGTTACAAAGATAGCTCAATATGTTACGTAACTCTGAATCACATTCTTTAATTAACTTTGCTCATATTGGTCTGAGGTATTCCATAGCAGCATCTACAGAACCTGACAACCCCATCTTTTCAGAAACAGTTATAAATTGTTTGGTAAATAGTTCTGCAACATTATACATATCTGTCACCAATGTATCATTTACTCTTAATGCTATTTGCCCATCTTTTCAGTAACAGTTATAAAATGTTTGTTAAAAAGTTCTGCAATACTAGACACATCTGTCACCAATGTGTCATTTACTCTTGATGCTATTTGCCCCTCTTCATGTCTGGTTCTACTGGTCTCCTCCTTCACTATATCCCATATTGTCTTTATTTTGCTATCTTATATGACTATCTCTTCCTTGTAATATATTTGCTTTGATGTCTGCCTCCATAGTGTAACGGTAGCATTTCCACATACCACACAGGAGGCCCAGGTTTGATTCCCAGCAGGGAACTGGGTGTTGTGCATCCTTCATCATCACTTTCATCATCGTTGACCTGCAAGTCACCGAAGTGGCGTCCACTAAAAAGGACTTGCAATATGGTGGCCAAACACTCATATTGCTTTGATGTTTGTATTACAGTCTTTAATATTTTGCAGTATTTCTTGTAATGTGCTATAGCACCAACATCAGAACTGTTTCGGATTGACAGATACAGTTTTCTTTTTGTTTTACAAGATACCTCCATCCCTTGAGTAATCCATGGCCTCTTTGTAGACTTTGCTCTAACCTTGGTTTGTTTTAGGGAAAACAGTGTTCAAAGAAGGTAAGCACTTTATTAACAAAAGTGTTATATTTTTCATTCATGCCATGAGCACTGTAGACATCACTCCAGTGAATGTCTCTGAGGAGTGTTCTGAAGTAATCAATTTTTGGCTTATTGATTACCATCTTGAGTTCAGGTTTAACAGATTTTGTATTCTGTTCAGTATTAAAATTTAACAGAAGGAACTGCATGTCATGATCTGAGAGGCCATTCACTATTGGTTTTGTAATATAATTTCACTGAACTTTTCTTCATGAGTATTATCAATGGCTGTTTGTGACCAATTGATTACCCTAGTTGGGAACTTTACAGTGGGAATTAAGTTGAATGATAGTGTTACTAACTCAAATAAGTTCTTATTGGGAGAGTCTTGAAGGAAATGTACACTGAAGTCACCAGCAACAACTATTTCTCTGTTTTTGGTTGTTAAATGACCTGTACAGCATCATGGTTGTTTATGAACAGATTAAAGTTACCTGCAGGTGCTCGATACACACTTAATATTATGAAGGATTTTTTATGAAATTCTACTTCTGTTGTGCATGCTTCCATATGCTGTTCTAGGCAAAATTTATAAATGCCTATGTTCTTAAATTTATGACAGTTTGTGATGAATGTGGGAACTCCTGCTTTCTCCATTTCTGCTCTACAAAAGTGAGTTGGTAAACCAAATCCTGTGACACTTAAAAGTTCTATACCAGTGGTCACATGATGGCAAATTATGTCAGCTCGGTTTGAGGACTAATTAATCTATGCAAATAATTAATTCATTAGTTTTATTTCTCAGTCTTTGAATATTTTGATTCAATAAATATAGCTGACCTTTCACCTTGACTGAGTTAAAATTTGGTAGAGTTGAAATGTCTGCTGATTGTTGAAAATTCTTAACCAACAGCTGTTAATTCTGATGTAATATGCTAGAATTACATTTTTTGGTTTCTTACTCAAACTGAAGGTTTGTCTCAATCCTAACCTGTCTTAAAACTTGGTTTCTTTCTGTCCTCCCTACCCTAACAAAGAGTTTTTTCTGAACCCTATAAGTACTGGTGTTTTATCACTCATGACAGTGCCTCTCTCCTTTAACTTTCCTGCTATTTTCCCACCCGGTTTACCCTTCCCTTTCCTGTTGAGGTGAAGGCCATGCCTAGTATAATCATACCTATTGAGAGAATCAACAGCAACCACACCAATGTGTGACCCTGCACTTGACATAAGCAGCCATTTTAACTCCAAATTAACTCTCCTGACAGAAGAGTTCAAATGAGGTCGGTCATGGCACCCAAGAACAAATACAAACTAAACACTAGTATGCTTCAATTCTGATGCAATCTTTGCCAGGTCAGACTCTATACTGCATCCAGGATCTCTGTCAATACTATTACCTGGCCCACCCACTATAACCACAGTGTCTTCCTTAGTGAATTCTTTGCACAGTGATCCTAAATCCTCTGTCACCTGCTCCAGACCAGTACTCGGTTTAAAAAAATTGGTGACCTGGTATTCTGATCCAAGTTCATCCTGCAAAATTTGGCCGACACGTCTTCCATGGGAACTACCGAACAACAACACTTTCTTTTTCTTTAATGATTTCCCTACATTCTTACTTTTCAATTTGCTGCTGAAAGTTTGTTGTGACCTGTCTACACCTGCAACTGCTTGAGGCTCACCAGCTTCTAACTGTAGCAACAGGTCAAATTTATTTTCCACATTCACCACGAAGCTGTCAGACAGATTTTGAGGACTGTTCCTCCTATTGCCAGTTCCCACCTCTCTTTACCCTACTCCTTCCTTAACCTGTCAAGATCTCCCCTGTCTTTGTCTAACTCAGCCTGAATGGTGGTAATTTTCCCCTCCTGTTCTAGTATCTTCCTGTATCTACTACATATCCTACAAAACTACTGATGCGTCTCATTTACTTCCCTTACTCCCACACCACTACAGTCACCCACATGGAAAAAAACTACAGTACCCGTCACACCAAAGCATCGACCTAATAATTCTAAGGCAAGTCAAGCACTTTCCACTCATGATAAATGTAATAGATTATTACAAATAAGTCAGTTAAATTACAGATAAACACAAACATGTGATTCAACAGATATGGCTTATACGCAACTGTATGTAAACAAAAACAAAAGTGCAAAGTTTTTGAAACAACAACTTAAACTTTACGTTACTTTTTGGAAATGTGAGTTAAATAATGAAGAGGTATGCTACAGTTAAATTGTTGGAGAGAGCAAAGAACAATTAAATGAAATTCTATAGATTTGCTGCAGCAAAATGTAAACAAAAAATATGACTATTACCTGACTGTAAGATCTTTTCGCATTTTCTGCTATATTCCATAAAAAAAATGAAACCTTTAATGGTACACTTAAAAAGCATATTAATACATCTATTTACTACATAATAAGTACTAAACTAAATGTTATTATGATCTAAAATGACTTATCTTTATGAGAATACCAAATCTCGCGCTAGTCGCCAGGCTGCAGGATTGCCAACCTTTATGTGAAACCTTACAGTGTCTGAGTCTCCATCCCATACATAGCTGTTTCATATGTTATTTACTAATTTTTTGTTATATTTCTCATTACATTACCACCATTATAAACCTGACATGTTTATGCAGGTACTTTATGTGGATACTCTTAGAGGTTGGAAGAGGAACAAAGTTAATAATTTAAAAGAGCACAAGAAAATTTGTAATACTACGTTCTTATTGTTCCTTCTTGTTCACTAATAATTTTTTCACACTGTTTATATCAAGATGTATAAATTTCAGTTTCTTGTGGAAGATCTAATTTAGAGCCCTTAGGTTCCACACGTAGAATTTTTAGAACTTTTGTTACATCAGTCACCCTGTTATATAAATGTTTAGGGTGTTGCCCAAGGCAGTGCTATTGTTAAATGTGTGCTTTTTAAAGCATGTTTCAAAGTCTTCCCATTTGTCCAAAGGCACATTTAGCTTGACTCAGTACATTACATGGTAGCTGTTCCCTTAATTGTATCTGGTGATGATATTTTCAAAACGCATCATTAAAAAGAGTGGTCACAAAAATACTACTGTTATCATTCAATGTTTATTATTATTATTATTATTATTATTATTATTATTTTACTATTTTCATACCATCCATAATAGCTATTTCAATACTCCTATCTCAATATCTGATGTTTGTGAGAGAGGGGCTGTTAATGACAACATTTTGAATATTTGTTGTGATTCAGTACTACTACAATTTATTGGGTCTAGTATCCTCTTAATCGCTGGTTCTGTGTAAAATTTGTAGCACTGCCATTGTGGCACATTTGTACATGCACCTGATGTACCCAATGTTTTCAAACAGATGTGTGTATAAGGTTTGCACTTATCTTGAAACATATTAACTACTCTCAAAGTTTACTTACAAATTTCAAACTCTGTCTGTACAGCCACTAGCATTACATTTTCAATGTTAATGGATGTGGCTCTGTAGTTAAGCCACTGGACATCCATGGAGGATGATGGATCAAATCTTTATTCAGAAATACAGATTTTAGTTTATCACGGCAGCCCTAAACCTTTCAAGGCAAAAGTTGAGATGGTTTCTGTGGAAATAACTAAACTGATTTTCCTCCAATCCAAATATGTGCTCTGCCTCCAATAACCTCTTGTGAATGGGGTGTTACATCTAAATTTTCCTTCCTTTTTTACAAGTGCTACAACATGATATCAGTTTACATACATCAAGGTTGATGAATCTCAGTGACTTACAGTTGTAATATATGTTCACATGCGGAGATATACCACATAAGCTTTTGCTCTGAAACTGAAAGTATACCTTTTTTGTGAGAAGAAGAGTTTCAAAGAAAGTTTTACACTTATGAACTTGGATGAGTTTAAGCTACATTATTTTAATTTGCTAGAGTTAACCTCTGTTATTTCTTCCGGAAAGAAGAAATGGCTATAGTTAAACATTCATTACTTTAGAGCGCCCCCATGAGAAATGAGTGATTATAGGACATTAAAACTTTGTGGAAACATTTGTAAGGGCATGTGAAAGAAAAATAGTGAATAAACAATGGACGTACACATATTTTAATTCCCACATGAGTGGATAGCATTTGTCAATTTCATACCACATTTACATTCCAGATAATAAATGTTGGTCAATGACACAACCATCTGTATCCATAACAACCTGGAACAGCACTATAGGTTGCTCTGCTGCTGCTCAAAACAACGGTAGACTATTTAATGTTCATCTGTTGTGACACAGCTTGTGCAGTACTGTGTCCAGCATTTTCAGCCATGACAACAGTAATTTCTTCTATGATTTTTGGTGCAATTGGGTATCAGCCTCTACCAGGAGCAGTTCCAAAATTGGCAGTTATTTACAACTTCCACATCATGTTCTTCAGCCTTGGTGCAGAAGGAGCACCTCTGCATATTTCTTTAATTTGTTGAAATCTGTGAGGAGCCGCAGCACTATTGCTGTTGCTTTTATGAAACAGGTTTCTGAGTAAATCCCTGTTCTCTTTGTCCAGACCCATGTTGACTGTCTGCAACTGTAATGCACACTGATGCTTATGTTTGAACCCTATGTTGCCACATCAGTACCAGCAAGCAATGGCAAGTCATGACACTGACACTACTAACAATGCAAATCCTGCAGCAGACAGTCTCAAAATCACTCCCAAAATGTTGAGTACCCATATGGTAAAAAGTTTTCTGTCTACACTGCCTCAAGCAGCAAAACTTTAATTATAACCACCATGCATATACAGGGTGGTCCATTGATAGTGACTGGGCCAAATATCTCACAAAATAAGCATCAAACGAAAAAAACTACAAAGAATGAAACTCGTCTAGCTCGAAGCGGGAAACCAGATGGCCCTATGGTTGGTCCGCTAGATGGCACTGGCATAGGTCAAACAGATATCAGTCGCATTTTTTTAAATAGGAACTCCTATTTTTTATTACATATTCATGTAGTACGTAAAGAAATATGAATGTTTTACTTGGACCAATTTTTTCACTTTGTGATAGATAGCACTGTAATAGTCACAAATGTATAACTACGTGGTATCATGTAACATTCTGCCAGTGCAGACGGTATTTGCTTTGTGATACATTACCCGTGTTAAAATGATCCATTTACTAATTGTGAGAAAGGTCGATATCGTGTTGATGTATAGCTATTGTGATCAAAATGCCTAAAGGGCATGTGTTATGTATACTGCTCGGTATCCTGCATGACATCATCCAAGTGTCTGGACCATTCGCCAGACAGTTACGTTATTTAAGGAAACAGGAAGTGTTCAGCCACATCTGAAACGTCAACCATGACCTGCAACGAATTATGATGCCCAAGTAGGTGTTTTAGCTGCTGTTGCGGCTGATCCACACATCAGTAGAAGATAAACTGCGCGAGAATCGGGAATCTCAAAAATGTCGGTGGTGAGAATGCTACATCAATGTCGATTGCACCCATACCATATTTCTATGCACCAGGAATTACATGGCAATGACTTTGAATATCATGTACAGTTCTGCCACTCGGCACAAGAGAAATTATGGGACAATGACAGATTTTTTGCACGCGTTGATTTAGCAATGAAGCGTCATTCACCAACAGCGGTAACGTAAACCAACATAGTATGCACTATTGGGCAATGGAAAATCCATGATGGCTGCAACAAGTGGAACATCAGCGACCTTGGTGGGTTAATGTATGGTGCAGCATTATGGGAGGAAGGATAATTGGCCCCCCACTTTATCTATGCCAATGCAAATGGTGCTATGCATGCTGATTTCCTACATAATGTTCCACCAATGTTACTACAAGATGTTTCACTGCATGACTGAATGGTGATGTACCTCCGATATGATTGATGTCCAGCACATAGCTCACGTGCGGTTGAAGAGGTATTGAATAGCATATTTCATGACGGGTGGATTGGTCGTCGAAGCACATGGCCCACATATTCACCGGAACTGATGTCCCTGTATTTCTTTCTGTGAGGAAAGTTGAAGGATATTTGCTATTGTGATCCACTGACAACGACTGACAACATGCATCAGTGCATTGTCAATGTATGTGCGAACATTACAGAAGGCGAACTACTTGCTGTTGAGAGGAATGTCATTACACGTATTGCCAAATGCATTGAGGTTAATGGACATAATTTTGAGCATTTATTGCATTAATGTGGTATTTACAGGTAATCATGCTGTAACAGCATGTGTTCTCAGAAATGATAAGTTCACAAAGGTATATGTATCACATTCGAACAACCGAAATAAAATGTTCAAACATACCTATGTTCTGTATTTTAATTTAAAAAACCTACCTGTTACCAACTGTTCATCTAAAATTGTGAGCCATATGTTTGTAACTAGTACAGCGCCATCTATCACAAAGCGAAAAAAGTGGTCCAACTAAAACATTCATATTTATTTAAGTACTACACTAATATGTAATAAAAAATTGGGGTTCCTATTTAAATCACCGCTAGACAAGTTTCTTTCTTTTTAGTTTTTTCATTTGATGCTTATTTCATGAGATATTTGGCCCGGTCATGATCAATGGACCACCCTGTATACTAAAAGGTGAATAATGAAAGATTTGGAAATCTTGGAAATTGGATATGCAAGTCCCGTGTTGCAGTGAATTCATTTCCCAATTATTTTTGCAAGTAGACTCTACCAGGAGACTTAATATGCAGACAGTGGTGCAGTGAAAGGCAGCATAATAACGTCACCAGTTCTGTACTCTTTGTCTGCAGTTGTATGATGTTACAACCCAACAATTTCCAACCTATGTATATATTACTCTGTGAGATCAGCTTGTTTAGATCTAAAAATAGCTAAACATGGTTTTATAGCCTTTCAGGATGACTCCAGCATTAGTAGATGAAACACAAGGCACAGAAATGTATATTAGCATGTAGCCTTATACCCAGAAAACAGCACTTTCTAAAGATTTTATTGTGTTGCTGAATAAACATTTGTAACAAAAAGTTGTTTTCAGATCACTAATTATGATGCTTGTGTTGATCACTGACCATACTGACCTCTTGATAATACGTAGTTACACAAACATATATTGTTTTATGTCAGAAGGAAAAGCAACAGATGATTAAATTAATATACCAGAATTTGAGGTTGTATCATGAGCTTTTTCTATAATTACAGATGATTTAAGTGGTGAGATTGTGGTATCCCCTGGAAAAAAATTAGAAGATCTCATTCATCTTGCTGAATTATGTGTTGACCTCCTCCAACAAAATGAAGAGCATTATGCAGAGGTATGGCTACATTTAATGTTTATGTGCAGTCATGGTCATAGACATTAAAAGTAACTACACTAATATGTAGCCACTACATTACCATATAGTATAGTAACATATTTCAGTAGTTTGTTCTCCTTGGTCTTTACATCAGTTTGGACAGGTATGTAAAGTTGGCTTCTCATCTTAACTGAATGTTCTTATATGACATAGATATTAAATTTGTCTGAGAATTAAAGAGATAATTTACATATAAAATTATTGTTTGCAAGATCATTTCAATGCTTATTCGATGTGTATGTGTGTGCATGGGTGCTTCTGTGTGGCGGAATGTTTCATGTATTTATGGTTGCACTATGGTAAATACATTTTTTTGTGAATTTTTACATAAGTACATTTAGCCATTTCAAATAGATTATTTTCTATTAAAAGGAATAGTTTATATAATGTTTTCAATGAAGTGTTGATTTACCAGTACATATTTAATTTCTGGTGTTATACAACTGTATATTTTTACATAATTGGTGTATGTACAGGAATAGAAAGTTCTAGGTGAAATATAAATAATAGAGGGAATAAAAGTAACACCTCATTGTATAGCTGAGACAGTGAGTGCTCAATAGGCACATGTATGAGGCTTAAAATGTTCCTAGGATTTTAAATATTGTCCTTCTTTGGAGCTAACTGTAACAGAATACATGTACACACACAAACTCTAGAGGAGTTACTTAATCGAGGCTGGTTACATTGTACCAACACTACAGCTCAATTTTTGTACAATGTAATTAGCCTGGAAAGTCACATGCATGTTTAATTAGGATAAGTGTACTCTGTACTAGTTAAGCGGACGAATGACATCATCAGATAGCCGATCTACTTTTTCAGTGTTTTTATGAGCCAATCAGCTGCACAGTCCCTGACTATATGGCGAGTTGCTAAATTTAACTCTTCCATTATTTAAAATATGCAGTTTACAGTAGGAGAAGCAGGGGAATTTTTATATATAGATTGTATCCTGAAGTTTGTGACATCAGTGAAAAGTTGTGACTAATATTTCTCAAAGGTATACTAATGTTCAATGAATGGTCACAAAAATTAATCAAATTAAATGTATCTGAAATATGTATTAGTGAAGTCTAATTTTGGAAATAGTGTGTCAGTAATATAGATATGTGTGTACATCAGGCTAAATGCAGAAAACATCAAATTATGTCTGCGTCTATGGAATTACATTTTATTATTAATACATTTAAAAACTAAAAATGAGGGTACAAATTTGGCATGAAAGAACTTTAGTGTATATACTTCCTTGAGGTGTTCAGGTTCTTTCAGGTGCTGAGCTTATAATTGCAGATATTCCTTCTTTGGAACTCCTTGACAGGTTAAAATTATGTGCTATACTGGGAATTGATCTTGGAACCTTACCATTTGTGAACAATGTTTCTGCTGTCTGGTTACAACTCATGACCACTCATCGCAGTTTTATTTCTGTGAGTACCTCTCTTGCACTTTTTCCAAACTTCACAGAAGGTCTCCTGCTCACTGTGCTGTGATAGCACTCCTGAAAGAAACAGTACTGTGTAGCAGGTGCTTAACCATGCCTTAGAGCATTCTTTCCTAAATGAATCTTTCACTCTGTACCAGAATCTGCACTGTTTTGACTAGCTCAGGTGGTAAGAGCATTCTTCATGGAAATTAGAAAACAATGCACACACACCACTGGAGAGTGAATGACTTATTTTGAAAACACTACTCTAGGTTATGGCTAATCTATTTCTCTGGAATATTCTTCTTCCCAAAAGTGCTAGTCCAGCAATAAATGCCAGAGAATGTCTGTGAAACTTGGAAAGTAAGGCTGATGTACCGAGAGAAGTAAATCCACAAGGACAGTTTGTGAGTTACGGCTGAGTATTTCAATTGGTTAAAGTATTAATCATAAATGACTAGGTTCCAGGTTCAATACACAGTTGAGCACACACTTTTAATTTGCTATGAATTTTAAAACAGCACCCACCATTATACAGAATAAAGGGTTACTTCTGGATGCAATCTCCTAAGCTATATCTCAATGGTTTCTCTGTGATATCTTTTCTGCCAGGATGCTAGTCCAGCAAGGAATGCTCTTCTAGTGTTGATAACAGCTTTTTAAAAGTATGTTCTCATGTCTTTTTTGTGCAATTGAACTGTAATAACTCAGAACGTTTCTGCAGTTACTTGGTACATATTCCATGTTTTGTAAATGACAACTCACTGAACATAAATAGCATATAAATATTACAACAGAGTTGTTTTTCCTAGATATGCAGCAAAAGTTTGCTATCACTGCACGAAGTACTACAGGAAATGGAAAATAAAACAAAATATAATAATTTCCTTGTAGTAGATGCTGAAAATTTTACAAAACTTATAGAAAATATTTACAGGAGCTGACACCCTGTTCACAGATTAACTACTTTATCCCTAATGATATTTCTACTGATGTTAGTAGAAACCACACTGACAAAGAAAGTTAAGCTCAAGGCAACTTGGAAAACCAGGAGAGCTGAAGCTCCAAAGTAGATAAAGCACATTTCGTCCCATACTGCCATGGCAACATCTGACTCTCTATTGCTAATTAATACCATCTTTTATTCAATATTTCAGTTATTCTTGGCCTGGTTATTTTCCTTAGTAATTTATTTTTTAGTTTGATGGCTAGTAATATAACACAAAGAGACAATTATGTTTACTGGTTAGCAAAATTTCCAACTTAAAAGTTAGGAGGTATGTGCAGCATACAAATGTTTTCAATTTTTCATTCAGTTCTTTTGTTTTAACATCTAGCATCATAGGTTACACTTTGAAATACTGATTTTTAAAGATGTTAACTTTTTTAATGATGTGGCACAGTTTATGTGCTTGACCACAACTTATAAGAACACATTTAATTTATAGTTGAAAAGAAAGGTAGTAATTACAGATTCCTGGTATCTTGATTTAAACTATATCAAAATATATGAACACTGTCTGCAGAAAGTATTCTCTTTTGTTCTTACATTTTTCTTTGTTTTGATTTTCTATTTAGTTATCGCACTTAAGTGTGATCTAAATGATGTGAGTGGTGGTCGTTTATACTGTCTGCTGAAATAATGAGGTCATAATTGGTTATAAAATGATCTACTGGTCAATGGTGTGTGTTAACTATTGTAATGAGCACTGGTCCAAACAGATTTTCAGCTTCATAAGTTGGTTACAGTTTGTAAACTATTTGCTTTGATGATGGTCCTGTAAAGTGTTACTCATGTCACCAAGTACACCGCTGTACATAGAAAACATCAAAGTAGATCCAACGTCATTGTACAGAAGTTCTCCCTTCATTTTTTTTTTTTTTTTTTTTTTTTTTTTTTTTTTTTTTTTTTTTTTTTTTTTTTGGGGGTCCAGTCTCATACAGAACTATTTTATAGAATTTTTTCTTCAGTAATTCCATTGTCCCTTTACTTTCGGCAATAACTGATGGCCTGAAACCCAGCTTTTGCATCTTGATATCAGATTCATCACTGAGAATGCTTTCCTTGGTAGTGAAATTGCAGGCAGCAGCAATCCAATGCAGGGCGATTTTGGTTGAATTAATGTGGATACTGCACAATATGATACAGTTTTTGTAGTGAGATTGCAGCACATCTTTAGAAGGCTTCCTATCAGACATGAAAAATATAATTTTTATATTCACTACAAGGGAGAAGCATTCCTACTTAAATAATTTGTCTCCAAGCCAAAGAAAAATATAGACAGCAAATGATTTTTTGAGAGTAAAGAGTGCAAAATGCTATCATCATACAGATAATATAGTTCTTGCTGGATTTTTGACAGCATATAAGGTTTTAAATGATCATGAGCCAATATATTCCACCTTCATTTTGTTGTCTAAGATAATGAATCACTTTTAGACCACAAAGAAAGTACAGCACCAACAGTATGTCACTCATGAGCTAATGATTCACACTAACTTTATCTTTCTCTACTTCAATGAGTGACCGTGCATTAAGCAGAATGGTGTAAGTGATCATATAACTGCTGTTTCATTTCTCACAGTTAGGTGCAAAACAAAACTATTCCTTTCAGAAAGGGAGAGAAAATTACATAAACATACAATATTTGATCTTTTGTGGAGTGAGGACCCAAACAACCTGTAACTCCTTTGTATTTTTGCAAGTTCTAAAAGAATACAACACTGAAAGTTTTATTTCACCCATATTATCCTTACAGTTTGACAAATGTAGGCATGAAGTTGCTCCTACAATTGCTTTTCACTTACTGACTAGTTGTTTCATTGGTTCTTTATTCTGTTCATACTATATTTTATGTAGATCGTATCTTAAGGCAGAACATTCAAGTGTGTGGAACACTTAAATGAGTTGAAACTTCTTGGCAGGTTAAATTTATGTGTTGAATTGGGACTCAAACCTAGGGTCTTTGCCTTTTGTGGGCAAGTGCTCAACTGAGCAAGTTACACAAGCATGACTCATGACCTGTCCTCTCAGCTTTGCTTCCACCAGTACCTGTCTCTGGCTTTTCAGTGTATTATTTGCAAGAAGTAGTTAGTAGCTGCACTAAACTGCCTCTATATATTTTGTTGACAATTAAAGTGCTATAATCTCCTTAATAAAAAAATTATAAAATGAGTATAAAGAAATCAGCAGAACATTTCTTACATGAGGCAAATCAGCTGATCTCTTAGTTGTATTAAGTAGCTGTTGCATATCTACAATGCTTTTTGCTTAATATTTCTAATAAACAGAGAAGACAATAATTTTCATGCTGTAAGAATGGAGCCCAGTTTACAATGGGAGTTTTTTCTTACATTACTATTGACATGAATTTTTAATTTTCAAGTCTAGATAATCAGTTTAATTTGAAGTAACAGCTCACTGTGTAGTTGAGGCATTGAGTGGTTGATAGTCATATAAATGAGACTGAAACATTCCTAAGCTTTTGGGTGATGTATTTCTGTACTGTTAAGTATTACAGAAAACACTTATGCATACAGCATATGCATACATACACACCTGCGTGGTTTCATTGACCCTGCTGACTGCATTGTACCTGGAGTGTAATTTAAGTGGGGTGAGTGGTTATATTGACAGGAGTGGATGCAGGTTGATAGGGGGCACTGAGTCTTACAAAGGATTGGAGGGTCACAACCTTAAAGCAGATGGTTCCTGATTTTCCTACCTGACACTGTGGGTGCACCAATGGGCAAAATTAGTGTTGCAGTCATCATGTATTCAGCAAAATTGCTTATTAAATATGTTAAACAGCTATAAATCTCTATGCTATTGTGATTTAGACCCATTTATTTTGTTGGTATATAACTGTTATGCCAGATAACAATGAATAATCTCTGTAGAAAGCAGTATATAGTGGAAGGAGAATTGCCTTCCACATCCTTATCTGAAAATCTGAATGCATGAATGACAGTCAATAACCTATGTGTCGCCCAGCCATAGTGGCCAAGCGGTTCTAGACGCTATAGTCTGGAACCGCACGACCACTACGGTCACAGGTTCGAATCCTGCCTCAGGCATGGATGTGTGTGATGTCCTTAGGTTAGTTAGGTTTAAGTAGCTCTAAGTTCTAGGGGACTGATGACTTCAGAAGTTTAGTCCCATAGTGCTCAGAGCCATTTCACCCATTTTTTGAACCGATGTGTCTCTGTGCTTCAGGAAAACTACTTATATGTTTAATTTCTATTCTTAATTAGATACTATGTGTCCAATAAAACTATATCTATAAAGAAAATGACCCAAAAAATTAATCACAAGCCACATAAAAACCAAAAACATGGACAGAAAATAATTATACTCAGCAAATGGCAACAGAAACGAAAAACTAGCTTCAGATTAAATTAAATATAGTTTGTCAGGACTTTGCTAAAATAATCTTTAGTAAAAACTGCAACACTTGGTCTAGATGTTCACATTGCTTCCTCTACATTGTGGAGCTATGGGTTCATTTTTGGACTATGCCAGAAATATTTGTTACTGGGTCACTTGGTGTTTCCATTGTCCTAATCATTTCCTATCATCTTTATCACAAAGACTTGCTAATTTCCCAACTAGACAGGTTGCACCAGTTGGTCGAACGACCCTAGATGGGGGTTTCACGGCCTATAATGCTTTACTGTCAATTCCATTTATTCTGTCTTTAAAAGTGGAAAGAACATTTGAAAAGCAATATAAGACACTATAATTTTCCTGAACCTTATGATTCTTGGTAATATTAGGTTTTAAAGATTGTGCTCATATTTAAGAAATTTTTAAGAAATTGTTCAGGCTATGTTTGCAGGAGAGAATTGTAGGTTTCTGGTGGAAGCACATTTAAAATTAAACAAGAAGTATAGGATATTATCCTTAAGGAGAATAAGTGGGAGGAGTTTTAGATTAACTTCAGCCTGGAAAATAGACCTGAGATTAAAGTTATGAAAGGATAATAATATTCTGATATAATAAAAGCACGAAATGTGTGAAAAGAGACATCATAATAACAACAGAAGTATCTAAATCTCTAGAATGGCAGTTTGGAGCAAATAAGAAGGAATGTTAAAAATAATAAAAGCTAATAGTGAGAAAACATTGTCAATGAAAATTGTGTGCAAATGTGGTTTTTAGTGTTTTGAAACATAGTATGATAATAAAAAGTCATATCACCCACTCTGTTTTTAAAATTAACACTCATTAATTAAAAATGGACCTATTTTAGAAATTCTTATGATATATACTTCATTTACTATTTCTATTAATAACATGAAGTTGAAATTTTGACATCCCTGGTTGCACTGTTAGTGCATATCACAACCACTGTGACAGGCTGTTTGGGTTTCCTTATTTATCTGAAACTGTTATTTTAGTTCCAATATAAGCTAATTTTTGCTACTGTTTACTGCATGTGTTTATTATAATGGCTAGTTGTTGATGTAAAAGTTGTCTTGAAAGTATTTGTTACATATGTTGTTAGTTTCTGTTTTA
The DNA here is from genome assembly GCF_021461395.2 of Schistocerca americana. Lineage (NCBI taxonomy): Eukaryota > Metazoa > Arthropoda > Insecta > Orthoptera > Acrididae > Schistocerca > Schistocerca americana. Next base: position 482,463,206 of record NC_060130.1, read on the forward strand.
AAAATATCAGAGGACAGTTTAAAACAAAGTTCTTTACTCAAACTTGGCCAAATAATTCAGTTAGGTTTTTAAGCCCAATGAATGAAAATGTTGAAGTACTTGATCCTGAGCAGAATGAAAATAACTTATTAACAACAGAACAAAATTTTATGTGCACAAAACATGAGGGCAGATTTTTTTCAATGCTTCAAAGAAGACAGAGATTTCACACAATACTCAGGTAGTTTGCTCTGATGAACAAATATGCAATTGAATATAACAAGAAGTAGCAGAGACTTTATAGATTCTTCTGAAATAATTCTTTGTTGCACAGTGGTAATACATTTTTCCTTCCCTCAACATATGAAGAAACATTATAAAAGCCCAGTTATAGTTCTGATTAAAATAAACTGGAAAGGACTACATTTTTTCATGTACTGCATGAACCCAAAGTAAATTCTGTTCCTTTCTCAACAAATGAAGTTGGGCCTAATGAAATTGTTTGTGAATGCCTTACCCAAGGAAGGAGAGTATTTCAAATACATCTGTGATTGTTTCTCAGCTAACAGAAGCCAAATCAAAACAATTCATGTTTGTCAAATCTGTATTTTTAAAACAATGATGTACAATTCCAGCTTTGAATGGAATATGAATGTGACAGGCAGAGTTCAGTATCAATCAAGGAAGCAGTTAGTAAATTCTTAGGCAACAAAGGAACAAATACTATATTTTTGTTCTAGCCAACATTGATAGAAAAGATGAGGAAATTCAGATTTTTTATGAGTCTCACAATTTGCTTTTCAAACAGTCAATTTTAATTTTCTCCCTTTAAGGATTTGGGCAAAATTAGTGGGTAACAAGGTAAACACCAAAATAATGGAAAGAAAGTATCAAACTTTCTGGAAACCAGTGTAATGGCAGACTACCATTGGTCTCTTTACCAAGATTTACACTGGCCAGTTTATTGCAGAACAATTTCTGTTATACATTTTATAAAGAAGAGAGAAAGAAAATGTAAGTCAGAGGAGGCTTTGTTCCTATATAATAAAGAGGAATTTTTATGTTCATACTCTAATAAAACTTTTGGTTATGTTGGAAATTTTAATTACTTTTCATTCTAATTACATTTGCTTCACCAATTTTCAATTTATAGTGATATAATTTTGACAAAACTGTACATGACAGAAAAATGGGGTCAGGTATGCAAATCCAGAGCCTAGAAGCCACAAGAAGAAGATATTACCATTGAAAAAGTAATTAAAACTTTTTGTAGGCTTGTATAATCAATATATTAGTTAATAAAAAAAACTATTGGATAAGGACATTCATTGGAAAGTAGGGAGTTCAGGATGTCAGCGAATAAGGAGAAATGGGTAATAACATTGTAGTAATCATATGATGTTCCTTTGACATACAAGAAAATTAACAGAACACCAGAACAGGAGGTCAGCGCCAAAATACAGTGCCTCATAATGAACTGAGAAACAATACAGCAAAGATAATGATACAAAAATTTTAAATGCAGCATAGAATGAAAAATAATGGATAAAAACAGCAACCAGGAAAAACCGTTGAACTTCATTCATTACTTCATTCTTAATCTTGTTCTTTTTCATATTAAATAAAAAAATTCTATGGATTTGGAAGTTTTTTATCCTAAACAGCGACTGTGTATACATAATTAACTGAAAGCTTTCTTTATGATCATTGTGCAGTGAAACACATGGAGTTCTGGAAAGTTTTTAGTAGTCAGTAGCATTCTGCATTGGAACACGTGAGGCAATACTGACTTTACAACTTATTTTAGAAGAAATATTAAGGAAAGGCAAACCTACGTTTCTAGCATTTTTATACTTAGAGAAAGCTTTAGACTATGTTAACTGGAATACTCTCTTTCAAATTATAAAGGTGGCAGGGGTAAAATACAGGGAGCGAAAGCCAATTTACACTTTGTACAGAAACAAGATGGCAGTTATAAGAGTCGAGGGGAATGAAAGGGAAGCAGTGGTTTTGCAAGGGAGTGAGACAGGGTTGTAGCCTCTCCCAGATGTTATTCAATCTGTATATTGAGCAAGCAGTAAAGGAAACAAAAGAAAAATTGGGAGTAGGTATTAAAATCCATGAAGAATAAATAAAAACTTTGAGATTCGCCAATGACATTGTAATTCTGTCAGAGACAGAAAGGGACCTGGAAGAGCAGGGACAGTGTCTTGAAAGGAGGATATAAGATGAACATCAACAAAAGCAAAACGAGGATAATGGAATGTAGTCGAATCAAATCGGGTGATGCTGCGGAAATTAGATTAGGAAATGAGACGCTGAAAGTAGTAAATGGGTTTTGCTATTTGGGGAGCAAAATAACTGATGATGGTTGAAGTAGAGAAGATATAAAATGTAGACTGGCAATGGCAAGGAAAGCGTTTCTGAAGAAGAAAAATTTGTTAACATCAAGTATAGATTTAACTGTCAGGAAGTCGTTTCCTAAAGTATTTGCATGGAGTGTAGCCGTGTATGGAAGTGAAACGTGGACGATAAATAGTTTAGACAAGAAGAGAATAGAAGCTTTTGAAATGTGGTGCTACAGAAGAATGCTGAAGATTAGATGGGTAGATCACATAACTAATGAGGAGGTATTGAATGGAATTGGGGAGAAGAGGAGGGTAAAAATCGTAGCGGGGGACCAAGAGATGAAAACACTAAGCAGATTCAGAAGGATGTAGGTTACAGCAAGTACTGGGAGATGAAGAAGCTTGCACAGGATAGAGTAGCATGGAGAGCTGCATCAATCCAGTCTCAGGACTGAAGACCACAACAACAACAACAGTATTCTGTGTAAGGATGAGAATATTCAGTTTGGTGGGACTACGTTTATATTATGCTACTGAACTTTAAAGTGCCTTTTATGCATGATTTCAAGGTCTTTTTGATAGACTCTGCATTAATCCTGTGAATCAAACTCAAGTATTCATTTAAAATGTTTAATAATGCATCCAGCCATTATCACATTTTACAGAACTTAGATGTGATATTTTTCTTGTAAGCTGAACTGATTCAATTAACCAATGACAAAAAACAAAAGTGTCTGAGTTTTTTGGGAGCTAGCAGCTCAGTTAATTAGTGATATAAATGAAAAATGGACAAGTTCTCAAAATATTTACTGAAAAAATATGTGTATGTCATGAGCATAATACTGAAAGTGAGGCAAATGTGTTAATCAAAAGCAGACAAGTCAAGAGAAATGTGAAGCAAAGGGAATTTTATACTTTATATATAAGATGGTGAATCAGAATAGCTATATGCACTTTCGTTGTAAGTAAAACATTAAGGTAGATCTTGAATATGGCACTTGTTTAGACCAAAAACTCATGCAGAAAGATTGCATGAACACCTGTGTTAATACCTGATACCTGAAACAATAACTTCACATCTACATACATATACTGCAAATTTATATGAATTTCATGGTTCAGGCTACTTAAAATTGTACACAAGTTAATACTTCTTCCCATTCTTGTCATGAATGGGCTATGGAAGAATGAATGCTTAAAATCCTTTGTGCACCCTGTAACTAGGCCAAGCTCATTCTTCCATTTTCTGTTGGATAAATACAGAAGGAGCTGAAGTATGCTTCTAGATTATTTGCTCAATATTAGTTCATAAAACTAAACAAGAAATGTTTCATGTGATTATTGGTATCTATTGTCAAGTTACCTGTGAAATCAGATTTTCAGCATTTCCATGATATTCTTACATGAGTCAGAAAACCTGTAACCAATCATGTTGCATGTCTTTGAATATGTTTAGTATCATCTGTTTGTCCTATCTGGTATAAATTCCAATCACCAGAGCAATATATTAAGACATGGCACACAAGAGTTTCCTAAGCAGTCTTCTTTGCAGGCTGACTCCATTTTCCAAATATTCTGTTAATGAATCAAAGTCTTAACCTGCTTTTACCTGTTGTGGCAACTATGTGAGCATTCCATTCGAGACCCATACAAATTTTTCCACCCATGTATTTGTATGAGTTTACACTCAGTCCCATTGTCACTCATCAATATTGTAGTTACAGAATACTGATTTCCTGCATATTGTGAAGTGCACAAAGTTACATTTCTGCACATTGAAAGCACGGTCAGTCACAGTGTGCCCAACTTCATGCAGACCAGGTGTCCAGGCCACAGCTCAGAATGTCTTGGCTTTGCTGATTCCTTCATGGAAGAACACTGTACAGCATAACATTTCATTTAGTATTGCAGTTTGGTGTTTTTCAGTCAGCACAACTCCCTTGAGTCCATAAGAATTGTGGTGTCAGCACTGTTAACCCTAACATCCTGGATAGTTTTAACACAAAAGGATTTATGATTAAAATGGTGATTACCTTGCAGGTCAATTAGATACATCAGCACATGCACAGGGGAGCTTTCAATGGAAACAGAAAATGGTCTCATAAATTGCTCAGAAACAGATGTAAGACTGACAGTGTGTCCCTGTAATTCTCTCAATGAAACAGTGAATTCTTCAAACCTTGTCTTTCTTTTAACAGCAGGAATCTTCAGGAACTGGACTGTGCTTGTCAGAAAGTGTCCCTTCTATAATGTGATTATCTTGTTAAGTGTGTCCCCATCAGATCAGAAATAAGTTATTTTGCTCCCTGAAATGTCTTTCTGTGGTAACTGTACAGTCAAGCCCACTTAAAATGTGAAGTCAATTCTAGATGTTCCATTTTTCATTCCTGCATTACCTTTTCCTTCATAAATTCAACAATAGCAATTTTTAAACAGAGAATTGTTTCAGATGTTCCCCTTGACTTAGCTGATCTACTTTGCAGTAGTATGTAAGGTCTCCATACTCTGTTCAGTTCCATCAACCACTGTTGCAACTGAGTGTGGAATAATGCATGTGACATCACAAATTTTGCTATTCATACCACTCATTGCTTCACTTTCTGCATGCCTACAAATGTAGAACAAAGTGCATATAGGCTACAACCCTGTCTGACTCTCTTCTCGAACACTGCTTTCCTTTCATACCCCTCAACTCTTATACTGACATCTGGTTTCTGTACAATTTGTAAATAGTCTTTCACTCCCTTCATTTTACCCTTGTTAACTTCAGAAATTCACAGGGAGTACTCTAGTCAAGATTGTCAAAAGCTTTCTCTATGTCTACAAATGCTACAAACATAGGTTTGCCTTCCCCTAACCTACCTTCTAAGATACGTCGTAGGGCCAGTACTGCCTCATATGTTTCTACATTTCTCTGGTACCCAAACTGATCTACCAAAAGGTTGGCTTCTATCAGTTTTTCCATTCTTCTTTAAAGAATTTGTGTTAGTATTTTGCAATCATGACTTATTAAACTGATAGTTTGGCAATTTTCATACCTGTCAGCAACTGCTTTCTTTTGAATTGGAATTATTACTTTCTTCTTTAAGTCTGAGGGGATTTTGCCTCTCATATACATCATGCACACCAGATGGAAGAGTTTTGTCATGGCTGGCGCTCCTAATGTTCTCAGTAGTTCTGACGGATAGCCGGCCGCGGTGGCCGTGCGGTTCTAGGCGCTCCAGTCCAGAGCCGCGCTGCTGCTACGATCGCAGGTTCGAATCCTGCCTCGGACATGGGTGTGTGTGATGTCCTTAGGGTAGTTAGGTTTAAGTAGTTCTAAGTTCTAGGGGACTGATGACCACAGCAGTTGAGTCCCATAGTGCTCAGAGCCATTTGAACCAAGTTCTGACGGAATTTCGTCTACTCCTGGGGCCTTATTTCAACTTATCTTTCAGAGCTGTGTCAGATCCATCTCACTGTATCATATCTCTTATCTCATCCTCATCTATGTCCACTTCAATTTCTATAACATTGCCATCAAGTTCATATGGTTTGTATAGATGCGGTATATACTCCATCCATCTTTCTGCTTTCCCTTCTTTGCTTAGGACTGGTTTTCCATCTGTGCTCTTGATATACATATGGCTGCATCTTTTTTCCCAAAACGCCTCTTTAATTTTCTTGTAGGTAGTATCTATCAGTATGCTTTTAAAAGTCCGTACACTTATCTTCCTGCTTAGCTATATTACACTTCCTGTCAATCTGATTTTTTAAACATTCCTTTTACTACTTCATTTCCTGCATTTATATAATTCTCCTTTCATCTGTATGGTCTTGTAATATGAATTAATAGTTAGTTTGCAGTACCTGTTGCTTATGCAACTCCATAATATATGCTGAGAATCCTCATCATCCTCTTCTCTCATTCCCACTCATTTTAAAGGCTTGTGATAATAGTTCACTAGGCTGCCTCTTTTTGTGCAAATATCCAATTGCACCTGTGAACGTTCTTCATACGACAAACAAATAGAAAAGGGTAAACAGTACTGATGCCACAATTCTGTCAGATTGAAGAGTGTTGTGCCAACCAAAAAATACCACACCACAATACCAAATGAAATTTCACACTGAACAGAGCACTACCAGGAAGAATGATAAAAGCAAAGACAGGCTGAGCCACAGCCCAAATGTGGCCTGCACACCCAGCCTGAATGAAGTCAAGCACTGCTTTAAATGTACAGAAATTTAACTTTGTACCCTTCACAATATGCAGAAAATCAGTATTCTGTAACTACAGTATCAATGAGTGACAATGGGACTGAGAGTAAACTCACTCAAATATTTGGATATAAAATTTTTATGAGTATCAAATGAAATGGTCACACAGTTATCACAACAGGTAAGATAAGTTAAGGCTTTGGTTCATTGACAGAATATTTGGAAAATGAAACAATGAAGTCAGCCATCAAAGAACCCTGTTCAGAGGACACTTGTGCACTGCATCTTAATGTACTGCTCTGGTGTTTGGAATCTATACCCATAGGACAAATAGATGACAATGAACATATTCAGAGAAGTCACAGGTTTTCTGACACAAAAAAAAGTATCATGGAAATGCTGAAAAATCTGAACTCGCAGATAGCTTAAAGATAGATGCCAATAATCCTGTGAAACACTTCCTATTTACAGTGAGAATAGAGGCTGAACTAATGAGTTGAAATTTGTCATGGTTAGGAGTTGAACCCAGGTCTTCTACTTATGAGACAGATGTGTTATCCAGTACAACACCTCAGTATTGTGGCTGACACAGCTGCCTAACACAAACTTCAGCCCACGTCTCAGCCCAGCTATTGGGAAAGCACTCCACGTCTTATTTAGTTTTAGGAATCTGTATTGAACAATGAATCTAGACATATGCTTCAGCTCCTTCTGTATTGATCCAACAGAAAATTCAAGGATAAGATTGGCCTAGTTACAGGGTGCACAGAGGATCTTAGGTATTCAGATTCCTGAAACCCATTCGTAATTAGACTGGGAAGAAACATTAACATGTGGCACAATTTTAAGAAGCCCAGACTACGAGCTTCACATGGGCTTGCAGAATATATGGTATATGTAGATGTGTAGATATTGTTTCATATTTCAGATATATGATCTTACATATCAACACTGTGATGGCTTCATTTATGCAGTCTTTCTGCATGAGGTTTTGGCTTAAATGAGTGTCATATTTGAGATATAACATGATGTTTTGCTTACAATAACCATGCCATGCCCATTCCTTTTGTTTCATATTTCTCTTAAGTTGTCAAATTTTCCTATATCCATATGATATACACATTACTCTCACTGATAACATACATATATTTTGCTGTAAATGTATCATTTTGGTAACTTGGACACTTTTCTTTTATATCATTACTTAACTGAACTTCAGAATGGCAATAAAAATAAATTAAAAATGGAAATGAAAAGCAAGCTGTGAAGTAAGAGAGATAAGAGATAAGGAAGATTGACTGTAGCAACTATGATATGGAAGCTAGAGAATAATGTTGGGTGACATTGGGACGTTAAGATAGGATATTTTATCACAAAGCTGAGTTAAAAGTAGTGAATATGCATGTATGACGTATTAATTCTTTATCAGAAAACACAGTATCCTGAGTTCTTTTCAATTGAACTATGGTACAAATAGCCATAACAGAAGAAATAAAAAATGACTTATTGACTTTGCACCCCTAGTTACGGACACTCTGTAGTTCTCTATTCTACCACTATTTTCCCAGTGCACAGGTATCCACAGAAAATTGTCAAAGAGAAGGCAACAATCTAAAATTTCCATTTTTGATATAAGTGTTTCAAGTAGTTTTAGAATGTATTGAGCCATAAGTAACAAAACTGGCAGAATATGCAGAAAATGTATTGTATTTCAAGGGTTTTAAGATGAATTACTTTGATACCAAAGTGGCATGCTTATTTCATTAGTAATTTCAGTGATTTAAAATTTTTATGCTTCTCATCATTGAAACAAGATCATTTTTACTCATCAATAATGTTAGTATAACACTGAAAATTAGAAAAAAAACAGAATGGTTGAAAAATCCTGTTGGCTAGCAACAAAAGTAACGAGAAGGAATGCAATATTAACTCACTTCAAAGTGAAATAAACTTTAAAAAACATTTATTTTTTTGTCATTCTACTCATAAGAATTTATTTTATTGCAGACTTTAACATGTGTTGATGAAGGGATTTATTGCTTTTTTTTATGTTACATAAATTATTTTATGTTCAACAATGTAGAAAACAAGGATTGCTACTTACCGTAAAGAAGACCCGTCAAGTTGCAGACAGACACAATTAAAAAACCACTCACATATAGTTTTTGGCCACTGCCTTTTTCAGTAAATGACACACACACACACACACACACACACACACACACACACACACACACGTGTGCACACACACACTAGAATGGTGCATTTGTGTGCCCCTTTTATTGACAAAGGCTGTGGCCGAAAGCTATATATGATTGTCTTTAAATTGTACCTGTCTGCAACTTGATGTGTCTTCTTTACAGTAAGTAGCAAGCTGTCTTTTCCTACATTGTTAATATTGCTACCTTAAGTTTCTATTGTTTTGTTTAATTTTCAATGAAAATTGAGCAAAATGCATGTCTGAAGCTACTTTTTCAACAGTTTGAATGACTTGCAACTAAATGCTAGCAACTGATTACATAATTATATGGAACCTCCTAAAACCACATTGAAATTGGCTACTGTAATGACTTTTAAAAGCCTGTGACTGACTCAAAACACTCCTCATTGTACAAATACACTACTGTTTCATATTATTGTAATAAGGGAAACCTTAATGATTTGAGATTTTTTAAAATGCATTACATGATTTTCATCTATATGTAATACACATTTTCACAAGAGTTAGGTTTTTATGTCATGAAGAGAACTGTTGCCATTGTATCAGCAACTAAATTTTATTTAGCAATCTTGGATTGCAATGTCTAATCAGATATTACTATTTCTGAATTGCAAACAATCCATTTTCAAGTATATCTCCATTACAAGCTTATTATTTTAATAGCTAAGTAGCCTTCTTTGATGTGTGTTAACCGTATAGCTCCTGAACTGTTCAGATACTTTGTAACAAGAACATAACTAAAAATGAGTTGTTCGTAAACTGAAACCAGCAATATGTGAATCGACTTGGGAACGACAAACTGTTAAATAAACAACTCTTAGTTCCCCACAATTCTATGTTACATAGTTCTATGTGAGATTAGCCAAATCAGGATATAATATATTTATAATTATTCACACTGCAGTGCCACGCCATTTTCTATGTAGTGTCATGTCAATTAATTTGCATAATTGTTGCCTTTCAAAAATTGCCAGTAATGCAACATGTGTGCTTTAGTTAAAGTTCAGTTCAATTCTTGTCTACAGTTACTCATAGGAACTCATGAAAGTCCACTTCTACCTGTCTTGGTTATTTTTATAATTTAGTTTTTAATTCCTGGCTGCACAACCGTGTTGTCCACAACAGTACCATAAAAGTTTTGGAGCTTTTCAGATATAACCCATTTAAGTGGAACACTGTTTCATCAGTAATGAGTGTTATGAAGTAGTAGTCATGTAGTTTCTTTGTATCTTGTTTATTTAGAGATACAAACATATCATCTGCAAATGAAAGCAATAGAATGTTTACATTATTGGATGAATCATTAACATAGTTTAGGAGCAGAACAGGATATAAAATAGAACACTAACAGACACTTGCATTATGGTATTTAGAGTGATAAAATTCTAGCAAGTCCATATGATTGGGTATGCAGAATAACTTTGGTAGGCTAAGAGAATGAAATTGCGTGACTTTAGTAATACAATCATGGGCACAAGTTAAGATGTATTAGCAGAAGTTGGTTGCAAGACTATACTGAAGCTCAGTTACATAGCAAAGGTGAAACAAAACACCCAAGAAATCAGTGACTCCAAAGTTTCTGCCTGTAGAATTCATATCCTTTGGTTAGAAGCTCTCACAATATCCTGTATTTGAACAATGTAAAATCCAGGGTAAAATTACAACAATATGAATTACAATATGTTGCCATTCACCACATAAAGGTGACACTGAGTGACAAACAGCCATATTTAAAAGTGGACTAGGATATTATTAAGGTACTGTATTAAGTCCTTCACCATATGTGGACACACACACACACACACACACACACACACACACACACACACACACACGCACATACACACACAACTCACAACCACATGTTCTTACTGCAATAGATGACAGTGGCCATTGTTTGCAAGTTCTGTGTGTATAATGCATGTGTATGTGTGTTTGCATCTGTATAGGACTTCATCCAATAGCATAATAATATCCTACAGCTGTGGCTGTTTGTCTCCTCTGTGAAGTGAATTGCAATGTATCCTAATTTACCTTACAGAATTACCTACATTTCAGTAGATGGTTACTCTCTGCCTTGTGTTACACAGATATGAAGTAAGCAACAGAAGAGCATAACCTCTAATACCATCGGTACCTTGTCTGCAGACAACAAGATTGGATTTGCCAAATCAAAAATGGATATAAGTAGTAAGCATGCCGTATCTGATGAGGACATTAGAGACAGAGCATAAGCTGGGATTGGAAAACAAAGGGGAAGTATATTAGACATCTAAGTTCAAAGGAACCATCCCAAATTTGCTTTAAGTGATTTAGCGAAAATCCAAAAAAGCAAAACAAGGATGACCAGAATTATGGTCTGAATTATGGGCCCAGTGTCTTACCACTGCACCACCTCACTCAGCTGATTCAACTCAGAATTCTTTTAGTGAGATCATAGAAGTTTAGTGCAAGTTTGTTTTGTGCTACAATGTCCACCAGTATTATATGTAGCCTTGCTCTCCTAGAAACAAAATTTATTTTTGATAACAGTTTCGTATAAGGAGCAATCAAAAAGTTTCCACTCTGAGACCATACAGTCCAGAATCGCATGTAAACCAGGCAAAATCATCCTGAGCATTGAGGCAACTGTCCAACTGATACACTTGAGTGAAGACACCAATTTCATAAAACACTATGTCCTGCTGTGTGAAGATGTCTATAACTGCCTGCTGAACATTTTTGTCAGACAGCAATCATTGACCCTTCAAGGCATTTGTGAAGGAACTGTATGCATGATAATCAAATGAGGAGATGTCAGAACTTATGGCAGCTGCTTGAGTGTCTCTCTTTTCAGTATGTGTAACTACTGTGTTACATTATTTGAAATATGAGGACATGCATTATCCTGAAGTAGCAACACTCATTCTCACAGTTTTCTTGGATGATGGTTTTCAACAGCCATGCTGCCTATACACATTCTTTATTCTCCAATGAATTTCTACCAGTATTAGTCCTTTGACAACCAAGAAAATAATCACATTGTGTAAGCCCTGTTTGGACACATTTGGTAATAACACTGTCATAGTTCATATTTATGCATTTACCACACTCACCTTGGAAAGACACGAATGCCACACAAATCACTTCCCTACATATTGGTGCTTATATATCTGCATTGGAGTCACACTACATTGCATATACAATGCAGCAATGCCCTCAAATGAGATGTGTTTGATCACCCCTTATGTTTTATAAAAAAAATATTGGCCTGGAAGGGAAGTTACTTTGTAAAACCTTTTATTGGATTGACAGGGGGGAGAGAGCCAGGGGGAGAGAGAGGGAAAGGGGGGGGGGAGAGAGAGAGAGAGAGAGAGAGAGAGAGAGAGAGAGAGAGAGAGAGACAGAGAGAGGTAGTAGGGAGAGAGAAAGAGACAAAGAACACTTAGCTTTGAAAGTTTTCGTTGAAATATTTTCACATCATCTTAAATTTATTCCACACAGTTTTACAAGATTCTATTATGTTAGAAAGCTAATTTATCTGTCATTTTCCTTTAACTATTTGGTAATATAGCCATAAGACTCTTCCTGAACTAAGAATGCTATTGTATTAAGGAACTGTCAACAAGTAAAGGCACTCAACCATTGTTAACAGTATGATTTGATCTCCTGCTAAAAATTTACATATTGAAAAATTACAAAATTTACCTCTGTTACAAAATATCAGGAGACTATATGTGGTAATTCAGGCCACATTTATTTATCCTTTGATCTGTAGATAGTCTTCATGTTATTAATGTAATCAAATTTTCAAAATACTGTGATGGTGTCATGTTTTTGTTGACCTCTACACTGACACCAGTACTGCAGGATGATCTCATATGGGTTAAGAATGACATGTGCAGAAGGTTGGTGGGATGTGATCTTCAAGTATTCATGAGAGCACAGAGTCAATACTGCTGCTTCAATAAAACACTCTATTTCATTCAAAGTTTCTCATGCAGTTGGTGAATAGATGTGGCTTAGATTCTGACCTTGGTTAGCAGCAACAGATGAGTCCACTGAGGCACCAGAATGCTGAAACAGCACAACAGTGTTTGGCAGAGATTGTGGCCCTGCAATAATGTGGCTGGAATGGTGTACTCCACCCACAACTAAAGGTAGATGTGTAGACATCCCAGGATGGACCCAGGATTCTCTGGTGATGGCAATCAGTGAGAGGCCTCACCTCAGTAGACATTCAAAGCCTGGAACCATCAGCGATTGCTGATGGCTCATAGACAAGGAGCTTCATCTAGTTGATAGTGCTGCTCAGTGAAGCTGTAGTTGCTTGGTTGCACATCTGACTCATGTCTAGTGCAGAGACTATGCCAAATGAATCCATTGTGCCAATGGAATGAAGCTAATGGCTGAAATTGTGGCATATATACTTTCCATGGCTTGGCAAATTGTGACAGGTTCTCTGTTCCCCTGTGTAGCTGGCTGTAAAATATTGCTTTATGCTACAGTATATAGCAATCCAGCCCACTGCTAAGTTTCACCACTGCATTGCAGAATATAATGTCAGCATTACTGCAGTACACAACCACAAAATTATGGAATTGCCTGGCCCATCTTCTCTGCTGTTGCCTCTGTAAGACTGACGCTGCAACAGTTCTTTCCCTTCTGAGGAATTTGTTCTTCTCAATTCTGGGCTGCTGCTGAATACCTTGGACTACTGAAAAAAAAATGTGCTTTTATTTTAACTACATTTTTCTGTGCCTACTTGCACAGTACCACTACATACACCTTGGACACTATTTTTTTTTTTAATTCCTATACCATCCACCTTTCAGTGTATGGTGTTCCATTAGTTTGGTCAAAACTTGTGATTGATCCATTGGCTTGGTATGCAATCGATTGGGGATAGGATTGACAGATAGTTTTCTGCTAATGGTGGACAGAACCCATACAAGTGATGACCACAGTGAAGGAAGTTCCAAAGGGAAAGTGGTATAGATGACCTCACCAGTAAATGTGAAGTTACAATTCCCTACCTGAATAACAGTCATCCAGGCTGGACATTACGCCCACAAAAAATGAGGGAGGGAGTTAGGAGATCTGACACTGGTACTGGCTGCAGTATTGCTAAATATGCTGTAACAACTGTTCTGTGCTAATGAATCCATTATGTAATATTATCAGCTCGTCAAGAGAACCATGTACTTGGAATCAAGGGTGTTACTCAGGTAGATCTGATTGTTTACTGCCTGTTATTGTTGTTGGAAGCTGAAGCTTCTGTCCTGAAATGTCATTTTGTGTACTTTTTCATAGTTACCTGCTGTTCTGTAATCACAGTGACTGAGTCATAGACAGTGCACCCACTGAGACCCTACTTTCTGAAAGTATGGGTAGACTGCAAGGATGTCCCATGGGACTCCTACCACATCTGTTTCTACAAGGAAGATGTAACGATCCTATTTTTTTTTTTTTTAACATTACTTAACTTTGCATTTGCCTGGTTCATTGATGACTGAAAAGAACATCACAAAAGTTTCAAGCTTCACAAAATTATTTTTTGATATTAGTTGACAACCAAACTGCACAGACTCCTGAGGTAAACTAAACACACTGACTGACTGACTGACCACTGACTTCACTTTAAATACAATTTTTAACAATTGATACATTGTTAATTTATTACAAAACATAACTACCAGTTAAAAACAGTTTCATCTGATGTAACTGCTGTTACATTTGTACAGATTATAATATATAATGTAGAATAACATATTATTTTTTATTATTATCTTTGGTCTTTTGTGTGAAAATTAATTTACAATCTGATTTCAACAATGATTTTGATTTTACTTTAATTTTGAATTAGTGATTTTATGAATTTTGTTGCTAACTTTAGTTCAAAGTATACACATCATGCTTCGCCAGATTACATAAATTAAGTACACATTTGTTGTCTTATATGCTAGAGTTTTGTAAATTTGGGTAGTGAAACTAACAAGAGGTAATTATCTGTGTAATTTACAAGCATCATTAATTACAATAAATCACATAAATATGAATAGTGAATGAAATTGCATCACTGGATAATAATTGTTATTTTGATTTGAATTGGAATGATTTTTAGTGCTAACTAATGTGCCAATTGCAGTTATGGTAATTAGAGGCATTAATTATTTATGCCAACATTTCCACAGACTCTTACTATTTGTTGCTAGATATTTATTACTTCAATTTCTCGATTTGATATATAATTTGGCATATGTATATAATTTTGTTAATGACAACAATCTATTGAAAATCACAATAAAGTCCATCCTTCCAGAATTTTCTAGATGTGTTTACAAAGAATAATAAGTTTTTTGGCAAATCGAACTGAATGATATCTATAAAGATGCACTGAAAAGGTCTTAGGGAGCACTGAAACATACAGTAAATACACGGATGCATATAAAAAAAAGGTGGTACCAGACACTTCATAATAATCTTGGGAGAGGCTGTATGTAGCATTAACCCCCCCCCCCCCCCTCCCCCTCCCATCCCAGCAACTCTTACAAGTATTCCTTGGATGAATGGTTGCTAAATACTTATACATGATCTGGTACTATCAAATCACATATTTTCAATTCATTTTAATTTTCATGTTATTAGTGTTAATAGAAGAAATTGGTTTTTTTCTTTCTTTTTTAGCTCTCAGTCCCATCACTGGTTCACATCACACATCTTAAGGAATTGGCAGCTCACAATCATCGGTCCTTTTGTGCAGTCCATCTTGTGTATGCAACCCCTCTTTTTCTGGCATTCTCTATGCTGCAATAGCACAGTTCACTATTAGTTTTACAGTTTTTAGTTGTTTACTTCCAGGTCAGATAAGGATCCCGGATACAGTTCTCTAGGTAGGAACAGGGATGAACTCCTTACTTGAGGTACTCATGTAGGTTACAATTAAGGTTATTTATCAGGTATAAATATATCAAACCCATTCACATATTATTCTATACTATTAGCATATTTATAAACAAAATCACACAAAGAAAAGCATATCTAAACTGTAAAGATTTAACTATATACTCATTAAAGTCCACTAACAAAAATAAATGATATAAGTACCCTTTCTTTTTAATTAGTATTTCAGTATATTCCACTATACAAAATATCTGGCCCCCCAGATCTCACTTAACTCTTTATCATATCAAACATAAACTCACAGACTGTTCCTCATCACACAATCTTGTAATGACATACTTTTCACAAAATGTCTTTTGTCACAGTGAAACTTGTCCATTTAATAACATTAATAACACTGTCCATTTGAACATCTCATTAGCAAATTCATAAAATCATGACCATGCTTGTAATTCTCATAGAACCACCTTTGAACTACTTCATCGTATCCCTTCCCAAAAATCAAATACAAGAATCTCCATTATCTTATATACTCCCAAATTCTGTACTGTCAAGAAAATGCTAACATTAACTTATCTATAACTATTATACACTGTACAGTACGCACACACACACACACACACACACACACACACACACACATGTATCTAGAAAATTGTCTTTTACTTCCAAAACTATATATTGTCCCACTAATTACCTTCTGAATATCATCACAGGTTAATAAAGCTAATGACATGCATAGAATAGGTAAACATTACTTACTAATACAGATTGTCCACAGATCGTGACGACCAGATAGTAGTTTCTTAACAACACTTACAATACTTATCATATGCATAGTACACACTTTGACCTATTATCATCCTCATCTTTACAAAGCTGTCATAACTGTCTCACTATGTTTTACACAACTCATTTCTCATGAACTGGTTTGAAAATGTCCTTCTCACTTATTTTTCTGTTATAGTAGTAACTATTGTCTGAAATGCTTAAAGAATCATTATTTACACACCTTAAGAGTTACGAGATAATTATAAATTATTGGTCAAACACTACTGTAAGAAAGCCAAATTTAGTACACAGTTTACATTTTCAAATTATTCCTAAAATAATGTCACTCAATATTCATTTTACATACAGAAAACTTATACTACAGAGAATGGATAGTATTTACAGTAAGAGATAACTTCATTACAGGTTTATAGATGCATAGAAGAAGTAGCATCCAGAAACGAAAGGAAGAAAATAGAATACTACATAGCTCAGAGACCTAGTGCTTGCAACGCACTCGACACAAAGATGTGGTGTCCTCTTGAGGGCTTTTACATCATCTTATTTTTTCTTGGTGTTCGACACTTGCTCATAGGGTTTCAGTTCAGTTATGTTATGTAAACCAAATAAACTTCCAGATTTTTGACACACAAGCCTGTATGCATTTGGGTGCACAATAAGCTTTTGAATGGACCAATATAGATGTCAAAGAATTTCTTTAATTCATTGCATATACCCTTGGTTTTTTCATGTGTCTTCACGAGGACCAGATCATCGATTGCAAAAT
The DNA here is from genome assembly GCF_021461395.2 of Schistocerca americana. Lineage (NCBI taxonomy): Eukaryota > Metazoa > Arthropoda > Insecta > Orthoptera > Acrididae > Schistocerca > Schistocerca americana. Next base: position 482,480,394 of record NC_060130.1, read on the forward strand.
TTGAAAGTTGCAAATTCTTATCATGTCTGTTTTTCATCAATTTAACTTGTTGTTCCTTTACTTTCCTGACTCTTTCTTCTCTGTCCTGTGGACTCATACCCTTACATGCTGGGAATTCAATTAATTCATTGATCAGATTCGGTGGTTTCTTGTGATACATTATTTCATAGGGGCAAAACGCAGTAGACAAATGCTGTAAGCTGTTCAGTATATCTTCAAAGCTGTCTACGTACTCTATCCAAATTATATGATTTTTGTTGCAATAAGTTCTAAATAATCTCCCTATTTCTCTCATGTAATGTTCAGCCAGATTGCTTGACAGGTGGTAAACAGATTTGAGATATAGTTTATGTTCTCATCCTCAACAAATGCTTTCCAAAGTTTAGAAGTAAATTGTGCTCCATTGTCAGAAAGTATGCTCTTTGGTTTTTCTACCTTTGTGAAAAAGTCTTTTTTAATTTTCAAAATGATGTTCTTACTTGCTTTCTTTAATGGATATAGTTTAATGAATTTTGAAAAAAGATCCACCATGACAAATATATAACAAAATCCTCCTTTAGCCTTAGGCAATGATCCATAAAAATCAACTTTTACAAGTTGCAGTTGTTATTTTGGCATGATGTTTTGCATAAATCCTAACTTTTATCCTCTGCCACCCGTCACATGTAGATAATTGCTTCCTCACTCTCCTGGCAATGTTGTAAAAGTATACATTTTCTTGGATATTTTGGATACATTTCTGTGTCCCACAATGTCCGAAACTCTCATGCACATACTTTATCAGTACTTCAATATACCACTCTGGCCAACACAATCGCCAAGCATCACTGTCTGCACTGTATCTTCTGAGAAGTATACCCTTGTGCACTTTGTAATACTGCTCTACTTTCTCGTATCCTCTCTTACCCAGCTAACTTTTAAGTAACTTCCAGTTGGAATCATGGTTCTGATATCTACAGATGTCATTACAAATTTTTGTGATTTCATTCGTATGTTTGACCCCTTTTAGATACATAATCCAAAATTCCCTGTCACACTCATCACTCGTATTTTCACCCTCTCCTCCCATTGGCAATCTTGATAGAGCATCAGCAGTTAGATTTTCTTCACCTTTTATGTACTGTACTGTATAGTTGAACTGCTGGAGGAATAGTGCCCGCCTGGTTATCATGTTGTGATGCAAAGTACACTCTTGTATATGGATTAAAGCCTTATGTCCTAATAAGTAATTTTTTAATTTGGTGAAAGCCCAATAGACTGCTAACAATTCTTTCTCAGTGACATTTGCACTTCTTTAGTTTTAATGACATACTTCAGCCAACAAACATATATGCTCTTCCCAACTCTTTCCTGTTACAAGTATGTCATCAACATAAAGGACTAGTTTACTTAACAGTTCTTTTCCCAGAACAAAATCTAATGCTCGGATAAATTGTGCAACTGATACATTAAAACCAAATGGTACAATACAATAGCAATAGCATCTTCCTCCATAGAAAAATGCGGTATACTTCCTAGATTGAATCTCCAATGGTACCTGATGGAAACCCACTGTTAAGTCTAAACTAGACATGTATTTCATATGTTCAAATTTATGTAATAACTTGTCTATGTTCTCAGGGTGTTTGGTTCCCATCTCAAGGTATTTGATTAAATGTCTCGAATCAAGCACAAGTCTTACTCTACTGTCACATTTGGAAACTATCACCAATTGGTTATTGTATGCACTATTGCACCTTTCAATTACTTCCCATTCCACCATCTTTTGTAGTTCTTTCTCCACAGTTTTTCTTTTTGAGATGGGTACTCCATATGGTTTGATAAAAAATTGTTTGTAAGGTTTTGGATTAAGTCTACACTCATACTTTTTCACTTTCCAAGGTTTCTCATTAAACACATCTTTGTACTCTCACAACAAACGACCTAATTGATCTGTCTGTTCTTTATCTAGACTCCCAGCTTCCTTTAGTTTGGTGGACACCAATTCAGCATACTTGTCATCACTGCATTCTTCTTCTGTGCCTTCCTCATTAAATTCAATCTGTTCATTTACAGAAATCACTCTTCTAATTCGAAACTTGTTCTCTAGGCAATTTTGGATGGTTAGTTCAGTCACATATGTTACATGTGTCTTTGGATTGGTAAGTTTTAACTTCTCATTATTCCAGTCAAAACCTGCAGTTACTCCTTGTATCCAATTCATTCTGAACAAAATATTTTCATTGAGATCAGAGACTACTAAACATCCTTGGTTATACTGTACATCATTAATGGTGAAAGATATTAAGGCTTGCCTGATTACAACTTTGCTGTGCCCACCAGTTGTTTCCTTTATTTTGATTCCAATAACAGGATATTCTTCAAAGTCAACACTATGTCTTATTTGGTCTCTAAATTTTTCAGAAATGGCACAAACAGGACTGCCCGTGTCTAAGAGACAAACTTCCTCATAATTTGCAACTTTTATACTTATATATGGGCAACCTAAAACTTTTTCCTTCCAGCTTTCCTCATCTTCATGCAACAAATCATCCTGAATCTCTCTAAAGTCCAAGTCATTTACACCATTTTTGTCTGCACAATTTCTGTTACTTGTCTGTAGTTTACTTAGAGCTACAACAGAGGATTGCTTGGTGTTATGTCCCATTTTTACACACTGTCTACTTTTCCCAGAACTGATCCCGCTGTTAGCCTGCTGATTGGTTTTACCTTTCCAGCTGGAATGCAGTTCTTCACAAATAATCTTGATGACGCTTTTTACTCTGTCACTGTCACTATAACCCCTGTAAGTATCACAAAAAGTTTCTAGCATCACATCTAAATCGTAATGGCTGTCCACGTGTTCCTTATCTGATGATACCTTCCCAGTTTGCATTGGTACAATCTGGTTCTCATATTCTTCACAAATACTACTAGCATCATCTTCTTCACCATTAACTAAATCTTCTTTAACCTCCATATACACCATGCTGTCTAATTCTTCCTCCCATTCGTCATTACTACTGACACTTTCACTATCAACATTACCACACATGCTATCGTCTTCAATACTAGACACTTCTACAACATCTTTACAATGATTCTCAGAATTGTTGACAAGTGCACCAGTGCAAGTATCATCACTTAAGTGCTTAACAGGGGTAAATTCTTCCTCCATTAATTTACCTAATTAAAATTCATCAAGATTACAATCAGAACGAAAATTTTCTTTGTAAACTTCTTCACAACACTGATTATATAGATTTGAGATAGTTTCCTCCTCTAACAGAACCTCTTCAACATTCTTACAGATAGTAATACGTCTGTCTTCAACACTTTCATTCATAATTTTCCAGAAGTTACTGTCAAACTGTAATTTGCTTATCTGATGTGCTCTTTTTACATTAGTTTTGTCATTTCCGCTCCAATATCTTCAATTACTCTGTCTTACATAACTATTATTGATGTCTCTAGGCCAGTGGTGTTTAGCCTGATTTCGGTACTTATTTCTCGCCCTAAACTGACAGCCTCCCAATGAGGCATCCATCAGTTGCTTCATCTTGATTGGTGATTATCTAATTGTCTGTTACTATTCTCCCAAGGTCTCTCCCTGTTGTCATGTCCTCTATTTCTATTCCCATTACTATGCTTGATCCATCTATTATCACTTCTATTGTAACCACTAGTATTATTTTGATTCCTGCTTTGATCCCCCCCCCCCCCCCCCCCCCCAGATGGTTGATTTCCAAATCTGCCATTATTTAACCTCTCATTTCTCTCAAAAACTCTATCCATCTTATCTAAGTATCTCAAGAACTGATACACAGAATCATCCGGTCCATAAATCAACTCCCACTGTACTCTTTTTGGTAATCTCCTTTTTAAGGCATCTATTTGTATCAGTTTATCAAAAGTTTTGTCTAAGTGTACTAATTTCCTCAATTGCTTTTCACAGAAACACTTAAAGCTACCAACACTTTCACTATACATTTGACCATTCCAAAACTGACTTTTAATCCTAGCTTGCTCAGATTCTGACCTAAATTTATTTAAGAAATTTCTTTCAAATTCATTATATGACATGGTAGAATTAAGAGTCTACCTATTCTACGTATTCCATTTGCAGTGGAAGTAGAAGAGGACCAAAACCTACCATCTCTAGATGTGCTGATCACAAGGGACGACGAAAACCTGGGACATAACATGTGCCAAAAACGAACACACCTGCACAAACTATCAAACCACCACCCAAGCCAGAAAAGAAGCATGATTCATATGCTCATAACCTGAGCAAGATGAATATGTGAGCCACAGCAACTCAAATGCAAAATGCAACATCTGGAAAGTGTTCTGAGGAGCAATGGGTACTCCACATATTATATTAGAAGTGTAACAGAGCCAAACACTCGGTGAAGTAAGAAATCAGGAATAGAAATGTCGGGTACAGCCTTTCTGCCATACATTCCCAGAGTGACAGATATTACACAAACATAGCATAAAGACAATTTTCAAACCAACAAGGAAGATCAAAGAATGTCTTAGATTGGCAAAGGATAAAAGGGACCCTCTTGAAATGTCGGGAATACACCGCTTACCATGCATATGCGGAAAAGTTTACATCAGAATGGCTGGGTGATCAATCAACACCAGGAATAAGGAACATAAGTGACATGGCAGGTTGTGGCAGGTGGAGAAATAGGCCATGGCAGAGCACGAGCTGAGTGAGACTGACCATGTAATAAAATTCTCCAACACAGAAGTTCTGGCTGTAGAGAAGCACTATCACACCCACTTGTTTAGAGAAGCTGTAGAAATACACAAACACGGGAACAGCTTCAACAAGAAGATTAAAGCCTTAAGGTAAATGGATCCTGGCTTCCCGTACTGCAGAGAACGACCGTCACAGGTAGCAAGAGGGGAACTGCTCCGGAAATGACCGCGGAGATGCCCTTGGATGTTGGCGCACCCGGTACATATAGTCTGCGTCTGCGAGGCCAGCTCCAGTTCACCACCGGCAGTGGAGGGTGAAGCTTTGACAATACCAGCCACTTGTGCTGGTGAAGCATCAGTAAAATCATCAGAGGAATGTCAGCTGAAGAACCTGCGACAGAAGCAAATAGGCAGTTTGTGAACAACTGGCCACAAAAGCCTTAACAATTTTGTAAATCTTGGTTTCTGATTGATGAAACAATCTCGAGTCATGAGGAGTGTTAAAGGTGTCATGCTGCGGCAACATTTCAACAAGTTTCGACAAATTTAATTCACACCAGAGGATAAGTGGCAAGTGCCAAGTTGAAATATCATGGAATGTATTAAATGACAACCAGCTGTAAATCCAAAACATGTTTGAACAAGTTTCCTACTCTTCAACTTCAGGCAAAGTGCTGGATTCATTTCCAGCTCATATCTTTATAGCTGCTGAACTGCAGGCTTCTCTGCCTCATCTACCATGGCTGGGACAGTCAGGCATTTCCAGAAGGGATACTATGGATGCCAGGGGCAGAATCACAGATGTTGGTGGGGGTCTTCCGGCTTGTTGGCGTGATATAGCATCAGGTCTCAAAGCTGCCTGTCTGTTCCATCCACTGCATTTGTCACTTTGACATCAGAGTGCTCTTGATGTATTCTTGCAAACTATACAACCCATGTGGTGCTCAGTTGGAAACCACTGTTCTGGTTGACAATATCATCACGGACCTGCATCTCCACTACCTCGTTGATGGTTGGGTGCTAGAACCTGTTTGACCAGCATGAAACCTCTGTCTGTTCAAAATCAAACACATTACCTTTGTTGAGGCTGTTCTGTGCCACTGCTGATTTGTCTGTTTTGCTGAGATGAATACTTCTCACGTGTTCTGTGTAGTGCTGTGAAATACACCATTGCATCTGGCTGATGTATTGGTTTCCATATTCACCCCTGTTGCTGTAGACTCCAGGTATCCATAATTATAGTTTGTTCTTCATTGAGCCAAGCATATTTTTGATTTTAGCCAATGAGGAGTAAATGGTTTTAATATTGTTTTTGTCCAATATCCTGATGATCTTGTCTGTGGGCAGCCCAGCACACGTAAGGTACGCTGGATGTTTTATATCTGCTTCAAGATAGTCTTCTTTCTTCTTCTTGCCTGACTGGAGAGCACATTTTATCTGCATCTCTGAGTAGTCATTCTTGTGAAAGGCTTCCCTCAGGTGCTGCAAACTGATAGCTAGACTCTTCTTGTCACATATGTTTCATGCTCTGTGCACCAGGGTTGTGAGCCCAGATTTTCATTGTGCTGGTTGTTGGCAGCTGTTGACATCTAGTTTCAGATCTGTGTGTGTATTTTTCTATAGACAGAATGTCCCCGTGTGCTGTCAGTTTTCTTCCTTATCAGGATATCGAGAGAAGGCAGGCATTCATTTTCCTCTACCTCCATGTGAACTTAATATTCTCGAGTATGCTGTTAAGGTGGCCAAGAAATTCCTTCAGGTTTTCTTCACCATGGAGTCACACTGTGAATGTGTCATCCACATATCATTAGAATGGATTTGATTCCAGATGCATGGCTCGCAGAGTCATTTCCTTGAAGTTTGCTATGTGTGGTGCAAGGTGTATCCCATATTGACTTCTTTTAACTACTGGTAGAACATTTTACAAGATTGAAAGTATGTGGTAGTGAGCACATGGTAGAACAGTTCCACAATGTCTAAATCAAAGTGTCTTCCTAGTAATGTCAAGGAGTCCTCTACTGGAACTCCTTGTGATGAGAGATGTGAGATCATAACTGACCAGGAGACCACCCTCATCCAGATGTTTCTACTGAAGCACCTTCACAAATTCGGTTGAGTTTTTTACATGGTGTGTTCTGTGACCCACAATAGCCTTTAGAAGCTGTTCATCTACTCCATACATTGGTGAATTTGTCATGTCCATTATTGGATGTAGCAGAATACCCATCTTGTGTATCTTTGGAGGGCTGGTGTTCTGGGCTATAGCCTTCTGACCATATCCTTGTCCATACTGAGTGGTTCAGGAATGAGATGATGTTTCTAGTCATCATGGTGTAGGATTCTTTACTACTGTCTTGTAAGCTTGGTCTTGAATAGTGTCTCAATCTTCTGCCAGTAATCAACTGATCGTACCTGCACTGATACATTGCCTTCATCAGCTGCTGTGATGACTGTGCCTTTGTCTTCTTGGAGGTCACATATTTCCTCATGTTCTGCCAAGTTTTTGATGATTTTGTTTTATTGAAAAATAACATCTTGTCAGCTGAATTCAGCATGATATGTGACCTCTGAGAAGACAAAGACACAGCAGCTGAAAAAAGCAATGCATCAGTGGTGCTACGATCAGTTGACTACTGGCAGAAGGTTGAAATGCTATTACAAGATCCACCTTACTAGCTAGTGGAAAGAGTTCTACACCAGCTATGACTGAGAAGACCATTTCACTCCTAAAAAACTCAGGATTGAACAAGGATATGGTCTGAAAGCTCTAACCCAGAGCACCAATACCACCAGGGCTATATGGCCTCCCAAAGATACACAAGAAGGAAGTTCTGCTACTTACACTATTGGAAACAATAAATTCACCAATATATAGAATAGCTAAACACCTGGCACAGCTACTAGAGCCTCTTGTGGGTTACTGTACAAACCATGTCAAAAACTCAATTGAGTTTGTGAAGGCGCTTCAGGAAATGCACCTGGTGAAGGGTGATCACCTGGTCATTTTTGATCTCATGTCTCTCTTCTCATGTGTATTGCAAGAGGGCTCCTTGACATTACTAGAGAGAAATATTGATGAAGACACTGTGCAACTGTTCCACCACATGTTCAGTACCACCCATTTCCAATTTGGTGGAAAGTTATGCCAGCAATTAGACAGAGTCACTATGGGATCCCCCCTTTTGTCAGGCGTCACAAACCTCTATATGGACCACTTCATAGAAATCATTCTCAAACCCATGCATCTGAAACCAAATGCATTCTACCAATATTCACATTCTTGAAGTGGCCACTTGCTGAAGAAAACCTTCAGGAATTTCTTGACCATCTTAACAGCAAACAACAATATAAAGTTCACCATAGATACAGAAGAAAATCAATATCCTAATGAAGCAGATAACTGATGGCACACTGTGAAATTCCATATTCAGAAAAAACACACATGTTCCTGCATATAAATGTCAGTAGCTGTCACCATCCAGCCCAACCCAAATCTGTACTGACCACCTTGGTGCACAGAGCAGGAGACATATGCAACAAGAAGAGTCTAGTCACTGATTTGCAGCATCTGAGGGAAATCTTTTGCAAGGACAGCTACTCAGGGACATAGATAAGATGCACTCTCCAGTCAAGCAAGAAGGAGAAAAAAGACACTCTGAAGAAGACATAATGTATACTGGGCTGCCCACAGACAAGATTACCAGGATACGAGAGAAAAACAATATCATAAGCATTTACCTCTCATTGGTTAGGATAAAAGATACACAAGATACATGGCTGTGATGATCTCGTGAACTAGAATAGTGGTTTCCCAGTGAGCTCCAGAAGGGATATAGCACTAGGAAGAACAACTCAAGACTGCTCTGATGTGAAAGCAGTGAAGGTAGCCAATGGAATAGACAGGCAGCACCAGGACATGACACCAAACCCTCTAACATTCTTGGAGTCCTCCCCAACACTGTCCATGCCACCACTTCTGCAGTTGGCCCAGCCATTGCGAATGAGGCAGAGGAGCTTGTGGTCTAAGGGCTTTACAAGTACAAACTGGACATGAACCTGACACTGCCTCTGAAGATGACAAGTATGAAGCTTGTCAAAATGCTGGTGCAGAATAATGCCTTGATTCATTTGATACCCCAAGAATATTTAATTATTGAAATTCACTGAAAAAGCCTGCATTTACATTAGGTTTCTCATTCTCAGTCTGTCTGTTTCAATACATTTGCAGCAACATTCTGAGACTTTTTGGTCCAAGCACTCATTCCCTAATAAAACAAATTATAGAAGTGAATGATCATGTTTCAAGGGCTGAATATAAAGGTCCATGTAATCTTTATGATTAGATATCTAAGGTCACCATAACTGAAGCATTACATTAATTAACACATATTATCCACTTCTGTTGTACCACTGCTTCTCCTTTTTGTAACTAATTCAGAAATCAGTTTACCTTAACTGGAAAAGACCTGTTGTCATATAGGTCCGTACAACTTACTGAACAAAGATATTGTAAAACTGCACAGTGAAGTAGGAGTAACTCTGGGAACAACACTGGAAATCAAAGACAAATGAATAAGCAATTCAAAGTACAAAAAGTGATTTGGAAATCATTATCTGGAACAGTCAGCAGTACCTACACTGAAAACATAGAGAGACTGTGGCTCACAGATCTACTGATTGTCAGATACTGCTAGTGAAATAAAAATACATTATGAGTTTCTGCAAATATCCAGACTGTGATTGGGGAGTTAACATTGATACTATGTTTCTTCTTATTTCTGAATTATCCACTACTGTGTTACCTTAGTGTTGAAGTGACTTCTGATAAAAATGAAAATCTGAAACTAGATAAAATAGGCATAAATATACATAAAATAGAGGAGCATAATAAGACAGAGATTCTGACACCTGTTCTCCAATTCCTGTAACAGAAGTGTATGTTCTTGAGGTGTAAATGAGAGAGGCACTGTGATAAGAAATAGATTTTTCTGCTATACAATATTACTTATATTGATTTTTGTATATTTTATTAAGTATAATTCACAATTCTCAACTTCGCAAGTAGGCTTCTGTGAGAGTATATGAATGCTCAAAAATAAAATAGGAAGAGTATGTCTCATTTTGTGTGCTAAAGGTAAGTAGCAACTGTAATGTGTCCTAATAACAGCTCATTGATCATAGCAGCAATACTTTTAAGTAATACTGGAATAATAACCAGATACTGACAGTATGATGGTATATTTAATTATGTATGTTGGAAAAATTTTCTACACATTGCTTATTTTTATTTCATTCTGTATCTTTGCACTGAGTCCTTATGTATTTGTTATAATCATTGTTGTTATCATTAACATCAGGTTTGTGCCAAAGTTAATCCTTTTCTCTAATTATTATGCTGACTGCCAAAAATAAACCAAGCTGAATTTAATGCAAAAACAGGGGATTTCCAATACAGGTTTTCTAAGAGTTTATAACAACAAAAATAATATATAACCATCATTTGGATCCTGCAATTTGCTTTCCATGATTAATTTCATTGTGTGCTTGGAGCAAAGCCATGTAACAGAAAAGATAATGTCTTCACTCATTGTACAGTGTTGGCCATTAAAGTTACACCAGAAAGGATAGCAAATAACAAAATTTTACTTACTGTGGATACAAGGTACAGTAGGAATATATAATGTACAATCCATCAATCTGTCAGTAATTTGTGGGTATACAGGGTAGAAAACTTAGTGGACAGATCTGCTAACTAAGGCAGCAAAAAAGGCTCTTCTGTGGTTTGGCATAAAGTTGAATTGAGCATGGTTGACAGTTATGATTATGTCATTTCATGATGCTACAACTCCTTGCCAGAGTTCATTAACAGCTGGCAGATGCTGGTGTGCCAGCCTTGTAGCAACTCATGATCCAATGTTTTCATTGCTTAGAAACCTGGGCAACATACTGGCCAAAGTTACAGTCTGTATTGTGGTAGGTCAGGATATACTATTAAAATGTAATTTCACAGGGATCTCAAGGATAGGACACAAACAACAGCCATAACATTTCACAAATATAGCACCTGTTGTCTTGCTCACCAGCTATACAATCCAGAGATGACTGTTTAGTCTACAAAATAGCACCTCATAACATATACAGAAAAACTCCGTAGACCTATATATTCTTGCTGATGCTATACGTAGAATTGGCGCTTGTCTGAAGAGATGATGTAGTTGCCACTCCTGTGTCCATTGCTATCATTTGGTCCACAAATGTTGACACACCTCACTTCACAACAAAGGATCACCATGATGACAGAACGTAGAGCTCCAGACTGTCATGTAATCTGTTAGGTTATATGTCTTACTGCAAAGACCATTTTCTTAATCAAGGTACAGCTATATGATCCTGCATGGTAGAGTGAACAATGCGTGTGTCTTCTGATGCTCTAGTCAAAGGGGGCCGTAAAGATCACAGACATCACTGAGTGTGGTCTTCTAGAACTCATTGATTTAATATTCAGACAAGGTCACATGCAGTCAAAACTCAAATGCATTCTGAATGAGAAACCTGAAATCCTTACATGTAGAATGTAAATGGCATTACTCCCACCTACGTCATACAGCTGCCCTGAGATACTAATCATTTACATATCCCAACATGTATCACACTTTAAGGCAATATGACCTTTTTTGCATGCTGACTTCTTCATTTTATACTTTTAATGGCCAGCAGCATGGATTTAAAACAATTTGAATCCCGTAGGGTTTATTTGTAATGCTGAAAGTTACATCTTCTACATGATCCATTCAGTTTTTTATCTACTCTAACATTTTCCCTGCTGTATATAACTTTCCAAAAATCTTTACAAACATTTCAAATGTCAGTACTGTAAGAATGTTTTCTCACCTAACTTATGAGTTTATTACCAAGTGGCAGAACAAGGCATGATAGGTGCTGCACAAAGAACAATTCTCACATGCCGTCAAGGAACACATCTAGTTACCAATCATGGAACTGATGCCAAGCCAGCTGACTGTCTCATCCTGAAACTCATTAGCATAATGCTACAGATCAAGCTGTTGTTCTCTACTGGTAGCTAGCGACCATAGTGTGCAATTGTCTTGTCACATGGCAGGCTGAACAGCTTGAGCTGAGGTAACACATACAAAGAGGAACTTGCAGCGTTAGCAGATGGCTATTCCAAGCTAGGGGTATACAGAACTGCTAAGACTGCTGTTTGGTGAAAGGCTGTCACAATACCAATATTGAATGCTAAATGCATAATTCCATTATTGGTGAAAAGGATGAACATTCTTGTAAGGTAATTTTGAATAGACTGCTGCCTCAAACAGCTAGTCCAGTATCCAACACATGAAATACACAGTTTTGACTTTCTGGCTATAAAAAGGTTGGATCTTTTTGAAGGTATCACCAGTGCAACAGTTGATATGTAGCTTGTGTGGAAAATGCACTTGCAGTGGCCCTGCCTTCAACGTAACATATTGTTACAGAATACACTTCGCCTATTCCTAGTTATTTACGTATACACATATTTATCTATGTCACTTGGTTAGTAAAGCAGCACTGATGTAGCACCTGGAATATTACTGTTATCCTTTGGAGCCATGTGAAATTTTTATATACAAACGCCGAATCAAATTCCGAACACTTCACTATATTTCAGTGATAATTTCATCATTTAGGTGAGATATAGTTGAACATGGTATGTTGCAGTATAATGTATTGTCTCTTTGAACATATAAACTGAAAATAAATTCAGATAATACAAACTGAAGGTGACAATAATTCACAAGAAGGAAAATTTAAAAGATGAAAGAAATAGTGTAAGGTAGGGTAAATCCAACCTGGTAATTTCTTGTGGCTATAAAACCCTTATCCGAGGTCGGATCTTAACATCATATACATTAAATGATAGGTAATATAAAGGATCAACTATTTGCAAAATATTTTTGTTATACCATCAATAGTTTTTGAGATATCCATATTTTAGGAAATGTCCATTTTTTGCCATTTGCATAAATGGTGGGGTAAATCCAACCCTCTATTTGTTTGGCTGATTTTGCACAGCAATAGTTCCAAATGAACAGTTTTTTGGGAAATAATTATAAGCAATTATGTTTTTTACATAAATGAACAAAATGTATTAAAGAAAACAATGTTTAGAGTACTAAATGTACTGAAAGTTAAATGAATGTAAATTTTAATTGAAAAAAATGATTTCATTGCACGGCGGTGCAACAGCAATGTTGATCTCGGAATTTTAAAATCATGAGTGACATCTCGTAAAGACAGTCCCATTTGCATTGCAGCAACTGCTCGGCGAATATCGTTTTGATTGCATTTTGTCGTTTTTCGTTTGTAATTTCATACCATTTTCTTAAAAATAAACAAAAATTCACTTTGTTTACATAAATAAATAATTCCATACACATAAATGATAGGAAATATGTGGTCAGATTTTCCCCACCATTTAGCAGTCGGTTTTGCCCCACCATGCCATGTTTCATTTAATACACATAGAAACAATTTATATGACATTTCCAACAAAAAGATACATACACTGAATAGGTCACTAAATGCATTCCAATGTCACTTACCGTTTGTTTTGTGATTGCTTTATTTAATAAGGAAACCTAGTGATGCAATTTGCACAAAAATTAAATTGAAACAACTGAACTGTAAAAGTCATATACTGCAAGAAAGAATGTTGCAGTATAATCAGGCTGAAAAGTGTATGTAGAAGCTTTAGCTTTCAACAGTATAATGCAATATGTTGGGTTGCAGTGTGTATGACTACCCTGAGGTGACACAAGTCATGGGTTACCTCCCAATGTTGAGTCAACCCTCATTTTGCTCAGCATATTTCAGCAACTCGATGTGGTATGGATTAAACATTGTGAGAAGTCCCCTGCAGAAATATTGAGCCATGCTGGTTTTAAAGCGATTCATAATTATGAAATTGTTACTGGTGCAGGAATTTGTGTATGAACTGACCTCTCCATTATATCACATGAATGTTTAATGCGGTTCATATTGAGCAATGTGGGCGGTAAAATCATTTACTCAAATTGGCTAAAATGTTCTTCAAACCAACTGCAGAGAATTGTGGCCTGCTAACATGGGCATTGTCATCCATAAAAATTCTGTTGTTGTTTGTGAACATGAATGCCATGAATAGCTGCAAATGGACTGCAAGTGGACTCCAAACATTTCCAGTAAATGATTAATTCATTTGGACGAGAGGTCCCCCATCATTCCATGTAAACACAGCCCACACCATTATGGAGCCACCACAAGCTCATACAGTGCCTTGTTGAGAACTTAAGTCTATGGTTTCATGTGGTCTGTGCCATATTCAAACACTACCATCATTTGCTACCGACAGATACATTGTTCATATATTCCACATGGGTTTCTGCAGTTATTTCATGCAGTTTTGTTTGGCCTTTAGCACTGACTGTTGCTCATTAAGCAAAGGCCATTGGCCACTGTGTGGTCCATGGTGAGAGGTAATGCCTGTAATTTGGTAGTCTTGGCATACTCTTGGCACTGTGGATTCCAGAATATTGAATTTCCTAATGATTTCTGAAATGGAATATCCCACTGTCTAGCTCCAATTACTGTTCCACATTCAAAGTCTGTTGATTCTCATCACGTTGTCTGAGTACAAATGATTGCTCTGCCAATACACTGCCCTTTTATATCATGTGTACATGATACTACTGCCATCTGTATGTGTGCATATTGCTATCTCATGACTTTTGTCATCTTAGTGTATACAAAAAGTGCAGAATGTTTTAGAATATTATGATGAAACTTTGTAAGTCTGTTTATTAACAAGGGTGCTACGTAAGCTAATTATTTTCCAATATTTCATTAATAAAAGCATAATCAAACAGAAATGTTTGTTTTGTTGAAATTATAGAAAAGAACAAGCACACAGTGTGACTTACAATCATTGGTAGTTAAGAGAACAGTTCACTTTCTGTCCTCAGAGTCTTTCTTTTTACCTTTTCTTTCTGAAGAAGGGTAGTTTGTGATCCAGGCACCATCTTTGTACAAGGACACATCAATCTGTTCTTGCACTATGGGCTTATGCAGTCTCATTTTATAATTTCATTGTTGTTGAAGTAACTGATGCTGGAATGTTCCATGCTATTTATAATGTTGCAGTAAATATATCCTTATGGGCAATATAAAATAAATCAGTGCCCTAGTAACATATATAACTCTTAGTTCCCAGGTAACTTTTTGTCATAAAGTGTCCCAGGTATGGGCATGACAGACCACAATATTCAAATAGCCATAAAAATTGCATTTGGCAATTTCAGTGAGAAAAGTTCAGTTTTTTACGTAAAAAGGTTGGATTAATACCACACAAAAAAACATATTCTAATAAATTTTAAGGTTTATTTTTACATAAAAGTACATTTAAGCAAGCCACAAGTTTCACAAAATTAATATGATAGTACATGAAAATATTAATGCTATGAAAACTCAAATACCTTGCACACTAAACTTTACTTTTTTCCTATATTTTTATTTTGTATGGTAAATGTAATAATAAAACATAGAAAACTCTGATTAAAAATTTAAAAGAATACAGAGGAATTCACAGATTGAAAAACAATTTCGTCTTCACTTTCTCATTGTTCCTGTTCTCAATTATGTTCACTTTCAGTTTCATTGTCACTATCTGGCCCTACATCACTTCCTGAACTGACCTTCAATGATTTTAAAATGTATCCTCAAAGGCAGGGTCCATAACAAGAACAGCAGACAAAGGCTTGGCTAGTGAATTCATAATGCAACATCCCACATGTGGTTTCAGACACTGCTATAGTCCGATTCATGAACGATGGCGACTCGCACATGTCGAGCCACAGACAGGGATTACATCATTGCCAGTTCCAGGCAATGGTCATGCTAATACATCAACACATGCTTTCCTGCAAATGGTATCTCTTGCTCGCTTGTGTAGAATTTGTCACTTGCCACTACCATCAGCGATGACAACTCACAACAATTACAATAAAAAGTAACTAAATAATCCACTATGATCGTTTTAATGCTCTAATTGGCTATGGAATTCACAGCAGAGTGCCCAGATCACTACTGAACTCTCATTTGCTGTTGAAAAATGAGTGATATACATGCATAGAATAAGTCAAACTTGATCACCATCATTCCTGACTCCAACTATAACACGGAAAAAGTGGTAGAAGTATAGCTCCAAATAACATTCAAGTTGCTACTGATAAAGCAGACCACTGAAATAACAACTAGAAAATACTGTAGTCTCTTATCCCACCCCTATGCATTAATAACAATAAACACTAGTGGTCTTTGAGACTGCACCTGGGATGTGTAAGTTGGAAAGTGTGTCAGAAGTTTCTGTAACAGTTATCTAATGCAGCTGTTCAGTCCAATGAAGTTGTCCAGGAATTTAATGACCTTAGGAATTAAAGCAGATCATCAGCTGATAGTGAAACATTATAGACCAAAAAAGACGAAAAATTGTTTCAGTAGGATGATGTGTCATATGTTTATAGGAAAGAGAACATTGACAAAAAGTGATTGCAAAAATGTACCATAAACCAATCTCTGTGATGCATGTTGAAAGTTCCTACTCCTCTGAAATGGAAGACCACAGTTTTTACTCCTAACTGATGCTGACATGTAGATATGAATAATTTTTATGGAATTCTTTCCCATTGTATATGGTCAAATATCTGTGTAATGCACAACAAAATATTGTGTTCTAATTTTAGTAAACTGCCCTAAGAAACCTTCATATGCTCAATATTTATTGCACAGTAATATTGACAGACTGATATCAGCATTGAGAGTTTGCGTGATATATTGAACAGGTCAGCAGAGGTATAGAAATATATACTTCCAATCAATATATCACACTGTATTTGGGTGGTATTGCAAAATTACACGTAATTTCCTGTCGAGAACAAGTGAAATTCAAGTCGTTCTGAATGAATGTCTGTAAAGAACAGAAAGAAGTAAATGAAAGAAGATTAGAAAGTGGGTTGTAATATGTGTATGAAAACATCATCTGGTACTTTGAGCAAATTAAGTTACTGATTGATCAGGAAATGCCAGAAGTCTTTTTGCCTGTAACACCAGTAAAAACTGAAGATTATGCTGTCATTACAGTAAATGTGAATGTTTTATTTTTAGTAATTCTCTGAATTGTCAGATAAGATCAGGTGAACTATCCAGTGAACATACATATTTATTTTTTGTACATCAGTTGCTACAACACAGTCAGAAGATCATGTAAACTATCAATTAATATAATAGTTTCACTTTATTCATAACAGTTTCTACAGTAGAAAAAACATAGAAAACAGCACATGCACATGATAAATTACATAGCTCACTTATTTAACTTGTAATTAGGCAAATCTATGGTGCCATGAAAAGAGTTCCTTGTCCATTGAAATACTCATAGAAAACTTCTTCAGTATGTTTCACACTTTCTGCATAATTTTGTCTTGAGTTTTACACACTCTTCTTGTGTTTTACACATCTGCAGCATTGAATCCTGACATGTTTGGTATGAAGGTAGACTTATAACTGATGCATCCCAGACATAAAAATAATGCAATAATATTCTGCCATTCATGGCCTCACACTCTAACAAAATGTATGGAAACAATATTTTTGTGTCAATAATACTGACAAGGGGAGACCACAGACCACAGATTTACTTCAAACTCTATACACCTTCAGTAGGCCATTAAAACTACACAGTGTAAGTAATAAGGTGAGCTACTCTTGCAATTCCAAGAAAACTGCACAAGAAGTTTTACACATCTATTACATGGCTTATGTATACGTGCATATGTGCCCAATGTTAGAGTTCATGGAGGTCACAAGAATGCTGGCAAGGTAGCTCAGCAATGTTTCGTCAGAGGGTTAGCTGCCCTCTGAGTGAATGGATCAACAATTAACTTGAATGAGTGTCATGGGATGTCTGCCCATAACAAATGCAACGAATAATAATGAACAAAATGAGACCAAAAAAGTGGTTAGCATTTCAGCTACCTAATACAGATTTGTATTAGGCAACAGTCTGAGTCTCACTCAGACTTAGTTTTTATTCTATATTTTTTTCATCACTGCTCTTATTATTTAATTTATATGACATCTGAGAGGCAACACAATTGGAAAAAACAATAACACATGTATTTGCATGAAGTTTTAATGCATTTTATGTTATTTGACTACTTACTATTTTTAATTAAATTTAATTATCAGAACAAATATATTTATAACTATTGATAAGTAAATGAAGAAACACATAGAGGTGTCCTGAAAATGTATGCCTGTCATGATTTGTGAAATCCTTATACATGCAATCTGGTTAGATAACTGGAACTACTTTGAACCTCAATGCTTGGAGCTGCAGACACATAGGGCCCTTTTGGCAGTTAACCTGCATAGCAGTAAGATCTAGCTAATGTTGGAAGAATGAATAGTGTAAATGCAAATTTTTTGAATATCACAGAATTTACTGTTGTAGTACAAAATGAAGGTTTGAGCTGGAGTCAAACCATTGCCTTACACATGATTTGTCTTACACAACTCGATTGCTAACCACTTGACCATCACAAACTCTGACATCCTACACCTATGCACAGGGGACATCAGTTACGTAACAGAAGTGTAAAATTCATCTTGCAGTTTTCTCAGAATTGTCAGAGTAGTGCACCTTACTACTTGCACATTAGACTGTTTTGATGGCCTATAAAAGGTGTTCAAAAAGTTTGAAGTAAATCCATGATCCCACTGTTGTGGCCACCCCTTATGAGTATGTGATGGATGCTTTAAATGTTATCATATTCTAACCATGGACAGATAGTTTCATAACTACCAGTTTTCTTCTTGTCATTCTAGTCTGTTATTTTGGCACAAAAATTGAGCTTTTGGACCATCTCCTTCATCAGAAGTAGAAAACTCATACTCATACACAAAGGCACAAATCTCACAAATATGGCCACTGTCATTTGTGGGTGCTATCTACCATTACCATTTTATTGTTAGTCCATCCTGAACTTTCTGTTGTTTAATTTGGTCTGTTAGTTTTGTATTTCTCATAAACATCCAAAGGGTACTTTCTTTTCTGAGTGAAATCCAATAGAAATGCAACTCATGAGAAACCTTCAGTTATTCAGCTGACTACGTTCAAAGCACATTTTAAAACTACATGATCAAATTTTGTCACCAGTTTGATATGTCACACTCAGTCTTGTCATGCTAAACACTGTGCCAGATGGAAGATCATATAAGAAAGTAATAATATACACCATAAAATTTGAGCTACAACATATGAAATGTACTAAAACAAGATCCAGGTTACAGAACAAGAAATATCTCTGTTTTCGGCGATGAGACATGTCGTCATCGTCAGGTGCACTGACAAACTGAGCTCCTGAGGGCCGGCGGCAGTCCTAAACCCCTCCCCCTGTGAGGCGTTCTCTCCACAGTCTGTGTCCGCTGCTGTGCGTTGGCGGTCGCTGAGATGCTGGCGTCAGCATCTGTGGAGGCGTCGGTGTAATTACCTCATCCGTCATGGTCGCCTGTTCATTTTCTTTGCTGAGTGTATTTCAGTGCTGGTTCCCTGGCCTTCCTAAGGTTATAGCTGCCATCTCGGTTGATGAGTCCATCCCTGGTATGAGTTTTGATAGCCTCTCTAATGAGGCTGTCCCAGCTTTTAGATGTCTGTGCCAAGACGCTGGTATGTTGGTAGTCCATTTCATGATTTTGAGACAAACAGTGCTCTATGACCGCCAACTAGTTAGGGTACCCAAGTCGAGTGTGCCTCTGATGTTCTCGGCAACGATCTCGATGGTGTGCACCATCTGTGCAATATAAGTCTTCCCACAAACGCCGACGTCAGTCTCTCAGCGACTGCCAATGCATGGCCACAAGTGCAGACCACAGAGAGAAAGCCTTGCAGGGGAGGGGATTAGAGCATACGATGCTGGCGACATGTCTGATTGTCAAAATATTGTGCCTGTTGGACACTATGGACTGGCAGTACACCTGTGGACTGTTTAAGCAAGAAATGCACTGGGAGAAACTGTGGAATCACAGCTCTGTTAATCATTTGTTAAACATCGTAGAAAAATATAGTCAAACTGTTCGAAGAAAATGTATAAAATTATCATGGAGCTCAATCCACATTATATGAGATCAAAAGCTCAAGCTTTTTAGTGTCTATCTGCACTATCTTCATCGTCATAACCATGTGAATATTGATGAATGCTTGAGTTTTAAGTCAAACATGACATGATTTGAACACCAAGAAAATTTTGTACATTGAGACCACTTGGAAAAAATTCTCCTAGGCCAAATGAAACAAATCTATTGATAAAACAATGGAAATTCCAGTATGGAATAACAAGACAATGGCTAAGGTAGGTTGTTACTGAGCACATAGGGGAGGCAATGAGTCACAGACAAGTGAATGAAAAAGACCCCTATAAATATTCAACTTCAGTACTAAGTCCTTCATTGGAATTAGAAAACTGACATAGATGCATACAAGCACAACTCGCACACACATGGCTACTGTCATACCAAGCACTAAGACTTGATTGTTGCTAGTATTAAATACAATTTTTCCTGAAAGAACATGTAACACATCAACCTCAGTCGCAAATCGAAACCAAACTTTACCCAGGTTTCAGTCAAAATAATTTGGCCTTCTTCAGAAGCGAGTGACACTAAACTACTGTATGCCAAAGTTTGGCCATGTTAAGTATAAAACTGTAGCACCGTAGTAAAGAGTCATAATCTACATTACTTGGGCTGAAGAGAAACAGCAGGCCCCACTGCGCGGATAAGGTTGGTAGGATGCGAGAGCTGCTCTGGAGTTCGTTTGTCTGCAAGGCTTTGGCTATATTTATGTTTGCTGTGAAGTTCCCTTTGCTACCTTAGCTGTTTTCTAACTCAGCTGTTGTGCCACAGTGGCTCTTTTCCATCTCTTATGATCTTGCTTGGCGCATACTCATCTAATGCATATTGAACGATGGTTTTGAAATTTTTTCCACTGATCCTCAACACTATCTGTACTTCAGATAAAACTTTTGTGTTGAGCTGTCAAGTACTCTGAAATCTACTTTTTGTCACTTTTGCTAAACTGAAAAATTTGCCTACCTTTTTTAATGTTTCTATTTATGGCTGAAATCACCTATGCTGTAACCACTTTATGATCGTTGGTTCCCTGTTCTGCGTTAACTGTTTCAAATAGTTCAGGTCTGTTTGACACCAGAAGGTCTAATATGTTATCGCCACAACTTGGTTCTCTGTTTAACTGCTCAAGGTAGTTTTCAGATAATGCACTTAAAAAATTTCACTGGAATCTTTGTCCCTCCCACCCGTTATAAACGTTTGAGCCTATATCTGGTAAATTAAAATCTCCACCCAACACTATAGCATGGTCGGGAAATCTACTCAAAATATTTTCCAAATTTTCCTTCAGGTGTTCTGCCACAACAGCTGCTGAGCCAGGAGGCCTATAGAGACATCCAATTACAATGTTTGAGCCTGCTTTAATCATGACCTTCACCCAAATTATTTCACATTTCGGTCTCCATCAATTTCCTGTGATACTATTGCACTTTTTATCGCTATAAACACGCCTCCCCATTCACTGTCCAGCCTGTCTCTGCAGTATACATTCCAATCTGAGTTTATAATTTCGTTACTGTTTACATCTGGTTTCAGCCAATTTTCCATCCGTAATGCTATGTGGGCATTGTGACCATTTATTAATGAGAAGAGTTCTGGGACCTTTCTATAGATGCTCCTGCAGTTTACTATTACCACATTAATATTGTCATTCCCTGTTGCATTATGCATACTGCTACCTTGTCACGTCTCAGGAGGCGTCTTGTCAGGTCTAGGGAGGGAATTCTCTAACCTAAAAAACCCACATGTGCACTCCACACGTACTCCGCTACTCTTGTAGCCACCTCATGCGCTTCCCGACCTATTCAGGGGGACACTACATTTCTCCACTCGATAACGGAGGTTGATAAATTTGCACCCCAGATCTCTTCAGAATTGTCTGAGTGTCTGGTTTAAGCCTTCCACTTGGCTCCAAACCAGAGGACCATGATCGGTTCTGGGAATTCCATTAGCTCAGATTCCACCCCACGAGCAAGGCTTTCCGCCTTCACCAAGTCTGCCAACCGCCTGTATGAACTGAGGATAACTTCTGAACCCAGATGGCAGGAGTCATTGATGCTGATATGAGCAACAATTTGGAGTCAGGTGCACCCAGTGCTATCTATCGCCGCTGGCAGGGCCTCCTCCATGTCTCGGATGAGACCCCCTCCAGCAAGCAGACAGAGTGAACACTGGTCTTCTTCCCCGACCTTTCTGCTATTTCCCTAAGGGGCTCCATCAGCCCCCTAACATTGGAGCTCCCCATCACTAATAAATACCTTCCCCTGTGTGCCTGCTTCGACCTTGCTGAAGGAGCGGTCACATGTCCACTCACAGGTAGAATGGGCAATGCCACATGGCCATCCTCCACATTGACCCTCCACCTCATGCACCACGAATGCCGTTGAACCAGCCACTCCCCTTGCGGAGAGGGTGGCCCAACTGCACCTGGTACCCTCGAAGACGTCTTGACAGCAGGGACAGTGGGTGAAGCATGTAACACCTGGGGTGTACCATGGTATGAATCAAACTCCCCACTGCCACTACACTGCAAGGCAGCAGCCTGAAGACAGCTGACGTGGCCATCAGCACGCTCAGCTGTTCACGAACAGTGGCCAACTCCTCCTGCATCTGTACACAGCTGTCACACATCCTATCCATCCTAAGAATTCAACAATTTACTGTAGAGATTTAAGTAATCAACATTTAAATAGACTGCTAATTCACTGAAGGCGGCTGACTAAACTGTGGTTACTAGACACTTCTTGTTGGAAACAATGAAAATAAGCACTAACTGTCTCTGGATTGTATTCAAAACAGACACGAAATCTATGGAACACTATAACTGGTACTCGAAAATTAAAGCTTCCTAAAATTAAAAACACATGGAAAAAGAAGTGCCAAGTAAGAAAAACACAGTTACTAATTAAATTTACGTAGCTTGCTGCATAGGAGATGTGAGGCAGATGGCAGTTACGACTTCATGAATCATAGGGCAGGGTGCTGGGAAAAGAAATAGCGCATGAACTTTCAGAAGTGTTAGTAGGTATGATGGACAGTGGAATATCAATTTGGGAGGTATGAGATTGATAATGGGGAGGATATTGCTCATTTTAACGCACAATATGACATAGGAAAACTATGGTGAACTATGTGACTTCATGATGGTAACTGTAGGTAATGTTGTGTGATGCACAGACTGTTATCAATGGCACTTTGGAATGGTGCCTATGAGGTGTGTTATTGTTATGTGGATTAAGACATAGGAAATTCGTTTCTTGATGGCATGATCTGTGACTGCCCTGGTGTTAGATTCTATGTAATGCATGAGGACTTGTTTGTCACTGCAGATGTGAGGTATATAGGTGCCATTGTGGTATATAAGGCCTTTTTACTATGGAATTTGAAGTAGATGTTGAAGTGTACACTGATCAGCCACAACATTATGAACACCTACCTAATAGTCATTATGTACACCTTTGGCATGAATAACAGCAGCAGCGTATCATGTTATGAGAACAATGAGACCTTTATAGGTCAATGGAGGGTACTGCCACCACATCTGCACACACAAGTTGCCTAATTCCATTACAATCTGGGGAGTAGGGGTGATGAGTTCTAATGCCACATTCAGTCATATCCCAGATGTGTTGGATCAGGTTCAGATCTGGTGAAGTGAGGGCCAGTACATCAATTGGAACTTACCACAGTGTTCCACAAACCACTCCACCATGCTCCTGGCCTTTTGACATTCCACATTATCTCATTGAAGAATGCCACTGCGATTGGGAAACATGATCATCATGAAGGGGTGTGTGTGGTCTGCTACCAGTGTACCATACTCCTTGGCCATCATGGTGCCTTCCAGTAGCTCCACTGGACCCAAGGATGCCCTCGTGAATGTTGTCCAGAGCGTAATGGAGTTGCTGCCAGGTGGTATCTGTCCTGCAGTACAGCTTTCCAGGAACTGTTCTCCTGGAAGACGATGGACTCACGCTCTCACATGACGTGATGAAGAAGGTATCAGGATTCATCAGACTGTGCAGTGCTTTGCCACTGTGCCAATGTCCAGTGCCCATTTTGGTCATAGTTGTCAATGCCCTAGTGTTAACATTGGCTAATGCATTGGTCGTCAGCTGCCCATCATTAGGAATGTTTGGTGCACTGTCTGTTCAGATACACTTGTTCTCTGCCCAGCATTAAAGTCTGATGTTAGTTCTGCCACACTTCACTACCTGTCCTTTTTTACCAGTCTGAACAGCCTATGACATCTGACATCTCTAACGAGGGATGACCACTGAAGCCCACAACACCTAGATGTGGTTTCACCTAGGTTTTTCCATGTGTTGAAGACACTCACTACAGCACTCCTCAAATATCTGTCACGTCTTGCAGTTTCCAAATTGGTCGTGCCAAGCCTCCAGGCCATCATAATCTGCCCTCAGTCAGTCTCAGGTAGATTGCATGCCTTCCTGAGTCTACTCATGGACAGCACACTCATTGCTACTACATGCACCATATGCATGTCTGACAGGCAGTCACCCCTCACCAGGTAATGCTACTGTTATCTGGATGGGTTTATATTGATAGTAGGTCAGTGGCCACAATGTTCTAGCTGATCAGTGTATGTATTGTTGTGTTTAATGTTGACAGAAGTTCTTAGAATCATAAGTGTGTTGGAGATCAATGTCAAGAAAGTTGACTAACAAACTGAGAAATAAAAAAAAATAATTGATGAGACTGTTTTGGTATCTTCGAGGAATGTGGGTAAAGTATCTTCATTCTGAACCCCAATCCAAGAGATATTGTAAAAGATTAAGAACTACTTGAGATGTTTAAAATTGCTCTGGGTTTCCCATTAATATATTGGCACAGAATTTTGCCTGCAACTGCCTGTTAATTTGTAGATTCTTTCTCAAAGGAGATGCAGTTACAGATCAAGAGTAAATGTGTTATGGTAAACAGGAAGAAAGTGGTTAGTGGACCAAGGTCTTGTGTGCGTAACAGATGCTCAAAAACCTGTACCGTCATGATTCTTCCTCCTCCCTCCCCCCCCCCCCCCCTCCCCAAACCAGATTACTCTTTCCCCGCCTTTTTTTCTGGAGGGAACAGTCTGTTCAATGCATTTTTCATTCCAACAGCCACCCACTATCACCTTTGCCCTCATGCTATTTTCCTATTCACACTTACACTTGACTACTCTTAACACATTTCAGAAATTTCTTTGTTTCTTTTTCTTATTTCTTTTTCTCATTCCTGCTCCTTTGTGTCCAATTTTTCCCATATACTGTTATCTTAGCATTTCTTTCATTGGCCTCCAAATGTGCTCCTAAAAGGATGCCATTAACTTTATCCACAGATGCTTGAGTTTCCAGATTTACACACACTTTCCTAACTTCTATGTTACTCTTCCTCCCTCCCTCCATTGTACCATATCCCTGCACCCATTCTGCCTCCCTACCAACACCAGCAAAGACTGTTACTTTGTTTCTGTGGCCCAGGTACAATGAGTCACAGTGTGTGTGTGTGTGTGTGTGTGTGTGTGTGTGTGTGTGTGTGTGTGTGTGTGTGTGTGTGTTTTGTAACTCTTTCCTATTTCCCTTATACTGGCAAATAGCTCCTGTGATCAGTTACTTACTGTATTTTCCACTTATGTCAATTAATCAGTAACTTTAAAAGTAAATAAATGCCTCCAATAATTGTTAGTATTTTTTAAATTTCTTTCTTTTTAATCTATTATGCTGCTCCTCAGTGATGTTACATTCAATCTGATATTTCTTCCCTCTTTCTATAAATTATTTTTGTGTTTGTAGCCAATGTAATAGCAAGTTTAATTGACTCTGTGGCTTTAGTTGCTCTTCAGTGATGTTACATTCAATCTGATATTTCTTCCCTCTTTCTATAAATTATTTTTGTGTTTGTAGCCAATGTAATAGCAAGTTTAATTGACTCTGTGGCTTTAGTTTGTACTTATTTGACAGTGACAATTAGATGAACAAAACTTGTTTCTGGTTTCATTATATCTGTGTGTGTATGTTACCTCTGCATTGTAGCATACCTGTGGCAAATGCACTGTGAATGATAAATATGTATACTTGGTGCCTCTTTGTAACTGTCTCTAATTCTGCATGTTGTATCTGTGGGCTTTCAAACATTTGCTATGAATCAAGTTTTGCTATCCTGTTATTTTTAAAGAAGTTTTACTTTTGTATGTCCATCTATTCAACTACTTACCTTACAGAAATTTTCTCTGTGACAATAATTTCTAATGTTTTCTGTATTTTTACCTTACAGTCTCTGTTACACATTTCTGTAATGAGTTCAGTATTATCCCAATATTCCCATTTTTCTTTTATTAGCATGTTTGATGTTGACCTGAATTGTTGTACCTGCACTAAAAGGTTTATAAACTGTGGAGAATACAGCACATAATATATACTGGTTCTTTTGTGAAAAAAATGGAGTATGATTTCACCATTTCTTTCTGTATCAGTATACAAGCAATTGCCACATATTTAGGGATGCCTGCTTACAGTCTATTATATGTTGTTTACAACTACAAGAATGGGTGTCATATTCACTTATGTTGTACAGAAGGTCAGTATGACTGAACAGAAATTTGGCATCCTGCTTCACAATGGAAATAGATATTTCTATTGAACAATATTCCGTATACACTTCATGCACAACTTCCCATACTTATTGTACATTTGTAAAAAATTCCACAGTTTATAGGCAACAAGCGAATGCAGAACCCATTAAATCAATGTTTAATGTGTCACGTTTAGTTACTGTGTGGAAATATACTGTAGTTCACCAACCAATGCCTTGTTGTTCCTTTTGTTGTTACTAATTGGTGGTCTTATCTCTCTTCTTTCCTGTCAACATGTTGGCTGTATGATGAAAAGGCTTACAGATCGGTGAGTGTTGAATGGAATGTGCTAATATTAATTTCTGTTCCACTCTTTGTCAATATGGTTTTGATAGACAAGTTACCAAAAATGCATCAAGTCCTAGCATGCCATCTTTCTGTTCTTCTTGTGTTAGTAGTAGTTTACATATTGATTTCTTTTTATACAGTATCTTTATGTTTCTGTTAAATTCACAAATGCACTTTCCTCACAGTGGTTGTTGCATTGCAACCGTTCAAGAACATTTGCAGTGTGACTTCACAGAATAACGTATTACTTACACTTTCATTCCATTCATCTAAATAACATTCAATGAAATTACTGACAAAGATGCAATGATTTATCATTTTCTTGAGAGATGAATATGAGTGATATTTCCAGTCCACTGAAAGGTCAGTAACATTACAGTAACTTACTGTATTAACTTCCACTGAGTTTGATAGAATTTGGACACTGGAGTGTGTAAACAAAGATTTTTCCTTCTTGACAACAGAGGAGGTAATGAGGCAGTATTTGGATACTGGGGAGCTAAAAGCAAAATCTTGGATATGCCTGCACCATTCTTACCTCAATCTCTGTTCCCTCCAGTCATCTTCCTTCTCCCATGATGTTATAAAACGTGTCTCCCCTCCTCATTTCTCATATCTCTCACACACCCCTCCTCTCTCTCTCTCTCTCTCTCTCTTTCTCTCTCTCTCTCACTCTCACTCTTCCATGTGCACACACACAAACACACACACACACACACACACACACACACACACACACACACACACACACACACTGGAGTCATTAAAAAACACACACACTAAAATCTTATTTTTCCTGTCTAAGTGATTTACTGACTACTGAGAAGCATGGGGCACTGAGAATGAATGATTTCAATTACTTTCATGCACCCCAGTGGTAATTTAATTATGGGCTATGGCTATTGCTAGACCAAGGATTTTTATGGCATCCTGCATGTGACCTGTACTTGTGGTAATGAGGTATTTATAAGTAAAATGCCAGTTTGCTCTGTGAACTGGATTCTACATTAAACAATAATTTTCCTGAACTTTAATTAGTGTACTCATCTGGTGTACATGTTGGAGTAATGACATAAACATCTGGGTACAATAATTTGTGGGGATTTGAAGTATGCTGATGACCTGGGATCAGTTGTAAGAGGTAGGCTGCAGTTCATTTTGTAGAAAACTGAGAAAATATAGTAAGTATGCAGAGGAGACTGCTTATGAAACACATGTGGGATTAATAGTAGAACATTGTTTATGATTGTTACAGCCATACTAAGGAGTACTTAAGGATAATATTGAATGTAAACAAAGATGTGTATTACAAATAGTTACACACTTGTTTCACACATGGAAAAGTGACATATATATGCTGAAGGGAGGTCATTTGAAGACAGACTCCAGTTATCCTGTGAGATGGCACTTGCAGCATTTTGATAAAGAGTGTTGAGTAAGAAATCAAGCAATTTGCTACATCATCCTACATAACTATAATTGCAAGGCTATATTAACTTTAGTGCACACAGAGGCATACAAACAGTCATTATTCCCCTGCTGAATATGTAAAAGGCATAGGAAAAAATTATAGTGTGTAGTAAAATGGGAAGTTCCCACTGTTATTATTATGCACTTCACAGTGGTTTACTCTAGCATGAATGTAGATTTGGATACAGAATGCCCTCCATTTTTCTAATAAACTTTTGTGTGTCTGACTGTTTTATTTTTTATCAGTGTGCAAGGTGTGTTGCGAAAAGATTCATTACATCATGATGACACATCAATAAGAATACTTGCAACATTCTGAGATAATAGATACATCTGCCACAGAAATGTAGGTTTTAAAATGATCACAAAGTCAAACAACTACTGAACCACTAAATACATAGACACAACATGATACAGATGCGCTCTACAAGAGGGGACAGTAAAACTTGTCAATTGTGGCCTACATGAAGGAGTGTTGGAAGCCAGGACATGTTTAGTAAGACAAGATGGAACTAGAGAGGGAGCAGAAAATATATGGAAAGATAGGTGTATCAGAACATAAGAAATCACAGGAACAAAAGAACAACTGTATTAATGCAGAAGAGAATCATATAAATATGTTTTTAGAAAAAAATTAAACTTTAACAGAGAGTGTTGTGCCTTGGGATACATTTCAGACTTAGGCCTCTAGCTAGCCCTGAAATAGAAGTTTTGTTCCTAGGTGCACTATCCTCCAGATATAACACTCCCCTCTCAGCATGTTATATGGATGATGAAGGGAAGGAGGACTGCCAAAGAAGATGACACTGAGATGTTTGTAAATAGGAGAGGAGAAAGTAGGAATCTTGAAGAGAGAGATATAAGCAGGGGTTAAATGTAGGAAGAAGATGAGCATTGGTCTATAAAGATTAAGTGACTTTGGGACACACTTGAACTCTATCTATCATCTGCACATGTCACAGGAAAGAGGTATGTGAGGAGTGTGCAGATATCTTGTATCATAAACCACTTGTTTAGATAATATAGATTTTGCTGTGCAGAATATATTGTAAGATGGTAACAAATTTACTGTTTGCCACTTTTCGCTAATTCAGATGACTGAACAGTTGTTTGGCAGACATCATCCCCAGAAAAAGCCTAGATGAAAATTTAAAAAGTTACTTCCAAATCTGTCCAATGTGAATACTAAGTTTCAAGCAATCATACACCAGTGAGTCTGAACTTACTCTAGTCAACTATTTCTCCTGTCTGATTATCCCACTGCTGTATTCCAATCATTCTGATTCCATCTCTTCTTATATCATTCACTCCCCTACATGCCATAGCCATTTCCCATCATCCTACAGACATACCAGTCACACACCTAGATACTGATTTCAGGAAAATTATGTGAGATGACCATGTGTAGATAAGAGCCTACCACAGTTCCAAATCCTCCATGGATGACAGTCACCAAGATAGCAGGAAATTTCATTGATGTCGTCATCAAAGCCCAACCTGTCCACCTGCTAGTCGACTCAAGGGTTTGCTTTTCTGTAGTCTCAAATGCTTGTTATCATCAGTTACAGAAGACTATGTTCCATGATATGACTGTGATCACGCTGAAAGTCACAAATTAGATATATGTCTAGCTAACAGGTGAACGTATTGCTCAAATAACTATCAATGAAAAATTGTAGCCCTTCAAATGTGTCTTTTAAACATAATGCAGTCATAATGTTATCCTTGAACGTGACTTCTTGCATGCATCACAAGCAGTCATAGACTGTGGGTATCAGAGATCCTTGCTGATGAAATCATTCCAATAAGCACACATAACAAAGATTGCTCTGGGCAGTTGTTTGCCTTTAAAAATGTTCTTATCCCTCCATTATCAACAAGGCAAATTCCAGTTGTCAGTCAAGAGATGTGCAGTTCAACTTTGAAGCTTCTGACACTTGCAAAAAGTTACACTGGCTGACAAAGTAAATCTACCTGCCAGTGACCATGACAAACTTGAAGGTGTTCAAGGAGAATTTGGATCACTAATTGTCATGAGCAGTCTCAACCATGCCTAAAGTTATGTGGATAGGAATAGCCATAACAGTTTAGGATGGATATCTGAGTGCCATTGACCAAGAATTGTGGTCCATTAACACTACAGACATCACAGTAGAGAAAGTTACTCAGTCTGGCCTGACTGAGGAACAAAGTCACCAAGTGTTGCCATTCTGGGGCAGTCATATGATGCATTCAAATATGATGTGAACTAAGGTCATACCAAGTGGCCAATGGTAAAACATCACGTAAACATTGGGAATCGCCTACCAATTAGTCAGTTCTCACATAGAGCGTCACTAGTTGAACAATGCGTAGTTCAGGAGGAAATGGAGATGGTGTTGCAAGGTAACATCATTGAACCTTTGGAAAGTTCTTGGTACTCTTCCCAGTCCTTGTGAAGAAGAAGAATGCCTTATGATATTTCTGTGTCAACTACTGATGACCGAACAAAATCACAAAAATATATGTCTATTCATTGCTGTGAACTGCTGGAACTTTAGCCTGCTACAGAGTATCAAAGTACTTCTGAATTATGGAAATGCAAATTGACTACTGGCAAGCTGAGAGTGATGATTTTCACTGGGAAAAGACTGCCTTCATAACTCACAATGGTCTCTTTGAGTTTAAAGTTATGCTGTTTGATCTGTGTAATGCTCCATATACCTTCGAGTGTATGACTGACCGTCTGCTTCGAAACCTGAAATGAACAGCGTGTCTTTACTATCCAGATGGCACTGTCACTTTTTTTAATACACTTGAACACCTAAGCCTCCTGACAACTGCACTCCAGTTTGTTCAGTCTGTAGGCCTCCATCTTAATCTGAAATAGACCTGTTTTGGTGCCCAAGAAATAAAAATCTCAAGGCACTTACTGAATAGTGGAAGAGTCAGTCCCTAGTCACAGAAAATAAGACCAGCTGCAGATATTATTTCTCCTTGGCACATTCGTGATGGGAGGACTTTCATATAATGTGCTTGTAATACTGGCGATTAATACTAAAGCACGTCACTTACAAGACCTACTGCTCGGCAAAGCCGACTATTTCTGAACGATGTGCAAGAAAGTTCTTTAATTGTCCTTAAGGAGATACAGCTTCACACCAATACTAGCGATTTTGGGATACAGGCAGTTTACTTCAAATTCTGAAACCTAGGTTTCGAGAGTACTCTCCAAGTCCGTGATGAATTACTCTACAAAAGAGAAACTGTGTCTTGCAGTTGTTTGGGCCATCAACAACTTCTGGCCTCTTTATGCTGGATGCCTCGCTTGGAGGATCTGTCGGGTTGACTAACTAGATGGGCACTGGGGCTTCAGGAATATGATGTCACAGTGGTATACAAAATTGTATGGAAACATGAAGATACTGACTGCCTTTCAAGGAATACTTTGGCAGGACACAAAAGCATGAAATAAATCACTGTCATCACTGAATGAAGACGTTGTTGTTGAACACAGGTAATATACAACACTGCTGAAAACCGTAGAAGCATTGAAGAAGGAGGAATCGACCAAAAGAGAATTCTAATTAATAAGCGAAACATTGTGTTAGAGGAAATATTATCCAATGGGGTGGAAATGGGCTCATCTTTCCAGCTCATCTATGGCCAGCTATTCTGAAATATTTCCATAATGCTTTATATGATGCACTTGAGATTCATGAAGAATATAGACATAATCAGATACAGGCATCACTGAAAAGATCTCTACAGATCCGTTAGACACTATATGAGTCACTTTAAGGAAAGCCACCACCAGAAGCACATACCACAATTACCTCCATGTTCTCTGATACTTTACCAATCCCACCTGCAACTGTGCCGTGCAATTGCTGGAACTGATACCTTGGGAAGATGCCAGGAGTCGACAAATGGGGACCGATGGATGACAGTCTACATGGACTTCATAATGTGCTCTGTTGTCACCAAAGATGTGACAACTCCTGAAGTTCCGGAAATAGAACATTTTTTGTAGAAGAACATGTTTAAAGCATATGCTCTTTATAATGGAAAAGTTTTTAGTTTAGACTAGAAGACTGTGAGTGGTAACTTCACATTGCGACATCACTCACAGGGTAACAACTGCCTACCATCCAAAGATAAATGTCCTCATAGGATGCTTTAATAAGAAGTTGGTAGATAAGGTTTAATGTATGGTGTCAAATAGAGAAATTTTGATCCAATACTGAGTATCCGCTGATGACCTCACTGTTGGGTGCCCTTTATATACCACCATCCCCAATACTGCCTATAGTGACATTTGCATACAGTACGGCTGAAGCGGGAATATGTGTATGTCGTCGTTTATAGCTCAGTTGTGTGATGAGTGGGCTTTACTGCTGCACCCATGCACTATGTTCAGGAAGGATGCTATGGTAATGGGAATTGAGAAAGAGCCTGTTTGTCTATATATACATTTATTCATCACAAATTATTACACAGTCAGCTGACAGCCGAGCTCCTTTTGTTAATGTCGATGTACCGACCATAATGTGGTAGTGGTTAACGTCATTACCGCTAAGAGCTACAGTTTTCTTGCATCACAGGTCTTGAACACTTGTTCTGGAGGGTGTACACCTGCCAGTGTTATGAGCTTACTCGCAGGAAAACAGTGGCCTCGTGTCCCTCTCGAAGGCAACTGATCTCCTGCTCAGACTGAGGTGTGCTACGTCTTTCGCGATTGTGAGAAAACGAAGTGAATGACGTTAAATAAAAGTCACATATACACTGAGGTGGAGCTCACAGCAAGCTCGAGCCACGTGGTCTGCAGTTTGCAAAATCTACTAATGAATTCATTATTCTTGACCTGTAGTGCACCATGTCTCCCACTGACATGAGAAAATGACATGAACAATGACAAATTAATGCCAAGTGTGTGCCGGTAAGTTTACGTTAAGTTCGGCCCATGTGGCCTTGGCTTGATGACTCAGACTAAGGAATTCACAGTCTGCCACTACAATGGCTCAGCTCACGCTGCATTTGCCTTCCTTATGCATATGCACATCACACCACTACCAACACTTTGTTTAATGGTACAGTTCTCTCTGAACTAGCTGTGAACTGCTGTTCTGCCATTTGCATATTTCTGTGGTACAGCTGCCACACAGCAAAGCAAGACACTACAGACTTCACACTGTTCTTTCTGCTGCACAGTCACAAGGCTAAAATGACAATGGATACTGTTCCCCTTTCATCTCGACAGTACTCAGAATGACTATGTTAAACAAGTTATCATCAGCACCAAAGAAGAAGGACAGCTCGCTTGCATATGGACCCTGGACTCCCAGGCTTAGGTCTCTGTGGAAAGTGGGAGTGTTGGAAGAGTTACTAAGTGCTACTTTGGACCATATCATATCATTTGTTGCTTGTAACACATCACATATCAAGTAGAGGTAATGATCCTACATAAAAAAAAACAATAACTCAGAAACATCTTTCATGTCCTCCATATGAAATCTCACTACCACCATGAGGTACAGATCAACAATGGGTGCTTCAAGGCAACTGAAGACCCATTCAACGATTGTAAAGCTTTGACAGGAGTTACTAACTTTCATGCTCATCACAGTGAAAAGGCTGTAACAGCACAATCAGAATTCAAAAATCTGCCCTCACTGCCATGCATAGGACCACTGACAAGATTTAGATCCATGGCACTGTAGTAGCTCCAATGAGGATGTCTGACAGAGTGGGTCACTGTATCTCCATGAGAGGAGCAATGCTAGTAACTCTCGTCCATGCAGTGTGGTGAAGAGGGTTGTCTCACCAGCTGGCATGCTACATATGAGTGATTCACACCTGACCACCAGCAATTATTTTGTTATTTTGTATTTAGCTTTTCTTGAAATATCTTATGTTTGTAATGTTTGCGTATTATGTTGTAAATGATAATGTAAATATCAGCATTCTGGAATACCATATGTTAGTATAAATAGCTAAATTCCCCATCCACAGTGTCAGTTCAGTTCTGACTGCATGGCAGTGTCAGTAATAGACAAGCTTTCAGTTATAAGTATTGTGCTTCCTTGATGACCTTGCATTCAAATATGGGCTTTATTGTAGTTTTAACGTGTCAGTCCACAGGGGGTGGACCAAATATGGTAATACCAAAAAGACAACACATTACCATGCTTAATACACTGTAAGAAAACTGGAGACATTCAAAACAGCTTCCAGTCATCTCAGAAGGGATGAATACAGATCCTGTGTGGTTTTCAAGGGATCTTTTATCATCCTTTCTGGAAACAGTGGCAAGTTCAGGAAACTATGATAGCGATGGATAGCAATCATGCACCCTGCTCTCCATAGTAGACCACAAAGGCTCAATAATATTGAAATCTAATGTCTATGGTAGCCAGGGGAGATGTGACAATTCATGGTCATAAGACCAGTCCTGGATGATGCAAGCTGTGTGACTGTGGGTTCCGTCGTCTTGGAACACAGCATCGCCACTGGCGAAGAAACATTGTACCACAGGACCGGCTTTATCTTCCAAGATGGTCACATAATCCTTGGTGGTAATTCAACCTTACAGGACACCAATGGGATGCATGGAATACGATCACATGACTGCTCAAATCATCGCTGAATCCTCACCATTTTTCACCATGGGAGGTAAACCTGCCCACAAGTTAGAAAGAGTGTGTAACAAGACTCCTCAGATCAAATGATTTTTTTCCAATGCTACATTGTACAGGCTTTATGGCTTTGACACCATGTTCTCCTTTTGTGGGAATTTGCATCACTGATATGTGGTTTTAGAATTCCAGCTGGCATTGAAATTCCCTGCCCATGGACTACCCTTCATGTTTGTTGGTGTTGACAGGGTTCCCAATTGTAACGTTCACTTCTGCAGTGAGTTTTGCATTTGTGGTCTTCATGTTTTCATCACATTCATCTCCACTGGGTGTCTTAATCAGTCAACACACACTTTTGTCCATGTTGAGACTTAGCAAATGGTATTTTTCTGGTTTCCCTGCATCTGGTACAAATATTCGATATGGAGCCTCTTGTAACACCAAATACTTGGGGTATCTTGGTTACGGAAGCACCCACCATACAAGCACCAACAGTTTGCCAATGTTCAAATTCACTTAGCTCCAACAAAATGCAATCAGAGCTACACATAACACTGTTCTGGCCACTACTGACACTTGTAACCTATTGAGGATATTACACAGATGGAATTGCTTTTAAAATACAGCAATGCAACACACACACTTTGATAGCATCTGCATTTATGTTCAAGCATGTATTTCTCATGGTGTTTGCAATTATTTGTCCAAAACCTGTAATTAAGACTTGGAATAATAATGTCATGTAGCAACTACAATTCACTTCAAATGCAAAAGCATTGTCATCGATGAAGTACAACATTTAGCACTGAAAGCACGTTCGTTACATACCTCATTATACAAACTGAACATAACCGACTCATGACTGGTGAGCTCTGCTAATTATAAAAAAATTGAGTATTGTAGAATATGGAAACATTAGCGACATAAAAATTTTCTAGAACCTTTCAGAAATGATAAATGATAAATAACAAATAGCCTCCAGAGCTATGGTGTTCAAAAAGGAGGGACAGATGTCAAACATTTATTTCTTCGAAATTTACAAATGATAGGTGCACAATTCCAACATTCATCGGAAGAGAAATGTTCAAATTTTTTAGCATTCCATGTGAGCACCGTGTTACATGACAAATTTCAAAACTGTGGCTCATTTCTTGCCACACACAAAGCAGCTGGCCTCCCGACATTGAATTCTTTATAATTACCTTATTACTAGGTCTGCGTCATTTACTAGTCGTGACTGGACAGACTGCGTCAGAGTTACATAAATAAGATTTGGTTACAACGTGATGTTGCAGACTTTCAAGAGTGTCAGGTATAGGGAGATTAAAATGTATCTTTTTCATAATTGCACAGATAAAAGTCATAATGTGTCAGGTCTGGAGTCCTGGGAGGTCGGGGCAATGAAGTTCATCTTCTGCTCATCCTCTTCCAATCCAATGTCATGGAATGGCGATATTTATATAAAGTTGGAAGTGCTTAGCAAAACCAGCTGCTTCACGTGTGGCAGGAAATGAGTCACTGTTTTGATATTTGTCGTGTAACACACAGTGCTCACACTGAATGCATATAAATTTGAACTTTCCTCTTTCCAGGGATGTTGGAATTGTGTATCTATTTTTTTTTAGTTTGGAAGCAATGAATGTTTGAAATCAGTTGTTTCTTTTTCAACAGCCCTGTATTTGTCGGTGATCGGTGTGAAGTAGTGGCCTACAGCATTCCAGCCAATGACACTAACTGCTACTTCACAGTTCATCCAGTATTGCTTATGGCATAGCTCCCTCTCCTGAAGAAACAGCTATTCACTGTTTCAGAATTTCTCACTGGAACAGAATGCAATATCCTTCATCTAGATCTTGTCAAAGGTCATCTGTATGGAAGCACTGGGGGATCCTATCATTCAGGTCATGTTATCACATGCTCTTCGCTGTGATGACCATCAAAGCTAGCCATCCCACCAAAGGTTCACAATCATCAAGTGATCCTTTGGTTTCCTTGAACAATAAGCACCTGTAATCGATCTGCACTTGAAGACTGTAGTGGCGATTCATACAGAGGATGTGGATGACTTCTCTGTGCTTTTGTATTTTTGGTGAAAGATGATAAACCTCAACTTAATATGTGACGTCAGGCATGCAATGTAGGGTATGATATGGCCCAAAGTTGAATTTTAGAAACTTTTCCGATAGTAACTTTTTCTGCACAGGAGTAAAAATCATACCAAATCTCCCAAGCTGTATCTCACCATTTGATGCTTGCCATAATAGTGCTCTCAGATGTTCACTTTGGTGTCCAAGGAAGGTATCAGAGCCACCTGTCTTGACACAAATGAAGTAATGACTACTTGCCAGTGCTCAATGATTAAATCAATGAAGACAGTTGAAAATTCTCATCTGACATTGAGGAAGACGAATTGATCACTTCATTGTAGATTCACACCACACTCGTACTCTTATGGGAACCAGCAAAATGCTGAGGTATGAGGGTAATGTGTAAAGTACACTTCATCAGTATTGTGTTAATAATCTGAGAATATGAGTCTGTTGGTAGGCATGATAGTGCAGTTAGTGCAGCTATGATGACAACGCCAGGCGGAGTGGTCGAGCTGTTCTAGGCACTACAGTCTGGAGCTGCGCGACTGCTACTGTTGCAGGTTTGAATCCTGCCTTGAGCATGGATGTGTGTGATGTCCTTAGGTTAGTTAGGTTTAAGTAGTTCTATGTTCTAGGGGACTGATGACCTCGGATGTTAAGTCCCATAGTGCTCACAGCCATTTGAACCATTTTATGATGACAACTTTCTCTGGATGGCACAGTCAATACATCTGCCTAACAAACAAGAGACCCAGGTTTGAATCCCAGTGTGGCACAAATTTTCAGCTTACCCCATTGACTTAATCAGTGCCCACTGGCAGCTAATGTCATTAATTCATTTGTGCCTTAATTCGTAGTGGCTGCAGGATCAAAATGATTTCCATTCTTTCAGACTTGTCTGAAAGAAGAGACACCACATAAGCTGTCTGTCTTGCATATTCAGTCTTGATTCTAAGGTATTTCATGTAGTCAACCTGAATATCATCCAGTTTAAGTGTAAACAATGTATCGAGTTACGTTGAATCCTTGCAACCAGGAGCAGAAAGAATAGTGTGAAGCCTTTTGTTTTATTGTATTTGAATGTAATAGTGGGCAGTATTGTATGTCAGTCTCTCTGTTTGAAATCAATATACATAAAGCTCATGTCTGCCAACGACTTATTAAAGCATCATTCTTCTGTGGAAGGTAGAGAGATGTCATCCTGTGGGTAATGTCACAGGGTGATATCACCTCTGCTACTATTCTCAGCCAGAAAACATATACACGGTCAGATATCATCACAATGGGTTTTCCATGCTTCAAACTGATGTCTCATATAAGAAACCTTTCAATTTTTGGAACTTCAGCAATTGGCACAGCTTTGAATAGAATATATTATTCACCTTTGAATGTGTTTACATGTAATTGGTGTCATTATATGTCTTATAGTTGCAGCATTAGAGTTATTTTACAATTTTCCTTGCCTAATTATGTTGCAAGGAGGCTTTTACATAGGCAACTACTTCATAAAAGTACATTTACATCAAGTTAGTCTCTTTGTATCTTAATAATCTGTATACAATTATGACAAGCATAAATTTTATCTCTACATTGCCTTATACAATACGGCACAGTGACTCAACATACCACACTGGTAGCTTCATAAAATATAACCATTTATAATTTGGTGTAGTCCCATCTCAAAATTCCAAATCATCTATTACTCATTCTTCAAATTCTTTCACTGTCTAGAAGCCTTTGCTTTTCATCCACTTCATTATTACACTTCTGAATTTATTCAGGAGCACTGAGTGGGCATTTTTAGATAGTTTGTTAAAATATGCGACACCAAGATATTTATAGCTATTGTGGATCTTTGTTAGTCTGGCATGGGGCTTGTTAATTGCATGTCTCTGTCTAGTGCTATGATGGTGTATTGACATTCTAGGGTCAAATTATCCAGGTTTTCTTCCATGTATTCAAGGCAACTAGAAATATACAGACTAGGTACTGTTATAATATTCATCTCCTTGAAGTAGTATCTACATGATTCTCATGGTGTGAGTCCCTCAATGCAACTGATAGCCTTTTTTTACCATCTAAATACAGTCTTAGATCCAGATGAGTTTCCCCATAGAAAAAATTCCATATGTCAGAAGAAAACTGACGAAAGCAAAGTAAGCATAGAGCAGCAGAGTTTCATTTCCACGGCTTCTCAACTTGTACAGCTGATAAATCACATGTTCGAGTCTGGAGCATAACTTATCCGTATGTGTACCCCAGCTTAAACTTTGATCAATACTGAATCCAAGAAGTTTCACTTTTTTTTTCTTCTTGGGGGCATTCAGACTAAATACAATGTTCTCTGTTTTGCTATTATTTATGTGTAGTGCATTAGCCTGAAACCAGGAGGACACACATCTACTGCTATTGCTACATTCAGCTATAACTCATCCATCTTAGTATTCTGAGCTATTAATGTGTTACCATCTGCATGTGGTACAGTGTCACAGGACAATATAAAATGCAGATCATTTATACTTATTACGAACAGAAAGGGATCGAAACAGATCCTTGTGGTACTCCTTTCTTAACATGTAAAGAATCTGATTTTTGGCTATTCGCACACACTAACTGTTTTCTATTACTTAAGTATGACTGTAGTAGAAGGAGGGGCTTCTCCCCAATTCTGTAATACTGTAGCTTTCTTATTAGGTTAACATGGGACACTGCATCAAAGGCTTTCTTTAAGTCCAGTAGTGTCACACAACTTGCTGACTTATTTTCAGAACAGTCATATACTTTTGTTATAATGCTGTCAACTACTTTCACAGTAGAGAGGGTAGATTTAAAGCCATACAGTACAGGACATATTAGGTTATTATGTTCAAAATATTGGTTCATTTGCTGGTGCGTACAGTGCTCTGTTATCTTGGAAGTAATTGGGACTAGTGAAATGGGTCAGTAATTGTTAGGTGATGATGTGCTACCTTTCTTGTGGACTGGCTTGATTATGGATATTTTTAGACATTCTGGGTACACTCCCTCTGTTAATTTTTGTTTATTAATTTTGTTAAGGCCTTTATTATCTCTTTTCTTATTTGTTTAATAAGAAAATCAGAAAAGCCATAGTAATCTTCTGTTCAGGAATTACTGAGTTTAGAAGTAGGTTTGATGACATGTCAGCAAGTTACATGACTCCATTCAAAATATTCAGTTGGTTTATTGTGTAATGGTGGCAGCAGTGCTTCTTCCTCATTTACTTCTTCCTTGATGTTGGTTTCTGGTATAGGATTGGCAAAGTATTTATTTACTGTATCAGGAGGAACTGCAATGTTGCAATCTTTCTTTTGACAATTTATTTCAGTTTTGGGAACTTCCCATGCAGCTTTACATTTATTTGAACAGTTGAGAATGTATCCATCACAGGCCTTGCATTTTGCTGTCTTGATTGCAGTTCTGTAGCGCTTTTTTATGATATTGTATTTATTCCTATCAGCTTTATTATGTTGTGATCTATGGTTTACAGGAGATTCTAAATTCTTAAGTTATTTAGTTGTGGTGTATACCACTGTTTTAGACTGGCTTAGAATGGGGGTTATGTTTGTAATCTTTATTATAATATCTAGGGCATACTTCTTCAAAGATCTCAGTTACCACTTCTAAAAATCTTTTGGCTGACTGATTAACATCCATATCCTGAGTAAGTAATTCATTCCACTCTATTCCTGTTAATCAAGATTTTAGATTGTTTAGCTTCTGTTCACGAATAGGTCTGATCATTTTTTCCTGGCTACTATCTTTTTCATAATCTAGGGGAATTCTTAGTCACAATCCTTCGTGGTCAGAGATACCTAATTTGATTGTATTGAGTTGACATCCGCTGGTGTGAAAATTACAGATAATGTTATCCAAACATGCATTCAGTCTGGTGGGCTTGTCATTTATACAGTAAAAACTTAGTGACCTTAGAGTACTGAGTAAATTGCTTACAGTTCTACTCCAAATCCTAATGTCTATATTAATGTCATCAAATGTTAAAACTCTGCAATTATTATACTTAAGTAACATGATTACAAGTTTCTGAAGACTTTCTACAAATAAATCATCATTGTGGTTGGGAGGGCAATATACAGTCACTGCTATACTTTCCAATTTTGGCAACAGTACTGCTGCAACTTCAGAGTTAGATTCTACTCAGTGTACGCTTACATCTATAATTTCATAGTTTAGTTTTAGAGTTTTAGTAATATAGATAGACACACCACAATGTTTCATATTTGTCATGTTGTAGCTTGTAACTAATGATAGCCATTTGATACACTTAACTCTAGTTCTCTATATGATAACCAGTATTCATTTATAATGAGCATGCTACAGTTTAATTTTTCCAGCCAGTATTGGAGTTCCAGAAGTTTATTTTTTTAAGGCTATACACTTGCATGGAGGAACATTAGACTTGTTTCAGTGCAAGCTGTTAATAAGTTTACTTCAGAATTATCCAGTGCACTTACTCTACTTGTCAGTTCTAGTTGTTCTACATAATTTTCTTTAACACAAACGTATACCTATTTGTAATGTCACCTTATCATTTATTGTAGTTTTTGTTGCTGAAACACTGCTGAAGTGTTCCTCTTCTCTCAAAAGGAATCATGATTGTAATGTAAGGGGATTGGTTCCTTCTCCTTGCAAAACAGGGCACAGAGACTTTTTATTTTGTTCACTAATCTTAATTTACCTTTCATGTTCATGTGAAGCCCATGCTGTGCGTGTTCATATCTGTTCAGCCAGCTGACATGTACCAAGCGTACGTAGCTATTTTTTACATATTTTCTGTAACACTGTA
Organism: Schistocerca americana; assembly: GCF_021461395.2. NCBI lineage: Eukaryota > Metazoa > Arthropoda > Insecta > Orthoptera > Acrididae > Schistocerca > Schistocerca americana. The sequence goes on from NC_060130.1 coordinate 482,522,220, forward strand.
TTGTGAGCCTCTATTTCCCTATTTACATAAGACCAATCTGGAAGGTCATACCATAACAGTACGTTAGTTATCACAACATTGGTTTGGTGCAGTTGTGGCAATAACTTCCTGTAATTCTGCAGTGCGGATTTCCTTTCATTTTTGTATACATCGTTGGCACCTCCTATGATCACAGCACAGTCGTCTTTGTTCAGTTTAATTTGTTTCAGTGGTTAAGTTTTCTACAACAGACTTAAACTGAGCACCAGGTTTGATCTTAGCAAACACAGAGTTATCAAATTTTATGTTTTCACTAAGTAAAACTGATAGTCATTTTCCATGGCTATCAACATAAATTATGAAGTTTTTTGCTTTTCTTGACATTTTAACATCTCGGTTCGGAACTTTATTGGATGCATCGCTATTTACTGTTTTGTCTATTCTGACAGATCTTTCCCCATCTGAATCTTGGAGTGAAGAATCAGGTAACACTGGTGAAGGGGCTAGACTTAATTGTCCTGCTAGCTTGTATATTTTCTTGTGCAAACTGTATTGCTGCTGCAATGAGTGAACACTTTCGGCTACACTGTTGTTGACAGTGTAATGATTGAGAAGGTCAATGCAGATTATTATCTATTGATTCCTGTTTGGCAAGTTTGGGAACCTCCCCAAGAGAATGATTTTACTTAGATGAAATGGTGGTGCTACAGTAATAATCTTTATCAGAGACCCCAGATCTAATTACAGTACATGCTTCTGTCACTGACATTCCTTACACTGATACACATGATGTCTAACAAGTCGGTACAGATCTGGCCACTGATACCTGTGTCTGATCTTGTTTAGGGTACCAGGTGACTGGATGTTGGAACATTGTAGAAATACTTCAGGGTAGTTAGTCAAAGAAGAGCTGAGATGATGACCAACGATTTCTGCTCCATTGTGTCATAGTTTCTCTCATACAATGGAATTGTCCTTTGGTCTTTTTCTCCTTCTCCAAGACTTCTGAGGTTTTTCAGCACTGTTTGAATTACCGACCATTGAGCCACCATTTCACTTACTGCAGTAGTAACAATCCATGCTACAGTGTTCTGCGAAATGTTCTTTGAAAACCAATCAGTGTCCTTATGTTTACGTCAGCTTTTGTAAACCACTTTGTGCCACACTACTAAATTCTCATTGACCATTTCTACAGATGGCCTTACATATCCATTAGGCTAGACATCCAGTGTACAGAATGGTGATCCAGCCTAACAAATTATTGAGATGGTTCAAACAATGGCACAGCCCACTTTCTCGATAGCAGACTAGTTCACCTCTTTCTGTAAAGTAAACTGAGAGTACCAGCTATCACCTTTATTTTGCAGTGGCTTCCTTGATTTGTAGTAGAATTGCCCTTCACCCATGACCACTATGTCAGGGTGAATTTCTGTCCCATCATTCTCGTTATACACTGCTAGAACTAGAGAGCTGCTAGCAACTGGTCAGGGATTAGGAACGACATTTTATGCACCTCAACCGTCAAACATTTGACAACACCATGTGGCAGTACTTGCAAGGGAAGCACCAGTAGGATGAATACATTCTGCAAAAACTTCTCAAATCATGAGTGTTCAGAGGATTCACAAAATCTGTGAATGCTCTTATTTTCCCTGGATTGAGAAGATCTCTGCCGCCATTCAATAGATTTTCATGTCTTCGGCTATGAAGCAGGACATTTTCAGATTCATATAGGTGCTTGCAGATTGAACAAACTGTGCAGTACAGTTGCCAGGTAGCTTAGGTATTCTTCAAGTGTCTTAAGAATAGTTGCAGTGTCATACAGATAGCAAAGAAACATTGTGTGTTTAATGTGTTGGAGCAGGTACTCCATCATACACTCGAAGGTATATATAGCATTACACAATTCAAACAGCATAACTTTAAACTCATTGTGGCCATCAGTTGTTATGGACATTGTCTTTTTCTTGTGAAGCTCATCAGCCTCAAATTGCCAGTAGCCAGTTTGCATGTCTTAGTTCAGAGACACTTTGCCTCTTTCAAGCAGGCTAGACTGTGATCAATGCACAGCTGTGGATAGACTTGTAAATTCTTAATTTTGTTCAGTCATTCATAGTTGACACAGATATGCCATGAGCCATCTTTCTTCTTCACAAGGACTGATGGAGAGTACCAAGAACTTTCTGATGGTTCAGTGATGTCACCCTGCAACAATTTCTCAACTTCCTCCTCAATTATTCATTGTTCAGCCAGCGACACTCTGTGTGAGAAAGAGCTAATTGGTGAATGCTTCCCTGTGTTGATGTGGTGTTTTACTGTGAAGATTTGGTCTGTCTTTTCTTCACTCATTTTGAATGCATCTTTCAATTGTCAGACTCTATTCCTGTCAGGTCAGATCCTATTGGCAGTTCAACAGCAACTTCCTTTACTGTGTAGTCTGTAGTATCAGTGGAGCATAATTACTTGCCAATTGCAATGAGTTGCACACCCTGAAATTTTTCAGCGTCTCCTGTCTACATACATTTAAGGATGATTTGAGGCTGCTTGTGACAGTTGGTACTCCAAAGCACTTCTTGAGCACCTACCATGCTTATTTTTGGTATGTAGACTTCTTTTGAAAGTCTGTGTAGGTTTTTAAAATCAGCAAAAGCTTGACAATTTAGCTGAGCATCTTGATTGATGACTGGAACTTGTCTGATTGATGACTGTAGGATAAAACCTCTTCAGTGTCAAACAACCATCCAGAGCAATCTTTAGTTCGTGTGCTTCTTGGAATAGTTGCATCTGGAGGTACTGTTTTCTTACAGTAGATGAAATAGAAGTGGAAGGTACATGGGAGATCATTTTTTGCAAGACTTAGTATCAGAGTGGGCATAAAATGGCAACTGGAGCCTTCTGTTGCTCACTAGACTCATCCGATGATGTAACAAAAAACTTTGGAGAAAACTTCAGTTCACTTGTACGTAAATTCCCCAATTATAATGTAATCATCGATGAAGACTTTAATTATTCAGCAATGAACTGGAAATATTACAGCTCTTTTAGTGCTGGGTGTGACAACACATGTTGTGAAACATTACTAAATATCTTCTCTGAAACCTGCCTAGAGTAGATAGTTCCAAACCCCACTCATGGTGGAAATATATTAGATCTAATTGCAACATATAGACTACCCTGTTTGAAGACATCAGCATCGAAACTGGTTGCACTCACCATGACATGATTGTGGCAAGAATGATTATCAAAGTACAAAGCATTAGTAAAACAAGTAGAAAGACATATATGTTCATTAAAACACACAAAAAAGCAGTAGTATCATATCTCTGTGAGGAATTTGAAAATTTCAGGAAGGGCAGGAGCATGTAGTCTCCTTCAGAAACTGTGGCTCAATTTCAGAAGAATACCTGAATATGCACTGGATGGATGTATATCCAGTAGGACAGTTCATAATGGGAGGGACTCTCTATAACATACATGCGCAGTAATGCAGTAAGAAAACTTCTACAGAAAAAGAGACTACCGCGTAATAGGTGTAAAACAAAGCATAGGAATATAGCTAGAGAGATGCTGAATTGGACACGTTTGGCTGTCAAGAGAGCAGTGCTTATAGCCTTCAGTGACAACCGAAGGAGAATAATGTCAAATGATCTTTCACAAACCCACAAATTTCTGGTCGCATTAATGGCTATTAGTAGCACCAAGATTAGTATCCAGTTACTCACAATTGATACAGGAACTGAAATTGAGAGTAACAAAACAAATGAAGAAATGCTAAACTCCATTTTCAAATGTTTGCTCATCTGGGCCTGCTATGTTGTATATATCATATAAGGACATTGTATATTATGTCGTGAAACCAAGAGGCTGCCGTGTTTGATTATGTTGTTTATTACTATGCACCAATGTCAGCGTGATTGCCATCTTCAAGTTATCTGTGAAAAGTACATAGTCTGGTACAATATTTCAAATTTAATCAGATTATAGAGGGATAGGCAAAATAATGTGAACAGTGACAGAAATGGTATGATTGTGTTTGACGGTCAACAATGCAGATAATGCATGTGTCATGATGGACTGTGTGTGTTCAGTATGGACTAGGCATGCAGTGAAAGACGAAATAGAGTTCCAAAGAGGGCTAATCGTGGGGGCTCCATTAGCTAGAGCATCAGTAACCAAATCCATCAACTTATTGAATGTTTCAGGAGCAACTGTTTAAAAAGTCATGAAGCCTATACAAAACTTGGAAAGATATCATCGTGTGAACGTAATAGTGGGCGAAAATGAAAACTAAATGACAGAGATCATCGTACGCTAACACAAATTGTGTCTAAACAACACAAAACTGTGGTGGATAAGGTGAATGCAGAGCTCAACAGCCATCTTTGAGACCCTGTATCTATCGACTCTGCCAGCTGAGAATCCCACAAAGTGAATATTCATGTACGAGCTGCTATACCAAAACCATTAGCGACAGCAATAATGCAAAGAAGCGTAAAACGTGTCAGGAGCATAAATCCTGGATGGCTGATCAGTGGAAACATGTCACATGGTCTAATGAGTCAATATTTTCGTTATTTCCAACATTGGGTCGGATTTACATCAGGAGAATAGTGGAACAACAAGGACATAACCCCACATTCCATTGTTGCCAGTGCATGACATCATCCAATATGGCGGCCATGACATTATTCAAGTTGGCTGATTTTGGCAGGAAGATAGGTCAATTGGGCTACTTCCACTAACCTAACCCCCTCCCCCAGAAAATGGCAGGACATTCGAATACCAACAGGATAATGCATCAGACCACGGTTGTATCTACTAACCTAAGGAAATGGCGGGAGAAAAGGTCACTTGGGGTATCTGCACTAACCTAAGTCATCCAACCACTACCTCTTCCTAGAAATTGCCGGGAAAAGGACTCAGCCAGCACTGGGCTGCTGGAGAGAGGAAGGAGTGTACTTTATTTATTTATTTAGAAACAATTTATTTTGGGATAGAGTATATTTATCACACTGATACAAAACACATGCTCTCGCATGTCACACAGCCTACAGACATGCAGACTACTAAAAAGGCTCTGCAAACATGCTTGCTAATCGTCAACTGTCGAAATCGTGCACCAGTCTTTATTTAAACAATTTGAGCCACCAACAGCATCCAGTGTGTGTGTTCGCCACCAGGTCCAGAGCCCAACTGACCTAGTATACAGTACCACCACCAGAGGGCACTGTCGTCCATTCCATGACGTTATCCAGGATGGTGAGGGGGAATGGTGGGAAAATGATTCTGCCTGTGCTCGACGTGAGTTTTTATTTTGCAGGCAGTGTTTCCACCACTAGATCCATGACTCAGCCTGCGCTGTGCTGCTGGGGAGAGTGAAGGAGTGTACTCTATTTTGGATCATTTTATTTGTGAATGGAGTATACTTATCACACTGATGCAAAACATTCGCTCTGATGTGCCTGGGGTCACAATACAGTCACAGTCTGCAGACCTGTAAACTACTTCTAAATAACACTCTCCAGACATGCAAACAACTTCTAATTTTCTGAAATAATTTCAATACAGACCAGCAAACTACTCCTAAATAATACAGTACACTGATTTGCAGGCACAAAAACGTAAACTGTCCAAATAACGCATAGCACATCCTATATACCTGCTCGCAAAATAATGCAACAGACACACAATCAACTCATGCAAACACTGCCATCCACACCCTGTCCACTGGACCGAACAGGAGGTTAGTGGCAGCCCCCATGAAGTGAAGCAGCCGTCAGCTGTCAAACTACACACAGACGCCTGTTAGGGTCCCTCACGCATGAGGTGGCGGCATCCCTTTTATCCTTGACCCCTGAGAAATTCCTCTTGAAATACGTGTTCACCTTGGCACCATTGTTGACACGACTGGGCAGGGTCGCAGACGCTCCAGGGGTGCGCAAGCCACCACAGCCATGAGCTGCCGCTAGACACAGGTGGAAGTTGTTTCTATTTTCGAGTACACAGTCAGTGTTATACTGACGTCACAGAACTCCTAGACATGCTCATGCTGGTCTCATATGCAAGACGCCTCTGGGTAGAATGTGTCTTTACCATTGCTGACAGAGTGGCACAGAGGGCATTGTTCCTAGTGCAACATGAGAGATGTGTCTAATCTTGCTTAACTGCCCAGCATGACTGACGCAACACCACAAAGTGTGTGCACGTAGCTACAAACCTTCACAAGCACATCTAACAAGGTTCTTAATCTTATCCTGATGTCACATGACTATAACAAAAATGAGAACCGAGTCGACCTCGCTGAAATTGTATAGTGTCCTGGAAATAGTTAACGCTCGCTTTCCTGATGTCTCAGCTTGTATGCAGGAAAATTCTTGCCCTAACAGAATCTTTTTACGAAAATAACGCAGAATAACGTCGAATGCAGTCTTCCTCACGGACCTAACGTTCTACCCAGTCCATCACATGTTACCCTTCCTGCTTTCAACACACACAAGTGTTCCCTCCACTACATAGAGGCTCCTATATCCCAGCACAAAGGATGTGAATGAATCGAACATTATGATTGGCTCTTATTGAATTTACCTACCAAATTACTGTTGCTGTCAGTATCGAAGCACAGTCTGCCTTTTTCCTTCTGCAGACAAGACTTTCAGCGGTTATTTTACACAGATCGCCATATTGCACAGGCAATTAAATCTTACAAACTACCATACATATCGTCAAATAGGGAAAGGCTCTTACTCATTTACACTGCTCTCCCACAGAGGGCAGGAGCTTGAATATTAGTGTTCGAAACTGATCTCCAACCCAGCAATATATCACCGCATACTGTGTCGATGTAGTAAACATACAGTTCGTATCCTGTGCCAAACAAAATCATCCCTTTTACATCATTCGTACATATACCACAAAGACAGACAGTACCGTATGTACTCCTCACAGCACTAGATATTTTCCCGCAGCCAACGCTCACAAGTCATCCACCCCCAATGCACCACAAGAGCACCCTCAGTGAACCAAAGTCGCTCTCAGAACTGTTCTAAAAATTCGGGCTTCTTTCCACACAGCACAAACACGGTTCACCATAATGTTATACCGTTGTCTTGGTACTTCTCGATATCAAAAACTAGGCAGCATCCTACCGATCGCTAGTGTTTCTCATGTCTAGAGGACTGGCAAACGTGTCTTCCACATGCTAGATGCACACACCACAATCGATCTCCCCTCAACGAAATAAAAGCGTGAAATGTGCAGAAGCAGTCAACCAAACAATTTATATGGGAGGAAATAATGATCCAGCACAATCACATCTCCATATTCAATCTTGTCAAATTTCCACACAATCACGAAAGCTATCCAACACATACTAAGTATTAGCTCGCTATTTGGTCGTCTAGAGGAAAACACAGTTATTTCATCTACATTTTACACTCCAACAGACATCTCCAGTCTGACAGCTCCTACCAATAATGGGAAAAGTGAATCATCCCCCACAGGTCACCAGCACTGCAGGCCAAGTACGCACAGGTGGAATGTTTATCTGAAGAAATCAGTCACATATATATTTTATCCCTGTACTTACAACTAAATGTTACGATTGTGGTCTCAGTTGAATGACATTCGATAATGAGCAAAGTATCGGAAATACACTCTGTTGACAGCTGTGACTCTGGAAATAGAAATGTCAGTACCATTCTTATGACTAGACGTACTCTTCCCTTGCTATCACAGTACCCCACATCAAATCCATACATTCCTTACAACTGGACATAGTCATTTCCTTTGCACATGTCAGAACACAAACATACTTTATAAGCCTGATGCTCAACACGAACATATCACACAGCCCCTACTACTAAGTATAATACTTCGTCAATAACTGATCTCTGGTGGTACAAAATAATACTGAGAGAAAATCAACCATGGGTGGACACGTCTCATACGTTTTCCTTACATGTCTTAGAAAGAGAGACGTAATCTTCTAGATGCTAAAAAAACTCGATCCCAACAACTACTGTATGTTACTGTCACAAGCGGTGACAGGTGCACACAAGTATCCATGTTAAAAGCTATACTGCCTTTATAAATTGAGGTACGACATTACCTCTGAATGAGGTGGTTTTTCTATCTGGACAAAAGCCGTGATGGTGATGGCTGGAGTGTATATTAGCAGACCATCAGCGGGCTTACACATAGCCCTCAATATTACGTCGTAATAAACTCTCTGAATTTTGAAAGTGATTTGGCTAAGGAACATTGTATGAAATAGGTATTTGCGACGAGCTCACGCCGCTAGATATTTATCCAGTATGTGTAATGTATTCTGTCTCGATACCATGTCAGAGGTTCTGCTATATATCCACTGAGTTATAGACGATAACTGATTGAGAAGGATCACAAACACTAGTAAATCGTAAGCTTATTGAGGTTGTAAGAAATATACACTAGCTTCTCAAAACTCTAGTGTTATGCTATCCACTAGAAACGACGTCCATGATTTGGAATCAGGTCTTTCCATTCAAGCACATACCTGCGTTGGATCCTTTCATTTAATGATTACAACCACTACTCAGTCTTATTTCTGTCACTCCCATATCTCGAAATGATTCACCTTTCCCCAACCTAGCTGCTACAGTAAAATTCCAATGTGGTTTTAGTCACCGCCTATGCATCTTGCACCTGCGCCCATTTCTATAGCTTTCCGCATGAGATCATTCCAGTTTAGTCCAGAACTGAGCAGAAGTTGGAGAAAGACATATCCGCCACCTTCTGCAACCCGTGTAGAAACAGGATGACCCGAGTTAGTGGAACAGGACCGTGTTTTGAATATTCAGTGGAAATGCGCGCAGTGTGGTACGTCTCCAAACTAGATACAGATACTACAGTCCGAACCAGATCTGCATCCATTCAAATCAATCAGCCCGGCATGCTATCATCATTATTCTCTACCCCCCAACAAAAAAAATTATGAACTATGAAAGCTGCTCTAACTTCATCCGAGACAGAAGTCATCTAGGCACCGATGCTGGTGCAATGATGCATAGCTGCAGTGCGGTCCAGCAATGAGAAAGAGATTTCATAATGGTTCCCAGAATAGCACAGCATGCAACCCTCCAAGCATTCCTACTGGTATACCCTGTCTGTCAGCGAATTTACAGCTTCAACTGCTGCTGCTACTGCTGCCTGTGTGGCACGATCCTTTTAAATACACAGGCATTGCAGAGGCCACTTTAAAGTTTGATCATCTATACTCTATGCGAATGATCGTATCGCACAAACTATACTAAGTCGCAAAAGACGCTCTCTCTGGTCATGTTTAGTTGTTTGAAACACTGTTTTCTAACACACTTCTGTACAACGCCAAACATTTTCCTTTTGCTGCCATGACTTCGAGACCTGTGTCAGGTTCTAAACTTACATTAACACATTCTGATCCACGGCCTCTCACAGAAAACTAGACATTGCATGGTGTAAATCATTTTATTACGATAGCTACCATAACATGCCACAAACTGGATGATTTTAAATAAAAGACAGTTGCAACATAAGGGAACTGATTTCCGAAAGTGATTGACGACCTCTGTATTTAAACTCATTCAGCAACAGTAATTAGGCGGGTAAATTCGATAAGAGCCAACCATAATGCTCGATTCATTCACACACCTTGTACCGAGATATAGGAGCCTCGACAGAGCGGACGGAACATTTTTGTGTGATGAAAGCAGGAAGGGTAACACGTGATGGATCTGGTAGCACGTTAGGTCCATGAGGAAGACTGCATTCGACGTTATTCTGCGTTATTTTCGTAAACAGGTTCTGTTAGGGCAAGAATTTTCCTGCATACAAGCTGCGACATCAAGAAAGCGAGCATTAACTATTCCCAGAACACTATACAATTTCCGTGAGGTCGACTCGGTTCTTATTTTTTACATAGTCATGTGACATCAGTATAAGATTAAGAACCTTGTTAGATGTGCTTGCAAGTGTTTGTAGGTATGCACATGCACTTGTGTCAGTCATACTGGGAAGTTAAGCAGGGTTAGGTGCATCTCTCATGTCGCGCTGGAAACAATGCACCCTGTGCTACTCTGTCATCAAAGGTAATGACACATGTGGCCAGAGGCATCTCGTGTATGAGGCCGGCGTGAGAGTGTCTTGGAGTTCTGTGATGTCAGCATAACACTGACTATATCCTCGAAAATAGCAAGAACTTACTCCTCCATAAACAAAATGTTCCAAAAAAATAGAGTACACTCCTTCCTCACTCTCCCCAGCAGCCCAGCGCAGGCTGATTCATTTTCGCACCATATTCCCCCTCCAGACCATCATCTAAGATTACATCACAGGAAGGATGGGCGGACCCTCTGTTGGCAGTACTGTGTACTAGGTCAGTTGGACTCTAGATCTCGTGGTGGGGAGACTGCCTGCACAATAAAGACTTATGTCTAATACAGGCAGAGTCCTTATCCCGCCATTGTCTGCCACCCCAGACCATCTTGGATTACATCACAGGAGGAATGACAGCACCCTCTGGTGACAGTGTTGTGTATCAGGTCAGTTGGACTCTACATATTGTAGTGGAGACACATCCTGCAAAATAAAAACTCATGTCCAGCACTGTCAGAATCATTTTCCCACCACTTCCCCCCACCATCTTGGATTACATGAATAAACAGACGACGGTACCCTCTGGTGGTGGTACTGTGTACTAGGTCCTGACCTCATGGTGAACACATTGTTTGCCGCCATCTTGGATAATGGTACTTGCTTCATCAGCTCACGTCGTGGCCGCCATCCTGGATTATGTCACAGAACGGATGACAGAGCCCTCTGGTGGTGGTACTGTATACTAAGTCAGTTGGGCTCTGGACCCAGTGGCGAACACACACACTGGGTAGTGGTAGTGGCTCAAATTGTTTAAATAAAGACTAGTGCATGATTTCGACAGTTGACAATTAGCAAGCATGTTTGCAGAGTCTTTTTAGTGCTTTTCATGTCTGTAGGCTGTGTGGCATGTCAGAGCGTGTGTTTTATATCAGTGTGATAAATATACTCCATCCCTAAATAAATTGTTTCAAAATAAATAAATAAAGTACACTCCTTCCTTTCTCCAGCAGCCCAGTGCAGGCTGAGTTATTTTCCCAGCAATTCCTAGTAAGAGGGGGCAGCCGGTTGACTTAGGTTATTGGAGGTGAGATTTGTTTCCCACGATTTTCTTAAGTTAGTAGAGGCGTGAGCCTTTTTTATCCTGTCGGAATTTTAAATTCCCACCAATTCCTAGGAAGACGTGGCAGTCGGATGACAGGTTAGTCGAGGTGGCCCAAGTGACCTTTTTCCTGCCATTTTCTTAGGTTAGTGGAGATAGCTGTGGTGTGATACATTATCCTGTTGGTATTTGAATGTCCCACCATTTTCTGGGGGAGGGGGTTAGGTTAGTGGAAGTAGCCCAATTGATTTATCTTCCTGACAAAATCTGCCAACTCGAATGATGTCATGGCCGCCATATATATGATGTCATGCACTTTTGCCAAGTCTACACGCTGCCATGTTGGATGACGTGATTGCCGCCATCTTGGATACATCTGACAACAATGGATTGTGGGGTGATGTCCTTGTTGTTCCACTACTCTCCTTATGCAAACCTGGCCCGATGTTGAAAACAACGAAAATATTGACTCATTGGACTATAAGACATGATTCCACTGATCAGCCATCCAGGATTTATACTCCTGACACCTTCATCAGTAGAGAGCACTTACTGGAAGAGCCTAGGGCCGTCTCTCAGGTGCTAAAGGGCAAACTGACAAAATTCACTCCGATGTTTGAAATCATGGTCGTCAAGTGATTGAGGCTGTGGCAGGTGATAGGGATGGAAATTCTGTCGATTCAGGTTGCGAATAACAGTTGTCTGGGGATTTGATTCCAAATTCCCTTGCAGTATGTCTTCTACGACTATGCGGATTCATTAGCGTCATAGCCAGATTAGTTTTTCATGCTCTCTGTTGGTTGCTGCCTCCTCTCTTTCCTCTTTTTGACGTTCAAACAGCCTGTTGACACTAGTGTCTTAATAATTTTGGCAATTGCCTGATGCATCGGACATTGGCGATCTGGTTAGATAGCCCCATACAGCGGTACTGTTTATACAGTATTTCTACTGCAGTCACCATATAAAAGTAGTATATCCAAATTCTCTTCATTGTTGTACTTGTCTGCACATAATGAATGTTGATATGTTGATGCAGAAATGAGTGGCCTGCAGTGCAGACAAATAAACAGGCAAATGTGTCTACATTCTGACACAGCATAGCACGAGAGCTGTGTCTGGCGGTGTCTGCACCGCAAATGCCATTTCTGGCTACTGTGCTCTCAAATTGTAGAAAATTTCTTGAATTTTTTTTTTTTTTTTTTTTTTTTTTTTTGGAGAGGTTTATCCACATTAACATTAACGAATGCTGTGTCACTGTAACTGTCTTCTCAAGAGCTGTCGGATCCAGTTATAAAAAGTGTATAGTTACATTTAATGAGAACGTACTTGCTTCAATATCTCCGTTATATCAGCGCCAAAAACATTAATGAAACTAAAAAATACATGCCACTTGACGTTCTAATGTTTGCCAAGAACTGTGTTTCAATATGTGTAACCATTCACAAAATAAAAGGGAGTGTTACGTCTTATGTGACTCACCCTGTAAAATGTTCATTTTCCAATATTCATTTACAAAGGGAAAGCCCAGAGAACTACTGCAATTTAATCCTTGCCCCACTGAAAAGATGACTGAAATAAGTTTTAGTGTCAGTTGTGTTGAGAAACAGCTGAAATCATTAAAACTGTACAAAGCTCCAGAGCCCGATGGAATCCCTGTCAAATTCTATGCTGAATTTGCAGCTGAGTTAGCCCCATCTTCTAACTATTGTTTATCATAGATCCCTCAAACAAAAAACTGTGCCCAGCAATTGGAAGGATGTACAGGTCACAAAGGTTTAGAAAAAGGGTAGTATTTGATCTCCTCCATGCCAACCAGCATGGGTTCTCAAAACATCAATCATATGAAACTTAATTTGCATTTTCCTTACATGATATACTGAAAACATTCTATCAAGGTCACCATGTACTGGTAGCTTCAGAATTTCTCGATGTCTGAAATCCATTTGACTCAATATGACTTCTACTCTTATTGTCAAAAGTACTAACACATAAGGTACGGTACGAAATAAAATTTGTGAGTGGATTGAGAATTTTTGATAGGGAGATATGGCATGTCATTTTGAATAAAGAGTGATCACCAGGTGTGGAAGTAACTTCAGGTGTTCTCCAGGTAAGTGTGTTGGGATCCTTACTGTTCATGTTGTGCATTTATATTAACAGTAATCTCAGACTTATGCAGATTATGCAGTTATCTATAATAAAGCACTGTGTGAAAGAAGCTGCATAACTATTCATTCAGATCTTGATAGGATCCCAAAATGGTGCAAAAATTGGCAACTTGCTTTAAATGTTGTGAAATGTAAAACTGTGCACTTTGCAAAATGAAAAACTTAGTATCCTGTGACTGGAATATCAGTAGGTCACAGTTGGAATTGGCCAACTCATACAGACGTCTGGTTGTAACACTTTGTAGGTGTATGAAATGCAATAGGCTTATTTATGGGTAAGGCAGGTGGTAGACACCCATTTATTGGTAGAATACTGGGGAAATGCAGTCAGTGTACAAAGGAGATTGCTTTTAAGTAACTCGTGATATGTTCTAGAATATTTTTTCAAGTGTGTGGGAGCCATACCAAACAGGACTAACAACAAGACTAACACATACAGAGAAGGGCAGCACTGCTGGTCACAGATTTGTTTAATCGTTGGAGAGAGTCACAAAAATACTAAAGAAACTGGACTGCCAGGCTCTTGAAGATAGATGTAAACTAGTGTGACAAAGGCTACTTACAAAGTTTTAAGAACCAGATTTAATAATGACTCTGGGAATATATTGCAATCCATTATGTATCGCTTACATACGGATCGTAAGGACAAGATAAGATATGGCACACATGATTTTTCCCACTCTCCATATGCGAATAGAACAGAAAGAAACCCTAATAGCTGGTGCAGCAGGATGTACCCTCTGCCATGCACTTTGTAGTGGCTTGCAGAGTACAGTTGTAGATGTAGATGTTGAATCTGGAGCTCTGATCTTTCTCAGTCTGAAGTCCAATCCAAGAATAGTCTTATGACATTATTCCATTGAAATGATCAATTCAAAGAGCTGAGTTTTGTCATTTATAGTTAAACTTTTAGTAAATGAACCTGTCACTTATTGACCACAAGGCTGCTAGGCTGAATACTGTAAGGCCCACAACCATCAAACAGAAACGCAAAGCGCATCTATTTAAAAAAACTGATAAAAATGTTCTTAACGCATTTTTAAGAGACAGTCTCCACTCTCCACTCCTTCCGATCTGATCACGTAAGTGTAGAAAAGATGTGGAATGATTTCAAAGAGATAGTATCGATGACAACTGAGAGATACAGGGTGTTTCAAAAATGACCGGTATATTTGAAACGGCAATAAAAACTAAACGAGCAGCGATAGAAATACACCGTTTGTTGCAATATGCTTGGGACAACAGTAAATTTTCAGGCAGACAAACTTTCGAAATTACAGTAGTTACAATTTTCAACAACAGATGGCGCTGCGGTCTGGGAAACTCTATAGTACGATATTTTCCACATATCCACCATGCGTAGCAATAATATGGCATAGTCTCTGAATGAAATTACCCGAAACCTTTGACAACGTGTCTGGCGGAATGGCTTCACATGCAGTTGAGATGTACTGCTTCAGCTGTTCAATTGTTTCTGGATTCTGGCGGTACACCTGGTCTTTCAAGTGTCCCCACAGAAAGAAGTCACAGGGGTTCATGTCTGGCGAATAGGGAGGCCAATCCAAGATGCCTCCTGTATGTTTCAGATAGCCCAAAGCAATCACACGATCATCGAAGTATTCATTCAGGAAAGTAAAGACGTCGGCCATGCAATGTGGCCGGGCACCATCTTGCATAAACCACGAGGTGTTTGCAGTGTCGTCTAAGGCAGTTTGTACCGCCACAAATTCGCGAAGAATGTCCAGATAGCGTGATGCAGTAATCGTTTCGGATCTGAAAAATGGGCCAATGATTCCTTTGGAAGAAATGGCGGCCCAGACCAGTACTTTTTGAGGATGCAGGGACGATGGGACTGCAACATGGGGCTTTTCGGTTCCCCATATGCGCCAGTTCTGTTTATTGACAAAGCCGACCAGGTAAAAATAAGCTTCGTCAGTAAACCAAATGCTGCCCACATGCATATCGCCGTCATCAATCCTGTGCACTATATCGTTAGCGAATGTCTCTCGTGCAGCAATGGTAGCGGCGCTGAGGGGTTGCCGCGTTTGAATTTTGTATGGATAGAGGTGTAAACTCTGGTGCATGAGACGATACGTGGACGTTGGCGTAATTTGGGCCGCAGCTGCAACACGGCGTACGGAAACCCGAGGCCGCTGTTGGATAACCTGCTGCACTAGCTGCGCGTTGCCCTCTGTGGTTGCCGTACGCGGTCGCCCTACCTTTCCAGCACGTTCATCCATCACATTCCCAGTCCGTTGAAATTTTTCAAACAGATCCTTTATTCTATCGCTTTTTGGTCCTTTGGTTACATTAAACCTCCGTTGAAAACTTCGTCTTGTTGCAACAACACTGTGTTCTAGGCAGTGGAATTCCAACACTAGAAAAATCCTCTGTTCTAAGGAATAAACCATGTTGTCTACAGCACACTTGCACGTTGTGAACAGCACACGCTTATAGCAGAAAGACGACGTACAGAATGGCGCACCCACAGACGGCGTTGTCTTCTATATCTTTCACATCACTTGCAGTGCCATCTGTTGTTGAAAATTGTAACTACTGTAATTTCGAAAGTTTGTCCGCCTGAAAATGTACTGTTGTCCCAAGCATATTGCAACAAACGGTGTATTTCTATCGCTGCTCGTTTAGTTTTTATTGCCGTTTCAAATATACCGGTCATTTTTGAAACACCCTGTATATACCACATAAATTAATAAGTAATGGTTCGTAATAATAGATGGAAAGTCATTGAGTGAAAGAATAGTAATATCCGGCATTCCCCAAGGAAGTGTTATAGGCCCTCTATTGTTCCTGATCTATATTCACGATGTAGGAGACAATATGAGTAGCCCTTCTAGATTATTTGCAGATGATGCTGTCATTTACCATTTTGTGAAGTCAGCAGATGACCAAAACGAATTGCAAAATGATTTAGATAACATATCTGTATGGTGCAAAAAGTGTCAATCGACCCTGAATAAAGAAAAGTGTGAAGTTATTCACATCAGCGCTAAAATAAATCTGCTAAATTTCGATTACATGGTAAGTCACACAAATCTGAGGGCTGTAAATTCAACTAAATACTTAGGGATTAAAATTACAGATAACCTAAATTGGAATGATCATACAAATAATGTTGTGGGTAGAGCAAATCAAAGACTGTGATTCGTTGGCAAAACACTTGGAAGGTTCAACAGATCTACTAAAGAGACTGCTTACACTACACTTGTCTGCCCTATTCTGGAGTACTGCTGTGCAGTGTGGGATCTGTATCAGGTGGGACTGATGGATGATATTGAAAAAGTTCAAAAAGGGCAGCTCGTATTGTATTATCACAAAACAGGGGAGATAGTGCCACAGACATGATATGTGAATTGGAGTGGCAATCATTAAAACAAAGGCGTTTTTCATCGCCACAGAATCTTCTCATGAAATTTCAATTACCAGTTTTTTCCTCCAATTGTGAAGACATTCTGTTGGCACCCACCTACGCAGGGAGAAATGATCATCATGATAAAATAAGAGAAATCAGGGCTCGCACAGAAAAATTTAAGTGCTCAATTTTTCCAAGCGCTGTTCAAGAGTGGAACGGTAGAGAGATAGCTTGAAGGTGGTTCACTGAACCCTCTGCCAGGCACTTAATTGTGAATAGCAGAGTAATCACGTAGATGTAGATGTACATGTGTGGAATAATTGGTGTGTCATTCCTTGCTGGCCCGGTGACTACCAAGCAGTACATGAAGGTTTTGGAAGATGATTTCATCCACATTATCCAAAGTGACCCTGATTTCGACATGACAGTGCCTGACCCCATCGAAGCAGGAGAGTGTTTGATGTCCTGGAGGAGCATTTTGGGGACAGCAATCTGGCTCTGGGGTACCCAGAGGTAACAGGCATTGGCCTTGATTGGCAGCCATATTCTCCGGATCTGAACACATATGACTATTTTTTGTGGGGCTGTATTAAAGACTAGGTGTATAGCAATAACCCCAAAACCATTACTGACCTGAAAACAGCCATTAAGGAGGTCACTGACAGCATCAATGTTCCGACACTTCAGTGGGTCATGCAGAATTTTGCTATTCATCTGTGTCACATAATGGCCAATGATGGCAGGCATGTCAAATGTGTCATAACCTAAATATGGATACATGTTAAATAAAGTGTTTTCACACCATAGTTTGTAACCAATTTACATATTTTTTTCCATATGTTGCAATAATTGTATAAATAACTTGTACTGTTATCACTTGAGGGAATTCTCAAATAATATCAATAATAATTATTTATAATTGTTTTAAAAACCTACAAAGTAAGTTATTAGTCAAGAGTAAGTGACATACTTTCTTCCCTGCTGTTAGTTCTCTATTGCTGCTGCCTTCAAAAACATATTTATGTTAACAAAGTTTTCCACAGAATACTATCTTTCATTTTGTAGTTTACATATTACATCTGCAGAAATGTGTCATTCTTTTACAATCTTGTGAGATTCACACATTTCTTTCACTTTGTCTGAGCTCATATTCTATCACAAGATAGCTTTTTGGTGGCTCACTTGCAATTAGAATTTCAGTTTATTCATTTCTTATCTCTTCCAACTACTGTGTTTGATTGTTCTCCTGTAACCTTTAATAAAATGTTGTGTCTTACACCTTCTCCAGTTGAAGAACATAATACCATCATTATTTAAAATCAAATCCCTAGCATTTTTCCTGTCTAACACCTAATAGTCTCCTAGGGAACTCTCAGCTATGAAGCTTCTGTCTGTATGTATCTCTACTAGCATCTGGGCCACATGCATCTTGTTCAACAGTAATACATGATGGGCTGCCATTTCTGAGCTGCTTTTCACCCCTCACAGTACCACATACTTTATGATACAAGATGCTGCACACTGCGGGATTTTGAGGGTTGGGGGGGGGGGGGGGGGGAGAATGGGGTGATGACAGACCATGAGAATTAGGGCAAACACTGGTAGCAATTACAATGAACTTTATTCATCTTGATGCATGCCTCTCTTTGTTTACCCTGCCTGTGGCTATTGTATGGACAGTATGTCCCCCCTGCCAATGCTGGGGAGCTGGTGCCTCATGCTGCTGAGGCAAAGTCTTGAACACATGGCTGCAGCTGGCAGAGCCCATTCATCATGCTGTCTGGTGTCATTCTGGTGTCGTGATGGTACTGCTGGCGTCCAATGATGAGTGATCCCTGCCTTAAAATCCAGTCGTATTTCTATGCCTCCAATGCTCATTTGTTTTACTAAAACATGACACCTAGTCATGTTGCCATAAGAAGAGAACTCACTCTGGTGAGCTGACACTACACCTTTGCCACACAGTTGCCCCTGTGCACTGCCATTTGCCACTAAGCTTGGCTATCCTCACAGCACAATTGTCTTGTGTGTCTGTTATTGTGACCCACATATAATCAGACTTGCGGCTTTTGACCCTCAGTTTTCAAAAAATTGCAATGCTCTATGGCACTTTCATGCTACTCATCACTACTTTTGTTAAAGTCTAGTAATTACTCCAGCCTGGTTCTCTGTTGCAATTACTTCTACCTGTAATCCACAAAACTAGTACTCAACACTAAATTGGCTACTCTTAACTACTATGCAAGTTGCTGTGTTCATCTCTGACTCCATAAATCTGTGTTTAATCTCTCGCTCATGATATCCAGTCTACAACAACTTTTATTAGCCTTCTATGCAGCTCACTGTTTCAGATACATGAAAGTTATAAAGAGCAAAATCAGAGTCACTATGGTGCTAGGAACTGCAACACTCAAGAATGTGATTACATGGCATCTACCATACCAGTACTGTCCCACATGCTGTCTCAATTGCTGTATAGTTATCTGCTCCTCTAGGGCTGTTATTATTAGGCTTACTGAATGGAGCATGCTAGGTTCCCATGTATTGTTAAGGAAGGTAGTATATTGTTTGGACAATATTGCTAGAGGTTCATCTGGCCAGTACAGCTATGGCAGTGTCACATTTGGAAGAGAAACTCTCATTACAGTAGTGGGCAAACGAAACATGGGTCCCATAATATGACACATGGTCCTGTTGATCAACAGTCCAAGTCTGCTACCTTGTAATTTCAAATATCTCACCCCCATAGTTTCCCATGTTAATATCAATAGCAACCACCATTATGTCATTGTACACCAAGTATTTCCAAAGTAAATCTGCCTTTTCCAAGTGTGGTTCTGATTTGGTCACATCTTTTTTGCAACGACATCCCCGTCTTTTACACCTGAAGAATTGCATGATTCATGCACTCCTACTTGTTGCAATTTCTCAAGATAGGCATATCACGACTACAATATTTTGGCATTGCTGGAACTCACCCTTGGTCATCACCATATGCTGATCCCCTCTTCTGCTAATAGTAGCATCCCTTCTTCTCTTACTTGCATAAAGTCCCCAAATTTTCCTAACTTAACGAGATAAGTGTGTACCTTATAACACTTGTACAGCAGATGCTTGCTTGCTACTGGTACCTTCATCAATACGTGAAACTGAGCAGTAACTGTTGTTACATCTACCATAGCTCTATAGTAGCATAACAGCAAGTTCTGGCTGCTTGGCTCGACCACTAGATCTAATTCTTGAGGCAATTCTCCTTTCACCTCACCCAAGGTCATGCCTTTGCATGTGTATTACAGGCTTCTTTCTGCTTTGTCCACCTGCATTTTCATGTTTCTTATTTCTTTCCTGGTTTGTGGGTTAATTCATACTCAAGTTCACTGAGTTTTAATGCCCATATTATCAGTCTACTGCTTCAGTGCTTCGAACCTAGTAACTACTTCAGAGTAGTATGGTCCATCACTACCTTGAACTCCCTTCCGTACAGATAACATAGGAAGTATGTTTCTCCTTACATCAAGCTAACCATTTCTCTGTCTGTTGTAGAAAAATCCCTCTTGATCACATTCAGCTATTTTGATGCATAGGCAACAGGATGTTCTTGCCCATCAATCTTCTGGCTCAAAACACACCCCAGAGCATGATTTCATGACTCACATGGTAACACGAAATCCTTCTGAAAGTCTTGAAACACCAACACCAACTTGACAAATGCTTCCTACCACTCTTACAACATACAAACTTAATCCCCTTATTTAGCAACTGTGTCAATAGCCTGTCAATATCTGGAAATCCCTTCACAAACTTTCTACAATAATTTGTGAGACTGAGGAAAGATTATAATTCTTTGGTTGCCTGGAAATTGTTCCACTGCCTGTATTAAGCTTTGATCAGTCCTCACACTGTCCCTACTATTGATATGGGTCAGATAGTTAACCTCTTCCAGTGTAAAGTGACATTTTTCTGTGCCAAATATCAAGTGGGCTACTTGTATTAAGCTTTGATCAGTCCTCACACTGTCCCTACTATTGATATGGGTCAGATAGTTAACCTCTTCCAGTGTAAAGTGACATTTTTCTGTGCCAAATATCAAGTGGGCTACTTGTGACCTCTCAGACACTTCCCTCAGATGTTGTCTATGCTCTTGCATATCCCTTGAAAAGATAAATATACCATCAAGATATGTGAAACACTGATGCAGTTTCAGTCCCTTTAGCACTCCATCCATCAACCATAGAAATACTCCCCATGCATTCTTCAACCCAAAGGGCACCTTTATTTGTTGATAGTGTCCCTGAGGTGCTGAAATACTGTTTCAGTCATTCTTCCAAAGCAATTTCTAACTGATTGAATCCACTCCTTGAGTCCATTGTCAAGATGTACTGCCATGCCCTAGGTTATATATTATCTCTGTAATGTTTGGAACTTGATAGGAATCTGCCTTAACCTTACTATTCCAATGATGATTATCGCAGCAAAACCAATATGTTTTGAGCCATCTATAGACTTCTCCAGTATAATATGACTATAATATGACTAGTTATAAAAACTACACAAAATATGAGAAACCTGTTTGATTGTAAATGTAAATGTGTGCTCATTTGTTGTAAACTGACGACATCCATACAATATTTATTGTTCCACAGATGAATAAATAAATAAAAATCACAGCTCTTGCCCCACAGGGGCTAATACTCTCCTCTACAATTCCATCAGCCGTCTGTTGGTTTATAAATTCCTCAAAAATGGGTTGCAGCTATCATGGAATTCTGTATGAGCTCCAATACATAGCTGATTTGTTTGCCAGCAGAATCCTGTGTTTTGTTACTGGTGTAACAGGCAATGGCCCTTGGAGAAAAAGCAAATGCTGTAATTCTAGCAACAGGTCCTCCAACAGGTCATATCTGTCCCCCTACAATGCTTCAATTTCTCATGTAGTTCTTGTGATATCCTGTGTGCCTCATTATAGCCAACAGCCCCAGTGTGGCAATCTTTCTCATCTGGAATCTCCAATCTTGCAAATAACATTCTGTTTGACCATTTAATTTCTTCAGCACCAAAATTATCCACATTGATGGGCACTAGCTTGCCTCTGCCCTCTTTCATGCATGTGAAATACTATGTTTCACCAAACAACATGCCACATCCTATATCTCACTACCACTAAGTGTTTTTTAACGGTATTATGAAAAGGAAAGTTGCTACTCACCGTTTGGTGGAGATGCTGAGCCGCAAGTAGACACAACAAAAGGACTGTCACAAATAAAGCTTTCGGCCATCAAGACCTTTGTCAACAATAGACGTAGACAACCTCACACACACACACACACACATACACACACACACACACACACACACAAAAGCACAACTCACACACTCAACTGCAGTCTCAGGCAACTGAAACGCCACTCAAGACTGCCTGAGACTGCTGTCATGTGCATGAGTTGTGTTGCATGCATGTGTCTGTGTGTGTGAGTGTGTCTAAGTCTATTGTTGATGAAGGCCTTAATGATCAAAAGCTTTATTTGTGACAGTCTTTTTGTTGTGCCTATCTGTGACTCAGCATCTCCACTATAAGGTGAGTAGCAACTTTCCTTTTCATAATATTGCTACATTTCATCCTGGATTTGCCACTTAGTACAACATCTACATCTACATCTACATCTACATGGATACTCTGTAAATTACATTTAAGTGCCAAGCCAAAGTAATTGTAATTGTGCGGTGTTGTAAATCTACAATCTGCTAAAGTCGTAAATGGTTAAGGAAGTCACATACACCAAACGAATGGAAATTTTCTAAGACTGTCTGTAGAGAAATGAATTTCCTTCCTCAGATGAAGTACATTCAGAACCATTTTGATAACATCATAAGTGAAATAGTAACAACATATATGATGAATATGGTTTGATAAACCCCCTGCCAGGTGCTAACATGTGATTTGCAGAGTATTTAGGTGTATATGTAGATGTTGTAATATACTCTAAAGCCACTGAGAAAATTAATCTGTGGTATTAAGAGGCTCACATTGAGCTTCTTATGAAACTACCAAGATGTTTGACATAACACATAATTGATGGCATCCTGAGCATACCTTTAGTACTCTACAATTCTGTTCTAATGTCATTCATCTCTCTATCTATACACTGAAGTCACTTGTGTGCATCCCTCTGTACATATAGGGCAATCTCAGGACCTGATGTAGGCATTTTGATGCAGTTTTGACTAATAATGAGGATTATTTTGTGTATAATTTACAAATATTTCATAGGAATGTCTGAATTATGATGAATTAAAATTAATTTGTGAACAAGAAACCATTGCTACCAAACAAAGTCACAGTAACTTGAGAGAACTGCAGCTTCTCAAGAATGCAGCAAGTTGGATCTCACTTGCATCTGGTGTGATGGTCTAGCAGCAAGATGTGTTGCTCAAAACCAAAAGTTTATGGGCTCAAACCCAAACTGGATCACTTTTTTACTCTGCCTTTGAACCACATGCATAGATACAGCAAGACAACATGTGATGTGGTACAAGGAATCAGAAAAGAGAAATGGCAAAAGAATGTAGTTGAGATAGGCTTTGAAATTGACAACAATTTCAGACTGCTAACATCTGCTTCCTTCAGATTGGCAACCACGTTTCACTGCAAATTCTTTACACTTCCCATATTAATTTTAATCAATAAAATTTACTAAATTTTTGGAAACAAGAGATTTGTCTGTAGTTTTAATTTTGTGTGCCATCAACTTAGCTTCATGTTATCCTTATTCAGTCACAGACAAGAGTGTAATCCTGTTCTGTTACAAATATTATTGGAACTGAGTGCTACTTATGTTTTCCATATAAATCACTGCTTGCCAACTATATGAAAATTAAAAATTGAATTTTTAAGAGATGTGTATAGCATGAAGAATAATTGAGACTGTAAGACAGAACAAAACCTGTAATAGTGGATGTACAATGAAATGCAAACATTAGCTGCCATTTTTCATTTTCAGAACTTTCACTTTTATATGATTTATCCCTTTACTTAATAATTACTCATAGTTAGTCCAGGAAATTGAGCAACATGATTCATGTATAATGTACTGAATTAACATATATGTGGCAAAGACTCCGTTCTGTTACAGTCCCCATAGTTCAGAAATTGTGTACCAAACTGAGAGTGTGTGAGAGATATCTCAAGATGCTGCATTTGATCAGGGTGTGAACATGGTGTACTCAATGGCAGCAGAAGTCAAAGACATATAATTTTATTCTTGACTTCACAGTTTGTAGGATGATTAGCTGTCAAAGATGATGCTATCTTCTCTCATATGTCATTTAGTTGCTTTGTTCAGTGGCAACTGTACCTTCTAGTGGTGGTGAATTCTTTAACTGAGATATTTAATAAACCCAATTATTAGATTTGATATTTTTTTATATTTTTAATCTATTGATTCATTAATCCAGGCAAGAGTAGAGCTATTAGGTCCTCTCTTACATCCAATCGGGTATTCTTCATATTTTGCAGTTGTTCATGATGACAGTCACATTGTAGGAGTTCTTACATCTAATATGAAATTCAATACTTTAAAATAGTTATGACATTAATAGAGGGAATAGTAATATCTACAGGCAAAATATGAACTAGTTTACATTCACTTGGAAAAAAGTATAGTAAAAGATAAATTATAGGCAGATAAGTTTAAAATGTGTGCACTGCCAGAATTAGACGTGAGAAATGCATGGGAAAGAGACAGGGGCAGCAATATGTTAGTACACAAGTAATGAAGAGAATGGGAAAGAAAGTGGAGTGAATTATATACATATGAGAAAAAAATCAAAGCTGGGAGTACATACAAGCATTTACACTACTGTTTGAGAAAGATAAATGGTCATATGTTTTACATTTTAAAGAACAACTGTGATATTCATGAAACGAAGTTCTTCAGCCTTTTATAAAAACTACAGGACATAGAATTTTGCATAGGTGACTTGTTCTGCAGGTAGACAACAGGAATGGGGAAAGAGTTTGCAAATGTTTCTGTTTTATGAATGGACACTAGTTGCATACTAGACAAATGAGGCCTTGTATTGTATTTATGATGCAATGACAAGTTACTGAACTGTGGTGCTAGGTACTGGTGTAACCAAAGATTTAGCCATAGCATATTCCAGTTAAATTATCCGTCTAGCCACAACCATCTTAAATGGGTGCATGAAACACTGACATGCTCAGAGAGACAGTTGCTATAAGTGTGACCCACACAAGCTTACTAGATGTCTATAATAATCTAGGTTTTCACTTCTTTTATCAAGATGGATTTAAATCGCAATAGAGTGGGTTTGATAGTATTAGTAATTGCTCAAGTTTAATGTTTGCATCTTGTCTAAGTATGGTTAGGAACTTCTGGGGATATGGTAGTAGTATTTTCTACCCAGCAGAGGTGGTCATTCAAAGTGTCACCAACTTGTCCACCACATTCTGATACAGTATTGCATTAACACCAAGAAAAAAAAGGAACACTTGTTAGGGAAATTTCAGACTGTTCAGTTTCTGGTGGGTCACTACAATTACTTAGAACTTCTTTTTATTACCTCTAAATCCCAGGTTTTGTGACCATCTGAACACAGAAGACATAAATCATCTATACTGTTATCTACAGAAATGGCATGTAACTAAATTTGGATTTCATCAGCATAGAAATGATATTTACTTCAGGACCACCCAGCACTGGCCCTTGTGGCTTTCCTGAGAGAAATTGTTGCAGGGAAACTTTTTATTCCAATAGTAACTGCTACCTGTTTCTCAAGCAGTTTTTAAGCCATGTCGGTGTGCTATGTGAAAGTTATCACTGTTGATTTGGTGATGGACATTCTGGTATGAATGTAAATAACTTGGAAGTAAAGTTATCAGCTCACGAAATAGTAAAGCTGTTGAGTTGTTGACAGTCTCATACATAAAAATGAAGACTAGCTACTTTTCAGATGAATCCTACTTTGAGCCAATGTACACACACACACACACACACACACACAAACACACAAACAGAAACACATACACACACACACACACACACACACACACACACACACACACACACACACACACAGCAGACAAAAGTGTAGAAGTGTGCCTGTAAGGCTATATTGTTCTAATTGAGCACGCAATTAACTGGGGCGAAGGATTGTTTTGAATGGAACCAGTGAGGGGAGAAAGGGGGTGGAAAGTGGGAGGGAAGGTTGGGGAAAGGTGGATCATGGCTTGGAGGGAGGCAGGACAGGTGCACAGGATAGGAATGCAGGAGGGAGAGACAACAATCAGGTACAGGGAATAGAAATGTGACACAGGTACCAGCGCCACAGTGAGTTTATGCAGCAAGTGATGATATTGTCTGAGAGGAGTGGGTTGGGGGACAGTGATAAACAGAGGTAGGGGAAATTGTGGAGAAAGGGGTATGGGTACAGGATAAGTGATGTTAGGGTCTTGAGGCAGGATGGAGATGCATGTGGGGAGGGGCTAGGGGAGATTGAGTCCAGCAGGATTATGAGAATGAAGGATGTGTTGGGAGGACAGCTTTTAATCTATAGTTCAGAAAAGCAGGTGTAAGGACGTAGTATCCAAATTGCATGGTCATGAACCAGCCATTGGGCTCAAGCATGTTGTACCCAGCAGCATGTTCCATTATTTAGTGGTCAGCTGTGCTATTGGTCAAAGTTACCTGCTGACTCATTTAAGTGGACAGTTGGTTAGTTTTTCATGCTGACATAAAATGTGACTTGTTGGCTAGGTAGCTAAGAAGATTTCCTTTAGGTATCCTACAAAGAGGTTGACAGAGAAGGGTGCCATACAGTCTGAAGAGTGTCCTGGCACAGGCTTATCCTATCCTATTAGAGACAGAACCACATGTGAAAGTGGGTATGTTATGTATCAACTCTGCTTTAATATCTGTACAACATTTTATGTGTTTATGACCATCAGTCAGCTGTCCACCTGAATGAATGGCCACTGAAAAACTGTGGCCAGGTTCAATGTCAACCACCCTGTGCCAGAACATTCTGTGTGCATTGCATGCTTCATATCACTGTCTGATTCACAGTCATGCCACCTGGGTCCTTCCTCCCAATCACTAGCTTTTCTGAACTACATGGATGGGAGTAATACTTGCAAAACATCTTTTCTCCCTACTTGCAGCAAATACTTTGATATGAGCACACATACATGTAGTGGAGGACAATGACCCATATTACTTAGAAAAACCATAGCTGAGGTGTGACAAAATATTTACTGTCAAGGTGAATCTTATATATGACTAAGAAAGAGGAGATTCCTGAGTTATGGTTGATTACAGAGAGTTTGAAATAAAGAATCAACATTTGGTATGAGGAGATATGGCTAAGATAGTGATGTGTGTGAAAGAATTAAACATTCTGCTTTGAGAGAGCAAGAGTGATGACATAGAAAAAAATTAATGTAATTGGCAATAGAGTATACAGATCAGAGCAAAGAGAAAAAGGGAAATGGGCTGCTGGACCAAGGCTGTCAGCAAAAGAAAATAATTCAATAATTGTAAGATCAGCATATAAAACTACAATATGTTTGAAATAATAATTATGCAGCACTTGTGATGTTTAGAGTTAGAAATTAAAAGCAGAGATAACCAAGAAGATGCATCAGTAAAGCAATTAAGGAAAAGATTAATAAACATAGTGCTACTGCTCTAAATATACATATAATCACAAGGCAAGTAGTTACAGGAGGAGTAGAAGCAACTAAAATTAAGTAAGAATGGCAGTAAAGACCTTAGATAGATTTAGAAGAACAAACATAGTTATAGAGTTAATAGAAATGCATAATAGTTTTTCAGGGAGCAGATAATATTACACTGGTTTCAGTGTTAAGTATACAGTTGATGTTGTGTATTTTTTATTTTATGTTAGTCTATTGCCTGACAATAGAAGCTATCTTTCTGCCTGCTGTAGTGTTCATTATTCTGTCATGCTGGGTCCATACATTATGAAGACTAAGAAGGTATAAGACATTGCTCAATATCTTTAGGCATTTGTATGTGAAAACTTCTCATATTGTTAACCATGTCACTGCTAAACATTTCTTGTGGCATGAGTTGTGCACCATTTTTAGATATGACACAAACATTGTAGCTATGGCCACGGTTTTTTAGTACTTGATACTTTTTGTACCACCCAATTACTCTTGCAAATGTCTGCTGTTATCACAGTTATGCCCAGCTTTTCACACAATATCTGTATGACCAGCTTGTTTTCCATTTGATACATCACTTCGCCCACTCCAAACAGATTTAGGTAATTTCTTTTTGGTACTGTGCTAGTTCAGATGTCATAACAGAGTGATCTTCTTTCTAGTCTTTGGTAGTTTCTTCATAGTCCAGCATGGAACTTCTTAAAGCAAAATTTTCCACTAAATTGTTTTCACTAATATCACATATTTTAGCTATGACTATTGCCAGTACTTTGTCTACTATAGTTCACTCAACCAGGTTGAGGACATCTTTTTTGTGGATTGAGGAACTTACCCAAAAGTGTATCAGCTCCTTATAGCTTGAATCAAGGCCTCTGTTTCCAGCATAGGCCAGGCTGGCACACTTGTTTCTGTATCATTTATGAATATCCTGTTGTTCACCTTCAGTTGTATAATTTTGTTCTGTAAAGGAACTTGTGGTGCACAATAAATGAAGCACTACCATGTGGAACATTCTTGTTGACATAATTTCTACTTGGGCTTCACTAGTGCACTCAATAAATGTCCTTCATACTTGCAGGCTACATTTAACATTCATTAGATTACATTCATCATCTTTCTGGTTTGGAACTATTAAATTTTTTTCCCGTACGTAAGGTGTTGAAGCCACAGGTAATTCACAAAACATTTGCTAAAGGCTTAACCAAGTGTGAGAGCAATTATCTGTCAGTTACATTAAATTAAGTAAAACAACCACCAGTGGGAGGTGACCATCAGTTCAGGAGTACAAATAACTGTTCACACTTAGTTGTTACAAGAGAATAAACACTGTTACAATCAGGCTGAGGAAGACAGTGTGTCCTTTTTTGTCATAATCATGTACATCAACCAAAAGGTTCAGCTTTGTAATGACATACTATATGACAATGCAAGCACTGAAAACAAGCTATTTTCACCAGCTGGCAAATTCTCACCAGTGCAGAGGTTTTTCAGCTTGTGAGGCATATACTGTTATCATCATAGAGTGCAAGAAACATTCAGATTGCTACCCTCGAATGCTTCAAATTTCAGTTTATGTGTACTGTATTAAGAGTCATTTGAAGACCACAATTTTGATTTAGACATGAATAAAATCTGCAAAAAATGTATTAGTTTATAAATAATGTAGTCTCGTCCTAGACTGGTGAGATGCACTGTGTTATATGGATTCAAACAGGCAGATAAAATTATACTAGTGTTAACAATGTCATAAATATACTTCTATGGGAAAATGTGAGATCGTTCAGATGAGAACTAAAAAAATATCAGTAAATGTTGTTTATGTGAGGAATCACAAATATTTAAAGGCCATTAATTCAGAAATGCCTCTATAGATTAAATTAAGAACAACTTAAATTAGAGCTGTCATATAGGAAATATTGTAGGAAAATGTAACCAAAGATTTGTTTTATTGGCAAAAAACTTAGAAGATGTGACTAACTTACTAAAGAGACTAAATAAACAATGCTTATCCATCCTATTCTGAAATACTGCTGCATGGTATAGGATCCTTAACACATTATGTGTGTAGTACATCAAAAATGTTCGAGGAAGGCAGCTAATATTATATTATCATGAGATGGGTAGAAAGAGTGTCATTGATATGATAAGTGAGTTCAGGTGGTAATCATTGAAACAAAAGTACTTTTCAGCACAGAAAGATTCTTTCACAGAATTTCAATCACCAGCTTGTCCTGTGATTGCCAAAATATTTTATTAGCTTCCAGCTGTGTGGAGAGAAATTACACTCATAACAAAATAAAAGAAAGCAGAGCCCACACAGAAAAATTTTTCTGTTCATTGGTCCCATATACTACTCAGGAGAGATGAATTAGTATTATATTTAACAAAATGTTTCTAATGAAGCAAATGGGTCTTTGTCCCTGGCCTGGGGTAAACATTGTATTGTTATGGGGAAAAATTCCACACAAGAAGAAATTATTATAATTGTAGTAGACTAAAGGAGAGTATTTAACAGCTACTGCCATTATTAACTTGTATAATGTTTAACTATTTCAAAAACATCACCATCATCATCCCTGTCTCCATCATCATGATTATACTAAACAACAAAACATGACACTAACTTAACACTAATTTAAATGCAAAACACTTTAACACAAAGAAATTAATAGTGTTATTATTATTTGGCTTTCTTCCTTAATAAATGTTGTATATAGCTTTGTTTTCTTCTTTTTATTGCACTCAGTATCTGTCTATGCTCTCTCACTCTTCTCAGAAAATCTTAAATTTCACCTTATCCATCCTACTTACATGTACTAATCAGAAACCTCTAGCCTTGCTAGAGGTTTCTGAGCTCCACCATCAATGTTTCAGGACTATACAGAAGGCTACTCCAAGAAAACGCTACTTACTGTTTTTCTTCAAATTTTTCTGTATTTCTGCAGAAACTCTTGTTGCTATTGCTATTTTGGTTTCAGTTTATCTGCAATCATTTTCTCTAGTTTCAATACAATGCACTATTTCCTGTAACCTGTTTTCTTCCATTGCTCAAAGAACCATATCATCCACAAATCTCAAACACCATATTTTCTCGAAAATTCCTGGCAGATTAAAACTGTGTGCCCGACCGAGACTCGAACTTGGGACCTTTGCCTTTTGCGGGCAAGTGCTCTACCATCTGAGCTACCGAAGCATGACTCACGCCCGGTCCTCACAGCTTTACTTCTGTCAGTATCTCATCTCCTACCTCCCAAACTTTTCAGAAGCTCTCCTGCGAGATGAGATACTGGCAGAAGTAAAGCTGTGAGGACCGGGCGTGAGTCGTGCTTCGGTAGCTCAGATGGTAGAGCACTTGCCCGTGAAAGGCAAAGGTCCCAAGTTTGAGTCTCGGTTGGGCACACAGTTTTAATCTGCCAGGAAGTTTCATATCAGCGCACACTCCACTGCAGAGTGAAAATCTCATTCTGGAAACATCCCCAGGCTGTGGCTAAGCCATGTCTCTGCAGTATCCTTTCTTTCAGGAGTGCTAGTTCTGCAAGGTTCACAGGAGAGCTTCTGTAAAGTTTGGGAGGTAGGAGACGAGATACTGGCAGAAGTAAGGCTGTGAGGACCGGGCATGAGTTGTGCTTCAGTAGCTCAGATGGTAGAGCACTTGCCCGCGAAAGGCAAAGGTCCTGAGTTCAAGTCTCGGTCGGGCACACAGTTTTAATCTGCCAGGAAGTTTCATATCAGCGCACACTCTGCTGCAGAGTGAAAATCTCATTCTGGAACCATATTTTCTTCCTCCAATTTTTACCCCATTGTCATGTAATAGTCATTATTCCATCATATTCTCTAAGTACAGATTGGTAAGGATAGGATTTAAGCAAAAGTATTGTTTTACTTCTTCTCCTAGTCCACTCCAATTTGTCCTTCCGCCTCTAATTCTTACTGCCACTTCCTGATTTAAATATAAAAATGTAACAAGTTTATCAGCGCCTGATTTCCCAGTCCACTCTTTATTCACTTGTTATGGTTGCCCTAAACTACTAATCAAATGCTTTTTCCCAGTATTCCTTTTCTGAGGCCCCATTATTCAATTATATCTTCCCCATATTAATAAACCTCTCCCCCGAAATGTGCAGGAGTTCTTTTGCACCTCTTGCACCTGTATTTCCTCCTGCTCCTGCTGCTGGTGAGTCTTCCATGTTGTATGGCTGTGATCCAGGAAACTTTTTGGTTCCTGGAATTTGGCCAGAGCTGCAATGGACATTTTGAGAGGTGTCCCTGTTGACACTGAGACTTGCTGACAGACATGCTAGACATCAGACAGCAATATAAATACTGTGTAAAATGGTCATAGTCAAGTTGACACGTGATCAGCAGACATAATGTCCGCCCCTGGTACTTAAGTGGTCATTGTGATGGAATGTCATACCTAATGACCTGGGTTCAATTCCTGGCTGGGTCGGAGGTTTCCTCTACTCAGGGACTGGGTGTTGTGTTGTCCTCATCATCATCATTTGATCGCCATCAACATGCAAGTCGCCGACTTGGCGTCAACTCAAAAGACTTACACCAAGCAAACGGTCTACCCGACAGGAGGCCCTAGCCACACGGCATTTCCATTTCAGCAGGGATAGTGCTTGCCAGTGATAAAACTTAACTATTGATTGTCACCTGTCAAAGATAAAAACTCATCTATCAACTCTGCAGAGCACTGTCAACATATCAATAAGTTTTATGGCCTCTCCTTTTCTGTTGAAATTATCCCTATCCTTATACATTCCCATTGCTACGCTATATAGCTGTGGATAATAATTTGTCACTCTACATAAAAGTTTGGTTTCAGGAAACTTCAATTCATGATTTCCTGACTGAAAAGCATGTTCTGCTATAGCTCAGTTTTGTGTTTTCCCTAGTTGGCAAAGTCTTTTGTGTTCTTTCAGTCTTGTTTTCCTGCTTCTTGTTCCAATGTAGACTATTCCAGAAGTATATGGCATCATGACAAGTAACAGTCAATAGTTAAGTTTTATCTCTGATGAGGATAGTCCTGCTGATCATGTGTAAATTCAACCATGCCTGTTTTACACTCTCCACTGTCTGACTCATATACATCTGGCCATGAAAGATGTGCTCCTGTGCAAGTTTTTCTCTCTTACCTTTTTCAGTCTTTTATTAATGATCTGGAATATATCTATGTCTGTATGGGAAATAACATTTCGTACATTTATACATTGTTTACCAATAAATTGGACTTGATAGGTTGCATTATGTTTCATTGGTATACATCATGCTTTATGCTTGTAACTTGTGACTTATATATATTTTTGTTGGTTACATATTGTCCCCTGTTTCTGAATTGTATTTCATCCAGTTTGCTACCAGTTGACAAATACCAACTTCCTATATAATCTTTATCAGAACTGAGGAACAGGCTGTCTTAGATGTCTTGAATAAATGAAGAAAAATTCCACATACTTTCTTTCATTTATTTGAAACCTACAAAATGAAATGTAACATATTTGCCTACCATGCAGTGGGCGCGGGTTCACTTCCTGGCTGGGTTGGAGATTTCCCCTGCTTGTGGACTGCGTGTTGTGTCGACCTAAACATCCTCTCATCATCACCGACATGCAAGTCATCCAATGTGGCATCACCTGAAATAAGACATGCAACCCAGCAGTCGAACTCCCCTTGGATGGGGCCTTCCCCCAACAATGCCACACGATCATTTCATTCCCTGGGATCTTTATTTTGCATGACTGAAGTTTTCACATGTACCATTCCACTTGCCTTCTTTGTTAGTGGCTTCGTTACTGTTCCTTCTCATTAGCTTTATTGGTATTGTATTTTTATCATATGTCTGTGAGTTGCAACTTTCATTTACTGTAGATTTCGGTTTATGATTTGATTTTTTTCATTTTTGTTGCAGAAATCTCAATATTTTTCTCAGGCTCATTAGACTCAAATAAATTCAATGTGGATTTTATCCTTTTACAGGGTGTTTGTAAAGTTTTGTGCACTATTATGTGATTGCCTAGTCTAACATACTTTTCTTTCTGTTAGCAGAAATAAATTCATGCTTGTTACTGGTGTTATTACTGGACTGTGTGTCATCTGTTAATCTTGACTGATGACTATGCTGTCTTTAGGAGCTATGAGTCTGAGTCCTTAGGTGATTCTGCTCATGGTTGTTTCAGATAATATGCTGGAATTGCCCTTCCAAGGCATTGAAGTCTTAACGACCTCCTTTGTTACACACATTGGATGACCCTTAATTGTAATAATTGTTCATGGAGTACTTAAATATTGACTGAGTCTAGTGTTAGTTTTAAAGAAAAAATACCAATCTTCTTTTTTTGATGATCTCCTTAAATCCATTTCTTGAATTTCTTCTGTCTGGAAGCCAGGTTCTCTTGTAGGTATGGAAACCCTATAGGTTGCCATGTTTCTTGCAGTATCATAGATGACAAACTGATTCATATGTAATTTTCATTTTTAATAGTCCTAGATGCCTTGCTGCCATCAATTTACACTGTTCACTCAGCAAAATACATTTCATTTGTACACGTCTCTGAAAAACTTTACATATCTCCTCCCTTCTTCCCGCCGGCCAATATACAACGAACTCGCACCCAGTTAACATCATTCCAAGGTACAACAGTAAAAATATAGTCATACTAAGATTGAAGCATAGAACATACAACATTAAATCAAAAATAACTTACAGAAAATGAAATTCATTCAACATTGCAATAGAACAATTATGATAACATATATTTACACAGACAAAACTGTATCTTTTTGTAGTACAGTAATTTTATTAAATTTGTTTTTTAATTGCAGGCATCAATTGTGTTTGCACAACATATACTACTATGCAATCAGTGTGTAAAACATTTCAAATAAGATCGAAAATTTGAGAATATACATGGTCCACACAGCTTATTGCACGTTAAAAGGTGCATGCTGAGACTTTAAGAGATTTTTTTTCACTATATTCTCAAGTCTGCATATGACCCACTTTCTAATAACCTTGAGATAAGCTTAATCCTGATCATCAGCTTTACTTAATAAAATTTATACACTGAACTTTAGTTCTCACATGAAAACTTCGTTCCTATCAAGAAGTTATACACTTATCATGTAAACATAATCCCTATGTGCAAATCAATTTTCAAGCATCTTGTAATTCCAATTTTGCCAACTCTTTGCATATACTCACTCATGGAGATTGCAATTAACATGCATGCCAATTCAAAAGGAAATCCCACATTCACCCATTAACAGTTAGATGGTATAATATTTGCCGTAGGGTAACTCATCTTCAACATTGTACAGAGAGCTGTGCAGAAATCTGCAGCCTTCATTTTCAATATACTTCCAACAGAACTGAAAATAATTGTTGACCAAACACAAGATTTTCAAATGTAAGTTAAAAAGTATCTTTTTATTGTGCTCCTTTTGTTCTGTAGTTAGGCTGCTCAGTTTAGTTTACAACCTTGCACCGTAATATTTAGCTTCTTTAATTTACTGCTCCATTTTTTTTTTCTTGTTAATTACCTTTATTTGACCAGTTCCATGAACAAGTGGGTTTTGCTCACATGGTTCTATGTAATCTGGTGAAATAAATTAAAATTATATGTTGTTATCTCACTAAACATGAGTCTGTGAGTTGACGCCAACTTATACCTAAAAACAGATCTGTACTGAAATCTGAAACACGAATACTGTCCACAGTGCCCACAGACACATTTAAGTGAATAATTCCTATGCAAAATCCATAAACAGCACCATAGTGCTGGGCACTAGAGGGTTTGGTTATTACTATTTTTTAACTTTTTATGAAAGGTGAATTTGAAAACATTGGGATCAAAATTTTGTGCTATTGTAAGGAACATCATTAAAGAACATATAAATCATGTGCTATTGAACTCACTAAAGGAGGGCCCAAAAATGACTTAGTAAGTGGTACAGTGGGAAGTTTTCTGTGCCATGTACTTCTCAGTGGTTTACAGGGTATAGATGAAAATGTAGGTTTTGATAAAGAATAATGTGTGTAAAATTATAAATAATTCAGTGACTATAAATGAAGAATACAAATTCTGAGTAGAGAGATAGTTGCCAGAATGAGAATAAATTGCAGTTTGAGAGAATGCAACTGGATAAACATGTTTTTATTAAAATGGACCTCAGTTTAACATACATCTTTGAAGAAATATGATGTGCACAAATTTGTGATAATAGAACTTGCAATATAATACCATTAACATATTGTGGCCATTGAAATGTTATTGTTGAAAAAAATTTAACTTTCAAAGCAGAAATGTGCTAACATGATTTGGTTCATATGTAGTAGCATTATTTTTATTTGATTCCATCATGAATAGAAAGCTATAAATTACATTTTAATTCTTTATACTGTGACTGAAAAGATGAAATCACTTTACTTATTCTCAATTTTTCTCTATGAGTATTCTAAAATTCCTGTATTTTGTGTAGTTTTCACATTACATTTGCAAGTACAGCCTACAGCACTATTGAACAACAATGATTTGATGAGAGACAAATTTTAATTTTATAACAACAACAAATTACCAGCTTCTGGATTTTTTCTCCATTACACATGATATGATATTTCCTTCCATTATGAGTAAAATAAAGTCTTAGCAGAGGAGATGAAATTGGTCATGGAAGTGTCATTAATTGAATCATATTCAGAACTTAAGACTTAAAGTAAGCATTGTGGATCAAATTTTATTTTAAGGATCATCCTGGTATGCAGAAATATGTGCCTGTATCAGTAAGATCATGATATACTATTTCTGAGTGAATTGTTGCTATTTGATTACAGCTATGGCTCTCCTTTCATCATAAATCATTACAAAAACATTTTGACACACTACATTTAAATTTTAGTGTCTATGTGGTGATTTTAAACACACAAACTGTTTTCAATACTGGTGAATTGTACATAGTTAGCCATCTACATTAACATTTGTGTTACCTAATTAACAATGATAGCTTAATTAACATTTACATGATATGTAAACTAGTTTTAATCCTGTAATGAAAGTAATTGTGTCTTAAATTGGTACACTGTACTTTAGAATAAAATTGTTACACTTCACATGTACAATAAAATAAATATGTTCATTTTTTCTGTTTAATTTATGAACAGGACAAAGTAAGTAACTTTCTGTTTCTCTATCTACTCTCCTCTCCCCTCCCCGCCCCTTCTCTGTCTCTGTCTCTCTCTCTCTCTCTCTCTCTCTCTCTCTCTCTCTCTCTCTCTCTCTCTCTCTCTCTTTCTCTGTCTCAGTCTCTCTGTCTATCTCATATACATACACACATATATATTTATATATATGAAATATTTTCATTTCTGTAGTTTGAAATCAGAGCATGAACTTCTTCTTTAGATGCTTGCAAACGTAACCTCTGCAGCCCATGCATTCTGGGACGGGACTGCAAACTGCAGTTAGTTTTGCCAATTCATTTTTTGTAATGCATATTCTTAGGTACTTGATACTTAGAAAACTCTTTCATTAATTAGTAATAACACACACATTAATTATTTACTCTTTAATGTTGATGAGATAGACATCATATTAGTGTGTTTTTACTTTCCATACTTGCTTTGAATTTTATTTGTGCTATCACTATAACACTGATGTAGTTCCATTTCCTGCATTTATTTTCAGTGGTGCTATACTCTTATTGAAATTTATTGTGTATATACACCCTCCACTGTATTGTACAATACATTACAATGATATCTGTGTCTATGTAATAAAAGTTAATTTTACACAGTTTGATGTATTTTCATTGTATTGACTGCTTAAAATCATGAGATAGTTCATAAACATATAATCAGGTTTGGCACTGGTACCAGGTTTTTCTTATTGTTTCATAACGCTATGAAACTGGTGTAGCATGTTAGATAGTAGCATATAGATGAACCACTGGCCACCATAAAGATGAATTTGCTGTTGGAAAGGTGCATAAATTGCTAGTAATGGTTATTTTCTAAGCCTTTCAACTTTGGGATTGAACCCATTTTTCCTGTAAAACTGTCTTTAGTCAACACTTTTTACTATACATTCAATAAAATTTGTTTTTGTTAAAAGAAGTGAACGATAGTGAAGGCAAAATTTTCCACCTGTGATATAAATAAAAAGATACTGAATAAAGACATTATGGCTATCAATCCATACATTAAAGAAAAAATTCAGATTTTTACATCCCCCCACCCCGCTCTCTCTCTCTCTCTCTCTCTCTCTCTCTCTCTCTCCCCCTCCCCCCTGCCCTCCATTTCTCTCTCTCTCTCTCTCTCTCTCTCTCTCTCTCTCTCTCTCTCTCTCTCCCTCTGCATTTCAGAAATAACTGACTTGTGCAGATTTAGACAAAAAACAGTATTGGGAATTTGATTGCAAAGTAACAAATCTTCACATCTTCACAGCTTTTTGCATGCTTCGCCATATTTTTAATATTGCTTTTTATGGTGAATTTCTGTCATCACATTTTTGAAATTTTGGATTCATTATAACATACCCAGCGTATTTGTCTCTTAATAATTATGTCACTTTTGGTGACTGTGCAATGGAAAATGTATGCAGGGTATTATAAATCCCTATTGCAAGTACTAGTATATACATGCCTTTTTAAATGAATGGAAGTGCAGCACTATTTCAAAGTGTCTTCTATGTGAAAATGGAGTTTTTTTATTCCATAAAGACATTTTCACCTCTGGGTTGACACTTACCATTAAATGGATATACATGGAACAACTCGTGGAGTTTAAATCAAGAGACTGATAAGTTTTATATAAGAATTTCCTGCCAACTTTACTGACATCTTCCAACAGGTAATCTCACTTTGGTGGAAATTGTAACAGAATTATCTTACATTATCATTTGCTGCAGCTATGAAAATGTAGGGCATAAATGTAAATAGGTTTATAACATTTGTGAAAGACAGTACCACCATTCATATTGGACATTTTCTTAAGATAAGGAATAGAGAGCAATAAATTAATTATTTCATATTATGGTCATAATAACCTTTTTACTAAATGAATATTAAGCTTCTTGAAGCAGAAAATTCTTCTTTCCTAAGATGATGAGCAGCAGCAAACAAAAGAATAAATTAGGGATAGTGGATAAAATAAATCAGATTGCCCAGATTCACATGTTATTAAAAGGCACATCAGACAAAGATGAAATTCTGTTTTATTTCAGTTTTCTTTTCACTGTATATTGTTTACCTCTACAGCATCTCTTTTGACTCAAAATAAAAACTCAGTTTCCTGGTTACATTTTCATATTAACATTTAACTACAATGACATAACCTGTCTGTCTTTTATTAGGTGTACCTTGTGTCATTTGTTACAGCACTGAAGCTACTACTGGTGCTCAGTTCATCTCATGTGTTATCAATGTTGTAGTGGGAGGAAGCATGGGCAGTGAATGTATTAGAAATTCTACAATGTAATTGACTTACGATTTTTATTTATAGTACCATCACATGACCAGTTGCACTGTTACAACTTGCGGTATGATACATAATCATTGACACAGCATTGTTAAATGTCTGTACCATGTTAATAATTATGCACAATGCAACAGCTAAAATTGGCTAACACCAAGCATGCTATAGCTATGACTTTACAGCACTAATAATCCATGTTATGGCTGCAGCAAACACAATATAG
Source organism: Schistocerca americana (assembly GCF_021461395.2). Classification (NCBI taxonomy): domain Eukaryota; kingdom Metazoa; phylum Arthropoda; class Insecta; order Orthoptera; family Acrididae; genus Schistocerca; species Schistocerca americana. Next base: position 482,561,347 of record NC_060130.1, read on the forward strand.
TCCCTCTGCCTGCTTATCTTTACTGAAACTTTGTCATAAAAAAATTCACTTTTGTATTTCTCAGTATAGACAAATACAATAAGTCCTAGCAAAGATTCCATGAGCCAATGTCCATGGAATGTTTCTGGAACCATTTTTCTCGTGTAATTTGTGAGCATTAGGTGGTAATGTATTATCTTTCTAAGTGTGCAAGTTCCATGCATAGTGGTGCTCTTGATTAACAAATGGATGCATATGATCAGGAGAAAGCTTCCTATACCTCATGATGTTGTGGGATCATAGCAAACATATCATGGGTACACTGAATGGTGATATTGTCATTGATTATTTCTTCCACTGTTTTGTCATGCTAACAATCTTTTTCCTGCATTCCAGTTTTTGATTGATGAAATTACTTCAAGAAATAATTTCATAAATTAGTATACATCAGCAGCGGTACATTGTCACCATAGTTGAGAAACTTCTACTTTGAATGAGAATTTTAACAATGTATGCCAAGGTATATACTTCCCTATAAATATGACTAAAATTCAATATAAGATTTTAGAGAGTTTTTCCCAAAGGCAAAAAGGCTTTGCAAAGTATAGACTTGCCCATATGACTGTCAGAGGTAGATATGGCAGTGCCCTAGGGAGAGATCCAATTCTTCAGATGTATTGGGGAGGCACAGTGGTGTTACTCCAGGCATCAATATGTGGGGAGCCACCACGTATGGCGTAAAGGCCTGGCTAGTTGTGGCTGGGGAAAATTTGACATCACAGCAGCATCATGGACATTCTGCATCCTCATTTGTTAACTTTCATGCAACAGTCTCATGATCCAATTTTTCAATAGGACACTGCTTGTCTATGCAAGATATCTCTCTCTATGAACTGTGTGTGTGATGTTGAGGTACTCCTGTGACTAGGAAGGTCCCCTGACCTTACACCAATAGAACATGTTTGGGACTATCTAAGAGTTTAGTTCCATCCCAGTGGCAGTCTCCAGGATTACAACAGTAGTAGTTCAGCTTTCCTAATTCAATGCTTTATGACACACTTCTGAAACAAATCGGTGAATGCATCCAGGCAACAGAAAGATGGAGCAATGTTGTAGTAATAAGTGAGCTTATGTGCCCAAGTTCTTTGTAACTTTGACTCAGTTTTGAAATCACTGAAATAATTTCACATACACTTTCAACTAATGGCGTTTCTTTACATTTTCTCCTCCGCTTCTGGGTGCTTCATTTTTTTGTCAGGCAGAGGTAATTACATAACAATTTCAAATGGTATGTTAGTAAACACAGCAATTCAAGTTCATTTAGTGTTACTGTATGTCCCTCAGCTACAGGTATGTTTATTAAATTGTGTGATGAAATGTCAGGTAGACTTTTGATTGCTGTCCACTATTCATAACATCTGTATTTACGTAACAGTGCACTTTGTTTGTCAATTTCAGTCAATTTTTTGACAAAATAATATACTTGTTTGTAAAACAACTTTATAAAATTGGGAACATTGTTTCTCAGAGAGTTATTTTCCCAGTACTTCTGCTCACAATTTTTTAAAGATTTTTAAGAAGGCTATCTTTAAGGTAACACAAACACAATTCAATATACATTATTTGTCTATCATTTGTATTCTGGCTTCAGGAAAGAGCATCAGTTAATACACATTTTATTCTTTTGTAAGTTTGACACCTACAGAGCTAAACCGTAAGGTCTTTCCCAAGATTTGTCCCATCATATTGGCTCCTTTTTCATCATGATTTATCAAATATAGTGTGTTTAACTTTGTGGCCTGTTACCCTTTCTGTCACCACACTTGACAGTTAACCTAAGGGAAGGAAGTCATATGTAGCGCATTTCTGTGAATTAATCAATTTTGTTCTGTGTGTTACCTTGTTTCGACCATTTGTGTATCAAATTTTCTGTGATGAAGATTGGATACAGGCGCATCATTTTCCTAAATTACCATGGAAAAACACATTGTGGCTGGCTAGCAAATTGGTCTAACAGCTGCACGTCTACCACGTGTATTTGATCTCTCTCTAGCAACCAAGCATGCTGAATACTAACCTATATGAGCAGGATTCATTCAAATATTTCCTCTGTTATGATATTTTGAGGTACCCAGTAACTCAAGAGATTCACAAAGAATGCTTCTAACACAGAAATGGAGAGTCAAAACAAAGTGCAGTATCAGTCTGTGAATGCCATGCAGGCTGTTGTTTAAGCATTTTGCAAATCTACTCCATCATGGGATTTTTTGTTAGTAACATGGACTCATTCAATAGCAACTGTGACATTTACCAAGTAAACACTAACCAGGAAAAGAGATTGCTCTTGGATAATACTGCCTTAACAGTTCTACAGAAATGTGTGCATTGTGCTACAAATTTCATTTTAAACAGCCTTCCATGAGAACTGAAAATTTTGAGTGATAATCCCAGTGTTTTCAAACCTAAATTGAGACACTTCTTTGTGGCATACCACTTCCATCAGTACATAAATTCCTCCCCATAATTTGCAGCATTGTGCTTTAACATTTTTATATTAAAAATTATAAATACTTTATTTAATATCTTCTATAACCTTTTTCCAGTTGTCAAATTTTCCTAGCATTTTTCTGTTTCTCATAAAGTGACTTCCTCCATGATTAATTATCTTAGGTTCATATGATCTCATGAAACCTGCTAAATTACTTTAAATCATGTGGTTTGTGATATTGTCTCCCTGAATAATAACCAGAACTTCTCTAGCCACAACTCATTATCTGGAAGCAATCATGTGACCCTGTGAACCTCGTTCGAAAATACAAAATTTGAGTGTCAATGATTCTGTTTTGATTGTTGGTTAATGCATGTTTAGGTACATAATGGTTCCACACTTTCAAGAGACATGATCTTATATACAAGCTAATGGGTTATTTAACTCTAATGAAAAACTTTCATTCTTCGCCTATAACCTCACATGCACTGTGAATGGTGACAAATGGTAAGCGAAGTTTTCACAGTGTTGTGTCACACATCAGTAGATAATTAGCTCCCAAATAAATGAATATCTTCATAGAACCTCAGTTACTACTCACCTACTACCAAAAAGAGTGATATTACACATGCTATTTTTGTTGGTTTGAGACTACACTTCCTGAGATCTGCAATTGGCCATATTGAGAGGCACAGTGAAATATACATTTTTAACATAGCCTAAGTTTATTAACCAAATATTTTTTGTTGTTACTGTGGTGCATCACCACAAAATTTTAAATATCTTATTTTGTTTCTCCTTTCTCAGATAATGGTCTTGCTGTCTTTTGTAACCTATGACTGTAAGATATGTTGTACATGTTCTAGATAGTTAAACATTATCCATCTACAACATACTATAATTATTTACTCCTTAAGTATTTACTCACTGTAATTGTAGTTTTGTAAATGCTTGGCAATGCTTGATTCTTGTTATGTACACAAATGCATAACAGTTGCTGTGTAGTTCATTATGCATTTATGCATGAGTGCTTAATGTTTTCGAACATATCTGTGATTGTTTACGAGAATGTGTTTGTAGTTTCTATACTTGCTGGGTTGAGATTAGTTTCAAATGTAATTAATATTTTCTTAAAAATACAAGCACTTTAAAATATGTGATGGAAACAGTTTTGTTATTCTTTGACACTAATAAACCTCCAGAAATATTTGCTGCCATTTAATATGAGTACCTATGCATTCACTGCAAGTAACATGTTGACTTTTCAATCTATTATGAAGCAAGGATTAGAAATATTGTTAGATTATATACTCAAATATTTTATCCATTCATTTCATTACTTTTTATTGTAGGTGAGAATGACAGGCACAATACAATCTATTGGATCATAAAAGTGAGATAAATAAGGTTGATTGCTTTTGTGGTATCATTATATCGTGTGCAGTAGATGGCAGCACCTGTAGTATTTGTGTGGCTGTGTGGCTTCTGGCATTACAGAAGAATTTTCATATGCTTATCTGTCTCTAAAATCAGCTTCCGTGGGCAAGTCTGAGAATGTTCTGTTAATTTAGCATTACATGTTAAGAAAGATATATCATCACAGCAACTCTCTTTTCATTTGATCTTCACCTCTCGCATCTTGGTGTTGCACAAAAGCAGATTTGATAGTATGATTTATAGTTAAGAGCTACCTTTTAAAATAATAGGAAAAAGCTCATAATTTTGACCCATAGAATATCAACTAGTATTACTTGATGTGAGATAATGGTCATGCAGTGCTATGAAGGTATGTAGGCATGTAAAAAAAAAAAAAATAAATAAATAAAATAAAACAAAAAATAAACATTATTGACATCTTCTGTTAAGTATTTCTAAGAGAACTGTCAGTTACCAAATCAGTATGAAAAAACAGTACTGGTGAAAATATTCTATAACCATTGCTTCTATATTCATGAGTGAGAATACTATTTCAATTCTGTCTGCCTTCCAGAGACTGGAATACTTTAAACATATCCTACATATGGAAGATATGAATTAAAGGAGGGAATGAAAAATATTTCCATTAATATTTTATTTAAAATATCATTATGACTTGCAGTTGTCATTTCCTTTTTATGTCCTGTCCTTTTGAACAATCTGTACATTTATAATGTTTGAACTTCATGAGATATTCACCACCCATGGCTTTAAATTGCTTTCTGTGTAAGAAACTAAATACTGTATTACATTTGTATAGCAACTAAATGATTAGTTTTGTTCTTTGATGCCTACAGTGCAAAACATGCCTTTCAATAACATGATTATTGGGGGGCTAATGGTGGGGAGAGGGTTTGGGGGAATGAATATCGCTTAACGAAACGAGAGTTGTGTTCCTCCACTGATAAATTGTGAAATGTGGTGTTGCTTAAAGTAGTATTTGGTAACTGTTTTGGAGTTCAGGGTAAAAAATGTGTATTAATAAATAATAAGATGCCCATTTAAAGTTAAATGATATTTATTGGATTAGACAGTAAGCTATTTGTCACTCTTATTCTTTTGTTAAAATGTGTTTGAAATACATTGCAACCTATAATGCTATATAATTATTTAAAAAAAATGTTTGAATCTGTTGGAGTAATATATTCGTTTATTTCTGAAGTCATTTTATCCAATGTAACATGATACTCCATTGGGAGGGGGGAGGGGGGGGGAGCTATAGCACACACAGCCCGTTGGACATAACACATAATTGATGGCATCCTGAGATACATGTAGTACTCTACAATTTGGTTCAAATATTCTTAAATATATTATTTAAGTTGTTGTTGTTGTGGTCTTCAGTCCAGGGACTGGTTTGATGCAGCTTTCTGTGCTACTCTGTCCTGTGCAAGCTTCTTCATCTCTAAGTAACTACTGCAACCTACAACCTTCTGAATCTGCTTAGTGTATTCATTTCTTGGTCTCCCTCTATGATTTTTAGCCTCCACACTGCCTTCCAGCACTAAATTTGTGATCCTTTGATGCCTCTGAACATCTACTACCAACCAGTCCCTTCTTCTAGTCCAGTTGTCTCACAAATTTCTCTTCTCCCCAATTCTATTCAGTACCTCCTCATTATTGACGTGATCTACCCATCTAATCTTCAGCATTCTTTTGTAGCACCACATTTCGAAAGTTCTCTTCTTGTCAAAACTATTTATCATCCATTTGTCAATTCTATACATGGCTACACTCCATACAAATACTTTCACAAAAAACGTCCTGAGACTTAAATCTATAAATGATGTTACCAAACCTCTCTTCTTCAGAAATGATTTCCTTGCCATTACCAGTCTACATTGTATATCCTCTCTACTTTGAACATCATCAGTTATTTTGCTCCTCAAATAGAAAAACTCATCTACTACTTTAAATGTCTCATTTCCTTACCTGATTCCCTCAGCACCACCTGACTTAATTCGACTATGTTCCATTACCGTCATTTTGATTTTGTTGATGTTCATCTTATATCCTCCTTTCAAGACATGGTCAATTCAACTGCTGTTTCAGGTCCTTTGCTGTCTCTGACATAATTACAATGTCTTCAGCAAGCCTCAAAGTTTTATTTCTCCTCCATGGATTTTAATTCCTACTCCAAATTTTTCTATTTTTCCCTTTACTGCTTGATCAATTTACAGATTAAATAACATCAGTAATAGGCTGCAACCCTGTCTCACACCCTTTTCAACCACTGATTCCCTTTCATGCCCCTCGACGTCCACCTGGTTTCTGCTCAAGTTGTATTTGACCCCTGCCACCTTCAGAATTTGAAAGAGAGTATTTCAGTCAACATTGTCAAAAGCTTTCTCTAAGTCTACAGATGTCAGATATGTAGGTTTGCCTTTCCTTAATCTATGTTCTAAGATAAAAATTGTAGGATCAGTATTGCCTCACATGTTCCAACATTTATATCTAATGCAAACTGATCTTCCCCAAGGTCAGCTTCTAGCAGTTTTTCCATTTGTCTTTACAGAATTTGTGTCAGTATTTTGCAGCTGTGACCTATTTAACTGATAGTTTGGTAATTTTCACACCTGTCAACACCTGCTTTCTTTGGGATTTGAATTATTACATTCCTCTTGAAATATGACGGTATTTCACCTGTCTCATACATCTTGCCCACAAGATGGTAGAGCTTTGTCATGGCTGGATCTGCCAAGGCTATCAGTAGTTGTAATGGAATGTTGTCTAATCCTGGCACCTTGTTTTGACTTGCTCTGTCAAACTCTTCATGCAGTATCTTATCTCCCATTTCATCTTCATCTACGTCCTCTTCCATCTCCATAATATTGTCCTCAAGTACATCAGCCTTGTATAGACCCTCTTTACACTCCTTCCACCTTTCTGCTTTCCCTTCTTTGCTTGGTACTGGTTTTCCACCTGAGCTCTTGATATTCATACAAGTTGTTCTCTTTTCTCCAAAGGTCTCTTTAATTTTCCTGTAGGCAGTATCTATCTTACCACTTGTGGCCAGAATCTACATCTGCCCCTGGAAATGTCTTACAATTCAAAACCTGTCTTACCATTATATAATCTGTCTGAAACCTTCCAGTGTCTCCAGGCCTCTTCCATGTATACAACCTTCTTTCATGATTCTTAAACTGAGTGTCAGCTATGATTAAGTTATGCTCTGTGCAAAATTCTACCAGGTGGCTTCCTCTTTCATTCCTTACCCCCATTTCATATTCACCTACAACTTTTCCTTCTCTTCCTTTTCCTACTATAAAATTCCAGTCCCCCGTGTCTATTAAATTTTCATTTCCCTTCACTACCTGAGTAATTTCTTTTATGTCATCATACATTTATTCAATCCCTTCAACATCTGTGGAGCTTATATACTTGTACTAATGTGGTAGGCATGGGCTTCATGTCTCTTTGTATCGCTGAGACATGCAAGCCTCCCCACCAATGGCAAGGTCCATGGTTCATGGGGGTACAGATTTAAAAGTTAAGTGTAGATTACTACTCACCTTGTAGTGAAGATACTGAGTCTATAATAGGGACTATTAGCAATTCAGCATCATTGCTATTTGGTGAGTAATAACTTGTCCTTTTCAAAATATTGTAATTATTCCATCCTGGATTTCTCATTGCTTGATTTAATAGTTAAATAATATGAAATAGTTCAAAATTATATTACACTCATAATAGCCTATTTTCTTGAAGTTTATGAAGCAACAGAAAAGGATCTACATTTTGTGTAAAAAATCAAATATTGTGTCTATGAGAACCATAGACAATACACAGTTCACTTAAATGGATTCTTAAAATTACTGTAGAATTTTAAGCAGTTTGTAATAGGTCTATAAATATCTATACAAGTAGGTTTGTGAGGAAATTCTTTAAGCTGTAGAAACTAATGTTCAATTAAAAATGGTTTCAATCTGACATTAAGAGTTGATATGGTACCTAGAAGATTTTATTTCTTGAGCAACCTGTTGTAAATCCATTTACCATAACATAAGGTTCATCTTCATCTGAGGCTAATTCTTCTTACCCAGAATGGACATTCTTTTTCTTTGCCATTTTAATAAAGTTTATTTTAATCTTTTTGGAACGAGTTTGGATTTTCAGTAAAATATTTTCTAATGAATACAACAGTCTCAAAAATATACATACAGGGGGAGATTTCCTGCTGTATCTGCCTACTGGTTTACAAGAATGCCTTTGTATTAGTCCTCCCACTATTCTTTAAGTCCTTTTCTGCATTCAGGAAAGCTCCTTACTGGATACTGCCTTATCATCCTAAATTATAATATAATATTTTAAGATAAAGTACACGAAACAAAAATAAATACTTTCCACATAGTGATTGTGAAAAGAAACTTTGAGTATACTCAGTTAATTATTTTATTATTTCTTCGCGTAAACCAAGAGTCATAACTGTAATCACTTGACATTGTGAGAACAGAGTCAGTTGAATAACTATAAAAGAAATATGCAAATATGCTGAATTCATTACACTATTCCGTAGATGATCAGAGACATTTTTGATTGAATGCCTCACTCCTTCATGTGCTGCACTAAGGTTGAGCATTGTAGTTAACATTTTTAAGACATTTTCAGTATGTGTGTCTCATCTAAGCCCGTTCTGGAGAGAAATTACAAGATTTTTATGCTGATGTTGTCTCTGGAGAAAACATTCTTATGTTTTTATAAGATATAAAGTACTGCATATACTGGTGGTTCACAAGTACTGTGTTTTTAGTCAAGTATAAAACGTTTTCTAATATTCTACCTGGACCAACCTGTAAGTGACAAAACAAAGTGGCTATGTTTATGTAGTTATGTTACTGAAAATGTATGTTCCGTAACCCTGGCAGCTGAGACATCAGTCTGCTCTTTTGGCATGTGCCTTTTTAAAACATTGGAGACAAGGCATTTAACTTTTATGTTACATGGACTGTACCCAAAAAGACAGCATTAGCCTTTTCTTGGCTTCATAAGTGTATTATAACTTTTTTTAACATCTGTCATCTGTATAAAGATAATTTATGACCCTTGGGCCATCACGAAAAGTAGAGCATAGCATGTGCCACTCCTATTGGTGGGAAAGGAATACAGTCAACATTGTGCATTATTTTCTATTTACATTCCCTTCATGCTTCATGCCATGGCTCATACGGTCACACGCAGTCCAGATCGCATCGATTGTTGTCTGCTACGCGCTTTGTATTCTTTTCTTAAGATGACCTTACAGTACAGTACAGTACCTTATTATTATTATTATTATTATTATTAGTACAGAACTGAAAAGTAGAAAATGGAGCTCTAATAAGAAATGTATTCAAAAACTGTAAATATGACTATACACCAGCTGTACAATCTATTAGTGGCACATGAAAGTTTGTTCTGGACCAGGACGTGAATGTGAATTTCCCACTTAAAGCGAGTGGTTGCCTGAACCATTTTGGCTACCCCTATATGCCTCCTGAACCAATCCAATATGTTGTGGTATTTACATCCCTCAGTACTCACACAACTTCTGTGACTCCCACACAGCAAGAAACAATGTTATTATCATCATTTTGGCCTTTCTTGGTGTGTAATACAAGGTTGCAACATTTGTATTTTTCATTGTCTGTATAGCGCTATGCAATATCCTTCACACATTTCTTCTATTTCATACAACTGTAGATCATCAGCAGTGTTAGTTCCTGCAGACATGAATCACTGAACTGACAATGGCTTTGATAAACAAAGGAGGTCTGGTAGAATGAACTTTCATTCAAAATACACTACTGGCCATTAAAATTGCTACACCAAGAAGAAATGCAGATGATAAACGGGTATTCATTGGACAAATATATTATACTAGAACTAACATGTGATTACATTTTCATGCAATTTGGGTGCATAGATCCTGAGAAATCAGTACCCAGAACAACCACCTCTGGCCGTAATAACTGCATTGATATGCCTGGGCATTGAGTCAAACAGAGCTTGGATGGCGTGTACAGGCACAGCTGCCCATGCAGCTTCAACACAATACCACAGTTCATCTAGAGTAGTGACTGGCATATTGTGACAAGCCAGTTGCTCAGCTGCCATTGACTAGACATTTTCTGTTGGTGAGAGATCTGGAGAATTTGCTGGCCAGGGCAGCAGTGAAACATTTTCTGTATCCAGAAAGGCCCGTACAGGACCTACAACTTGCGGTTGTGCATTATCCTGCTGAAATGTAGGATTTTACAGGGATCGAGTGAAAGGTAGAACCACAGGTCATAACACATCTGAAATATAACATCCACTGTTCAAAGTGCCGTCAATGCGAACAAGAGGTGACCAAGACGTGTAACCAGTGGCACCCTATACCATCACGCCTGGTGATATGACAGTATGGCAATGACAAATACACGCTTCCAATGTGCGTTCACCATGATGTTGCCAAACACGGATGCGACCATCATGATGCTGTAAACAGAACCTGGATTCATCTGAAAAAATGACGTTTTGCCATTCGTGCACCCAGGTTCGTCGTTGAGTACACCATCCCAGGTGCTCCTGTCTGTGATGCAGCGTCAAGGGTAACCGCAGCCACGGTCTCCAAGCTGATAGTCCATGCTGCTGCAAACATCATCAAACTGTTCATGCAGATGGTTGTTGTCTTTCAAATGTCCCCATCTGTTGACTCAGGGATCGAGACGTGGCTGCACAATCTGTTACAGCCATACGGATAAGATGCCTGTCATCTCGACTGCTAGTGATACGAAGCCATTGGGATCCAGCATGGCGGTCCATATTACCCTCCTGAACCCACTGATTCCATATTCTGCTAACAGTCATTGGATCTCGACCAACGCGAGCAGCAATGTCGCGATATGATAAATCGCAATCATGATAGGCTACAATCCAACCTTTATCGAAGTCGGAAATGTGATGGTACACATGTCTCCTCCTTACATGAGGCATCACAACAACATTTCACCAGGCAATGCCGGTCAACTGCTGTTTGTTGACTGGAAACATTCCTCATGCCAGCACGTTGTAGGTGTCGCCACCGGCGCCAACCTTGTGTGAATGCTCTGAAAAGCTGATCATTTGCATATCACAGCATCTTCTTCCTGTCGGTTATGTTTTGCGTCTGTAGCACGTCATCTTTGTGGTGTAGCAATTTTAATGGCCAGTAGTGTAGTTCACTTGTAAACAGATTCAATTGAAGACATTTTTCTAAATTTATTTGGCTATCCACATATGCCTCCCCAACCAGTCCAATATGTCACGGTGTCTACATCCCTTACTTCTCGCACATCTTTTGGGATTCTCACATGGGAAGAAGCAATGTTGTTATTGTTGCCGTGGCCTGTCTTGGCATGTAATACAAGGTTGCAATGTCTGTATATTTCAGTGTCCATACAGTGCTATACGATGTCCTTCAGTCATTTATTCTATTTCATATAGCTGCAGATCATTAGCAGTGTCATTTCCTGTAGACATGCATTACTGAATTGGCAGTAGCTTTGATAAACAAAGCAGGCCTATCAACATCCACTCAAAATAGTTCACTTGTAAACCAATTCAGTGGAACACATTTTCCTAAATTTATTCTGGCTACAGAAATGTCAGAATGGCCTCAGAGTAGATGGAAGTTTAGCACAGAACTAAGCAAGGCAAGAAAAGGTACAGGTAGTATTGCACTATTGTGGGGGCTGTGATGAAGGACTTTTTTTCCAAAATCATTCAAAATATTTCATACTAAGGCAGATTTAACAAAGTAATTTTCAATAAAAACCGACATTTCAAAACAGATTTATTTTCAATGCCAGCAGTTTCTAATTTGATCTCCATTTTGAAAATGAAAGATGACAAATATTTTATTGTTGTTGTGAAAACAATGTATTTTCATTTTAGTGTCAAAAAACTGGACAGTGATGTAAGTTTACGTTTATTTGCCATTTTTTAATAGAAAAAAGCCTCTATTTCAATTGCAATAAACTGACATAAGATAAATCTGCAACACAAAATTCAAAAGTCCTGTGAAAAAGCACAGTAGCACCCAGCTGAACTACATTCTAGCCCCCCAGTTCACAAAGTGTTAATTAAAAGCATGTAAAATTTGTAGTTCTGTTGGTTTCCCTTTGTCTATGTTTGTTTCAAGCAAATTCAAATATAGATGGGCATAGCTACTGATATATCCAGTTTTAAAATGCGGTCCAAAATACACATTACTTTTGAATCTAGAACACAGCTGACCCTCTTTTTTTTTTTTTTTTTTTTTTTTTCTTTCTTCAAACCACAGCAGAACTACATTTGTTAAGCTGTGTGTCACCAGTTTCCTTGAAGATGATTTTACATGAACAACTTTTTGAAGTTTGAAAACAGACAGTTTTACAGCAATTCAAGACATAGTGTTCTTGTGACAATGTTCTCAGTAGATCAGAATATTCCAGAAATTTTGTGTAAATGTGCCACACTAAGTCATTAAACTTCACTGAGTCTCTTTCATACTGAATTACTGCCATGGGTTTGAATAAACAAACTGCTGCAACTGTTGAAATTCTTTATTACAGAACATGACTGGTTTCACAAGTTAAATTTGCATCTTCAAATGCTTCACTGTATGCAAAAGGATAAAAGAACATATCAGAAATTTAGCCATGCCAAGAAACAGGCAGATAAAAGCAATTAGGTTTTTGTCTACTAACAGTCAGTCTCCAATTCTTCTAAAATATTTCAAACAGTACCCTTTTTCTCTTGGCAAAGTATTTGAAGGTTGGTGGCATCTTTAGAGACTGTGTGCCCCATTTCTAGCAAGTGAGCACTCAAAGCTGATTTTGTACTGGAATTAGCAGTATGCTCCCTAAAACTTACATTAAAACTTCTCCCATTTTGCCTATGTATTCTTTTATCCATTTGTATAGAGTGAAGCATCTGAAGATGCAAATTTAATTTGTGAAACTGTTTGTGTTCTCTAGTAAAGAATTGTAACAGTCACAGTGGTCTTGCTTATTCAGATTGCCCGACATATAAAATAGTGTTCATTGACATAAGTTTGCCATTCAACAGAAATCTAATTTTATGATGAGTAACTGTACCAGAATGATGAAAAGTAGACTCACCAGAAAAAATTAATACTAGAGTTAAATTGTTGTCTGCCATTTCCTCTATAACTGCAATATAAAATTCACACCTTTCAGTGTGGTGACCGGGACTTGGAATAAATGTGATTTGAATGCCATACAGTTGGTTTAGGCATCCTAAGTTAATTGTTTGCATGTGTTGTAGTTTTTCTAGGGCATCTTTTATAGGTTTCACTTATGCAGCACAAATTTTCATGTGATGTGCATGAATTCTCCATGCATTTCTGTTTGCAGATGTTATCATTTACTAAAAAGTTCTGGTCAGACTCATAAATTGGCTTATGTGAAAGACTTTATGAAAAAGTTGGCTAATTTCATTGCACATTAAAATTGGTCTCAAACTATGCTAATTATACAACACAAATTGCTCATTCCTGTGTCACCATTTTCCTGCAAATGAGCAGTAGTGCCACTAATGCTCAAAACTGAACTTCTACTTGAATTTTTAAGACCTTTTAATTTTTCTTGGACCATAAGCATTGGTGGTGTGTTTCTATCTCTTATGGTGTATGAGAGACAAAATTTGCGACATCTGCTCGTATTTTGAATAGCCCTGTATACTTAACATGGAACTTTCATATTGAGTTTGAACTGAGATGAATACCAAGATACTGATCATAAATGCTGTCATAGTCTTACTTACTTACTGGTCATACTGGACTTGAGAGTCCATTACCGCAGCAATGTATTTTCGCTATCTGTCTCTGTCTTGGGCTATTTCCATTCCATTCACCTTCAATACCTAGGCTCCTCAAATCAGCCTTCACATTGTCCTCCCATCTATGCCTCAGTCTTCCCACAGGACGTTTTCCTTCTAGGTGCCCTACCAGTACTCTGCACGCTGCCCTGCCCTCATCCATTTGAGCTACATGACCCGCTCATCGCAGCCTACGTTATTTAATAATACTGATTATGTTAGGGCTTGAATAGAGTTTGTGAACCTCTTCATTATGCAGTTTTCACCACTCTGCGCTATTGTCATCCCTTTTTGCTCTGAAAATTTTCCTCAAAATTTTGTTTTCAAATACTCGAAATGGCTTTTCATTTTGCACAGTGAGAGACCAAGTCTCACACCCGTACAGCATAACTGGTAGAATAATAGTTTTGTATATTCTAATCTTTAAATGCCTAGACAATATCCGTGATGAAAGTAATCGATTCAGTGAGAAGTAGCACTAATTTCCCACCTGTAATCTCTGCTTCAGTTCGGATTCAATCTTATTTCTCGATGTGATGTCCATGCCTAGATACTTAAATGTGTTCACTTTTTCAAACTGCATGTCTCCAACTCTTTAACATTTCCTGATCTACTGCTGTTGGCATTCTAGTAGTAACCAGGTATTTAGTTTTGTCTTCACTTATCCTTAGACCTACATCTTCACTAGCCTTGATTAACGCATTCACATTTGCTGTTACAGATTCTTTCCTATCGCTAATGATGTTTAGATCATCTGCATAGTCATCATCTGTAATGCTAGAACTAAATAGAATATTTACATACATCCATGTCTGAATGAACAGACACTGTTGAGAACCCACAGCTGTACAAAATATTTCAGAATTAATTTGCTGGTTGCAAATTCTGTTGACTTCAGCTGTATTGTGTATTGTTTCATTTTTCAGTAATGAAGCACTGTCACTAAAATCTAAGATACAATTGAAACCAATCTCTTTTCCATGACACAACATCCTAATTTTCCTTTTTGCTGTTAGTACATCAAAGTCTGTACTGTTGAAACTTGTTCCTTATGTGAAGAATCTCTTTAGATTGGTGTTGTTGATTCATAGTTACTTTTATATCATACTCCACATTGATCAAACCAATTTTAGTGAGGTATTTATGAGACTGTGATGGGCAAGTGTCAAATATCACATTCATCATTAAGTGTTCAGCTAACTAATCAAATTCTATGTATAAGAAGCCATTTCTATTTTTCATAAAAAGTCTGAGTTTAAGATGTTGAAACTTGTCTCAGATTTATGTTTCAAATATATTGTTAATGATACTACTAACAACCCATATCATGATACAAAAGTCTCTGTTTTTGCAGGAGTATTTATTTTCCTCTGATAAACGTGAGAAGTTAACTACTTAAAATTACCACAAGTTATTTGTACTTTCCACAGATAAAATCATGGTGGACAACAACAAATAAAGCAAATAACTAAAGAAAATGTACATGTAGCACAAAACATGTGAAGCACATGAAAACAGAGAAGTAGGTAAATGGATAACAGTGAAAGTTGTTTAGGTGAATTAAGGCTGAGCAAGTGAAAATGAGGTAGATGTAATAGAATTTCTTATCACAAATTGACACTAAATGAGTGAATAGATCAAGATGGTGGAAGTTCCATCTGTGAAGTTTGGGATTACTGGTGAGAGAAGAAGAAAACAATTTATAAACATAGAGGAGCTAGCATGAAAGGAATTGCAGTTGTATTACAGAGCATATTCATAAAATAGTATTCATGCTAACTCATGTATTTATGATAATAATGTTGATGTAAGAAGGTCACCAGAAGTTGTGTATGTGATGATCCAAGCCACATATCTGATGACTACAGAACTCAGTTCATCGAGAAGGACAGCTTCTCACCACAAGAGAAGCAACAACTAATAAAAATGTTGCTGAATAATTTATATTACTTGATACTCTGTATCACTTAATGAGTCAGCTTTGTGCTAGACTGCATACATTTTTTACAATATTCGAAAGTAATATGGAAACAATGAGAAATTTTTAAGATGTGCAATAAGTACTGTACAGAAATATATCCTGTAATTGTAAAATAAATTTATATTAGAGTAACAGATGGGTGAAATGTGTAAACGTGTAAACTGGGGTACTGTTGGTTATGACTATGCAATGACTGATAATCTCTGTATGAATTTATTAGTTGGAGTGTACTGAAGTAATAGGCCCAGTTCTCTTGTGGTGGACTAGACAGGGGCATGGTTAGTAACCCTATACAAAGTTATCGGAAGGGAAAATGACTTTAAATGAATATCACAAATTTTCTTCTTCAAAATTGATATTCATAAACTCAGAATCTTCTAACATTTTAGGAAATATCTTGTTGCACTCCTTTTACCTAGTGCAATAGCTTGCAGCCAGTGATGTGTTACTTCAAAACTTGGGAATGTCTCTGATGTAAGTCTTGATTGCAGTGTTTGTCCCTCGTGCAATATCATACACTGTAAAGTATCTTCATTCAAACAATTTTGTGGTATGTTTGTGTAAATGTGAAAGCAAACTATAGTCTAATAAAATGATGAGAAATGTTAATAGATGCCCAGGTAACTTTCATTCTCTCTTCTAAGCATCAGATTGTACCATATTTTGATAAGTGATAGTACGGATGAAAACAAGAAAAAATATATAGTAAACATTGGCTCTCAATTACATACCATAAAGCAATAAACACTTGTTTATCTTTGCTGCTGCAAACACTTAGCTGTTTTGCAACATCTTTGCTGTTACAAGCTACCGACAAAATGTCATGAAAAACTAGGTAAGCAAATAAGAATACTTTATTGTGTTACTGTGAAACAGCAGAGCTTCTAACGTAATTTGCTTGCTGTTACATACAATCTGCACTTTCAAACCATTGCCAAGGGAAGTGTTCACTGTGGTGTCCATCCAGAGTACCACGTGCTTCTGTCCAATGCCTTACAAAATCACACACTCTCTGAAAAACTCCAAGTTTGTCACACATGTGCTGGCTGGCATTGATGAAGTCTTCCTATAGCCTTTACACATCATTAATGAGTGTCACAAATACTAAAGATTTCAATAGTCCCCACAATAATAGGCTCCCATTATGCTGACAAGTGTAAAGATAAACCTACAACGTAAAAGCATTTCACAAACTTATCAAAACACAAAATAGTTCCATTATAACTAATGTATGTGCTTCACTTACCCAATATTGTGAATGCAGTTTACTTTAACAACAGTAACAGACGTTTACTCCATGCTGTCATGGACAATAACAGAGGAATGTATCTTCATTTGATGCTCACAGCTTTTAAGATTTGCATTTTAAATCCCATGTTTGTTACGTATTTTTGTCCTATAAAATTTCAGTTGATGTTTTCTTAGTCGCATGTATTATGTTAGATACCTGTTCGGTATCTTGTCTGTTCCACAATTTGTAGACTTCTCCTGACTTACTGGGTCCAAGGATTTTCCTAATGATTCTACTTTCTAGTTTATTGATATTTCCTAGTGCATCTTTCCAATCAATGACCAACATTTCTAATGCATATAAGGCTTTTACCTGATGACAGTACAGTATTGTATCACTTTTGAATTATGTGAAATATGTTTGTTATTTTAGATGTTTCCAGTCTTCCAAAATACTCTGCTAGTCTCTTGGTTTCTCTGTACATGAGCTTCTTTTTCTATCACATTTCCCTGTATCATTTTCTCAAAGATATGTTAGCTTGTGAACTCCCTTGATCTCGCCATATCATGTCATGATCTTTTTTTATGCATCTTTTTGGTTTTACATGTATTCTGTTTTCTAACAGCAAATCTGTTGTCCTTTTCAGCCTTTACTGCCAAATCATCAGCAAATTCCAGACAGCTAATCTCAAGTTCTTTGATTTTCCTTTACAGTCTGATTACTTTATAAAGTCCCTGAAACTTCATATCTTTTTTTCCCATTCCCTGACAACTTTCTCTGATAATCCATTGAATAATTGTGGTTAGATACCATCATCCTGACTCACTCATGTTCTAATCTTGAAGGATTCTGGGAACTATCCCATGAATTTTATTTTGGATTTCATGTTTGTTAGTGTCTGTTTGATAATGTCCACTGTCTTCTCATTGAAAGCCCCTTCTTTCAGTTCAATAATTAGTAATGGTCCACCGAAAGAGCCATAAGCCGTTCCAAAATCTACAAAAGTGCACATGGTCTCTCTGCTTCTCCTCACTTGGTATCTCAGGACTGTCTTTAAATTGAGAATCTTTTCAGCACCGGGTCTTCCCAATCTGAAGCCTGTTTGTTATTCTCTTATCTTGTTTTCTAGTTAGTACTGTCTTCCATTTAGTGGGCATGGTGATACAATTTTGTATGTGATGGGCAGTAACAGTCTTCCATATGCTTTGTATGATATTTGTTATTTCTCTGATGGCATTCAGCCCAGCTTACTTTAGCAATGAAGCTATGATGCCATTTCTTATGCTGCTCTTCTATTTTTTCAATTTCATGATTTGGTTCTTGATCTTCAGTCCACCTAGTGCTTTTCAGTTATCATTTCTCTTCATCACTTGGGTCCTTGGGGATCTATAAGCCAGTTCAGGACAGTTCAGGAGTTCACTGAAGTCTCACAGTTCACTTTGTTGCTGAGTACCAGTTCTCTATCCTTTTTTCTGACACACAGATTTTATGGTTTGTGTCCTATGATTAAAGTCTTAAATGTTTTATGGAAGTTTCTCATACCAGTCATCTTCTGTCTGAATTCTTTATGACATTGCCATCTCTTCCTCCCATTCATCTTTGATCCTTCCTGATTTTAATTTTGTCGTATCAAACTTTGGCATCATGTTGGTCCTCTTGTCCATTCTGTTTGATAGTGTGACTTTGATTGTGATAAAATAATGCTCAGTTTCTATGTTTGCTCCTTTTCTACCTTTTACATTAATGATTTTTCTGTTGTTCTTCTATGTAACTGCTACATGGTCAATTTGACATACTCCTAATAATCTAATCAGTGACCTCCAGTCACTATTTTCTTATCTCTTCCTCGAAGTGAGTTGACATTATTCTCATACTGTTTTGGTAACATAACACAACCAATCTCTGGCCATTCTTGTTAGTGAATCTGTACTGGATATTTTCCCTATTGTTCCTCTGAATCTGTTTGCCTAAATCTTAGTTTAAATCAACAAACAATACTTTAATATCTCCATTACGGATTTTTTTTTCTAATTCATCCAAGTACTTGTAGATTCCATCATTGTCTCCCTTGTTATATTGATTTACTGGTGCATGTATGTTGTGCACTGGTGCATGAATATGACTTATTTGCACATTTGAGCCTCATTGTCATCAGTCTGTTATTTTTTTGTTTCACTTCTGTTATTAAATGAAGGATCGTCTTGTTGACTGCAAAGGCCATCTCCAGGAGTGGAGCTTCCTTGTTTATTTTTTTGTCTGTTTTGCTCTTTAACAATCTGTAAGTAGTGAAATCACATGTGTTGTCATTTGCTATACGGATTTCTTGAATTTCCAGTATCAGGATCTTTTGTTCATCCAGCATCTTTTCTAATTCACATAGTTTTCCTACTCTGATTGGTGTATTGATGCTCAGTTTTTCCAATTTAGAGTCCAGAAAAATACTTTTAGGTAAGTCTTTCTACCAAAAATATACTTCATACTAACATACTTCTCTTTTTAGTAATTGGTTTCCTTGTTATCGCCATTCTGCACGTGATATCCCCTCCACTTCAGCAACTGTCAGTTATTTTGCTGCTCAAATAAAAGAAAACATGACATACTACCTTTATTTCTCATTTCGTGATCCTATTCTCTCAGCATTGCTTGTTTATTCCTATTTCATTCCATTACTCTTGTTTTATGTTTGTTGATGTTTAAACTTATTTAAGACAGTATCAATTCTATTCAGTTGCTCTTCCGAGTCCTTCACTGTCTCTGACAGAAATACAATGTCACTGGGAAACCTCAAATTATTTGTTTCTTATTGCTGAATTTTAATTCCCTTTCCAAATTTTTGCTTGGTCTCCTTGACAGTTTGCTCAAGGCGCAGATTGAATGTAATTGGGAATAGGCTACAAACTTGTCTCACTCCTTTCTTAACTACTACTTCTCTTGAATGTTCTTTGACTATTATAATAGCAGTCAGGTTTCCATAGAAGTTGTAAATTTCCTTTGAATCTCCGAATTTTATTCCTGATACTTTCAGAAGTTGAAACATTATATTCCATTGCCAAAAGCTTTGTCTTTAATTTTTGAATAATGACAACGTATCACATTTTTTGAATGGCACTCATTTGTAAGTTATGAAACATTTCATTAATTGTTCAGTTATTGATGTGTTAGTGGACAGTCAGTCCTGTTGTTGGTTCCTAAGATACAATTTGCCATCAAACCTCTATTACATACATAGCTGTAATAGGAGGAAATAGATGAGCTGCTCATTTGAAGGAGGGCATCAATGGACACTGAGACTGAATGTCTAATATACTTTACATATCATGCAGAGGAGCAAATATGTCGTAGTTTATACAAATTTTATGACTTTTCTTGCTGAAATGCTTTGTGTGAGAATATTACTACAACTGTCGTCAGAAAAGTATTATTTAGAAATATCCAAATTAAGATATAATGTGTGGCAGTTTTTGAAAAACTGGTGGACCAAATACAAGCAAATTGTATCTTATGTTAGTGGCAATATGTGATATGTGGAGGAACATATAATGTTCGCAATCATTCAGAATGATGCCACAAAAACTACTATTATAATGAGAGGCCAAAAAGTAAGAAAGTCCAAATGTATAAAAAGGCAATCATATACATGAAAATTTCTGAAGATAATTGTATGCTGAGATAGTGAAAACCTGTATCAGGAGCAACTTATTTGATCTATGGGTGTTTATATGTAGTACAGAGATATAAAACTTTTGTTGATCTGGAAAAAAATATGTGGTAAAAAGTATTCAAAATTGTGGTGTGTTAATTCCACTCTGACATTTATGTTTGGCTTAACAATAAAATGCTTTCCTAAGGCAGGTGATAGTTTATGTTGCATTGCATTGCATACTGAAGATCTGAATGATGTAGATCATCTTCACATATCAGGCAGGAAATGTGCTGCTTATTGTTTATTTTTTTTTTTTATACTGCATCTTAAAATTCATTAGTCTCATAGTGTTATCAATTTGAAAATATGTTTTAAGTCTATAATGATTTAAAATATACTGACAGTGTGCTAACTCATGCAGAATGGTGAAGAACCTGGAATTTGCATTGTACATGTTGTGCAGACTCAAGCATCCCATATTAAACCTTTTAATCAACTAGACTTAATCAAAAACAGATTCACAATACTGCTATGAAATTTTTCATTACTGACCATTGAGAATATGAAAACAACAGCAATCTTTGTAAACATAACAATAACATTAAAAAGTCATAAACTGTATAGCACTGAGAGACGCATTGCAACAGTTAGGGTACTGGGCTGACTTTCAACTAGAGTGGGGTTCAAATTCACAGCTCACTCACTAGACTTATGTTATTGATGGTTTTCATGAAGTGGACTGGATAAATGCTAAAAAATTCCTTCTCCTCCCTAGTTGACCTATAATTTGTGCTCCAGCACTAATGTTCATGTTATCACAGTACTGTCAGTACCTAACCTCAATTGCCTCCCTCACCAGGGGGTGACAAATCCTGCAACTATAAATATATTCAACCACTTTAATAATAATTTCGTTTTTATGTTTTGAAATAAATTTAAAAACTTTTTGCCAAAAATTTCTTCCATTCCCTGAAAGAATTCTAAACAAGTAAAGATGTGTTGTGTGTGTGTGTGTGTGTGTGTGTGTGTGTAAGAGAGAGAGAGAGAGAGAGAGAGAGAGGGAGGGAGAGAGAGAGAGAGAGAGAGAGAGAGAGAGATGGATGCACGTATTTTGGTTCATCAGTTTGGATGTTGATTAACTGTCACACAAAAATAATTATTATCAACTGCATATGATCAGCATGTAGCCACACATTCACTGTGAAAATGTGTCATATTTATAAACCAGCTTACACTTTTCACACCATAGTGAAATATTATGAACACAATACATATAACTTGAAAATAAAAAATTATGTAGTTTGATCACAAGTTGTCTCTCTGAGCATTTAATCAGTATTATATGGCGAGTTCATTATACACCATGACATACTGTTTAGTCAGCACAGAGTGCAAGACTACGAATTCTGAACAAACCTAGGGTGTAATGAACAATAAATGATGTGAATAAGTTCCATGTGAAACTTTTTGGTAGATCAAAACTATGTACATGACCTGGGCTGAAACCTGAGACCTTTGTCATTCATGGGCCAATGTTCTACTGACTGAGCTATCCGAGCATTATTCACAGCCTGCCCTGACAAGTTTACTTCTGCCAGCACGTCATCTCCACTCTGGCACATAGCATTTTACCTAACAGGAAGCTTCACATAAGCACAGGCTAAAATGAAGAGAGAAAATTCATTTTGGAAATCTTCTGATATTTCAGTCACATAGTTAAACTGAGACATACCTTAACTCTTTCATGAGCCATCAGAAACACAAAAAAAACTAGTAAAAAGTTTGTAGTTTGTTACCATATGTATCAACCAGTAAGATGCAACATATTACATTCAACTTTTCATGCTGCTTTATGCTTGACATCCATATCATGTACCTAATTTTAGCTTCACACCTGAAGGGAACAATATCTCTGTAATGGATAATTTTTGACCCCTCCCAATGAAATTTTCATCACCATAAAAATGAAATTTCTAATTTGACACCAAGTGAGAAATATTGTGCTCACTCTCTCTTCCACTAGTAGCAGCTTCTTCAACTGTTTGTTTTTATAGCAGCTCTTGAATTGTTCTTATGATGTGACAACTTTCAGAACATTTAATCAACTCAATGGCCAATGTCAAGCCATTTGTTACAGACACATGATGCAAATTATAAATATAGGCTCTAATACTGCACTCAAAGCACTGACACTTAGTTCACTGATTTAGATTTAATTTGTGACAGTATAAAGACATATTTCAAAGTTAAAATAATGTTGTATCCTAACACCAGAGTAAGGTGTTCTGTACTAATTTCTTAGACTTTGTACATATTTCCATCATGTTGTTGTTTATGACCTTTTCATTTCTCCCTATCCAATCTCGATCTGCGTAGTGTTATACTGTGCTGTGCATTCACATGGATCTGTGTTGTTTCTGTGATATGTTCCTACCCTACTTTTTAGTTTTTATTTGCATTTACACAATTGGCTCTAGATGAACATACATGGAAACAAACCAACACTGCAACTGTTGTATGAAACTATTAGCCTGACACTATGGCATTGGTTTTTCATTATAGTTCCTAACTTCCATATCAATTCGGGTTCAGGTCTCACATTACAAAGTGAGCATCATATGTTTGTAAAGTAAATATTTGTCATTGTATCTTTTGGTAATGTTAAATTTTTTCTCCATTCTTCCAGATACAACTCTCCATCCAAAACAAAAATATATAAAAATATATATCTCAAAGAAATGTTACTTACCATGCCTGCAATAATACTTAATAAATATATTGTGTTATTTCAAATTGACTGTGCAAGAAATTTCCTGAAAATGTATCCTAAATTACTATAATTATTCTCATTTTTACAGGCATTTGCATGGTTCAGTGACCTGCTTGTAGAACATGCAGAAATATTTTGGTCACTATTTGCAGTTGACATGGATCAAGTGTTGGCAGAACAGCCTCCAGATACATGGGATTCATTCCCTTTATTCCAGATACTGAATGATTATTTGAGAACTGATGGTCAGTACATGGACATTACAATATCTGTGAAGAAATATATTTTGGATTTTCAACGTTTGATGCTGTTCATAAACATATTTCTTTGCAGATAATTTAAAGAATGGAAGGTTTCATCAACATCTTCGTGATACGTTTGCCCCACTGGTTGTAAGATATGTTGACCTAATGGAATCTTCGATAGCACAGTCAATTCACAAGGGATTTGAGAAGGAAAGATGGGAAATTAAAGGGTAATATATTCTTCTAATATGTAAATGCTAACTTTTAAAATTAATTTATTGTTTCTACATACCTACAGAAGAAACCTCTATTAGTTGTTGGTAGATAATTTTCCTTAATCTGAAAGTTGTTTTGAACTTGTGTATGAGTTAATCATAAGTATGACTTTTCCTATATCACAGCTACTAGACACTTTTTTCTGCAGTTGATGTGGCTTTCAAGTTTTAATATCAGTTTAGTGTAAATTTAACAAGTAGAACACATGTTCTGTTAAAAAAATTCATACAGTGCAAAGTGTGTGGGGATGAATGTATGAGTGATAAATTGAGAGATAAAACTGCAAGAGATCTTGTGTTTGTAGTTTAATCTCATGTTAACAAAGCAAACATAGACATGTGTGTCATGATATGACCAAACAGAAATCCAGGAAAGACAGGAAGATAGCACTGAGGAGTTGTTTCAGGAACCTCACCATAGGACAGAGTGAAATGATCTATGCAAGTAAGACAATGAAAAGAATAAACTGATATGAAATAATGTCTATATCCAAAAGAGCCTCCCCCCATGAACCATGGACCTTGCCGTTGGTGGGGAGGCTTGCGTGCCTCAATGATACAGATAGCCGTACCGTAGGTGCGACTACAACGGAGGGGTATCTGTTGAGAGGCCAGACAAACGTGTGGTTCCTGAAGAGGAGCAGCAGCCTTTTCAATTGTTGCAGGGGCAACAGTTGGGATGATTGACTGATCTGGCCTTGTAACATTAACCAAAACGGCCTTGCTGTTGTGGTACTGCGAATGGCTAAAAGCAAGGGGAAACTACAGCCGTAATTTTTCCCGAGGGCAGGCAGTTTTACTGTATGGTTAAATAATGATGGCATCCTCTTGGGTAAAATATTCCGGAGGTAAAATAGTCCCCCATTCGGATCTCCGGGCGGGGACTACTCATGAGGACGTCGTTACCAGGAGAAAGAAAACTGGCATTCTGCGGATCGGAGCGTGGAATGTCAGATCCCTTAATCGGGCAGGTAGGTTAGAAAATTTAAAAAGGGAAATGGATAGGTTAAAGTTAGATATAGTGGGAATTAGTGAAGTTCGGTGGCAGGAGGAACAAGACTTCTGGTCAGGTGAATATAGGGTTATAAATACAATATCAAATAGGAGTAATGCAGGAGCAGGTTTAATAATGAATAAAAAAATAGGAGTGTGGGTAAGCTACTACAAACAGCATAGTGAACATATTATAGTGACCAAGATAGACACAAAGCCCATGCCTACTACAGTAGTACAAGTTTATATGCCAACTAGCAATGCAGATGATGAAGAAATTGAAGAAATGTATGATGAGATAAAAGAAATTATTCAGATAGTGAAGGGAGATGAAAATTTAATAATCATGGGTGACTGGAATTCGAGAGTAGGAAAAGGGAGAGGAGGAAACATAGTAGGTGAATATGGATTGGGGCTAAGAAATGAAACAGGAAGCCGTCTGTTAGAATTTTGCACAGAGCATAACTTAATCATAGCTAACACTTGGTTCAAGAATCATAAAAGAAGGTTGTATACATGGAAGAAACCTGGAGATACTAAAAGGTATCAGATAGATTATATAATGGTAAGACAGAGATTTAGGAACCAGGTTTTAAATTGTAGGGTATTTCCAGGGACGGATGGGGACTCTGACCACAATCTATTGGTTATGAACTATAGATTAAAACTGAAGAAATTGCAAAAAGGTGGGAATATATGGAGATGGGACCTGGATAAACTAACTAAACCAGAGGTTGTACAGAGTTTCAGGGAGATCATAGGGAAACAATTGACAGGAATGGGGGAGAGATTTAGGAACCAGGTTTTAAATTGTAGGATATTTCCAGGGGCAGATGGGGACTCTGACCACAATCTATTGGTTATGAACTATAGATTAAAACTGAAGAAATTGCAAAAAGGTGGGAATATATGGAGATGGGACCTGGATAAACTAACTAAACCAGAGGTTGTACAGAGTTTCAGGGAGATCATAAGGAAACAATTTACAGGAATGGGGGAAAGAAATACAGTAGAAGACGAATGGGTAGCTCTGAGGGATGAAGTAGTGAAGGCAGCAGAGGATCAAGTAGGTAAAAAGACGAGGGCTAGTAGAAATCCTTGGGTAACAGAAGAAATATTGAATTTAATTGATGAAAGGAGAGAATATAAAAATGCAGTAAATGAAGCAGGCAAAAGGGAATACAAACGTCTCAAAAATGAAAACGACAGGAAGTGCAACATGGCTAAGCAGGCATGGCTAGAGGACAAATGTAAGGATATGGAGGCTTATCTCTCTAGGGGTAAGATAAATACAGCCTTCAGGAAAATTAAAGAGACCTTTGCAGAAAAGAGAGCCACCTGTATGAATATCAAGAGCTCAGATGGAAACCCAGTTCTAAGCAAAGAGGGGAAAGCAGAAAGGTGGAAGGAGTATATAGACGGTCTACACAAGGGCGATGTTCCCTCAGACTTCAAGAAGAATATAATAATTCCAATCCCAAAGAAAGCAGGTGTTGACAGATGTGAAAATTACTGAACTATTAGTTTAATAAGTCACAGCTGCAAAATACTAATGCGAATTCTTTACAGACGAATGGAAAAACTGGTAGAAGCGGACCTCGGGTATGATCAGTTTGGATTCCGTAGAAATGTTGGAACACGTGAGGCAATACTGACCCTACGACTTATCTTAGAAAATAGATTAAGGAAAGGCAAACCTACATTTCTAGCATTTGTAGACTTAGAGAAAGCTTTTGACAATGTTGACTGGAATACTCTCTTTCAAATTCTGAAGGTGGCAGGTGTAAAATACAGGGAGCGAAAGGCTATTTACAATTTGTGCAGAAACCAGATGTCAGTTATAAGAGTTGAGGGGCATGAAAGGGAAGCAGTGGTTGGAAAGGGAGTGAGACAGGGTTGTAGCCTGTCCCCGATGTTATTCAATCTGTATATTGAGCAAGCAGTAAAGGAAACAAAAGAAAAATTTGGAGTAGGTATTAAAATCCAAAGAGAACAAATTAAAAATTTGAGGTTCGCCGATGACATTGTAATTCTGTCAGAGACAGCAAAGGCCTTTGAAGAGCAGTTGAATGGAATGGACACTTTCTTGAAAGAAGGATGTAAGATGAACATCAACAAAAGCAAAATGAGGATAATGGAATGTAGTCGAATTAAGTCGGGTGATGCTGAGGGAATTGGATTAGGAAATGAGGCACTTAAAGTAGTAAAGGAGTTTTGCTATTTGGGGGGCAAGATAACTGATGATGGTCAAACTAGAGAGGATATAAAATGTAGACTGGCAATGGCAATGAAAGCGTTTCTGAAGAAGAGACATTTGTTAACATCGAGTATAGATTTAAGTGTCAGGAAGTCGTTTCTGAAAGTATTTGTATGGAGTGTAGCCATGTATGGAAGTGAAACATGGACAATAAATAGTTTGGACAAGAAGAGAATAGAAGCTTTTGAAATGTGGTGCTACAGAAGAATGTTGAAGATTAGGTGGGTAGATCACGTAACTAATGAGGAGGTATTGAATATAATTGGGGAGAAGAGAAGTTTGATGCACAACTTGACTAGAAGAAGGAATCGGTTGGTAGGACATATCCTGAGGCATCAAGGGATCACCAATTTAGAATTGGAGGGCAGTGTGGAGGGTAAAAATCGTAGAGGAAGACCAAGAGATGAATACACTAAGCAGATTCAGAAGGATTTAGGTTGCAGTAGGTACTGGGAGATGAAGGAGCTTGCACAGGATAGATTAGCATGGAGAGCTGCATCAAACCAGTCTCAGGACTGAAGACCACAACAACAACAACAACATCGACAAGAGAACAGAAGTATCACGCAAAGCAGGAGAGGGACATAGTTAAAAGAGAAGGGGGAGAGAATTAGGTACTTATAGTTGAGAAAAAAGAAATTATGGAAGATTGTGAAAGGAAAAAAGGAGTAGTTGTTAGTAAAATGTATAGAACCAATAACTATCATTATGAAGGGGAATAATTGTTTCTTGCAACAGGTTAGCACCAATCAAATCAATATCCAGAACATTTGAGTAAATATATTTTTATCTCAATGTTAATTGTTTGGCTGTTCAAATATGTTTGATGTTTAATAAATATAACCTCCTTGTGTAAATGTTGAAGACACTGTCTTAACCACATTCAAGCTCAGTCTCACTTTCTATGTAGTAGTGCCCACAAGTCTCTCTTCCATGTACAGGGTGAGCGAGAAGTCCTCATTCTCCCTAGTATCGAATTTTAATTCATTTGATTTGTTCTAGCAGATGTACTTAACTATTAAGTGTTTAATGTAACAGCATGCTCCTCATAATGTTGTAAACACATTTCCATATACCTCCATGTTCCTTATGACATATTTTTGAGCATGTTCATTGTTATAGTACAAAATGCATGCTCAACAGCATAATGCAGTTCTTTGTTTGGAGCATGACAATACATGTGCCTTAGTGACTCCCCATAACAGGTTGTTAGGCGGGGTTAGGTCAGGACCTCTAGGTGGCCATTTTGAGGGAGTTGGTGTTGCTGATAAACCATGACCTATCCTCTAACCAGGAAATTGTTCATTTAGGAAGTCACACACTGCAAGACCATAGTGAGGAGACACCCTGCCTCATTCCAACCATGTGCCTTCTGTAAGGCCCCTTTCCTCTAGCTGAGGCATTAACCATGTTTGTAACTTGTGTAAATAATTCATGGTATTCACAGTCCCTTCAAAAAAGTATGGTCCAGGCAGACGTTTTGATGTCTTTACTGCCCATATCCCGACATAAGGTGCTTTCCTTTCTAACTTGGCTCAAATGACACTATTTCTAGCATGTGAGCTGCAATAAATGGTACATTCATCTAAAAACATAACCTTGGCATGGTTCACTGCATTTTGGAAATGGAATTAACAAAGCATGGCATGGTCAAATGCACTATTTCTGGTCTTTATCCAATAACTCATTTACAAACATTGATCGAAAAGGTCTGACCTCAAAGTCTTTTTTCATGTGATCTTCCATTGGTGCCCTTGGCACACAGAGTTCCAAAACATGTTTATGTGTTGACTTCATAGGAATTTGTTCAATCAAACCAGAGACTCTGGCATGCGTTTCTTCTCGTGTCTTCTTCCTTTCACTCTGTGGCCTGTCTTTGACACAGCCAATAGCAAAAGGACATCTTCCCCAATCCAGGAGTGCTATCTTCCATGGTGGAGCCTCATTAAACCTTTCCTGGAATTTTCCCATAATCTATCTTATTTTCTGCCCTGTGTGTTGTCATTTGTGCACATGCACACTTGTCACTAAGTGCTCCTCAGTAGTATAACTATGACCAATCATACCCACCATGGTAACATAGCTACAAATCTGCACAATGACATTTGATGCTTAACAGAGTTACAGTGACTTCTCACCCACGTTGTATTACCAACAACCTGTCTGTCAGCATTCCGTGGTATTCCAACTTTAACACAATGCTTATGCAGGAAGTAAGTTTCCATAGGGCTATAAACATGGAGAAAACCTAGCTGTCTGGCAACTTTAATTAGAATATAGAGAGCAATCACTAAGAAATTTCTGTCTATTTTCAGAAACATTATAGGCAAGTTCTTTCAGAAAGGAAGAAATGTACTGTAATCAGGAGTAACTAGAGGCCAATAAATAGCTGGAGAATTCAAACTCTGTTTGCTTCTACATTCCTTGTTATATATGTGTCATTGTTATCTTCTTTTTGTTACATTTGGTTTTTCCTCAATTCTGATATCATCAATGTTGTCTGTAATTTTCAAAATTTCATTTTTGAATGATCCTATTGCTTGCTTTACTGAGACGGAATTCCTGGTGCGCTTTTGTAATTGGCAGTACAAGATATACAGGAGAGACATTATTTTACAAAATAACTGTAACCAATAGGAAAACTTTGTTGTGTTTTCAATGTTAGACCATACACTTGATTCATAGTTGTTGTTTGGTTGCTGGTATGGATGTTCACTTTGCTGAAGACACTGTACAATGGCTTCTTTATTCTCATGAACTGTAAGTACTATTCTCAGTTTAAAGTTCCATGTTGTGCTGATCCACAGGGGACTCTTCATTTTACAATTGCATCTAGAACAGCCACTCTTTGATGTAAATGAGAGAAGAATATTGTTACCTCTACAATCCTGTAGTACTTAAGAGAAATGTAACTTATCTATTTTGACTTGTAGCTTGGACAAGAATTTAGTTAAGTAGCTATGCATAACAAAACATATAACATGAAAAATGATATTCTTTTCTTACAACTGTTTGGACACCTGCATGCATCATGTCCACATAAGACAAATTCAAACTCCCACAGTGCTTAATGCACTAAATTATTTTGGAATGAACACAGTGATTTTCCCTTACATTGTCATTGTGTCTTTCTATATACTGTCTGAAAACTGAATTAATTTGTTGCCTAATTTCTGTTTTTCCATGGACTGATAAACTGAAATAAGCATTCTTATGTTCAGCAGCTTCCTCAGGCTTTTCAACCTTCTGCATTTGATGACTTAGATCTGACATGCCAGTGCATGTCCAGCTTGTACCTTTAACCTTAGCAAGCAGCAAGCATGGAAACAAAATAGCTTGTTTTTAGAAATGCAGTAACAAATCCCACTATTTCTTTTATGCAGTATACATTTACATTATAAGACCTACAAAACATCTTACTTCAGCTTGTATGCACTTGTTTTAATATGAGCTAAGGTATTGGCCTATCAAGCTTCTTTATTTTACAATTATTTTCCAACATTAAACTTGAAGTATTTGGTTCTTAAAGATATTGAACCCTGTCCACTCACCTTGAAAAACAAATTCCCAGAACAGATGAATACCTGTATGAACACTAAAGTAGAATAAATAAATGAATACATTGTTAAGCGATTGTAAGGAAATCACTCCATTTCAATGACAACACATCTGTTAACTGCTTTGGTTGTGGGCTACAGCCTTTCAGTTTGTGTCAATCTGTGCATTTGCCTCTGAATGTGACTCGCTTTTGAGCTGGTTTTACCACCAGTGCAAATCCACGTATTACTAGCCACATTTCCTCTTGCCCCTCCCTACTGAACAAACACCCTTGAGCTTACTCACAGGGGCTAAGAAGAGAAACTGAACCTTGGCAATGCCTGAGCAATGCTTTGGTAATTATGTATGCTATGTAAATGACTTAAAAAGTTTTCGTACAGCAAAAATACTTTGCAAATGTGTATAAACTCATCTAATATGAGAAAGAAATGAAGAGTGATTTTCTAAATATTTACATTTATATTTTTCACATTCAGTTTTGTTTCCAGGGGCTCACTCAACGACTGAACACATATGATGTGCCAGTACTGACATTAGTGATGATATATAAAATGAAGCACAAAAAAGCTTCAGTATTTTTCTACTCAGGTAAAAAGTATTATGGTGGAAGAGGTGTAGCAGTTGTGGGCGAATTGATACTTGAAAAGAATACTCAAAAGAACATTCACTCTATTATAGAGCAAAATTGCAGTATTGTAGTAAACAAATCACATAGCACATGTGCAGAGGCATTGACACAAAAATGATGTATGGAACCAAATAACTACCTGCAACACTACAAAGATAAACTGCATTAAATGAAACTAATCACTCAGTTAATGTTGTGCAAAACCAATCCTATTCAGGTGTGAAGTCTCTACAGAGTCATCCAGCTCTTCAGTGTGGAGCACAGGGAAGTGAGGTTAACAGTAGTGGTGTCATTCTGTAATCAGCTACTTCGATATGTGCACTTGTGCCGTGACAGACTATAAGGCAGAGCATAACTGGATCATTTCTGTGCTATCATATTCTAACCCTTGTTGTGGTTGTATGTTGTCCTTGGAGCTCAGCAGCTGCGTAATTCATCACGTAATTTCTGTGTCGGTACCCCTAATCTCGTAAGTACTGACTAAGGTAGTGACGAACTTTAAGGACCTGCCCACAGCAGAATGCTGAGCACAGCATTAACTGTGTAAGTGTAGACCAGATGTGGCTTGAATTCAAAAAGAATAGTGCCTGGCCGAGGGTTCATCAAACCACCTTCATAATTCTCTATTATTCCAATCTTGTATACCATGTGGAAAGAACGAACGCCTATATCTTTCCATATGAGCTCTGATTTCCCTTATTTTATCATGGTGATATTTTCTCCCTATGTAGATCGGCATCTACAAAATATTTTCGCATTCGGAGGACAAAATTGGTGATTGGAATTTCGTGAGAAGGTTTCTCCGCATCAAAAAACACCTTTGTTTTAATGATGTCCACCCAAAATTCTATATCATTTAAGTGACACTCTCTCCTCTATTTTGTGATAATACAAAACATGCTGACCTTCTTTGAATTTTTTCGATGTACTCCGTCAATCCTATCTGGTATGGATCCCAAACTGTGAGGCAGTATTCTAGAAGAGGATTTACAAGAGTAGTGTAGGCAGTATCCTTAGTAGGTCTGTCACATTTTCTAAGTGTCCTGCCAATAAAACACAGTCTTTGGTTGCCTTCCTCACAACATGTATTTAGTTGAATTTACAGCCTTTACATTTGATTGATCTATCAAGAATCAAAAATCTTTATTCACCATAAATTGTTTCACAATGATATGGTTTTCGTCAATTTGATACAAGATAAAGTATATACAATGCACAGTAGTACAATGTGTAGCATTAAATAGTAGTTCTACAAAGTTTATGCAGTACATAATAATACAATAAAAAGTAACAGTTTTTAAAAGATAGTATAATAGTGTGGTAAATCAAAGTATTCTTTAGTATTATAAAAAGGTTTATAGTTATATATATATATATATATATATATATATATAAGTATTCTTTAGTATTATAAAAAGGGTGATATATATACACTCCTGGAAATGGAAAAAAGAACACATTGACACCGGTGTGTCAGACCCACCATACTTGCTCCGGACACTGCGAGAGGGCTGTACAAGCAATGATCACACGCACGGCACAGCGGACACACCAGGAACTGTGGTGTTGGCCGTCGAATGGCGCTAGCTGCGCAGCATTTGTGCACCGCCGCCGTCAGTGTCAGCCAGTTTGCCGTGGCATACGGAGCTCCATCGCAGTCTTTAACACTGGTAGCATGCCGCGACAGCGTGGATGTGAACCGTATGTGCAGTTGACGGACTTTGAGCGAGGGCGTATAGTGGGCATGCGGAAGGCCGGGTGGACATATCGCCAAATTGCTCAACACGTGGGGCGTGAGGTCTCCACAGTACATCGATGTTGTCGCCAGTGGTCGGCGGAAGGTGCACGTGCCTGTCGACCTGGGACCGGACCGCAGCGACGCACGGATGCACACCAAGACCGTAGGATCCTACGCAGTGCCGTAGGGGACCGCACCGCCACTTCCCAGCAAATTAGGGACACTGTTGCTCCTGGGGTATCGGCGAGGACCATTCGCAACCGTCTCCATGAAGCTGGGCTATGGTCCCGCACACCGTTAGGCCGTCTTCCGCTCGCGCCCCAACATCGTGCAGCCCGCCTCCAGTGGTGTCGCGACAGGCGTGAATGGAGGGACGAATGGAGACGTGTCGTCTTCAGCGATGAGAGTCGCTTCTGCCTTGGTGCCAATGATGGTCGTATGCGTGTTTGGCGCCGTGCAGGTGAGCGCCACAATCAGGACTGCATACGACCGAGGCACACAGGGCCAACACCCGGCATCATGGTGTGGGGATCGATCTCCTACACTGGCCGTACACCACTGGTGATCGTCGAGCGGACACTGAATAGTGCACGGTACATCCAAACCGTCATCGAACCCATCGTTCTACCATTCCTAGACCGACAAGGGAACTTGCTGTTCCAACAGGACAATGCACGTCCGCATGTATCCCGTGCCACCCAACGTGCTCTAGAAGGTGTAAGTCAACTACCCTGGCCAGCAAGATCTCCGGATCTGTCCCCTATTGAGCATGTTTGGGACTGGATGAAGCGTCGTCTCACGCGGTCTGCACGTCCAGCACGAACGCTGGTCCAACTGAGGCGCCAGGTGGAAATGGCATGGCAAGCCATTCCACAGGACTACATCCAGCATCTCTACGATCGTCTCCATGGGAGAATAGCAGCCTGCATTGCTGCGAAAGGTGGATATACACTGTATTAGTGCCGACATTGTGCATGCTCTGTTTCCTGTGTCTATGTGCCTGTGGTTCTGTCAGTGTGATGATGTGATGTATCTGACCACAGGAATGTGTCAATAAAGTTTCCCCTTCCTGGGACAATGAATTCACGGTGTTCTTATTTCAACTTCCAGGAGTGTGTGTACATATATATATATATATATATATATAAAAAAACAAAGATGATGTGACTTACGGAACGAAAGCGCTGGTAGGTCGATAGACACACAAACAAACACAAACATACACACAAAATTCTAGCTTTCGCAACAAACGGTTGCTTCGTCAGGAAAGAGGGAAGGAGAGGGAAAGACGAAAGGAAGTGGGTTTTAAGGGAGAGGGTAAGGAGTCATTCCAATCCCGGGAGCGGAAAGACTTACCTTAGGGGGAAAAAAGGACAGGTATACACACGCAAAGGCCTTTACAAATGTCTGCTTGTGTCTGTATGTGCTGATGGATATGTGGGTGTGTGCGAGTGTATACCTGTCCTTTTTTCCCCTAAGGTAAGTCTTTCTGCTCCCGGGATTGGAATGACTCCTTACCCTCTCCCTTAAAACCCACATCCTTTTGTCTTTCCCTCTCCTTCCCTCTTTCCTGATGAGGCAACAGTTTGTTATGAAAGCTTGAATTTCATGTGTATGTTTGTGTTTGTTTGTGTGTCTATCGACCTGCCAGCACTTTCGTTTGGTAAGTCACATCATCTGTGTTTTTAGATATATATATAGACACACACACACACACAAGAGTAAGTATCTTTAGCCTGGTGAAGAATGGACGACAATGTTCCAAATGATCTGTCTTACAAATTAAATGCAAAAATTTCTTTTGTATTTTTAAAATGTTATCAACATGGGGAGAATTTCCCCATATAATGAGGCCATACGATATATGCAATTGGAAAAGTCCAAAGTATGTCATTTGAAGGTATTCCATGCTTACCATGTCCCTCAGTTTCTAAAAGAGGTATGATACCCGAGATATCTTTTCGCAGACGTAATTGATATCTTCTTGCCAATTAAGTTTGGATTCAATGTGAATACCTAGAAGTTTCAATGATTTAGTTTAGATATCCTTTGTCATGCCTAGTATGAGCTGTTGTGTTTTAGCGGGATTACATAAGAGTTTATTAGAAGTAAACCAGTCCAAAGCTACGTCAAGAGATTCTTTTGTTATTTGACTGAGTTCAGAGATGTTCTGATGGGAGGTAAACAATGTAGTATCATCTGTGTAACGTATGACAGGATGTGGTATGTTGTGAGCCACGTCATTGATTGCAACAATGAAAAAGAAGGGTCCGAGGGTAGATCCTTGTGGAACATCTGTATCTATCTCGAGGAAGGAAGAATGGATATTCGTGACTGTTGTTCAAGTAAGAAGTGATAATGGCTAAAGTGTTCTCTTGCGACCCACAGTATTCCAATTTCTTTAGTAGGATATCAACAGGAATGCAATAAAATGCCATGCTTAAGTCACATAATACAAATGATAATTTATTTTTGTTTTCAATAGCAGATAATGTTCGATCAATGATTTCTAAAATAGCAGCAAATGTGTTTTTTTCCTTGCAAAATCCAAACTGAAAGTTACAAAGTAAGCCATGATTTTCAAAGTAGGTATTTAGCTGGTTGTGCATTAAGTGCCTCATATATTTTTGACAATATAGGCACAACTGAAAGTGGTCTTTAGCTTTCAGGCAGTTCTTTTATTCCTCTTTTTATAAACTGGGATGACTTTAGATATCTTGAGTGTATTAGGAAAAACCCCACATTCTAGCATTTATTGAAAATACTGGCTAATGGTGAGCATAGGTACCCTCCACCACTCACCGTCATGATTATATGACAGACCTGTCTGGATATCAGTTGATGTTCACATTTTGCATAATTACTTTCATTAGTCTATTGACATGGTGCTTCATAAAATTTTGTAAATTTGTGTCCATGTTCACAAATTTCAGAACATGGACAGTTGGTTATGTGTAGGTTTCTGTTGTATAGGGTGAAAATTGCTAAGAAAACTTACTTTCTAAGTAGCAGCTTCTTTGTTTTATGTGTAATTTCCATGTTGTGTTAATCCCACAGTATCATAGTCATATATTAAATAAATATGTAACATAATAAAACAATACTCACATACAAAATTCAGAAAAGGTGCTGTTGGAGAGATGGCACTTCAGTTGTAAGATTACATGGCTGCTTTGATGGTCTAGGAATTGTGTGTGACAAGGTTGGTATGAGCCATGAAACATGAGGGGCTAGGAGCAGGAATGGAAAGGGGAAGTACAAGAGTATTGTGTAGGTTGGGTGGTCCACCAAATACAATTCTGGGTGATAGGAAGGATAGTGGGGATGATATTTCTTATTTCCTGGCAAAACAAAAGGTAGTTGCAATGCTGGTAGAGACTATGATTCAGTTTCTCCAGTTACAGGTGGTACTGGGTCATGTAGGGGATGCTCCTTTGTGGCCCATCAGTGGCTGTGGTGGGAATGGTGGGTGACTTGAGTGATGTGGCATTGGTGACGTTTCTGGATCTGGCAGAGAGGGTAATTTACTTTGATAAGCCAGAACATTATGACCACCCAGCTAATAGCTTGTATGCCCACCTTTGCCATGGATAACAATGGTGATGCAACATGGCATGGAAGCAATGAGGCACTGGTACGCCACTGGATGGAGTTGGCAACACAATTGCACACACAAGTCCCCTATTCCTGTAAATTGAAGGGAGGGGGCAATGAGCACTGATGCCACATTCAGTCACATCCCAGGTGTGTTCCATTGGGTTCAGATCTGGCAAGCTGGGTGGCCAGCATATCAACTGGAACTTGGTGCTGTGTTCTTTGAACCACTCCATCATACTCCTGGCCTTGTGACATGGTAGATTACCTTGCTGAAAAATGCTACTGCCCTCACATGATCATCATAAAGGGGTGTATGTGGTCTGAAACCAAAAACCAGTGTACAATACTCCTTGGTCATTATTGTGCCATGAACAAGCTCCATGGGACCCATGGATGCCCACATTAATGTTCTCTAGAGCATAATGGAGCTGCCACCAGCTTGTCTCCATTCCACAGTATAGATGTTAAGGAGCTGTTTCCCTGGAAAACAATGGATTCATAGCCTCCCATCAGCTTGAGTAAGATATTGGGATTTATCAGACCATGCAATGCTCTGCCCTTGAGCTGATGTCCAGTGCTGATTGTCACATGCCCATTTCAGTTTTAGTTTCTGATGTTGTGGTTTTAACATTGGCACATGCATGGCACATTGACTGCTGAGGCTCAGAATTAGTAGTGTTCAGTGTGCTGTGTGTTCAGACACACTTGTACTCTGCCCAGCATTAAGATCTGATGTTGGTTCCATCATAGTTCATTGCCTGTCCTGTTTTACCAGTCTTCCCAGCCAACAACGTTCATCTTCTGTAATGAGGGGTGGCTGCCCAGTCCCACAACATCTGGATGTGGTTTCACCTCAGTTTTTTCATATGTTGAAGACACTCACCACAGCACTCCTCAAACACCTAACAAGTTATGCAACTTTCAAAATGCCCGTGCCAAGGCTCTGGGACATCACAATCTGCCCTCTGTCAAAATCAAATAGAGAGTGTGCCTTCCCAATTCTACACACAGACTGCATGCTGTCTGATAACACATGCACCATGCATGTGTCTGACTAATGGTCATTCCGTGCCAGGTGATGCTGCTATTGCCTGAATCGGTTTATATTGATAGTAAGATGGTGGTCACAATGTTCTGGCTGTTAAGTGTACGTCTGCAAAAATCTCAGCAAGACTCTTAGCATATTTGGGGAGATCCTGCTGATCACTGCAGATGTAATGACCATGGGTGTCTAATCTGTATGGATGGGACTGCTTTGTGTAGAATAGGTAACAGATGTTGAAATGGAGGTTTTTCCATAGCTTGTGGGTTTGATGTGGATGAAGGTACCAATTTATTCATCCATGACATCAGTGTCTTTATTGAGAAAGGTGGCTTGTTAGGCAGAGTAGGACAAGGTGAAACAAATGGGGGAGAAAATGTTGAGGTTCTGGATGAATGTAGATAGGGTGTCCTCACACTTGGTATAGGTCATATATATATATATATATATATATATATGTCATCAATGAATCTGAAACAGATGAGGTGTTAGGGATTCTGGGTGACAAGGAAAGATTTCTCTAGATTGTCCAGGAATAGATTGTTTTAAGATGTTGTCATGGAGGTGCTCATTTTGATTCCTTCCACCAACACTTGCTTTACTGAACTGCATGGGGGGGGGGGGGGGGGGGGGGGAGTCTGCCTACAACATATCCTTTGTTCCCACAAACCTTGTGTTGTGGCCTTAACCTTTGCTAGTCCCTGTCCTCCATATGCTTTCATCACCTGTCCTACTCACATCCCAGCCTCAATTGTGCCTTTTGTTCCCCCACTGTACCTACATAGCACTTCCCATTCACTCTCCTCTCCTCTCCTCTCCTCTCCTCTCCTCTCCTCTCCTCTCCTCTCCTCTCCTCTTCTCTTCTCTTCTCTCCTCTCCTCTCCTCTCCTCTCCTCTATGTACGAATGTTTGTGTGTAAGTTTCATTGTCAGATAATGGATTTATCAAATGTCTGAGAAACATCCAAGATTCCCTTTTAAGTGTGCCTGTCCACTGCCAAGTGCCTCCTTTATGTAGTGAGTAGTAACCTGTGTTAATTCATATTGTTCTTCCATCAAAGATTTTCCATTATTTTGTAATTACATAACTCCACCTGAAATATAAGATATTGAAAAAAGTATTCCATACTATGATAGATGGTAGTATGGACCTAATAAGACAAAAAAGAGCTGTGAGAATTTGTTCATCTTCTCTGCTGTGAAACACATCTGTTCTGCTGCAAGCTCTTTGCTATTTCAAACAACCTACAACTTGCAGTAAATGAATGAGGACACATTTCTCTGTTATTTGCACATAGATACAGCATGCAGTGAACATCTGTTATGATTGTTACTGTGAACATACATTAATTTTGATGGAACTACTTTATGTTATGGTAAATTTGTGAAATGCTTTTAGATTATTGTTTCAGCTTTGTACTTACCAGCATATGGAAGCCTATTATTACACATGGAAAACAGCAGACATGGTCTTCTATTATTGTCTGAAAAGTGGATTCAATCATCAAGCTTATGTTGTGTGTGCTGAAACATACGCAGAAGCACTGCAGTTTCACAGTAACAGAATAATGTATTCTACATTGTTTACTAATTTGATTAGTGCATTCTACAGGTAATTTGTAATAACAATGAACTTCACAGTAATGAAGATGAACAAATGCTCATAGCTTTTGAGGCACGTGTTTTTGAGCCCATCTCCACTGGATATTTTTTCTTGTTTTGGTAAATACTACAACCCTCAAAAATATGGAACACTTTTTTAACAGTCTGTAGTTTATGTGGTTGTTATTATTAATTTTTCTCTTGGTGGTAGAATAAAGTGTAAGGGCTGTTGTTCTTTCCAGGAATGGATGTGCTACTTCAGAAGATTTGTTTTGGAAACTAGATGCCCTTCAATCTTTTATAAGAGATCTCCACTGGCCTGATACAGAGTTCAGACAACATTTAGAACAAAGGTTGAAGCTTATGGCATGTGATATGATAGAATCATGTATCCAAAGGTAAGGAATAAGTTACTTAATTTGTTTTCTAGTTATGTCAGACTAAATAAACTTGTAAGAATGTAATGCATGTTTTTTTTTCATTTGGTGATTCTAATTGCATTAAATACATTAAGAAAATTACAGATTCAATTGCCATCAGACATCAAGAAGAATACTGTGATCCCAGTGTTAAATATGGTAGAAGCTGAGAGATGATGGTGTTACTGAAAATGTTGTGTTGTAAGAACAGTGTTAGGTATGACGGTTAAAAACAGCTGGACATGAGTGAGGAATGACTCATAGGCAGACATGTGCATAGTGTAAGTAGTATCATTGAGTGCACTGTCCATGTGCAGTATGGGGAAGGTGTGCAATCTGTCTGAGTTTGCCTGAGGTCAGATTGTTATTGCCAGAGGATTGGCATGAGCATTTCAGAAAATCCATGACTTGTCAGGTGTTCAAGGAGTACTTTGGTGAGTGTCTTCAACATGTGGAGAAACCAAGGTGTAACCACATCCAGACATCATGGGGTTGAGTCATCGCCCTTCACTACAGATGTTGGACTTCGTAGGCTGGGCAGACTAATAAAACAGGACAGGTGGTGAACTGTGTGAAACTAACAACAGACTATAATACTGGGTAGAGCAGAACTGTGTCTGAACACATAGTACAGTGCACATTCATACTAATGGGCCTTCACAGCCAATGACCCATACATGTGCCAATGTTAATAGCACAACATCAGCAATTACAACTGAGAAGAACATGTAATTATTGACTCTGGACATTGGCACAGTGGCAGAGTGTAGCATGGTTTGATGAATCCCATTACCTTCTTGATCATGCCAATCGCAGGGAATGAATTTGTTGTCTTCCAGGCGAACAGCTCCTTGACACCTGTACTGTGGGACACAGACAAGCTGGTGGTGGTTGCATTATGCTCTGGGTATCATTCATGTAGGCATCTGTGGGTCCAGTGGAGACTCAAAGTAATTCAGAGACAGGCTGCTAGTTTTGTTATCAGTAGCTTCAATCAACATGTATTATGTGGATGCTTTATGAAATAAAATGGGAATATGTGGTGGGAAGAAGATGTTCTTTTTCACAAAATACTGCTGAGAAAATTTAGATAATCATCATTTGAAGCTACTGCAGAAAGATTTTACAGCCACCGATGTACATTTTGTGCAAGGACCGCATAGATAATATAAGAGAAATTAGTGCTCAATCCGAGGCACATAGATAGTTGTTTTTCCCTTGCTCTATTTGCAAGTGGAACAGGAACGGAAATGAATAGCAGTGGTACAATTTGAGTTTTACAAGAGTGACACTTTTTAAATTGATACTGATTTCTGGACAGAAGCTTTCAGTCTCAAGGAAATTTATCACATTCACTCTCTGAATTTGTTCAAGAATTTTATAATTATATAGGCCCATTCTTTTACCTTCATATAAATGGGAGTCACCTGAACTTTTTTCCTGTTGACTGCAATTCTGTAGCCGGCCATGGTGGCCAAGTGGTTTTAGGCGCTACAGTCTGGAACCGCACGAGCGCTACGGTCGCAGGTTCGAATCCTGCCTCGGGCATGGATTTCTGTGATGTCCTTAGGTTAGTTAGGTTTAAGTAGTTCTAAGTTGTAGGGGACTGATGACCTCAGAAGTTAAGTCCCATAGTGCTCAGAGCCATTTGAACCATTTTTTTGCAATTCTGCCCTGGGTGAGAGGTTCACAATAAATGCGAGCTAAGTAAGGGGCTAATTCTGCAGCTCTGTAACCAAACTGGTATTCAGTCCCGACTGGATGACTTATTTGTTTTTAACACATTCTGTTGCTTCTCTATTCCAGGGATGCCTACTACTATGTCCTCCATATGAGAGTCTGTGTGGTGGTATAACAACAGCATGTTTGTAAGATACTCCTGTGTGAAGGAATTCTTATATACAAAATTTTAAATCTTAGCTTTCCTTTTGCTGCCTTTTATTGCCACCACACCATACTGGTCAACAAGTGACTGGATAGCTGGATAGAAGCCTTCGATCTGCTTAGCAATTTTATATAGGACCAGATTTTTCTTTGGTTCTTGGGATGACCTTTCACTAAGTTATAGCTGAAGTTGTTGTATGTTTTTTGCATCAATCTCCTTAAAGACTCACAAATTTCTATTAGCTTTTACCTGTTGACATTTACACTTTTTATTAACTGAAAGAGAGACAATCTCTGCCTCCTCAACACTATCTGAATTTTATTACTAGAAAGATAGATCCCTTATCATTTAGCTACAAAATAGCAGGTTAGCAACTGGAAGCAGTTAATTCCATAAATTATCTGGGAGTACGCATTAGGAGTGATTTAAAATGGAATGATCATATAAAGTTGATTGTCGGTAAAGCAGATGCCAGACTGAGATTCATTGGAAGAATCCTAAGGAAATGCAATCCGAAAACAAAGGAAGTAGGTTACAGTATGCTTGTTCGCCCACTGCTTGAATACTGCTCAGCAGTGTGGGATCCGTACCAGATAGGGTTGATAGAAGAGATAGAGAAGATCCAACAGAGAGCAGCGCGCTTCGTTACAGGATCATTTAGTAATCGTGAAAGCATTACGGAGATGATAGATAAACTCCAGTGGAAGAC
Organism: Schistocerca americana; assembly: GCF_021461395.2. Taxonomy (NCBI): domain Eukaryota; kingdom Metazoa; phylum Arthropoda; class Insecta; order Orthoptera; family Acrididae; genus Schistocerca; species Schistocerca americana. The sequence continues at coordinate 482,603,681 of NC_060130.1, forward strand.
TGTGCAGGAGAGGCGCCCAGTAGCTTGGTACAGGCTTTTGTTGAAGTTTCGAGAACATAACTTCACCGAAGAATCAAGCAGTATATTGCTCCCTCCTACGTATATCTCGCGAAGAGACGATTAGGATAAAATCAGAGAGATTAGAGCACACACAGAAGCATACCAACAATCCTTCTATCCATGAACAATACGAGACTGGAATAGAACGGAGAACCGATAGAGGTACTCAGGGTACCCTCCGCCACACACCGTCAGGTGGCTTGCGGAGTATGGATGTAGATGTAGATATGTGACCATTTATTTAATAACTGTTTATACTATAAAATAATCATAGGAAGAAGATTTGTGAAGATGAGCATCCACAGACCATAATAGTTACAAAACAATTCAGTAATCAGTGCAGTGTCCCTAAACATATTAGTCTACAAGAAACCAAATCTCGAAAATTTGACAAAATATTTCTTTATGATTGTAGGTAATACATGTTTTATTTAGTGTCCATAGCTTGTACTATGTGTTAAATATATTATAACAACTTAACACTAGAACTGCCGGAACAAGTACTATACTTAGAATCACCGATGTGGTCAAAGTGACCACTTTCTTTGTAAGTACATGCTGTGCTGTTTAATGTAAATATTAATGACCTTGATAACAATGTATCACTTTAATTATGTTTAGTAACAGTATCATTGTGTTTTACAACAACAATGGTAACATAATATTACTAATATTAAAGAACATAGTTCACAATATTTATCTGCAACCATACTAATTGTATTGCAGTAGTTTTAAAATTAATAGAAATTAATCTTGCTGGAGAAACTAAGTACCCATGAATATGTTAAGAGAAAGACCAATCATAAAATATGACCATGTATAGTACCTAATCCTACTTACAAGCATTACGAACTACTGTCTTTATTACTTTATATGTACATGGCCCACAAACATATCTCTTGCATTTACTGCACACTTCATTTGTCTTTTTTCTGCATTTCCTCATTTGGCTTAGTTTTCTTACTTTCGCAGGAATTTCCACTTCTTCTCTTTCTTCCCTTTTCTTCTTTTTCTTTTCCATCCCTTGGCATCCTTTCCTGATTTCTGGTTTCTATATAGGCTCTACGTAATTCTTCTGCTAGATTTAGGATGAAATTCCTCCTCCTTATTTTGATCCCTGTCACTAGCTTGAAAATGATCCATGCGTTGGTGGCTGCTAAATCAAGGATATTGTGAAATACATGTACAGACCCTCGACGAGTAGCAGAGTGGACAGAATATTTCCTCATCATCTGGTCGAAGACATCTACAGCAAATTTTGTGCTGTTGTAGAAGCTCACTGTTTCGAGAAGGTGTTTCGAATTATTTTATATTTCAACGACTGTGTGCATGTTGCTATAGAGAAGAACATTTTTGTTCTTTTTCCTTTGGTAAACAGTCAGAGTACCACCTTCCCTTTTCAAGAAAACAGACGTATAAAGAGGAGTTTTCATTTTTTTTATAGTGTTCGGAATTTCTTTTCTTGCACAGTTGATAGTGCTGACAAGACTAGTTTTCTCTTCTTCCAGTCTCTCCCCAAGTGTGACCGTAGTCAAAAAATTATCAGTAGCCACATTTCACCCCCTATTGCGATATGGAGCTACCAACTTCATTACTACTTGTACTGGAAGTTTCCCATTAGGTGCCCTCTGTTCGCTCTTTCCTACATAAGGCAACCCATTACAAAGATATTTTGTTTCTACATCTGCTAGAAGCCAGAATTTGATTCTGAATTTATCAGGCTTATTCGGCATATATTGCAAATACGGATACCAGGTTCTGCTGGGGAAAAGTTGTTCGCCCACAGTTTGCTACAGTCCACTCCGTGATCCTGTCCTTCCCCAGGAGTTTTGAGCCAGGTTCTGGAAGTGAACCCTTACTTCGTTTTCCTCTTCTACATAGATTCTGTATTGGTCCACTTACAGGAGGTGCAGTTCTTTTGTTACCCAGGGTAGGTCGTTCTCTAGCATTGTTTATATTACTGCTTGGTCCTGGTTCAGCAACTGCGTGAGGAAAGAGACAATTAGAAAGCTACAACTCATTATAAAAATGACATACCACACAATAAAATAGCAGTAACAGAAGTAGCAGTAGAAGTGTCAGCTCTATTATAATAGTGATCATTATTCATGTAGTAACAATAATAACAATAATAATAATAATAATAATAACAATATAAGTGAATGTAAATTACCTTCATCTTCAGTCTCGGAGCTGTCACTCTCTACATTAGCGACAGGTTGGTAATCTCCATCTGTAGAATCTTCCACAAGGTCCTCAACTTCAGGATCATTTTCAGCTTCTGATTCATACAAAAGTCTGACAATTTCTTCATCTGAAAGTGGCCGTGGCCGTGGTTTGTATCACTGTGACATCTGAGCCATGTCTACTGCTCTGAGACCAGTACTCAAATAATCAGTCTTGTTTATGCAAAACCCAATGGCAAACAATAAATGAAATATTGCATTGTTGAGCTTTTAAATTCAAACAGTGCGAATAAACTTCAGCAACCAACATATTTAGTACATTGTTGACAAGTGCTAAGAATAAATCCGGGGAGTGATGCACAACGATATTTAAATAATCTGTTTCAAATATACATGTAATGTGATCAAAGTGACCACTTGGCAGTTTTAAGTATAAGTGGTCATTCAAAGAAAACTAATGAAGATAAAATAAATATTGGACTATTTATATGATCTACATAAACATTTAGGAAAAGTCAGTAACTCACAACAGCATAGATTAGAAATTGACCGAATAATAACACGTTAAAATATAAAAAGTGATCAAATTGACCACTCGGCGGTCGTAGTGTTAAATGCTTTTACTTACTGTATTGTGGTACACTTACAGGGAAACAGAAGATGGTAGTGGATGAATCACAATGTAACTGCTGGTCACCATACAGTAAACACATTTGAATTTAAACATTATGTGGGATCTAGTTTTTAATTCTGAGTTTATAATGACATACAGTTATACACTGGTGTGCACAACCTAAGGTCAATAGTAACTTTCAAATGATGTGTCACTAACAAGTAACACAGCTTGATTAAACTTGCAGTAGAAATAGAAAGAACTGATACAGTATAGTACAGAAGGTAATTGGAGGAAATACACAATGATATCCACAGAAAAGATAATTTATTCAAAGACAGTAATTACACTGAAGTGACTACAATTTATGATGGTCCTGTTGACAATTCAAAAGGTGGGTCATGGTTGTTAATAGGTTGTGTGATGATCAGAGACAGTAGTACATGCTCTGCAATGTGATCACTTGTTAGTCACAAGGTTGGTAAGCAGTTCTTGTAGTAGGGCTTTCCATTCTTTCACCAGCATCATTGATAAACCCTGGATGGTCACTGGTACATATAAATGTGCTGCAGTATGTATCTGGGATTTAAGTCAGGGGAACAGGCAGACCAGTCTACCTGCATAATGTCCTCTGGTTCCAAGAGCTCCTACAGCTGCACTGTTATGTGGCCATGCACTGTCATCCATAAAAATGATGTCAGGGCTGAATGCATCCCTAAAAAGACACACATGGGGAAGGAGCACAGATCACAATAATGCTGATTGATGAATGTACCATGCTGAAAGGTTTGGAAGCCAGTGCACCCATGCAACATTTTGCTTCCACACACCATAATGCCTGAATCAATGAAATGATGTTAAACAGTGTTCCTGGGTGCATTACATGTTCTCATCTTTCACCACCTAATGTACCAAGGAACTTGTCAAATATTATTGTTTTTGTTAGTTAGTAGTTAATTTCAAGTTTCATGGATCATTTTGCATGATGCATCTGTAGGCTAAATGGTTTGTGAAAACAGTAGTCTTATGTTACAAAACATTATACTTTATTTTTTCAGATCCAGAAATAATAGCTAGTGCTTTTAATTCAGAGATGTAATAATGCTTGTCATGGGTATATAAGGATCTCCTAGCAAATATTATGGTTTTATATGGTACATTCTCTTTCAACCAATGAAACTCTACCACCCCAGACCAAAACAATTTTCTCTTTTGACATACTGAAAGCTGAAGCAAAATTTGGGTGCTTCTGCACATTGCTGTCCAATAACTGCTTTTTTAAGTCATTAAAATCATTTTCACATTCCTCAGTCCATGACTGTAGAACATTGTTTTTCAACAAATTATTCAAGCATGGTGCATTATATGATTGACCTGAAAAAAAAAAAACTAAGATACAACTGAAATATAACTTTTAACAGCCTCTTGTTCTTTTGAGAAGGAAAATTTTCCTTATCTTTTAATGTCCCTGAATTTGGGTGTATTCCTTTTAAAGCTGTTTTTATTGGGTCACTACCTTTTCTGTCTCTTTGTGTGTTTGGTATAAATTCAACATTTGATTTTAAACTAATGTCTTGTTGAGCTACAGACTGGGAACTTCCATCATAGCTCAGAACTGGATGACAATGCAATATTAACTTTGTTATCTGGAGTGTAGTGAAGGGTACTTTGTTTACCATTAAATTCCCCTTTTTTCTGTTCAGTCACAAATAGTTTACAGAGAGAATGATTATTGATGAGTCTCCATGTGAGCTTGAATCTCATGTTATTTTTGTGAGATATATAGAAGAGTAATAAAATAATAATACTGAAGAGTGATATTATAGAGTTAAATAGACCAGATTTTTATGACCAATGATTTCATGTAAAAAATAATTTACCCACTTTTAGTAAAACAGAAGCCATTACTTCTAATATTATAAATTCATTTGCAACTAACTTTACTTAGCACCCAAAAGAGCTTCTGTTAATAAACTATTTAACAAAAGTTTCAGTCTAGAATGTTTCCCTCAAAATCCAAGATATGAGAATTAGTACAACATCAATGTGTTTACAAAATTTCTGTCTACAATATTATAAAACCAGATTTTAGTTACATAACATGCTACAAAAATGGGTGTGATCTTGCAATTTGATCTTAATTGTATAATAACCTTTGAACAATCAATTTTAATAAACTAATTCTCTGAATCAGGAGCAATTGGTCGACATAACTCGTTAGGCTGTTAGTCCCTAAGCTTCAATTTGACACATGTATTTCTGCATAGCAGTGAAATTATAGTATAGTCAAATCTTGATATCTCCTGAACTAATTAACTCTGAGTAAAATGAACAGCATAACAATGTTCAGGACTAGAGAAATTATACCTGTATTAATAAGAAATTGAAATACTTTATGAAGTGGAAAATTAGGCAGACACATACACACATATGGTGCAATCATTATTTTGCATTTCTAATAGTGAAATAATGGAGAATGTCTATAGCATGTTAATGGGTGAATGAAACAAGTTACACTACAAGTTATTCAGTTTGCTTTATTGGTGGTGTTATTAGGAGAAGATAAATTTCATCATCTGAAAGTTTTAGTATGATATCCTAATTTCACTAATACCTTAACTCTGTCTCCCTTACAAAAAGTTTCAAAGTGTAGGTTGTTTTAAAAATGAGAGCCATTGTGATTTTCAAACTGAAATGCTTATTCCGTCACACTGAGGAAATAATTTACATCAGAATTTATCCACTCTTAGCTTCTATATGCCCATGTAGTTTCACCAACTTTTTGTAAGTGAATGTCACTAATTGGTTGTGAAACAACATGGGTTATAAGCACTTGATATGATTATTATTGCCGAACATCATGTGAAAATATTGTGTTAACTTCTTAATATCCACATATTTGGTTGTTGTAGACTGTGGATTGGTGTACATAAGTCAGATTTTAGCTGATGTTGGCATAACAATCTGCAAACTGCTAACTAGTAATCCTAAATTTGAGTCTTGTTTTGGACCTGTATCCGAAGCAATGCCTCAACTAAAAAGCAAATGATTTGTTTCCCTAACATCCATTATTATAACAAATTTTCATTTTAGTGTGTCGCATAAACTGTGCAAAATTTAAATTTATTACTATACAGAAGCAATTTGTGTAATTCTCTCAGTGCTTTTGCTAAGAAGATGACGTCTAAAACATAACAGAAAATGTACTGTGAAACATTCTGAGTGTTACATTAAAACTGTTAATTGTTTTCAAGATATAAGTAACAGAAATTTGCCAAGAGTACATCTCTGATACAGTACTTGCAATAAATTAGCAGTGTCAGTGGTAGTAGATAACGTGATATGAAAATACAATGAATACTGTGTGTGTCATATAAAGGTAAAGTAATGCATCTGTTGATTGGCTTAACCATCCTCTTCACAGCATCTGTTTGAATACTGCTTTTGTTCTCTATGCAATGGAAATTAGTTTTACACCATGCTAAAATATATTATCACTAACTATGTGGATGCATTAACAATTAATGTTATTCCTGAGTATGTTAGCACCTGTAACCCCACCAAATGTTCAGGAAATCATTTAATTTTAACTCAAACTTTTCTATTGCCTACATACAAATCTCATTTTGCATTATAATATGCTTCAGTTCATAGAGGGAAATAGCGATACATTTGGCTTAAAAGCTGCCAATGTTCAAAAATTATCAGTAAGCTTATTTTAAAGTCATTTGTTTAAATATTTGTAAAACATTGCACCAGCCACAATGCAGCACCACTGTGAGCGCAGTTTGCAGTTATGGGATGCATTAGTTGATGTTTGCAAGCAGCTGGAAATCACCATGATCACTGTCAATCAATTAGAAGTCTATATGAACAGGCATGTTGGGACAGCTCCTGAGAGTTGCGTACCAGAGGTATCAGAGGTAACTGAAGCACTACACTGTCCTGTAGATCCTGTCTCCTCTGCTGCAAGTACAGGATCTATTGCTACCCACCCACCTGACTGAGAAAGGTGTGTCAATGGTAGAGAGCTAGGTGCCCTCTACAGGGGAGGCAGGGATCAGGGAGAACTCAGAATGCTATAGACAGCCCCCTAAACAACAAATTCAAGTTGGTGTCTTCTATTGAAACTGAAACTGAGCCAGTGAGACTCGCTTCACTAGTTGGGAAACCTACTGTCAAGATTCATAAGGAAGCAAATGCAAAAGAGTAGGATCTATTAATCATCTGCTGTTCAAATGTACAGCAAATAAAGGTGTCCCATAGAAAAAATGGTACTAAGAAACCAGAAGGAACATCAGGTGTGCTTTTGAGACAAATGGTGTCTGTTGTCTGGGCTCCAACTTCATACTTTAATGATTCTAGCGACTGGCAGAGGAGGTTGAGAAGATTAGTCTTGCTCATGGAATTCCTAGAAGTTCACAGTTTTCTAAATTGTCCCCAGAACTGATCATGCCTCCCTGGTTCTGAGCTGAGTGGAAGGATTAAACCAGAGACTTTTAAGGCTGTGTGACAAGTTAGGCTGCACTTTTTGGACTTGAGTGACAGGGTTGAGAACTGTAAGGTCCCTGTAAATGGGTAATGTGAGCACAGTGCATAAGAGACTCCTAGCCAGGTGCAAAGAAACATCTGCAATGATTGACTGTATCAAGTCTTAATGATTAACTTCCAAAGCATTTATAGCAAACTGCCAGTCTAAGCACTCCTAGCATGCAGTGGAGCTCACATAATACTAAGTAAAGAATGCTAGTTAAAACCTGAAGTTGATAACAGTGAGATTTCTGAGAATATTTAAAAATACATATTGAAAAGGTAGGCTTGTTGTGAATGAAGGTGGTGTATTTGTTGAAATGAACAAGAAACTCAGTCCATCAAGATAGATATTGAAATAGCATGTGAGATTGTCTGGGTGAGACTCATTATCAAGAGAGGACATAAACTTATAATTGGATACCTCTGTCAACTACCAAACTTATCTCCAGATATAATCAAAAACCATAAATAAAACTTAACTTACTAATGAATAAGGTCCCCCATAAATACTGTCATCACTGGAGCAGACTTGAATCATGTAGCAATCAAGATAGAATAATTACAGTTACATAAGTGATGGGCATGATGAGACATCCTGCAAAACATAAGAAATGTGTTCTTTGAGAATGACCTAGAACACATTGTTTGTACCCTACTATTGATACAAATATATTGGACCTAACAGCAACAAACTGAACAGACCTCATTGAGGATGTCCACATAGAAACTTATATCAGTTATGGTGAGGCACTTCTAGCAACAGTGTTAACCAAAGGATGAAGGGCAACTAAATTAAGTAGAAAGATTTATATGTTAGCAGACTAGATCAAGAGGCAGTAATACAATTTGTCAACAGGGAACGGTAAACATTTGGCTCTGGAGAGGAGCATTTGCAAGAACTGTCTACATGCCTCTGTATGAGCCCTAATCTCTCTAATCTCATCTTCAGAGTCCTCAGGCAAAATGAGCATTGGCAGCAGTAGAATCACTTTGCAGTCTGCCTCAAATACTGGTTCTCTAAATTTTCTCAATATTGCTCCTCAAAATGAATGTCACATTCCTTCTAGGTATTCCTTTAATCCAAACTGGTGTGAATCTCCAACACTCAAACAGTACTCAACAAATGGGTCACACTCGTGGCCTATATGTGGCCTCCTTTACAGATGAACCTAGTAAACTAAAGGTACCATTTGACTTCCCTACTGCCGTATTTACATGCTCATTCAATTTCATATTGCTTTTACCATATTATGCCATATTATTTAATCAACATGTCAAGTAGTACATTACTAATGCTGTATTCAAACATTATGAGTGTGTTTTTCCTACTCATCATCATCAACTTATGTTTTTCTACATTTACAGCTAGCTACCATTCGTCAGACTAACTAAAAATTGTGTCCAAATCGTCTTGTATCCTCCTACAGTCACATAACAATGACATCTTCTCATACACCATGAAATCATCAGCAGACTGCAGACTGCTGCTTACCCTTTCTGCCAGATCATTTATATATATAGAAAGTTGGCTACCTTAACTGAGAGGTCAGCACATTTGACTGCCATGCAGCAAGATCAGGTTGAGAAATTTTCTCCATTCAGGATCTGGGTAGTGTGTTGTCCTCATCATCATTTCATCACCAGCAATGCACAAGTCACTCATTGTGATGTGAACTGAAAAGACTTGCAAATCTGCAGCCAAAATTCCCCATGTGGGTACTCCCAGCCATCAATACCATGTGATAATTCACTCATTTATCTAGGAACCTATTCCATGAGGTTGTTTCTTCATTAACAGTCAGCACTGTGGCAGCGTGGCAAATGTTTTACAGAAATCTAGGAATGTGGGCTCCATCTGTCACCCTTCATCCATGGTTCATAGAATCTCATGTGGGAAAAGGGAAAGCTGAGTTTCACATGAGCAATCCTTTATAAAACCATGGTGATTAGTGGACACAAGCTTTTCTCTCTGAAATAAATTTGTTACATTCAATCAGAGAATATGTTTAGGTATTCTGTAGCAAAACTATGTTACAGCTATTGGTCTGTAATTTTTGTGGGTCTGTTCTTGTACCTGTCTTATGTACAGGGCTCATTTGTGCTGTTTTCCAGTTGGTTGGGCGTCAGAACCTTGTGACTTATGTGCTTTTAACTGTTTCATTTCTATACACCACTGACGCTTATAACAATGCCCATTACATGGGAGTCTATTCAGTGGTCAAACAACAGTAAGTTTGTACGGTTCTCCTGCATAACCAATTTTTTAAATGCAAAATTTTAAAGTTTTACTTTACTGTTGCTATCTTCTACTGGGCACCAGACTGGTCAATGAGTGACTGCATAGAAGCATTAGATCCCCCTAGTGATTTTATGTAGGACTAGATTTTCTTGGGTACAACATTAATTTCTTTTTCTGCATTATACTTTTTATCAGGACATCTCCTCACGTATTGTGTAACTGATATAGCATGTAACTGAGCATTTTGCTTTACTGCACATCTGAAATAAACTATGTATGATACTGCACTCATTAAAATAATGGACATTCCTGTTAAACATGTACTTGAATGCACGCTGTTGCTCTCAAGGTGAGCTGATGCACATGCCATATTCTTCAAGGAAATATGTATTACTATGAAAATTAAACTGAATTAATCTCTGCACGAAGAGGCTATAAAGGCCCAATTGTACTGAATCCTCAGCCATCCTCGTATTCGGACGGGGAGGGGGGGAGCATGTGGACATGTGGTGAGCACACCATTCTTCCACTTCTTCCATCTTATGTTAGTTTACAAGACCCCTGAGTGCACCCCACTTGCCAGCAGCACTTGGCAAACTGGATGGTCATCCATCCTAGTGCTAGCCCAGCCCGACAGTACTTATTTTCAGTAAACTGATGAGAATTGTTGTTAACACTGTGGCAAGGCTGTTGTTGACTACTATGAAAATAAACTATACAAAATTAAATAATTTTATCAAATTGATCTGAAATAATTCCATGAAAAGTATGACTTACCATGCTTTTGGCTGAAAACTTTGGTTTCATTAAGTTTCGGTATGATATTCCTTCTGATCTGGAGACATCTTTTTCCTATTAACCCTCTGAGTCCTAACAGTATGAAAGGTTAACCTACTTTTAAAATTTTTCAGAAAATGAACCTTTATTGGCATAGTAAGCAAAGAATACAAAAAGAAATTGTCAAAAAGTAAACATTCAGTTGTTTTGAGGACATGGTTTCACTTTGTAATAAAATTTTAAAACTTTTCGCAAAATTCGCCTTTATTATTGTAGTAAGCAGTGAACGAAGAAGAAATAGGCAAAAAGTAAACAATCAATTGTTTTTACTAGATAGTTTTACTTCAAAACCACAGTTTTCAACCACCCATCATTTCATGTGATATATTTGAAAGCACATTCTCATTTTTCCTAGATAGAATCACACATCTCAAAACTTTAATATACTCATAATTCCTAAAACAAATTAGACTCTTAAATAACAAGCAAAATTGGGGCTAAAATTAAATAAAATTTTTACCAAAGTTACGTATTGCCTCAGTGGTTTCATTTTGAAAGCACTCACAAAAGCATTAGTACAAACTCAGATACAAAATCTACAACCTTCTTCAATCATGTAGCACAATTTCAATGCTTTGAATGCTGGAAATGACTGCTAAAATGCACTAAAATCATAGAAGTATCTCAGTGTACCTGTCGATGTCTCTGTTTTGCAACAGTATTAATGGTTACATACTAATGGCACTGGTACTCACAAAAAAATCAGTAAAATGATTATTTCAGGTGAAACCACTGATGCTCAATGTATTAAAGTAATCATACCTAAACAAGCATTCATCTAAAACAAATACACTGAAAAATCAAAATGTTTATCAGTTAGTAACTATAAAACATATTGTTAACATCTGCAGTATTATCAATACAAATTTTATCAAAATACAGTTCATCATACATGTTTCTAGCTCTACTGCTACTGCTCCACTGCTACCGTATAGCACAAATGCCATTGTTGAAATAAATGTATGGATCTGTATTATCAATTGACGTACTTCAGAACATGCATCTTATAACAGTTAATTTCATTAAAAAAAGACTTACGCAGAATAACAAATGCTATTATACTCATTCAGCATTTAGTATTAGTCTTTAAAAGTTACAAATTTACACGCACCATACAACTACGCTTAGAATAACTTAAATACAATTTTTATCACATGACATTTTATGAACTTAAATGTACAAGTTTTTGTAATAGTAATAATAATATATGGAACCGTATAATCCAATGCTGCAAATAATTCTGAAGAATCAAATTTTAGCTACAAAAACATAATCAAACAATATTTACAACAACAATACCTACTACATAGTCAAGCCTAAAGTACTGCTTATTTTCATCATCAATTTATTGTATATAGTTTTATAATTATTTTCATTTTTTTTCAGAACATCCCAATTACCTCATAATACTCAAAGCTGTGTTTATACTGCATCTTTGAATGGCAAGGAGGACAGTGTCATTTTTTTGTTCCAAATGTTTGTATGTGCTTTACTAATTGATATTTTCTCTTCTTTCACCAGAACAGAAACAGCTTTTCAACAGTGGCTCAAGAAAGGTGTCACATTTACATCAACTGATTACATAATTCCTTCAGAAATGTGTGCCATGGTGAATGTAGTCCTTGATGCAAAGAATCAATCTTTTAAACTTTGTGCTGTTGATGGAGTGGATGTGGTATGTCTTTCTTTATTTTAAAATTCTTTCTGTGTCTACAATAAAGAAATACAAAAAATCTACACAGAATTTCAAGCCTAATAGTATCTCACTAGCTGAAGTAGCTGAAAAGTGTTTACAGGGATCATGCAAATGATGTAATTTACTCAGTTCTTTCCACATTTACTACCTCTGTAAACAGTGCAACGACTAGTTCTGATTTGACATTCACACATCTTATACATTATTATCTCCAACATATCCATACTAAAACTGTCATACTGCAGTGCCACACTAATCATTGAAAACAGTAACAGCATGACAGAGTGGTAGAATAACAAGAGGAACAGTACAAACAATAACATTTTCATTAAAGTCACATCAGTGAAAGAATTAGCTGGTAAACCAGTTACTGTACAAATCCAGATGTTAATTGGTAGCTATTCTGATGTATGCAGGGAGTATAGAAAAATTTAGACACACTTTGATAGTCAATATTAATGGAAAAAAGTGTACCATTAAAATTCTTGCAGACAGGGAGAGGGGGGGAAAGTTGTTTTAAGTGACCCCCATTAGCAGCCAAACATCATTGTGCTGCTGAACTGTTTACCAAACTACAGCTATCATTGTTGCCAGTGTGATAGCCTCACAGGTGCCTTGATGGTTTCTCATAGCTCAATCAGAGTACCCGGCTTATGTTGAAAAAAATCGTATTTTAAGTTCCCCCCCATAGGTAGAAGTCAAGAGGTGCAAGGTCTGGAGACCTTGACAGGTACTCAACAGCTCCTCTTCAACCTATCCTTCATTAGGTAGACTTTCACCCAAGTAGGCTCTTACATCTCTGTTGTGAGGTGGAGCACCATCGTGTTGTAGATAAAATCTTTCATTTCCAAAGCTCTCTCAGATCGCATGTAAAATCAATCTTTGCACCATATGGAGATACACCTCAACTTCAAAAATGAATGGGCCAATCAAACTGCACAATTCGAGGCCACGCACACATTAACCTCCAGTAGATTAACATGTTGGTACATGTGATTGTTAGGATTTTCAGGAGTCCAGTACATGCAGTTGTGGTGGTTCACAGTAATGTTCAGTAGGAATTGCACCTCATCAGACTAGATAACCATCTCTAAAAGTCATTCATCCTTGCAAAGCATGTCTTTAAACCACTCACAGTACTCCATCCTTTGACGTGGGTCATCACCTTTCATAGAATGCAGCAATCTCGGAATTTATACTGTCCACTTGGTAGCCTGCAGAATTCATTTTGTGCTTGATTGGCTCATCCCAATTTCACATGCATACTGCTTCACAGATTTTTGAGGTGACATAGTAATATGTTGCAACACAGTAGGTCTGGAAGCTGGACCTGCTAATGTTTGTGGTTGGACAGGCTTTTCCCTATGCACATCCTGAAGAGTATCATCGGCTTCAAATTTATCCCAAACATGATAAATTATTGTAGGTGTTGGTGGCTTACTTCTGTACACATTACACCATTGCTGTTGTACCTCCATCATGTTTTCATACTTCCAGTACCACTTAAATGTGGCCTTGCTGTGCTCAAATGATACTCTTATCTCATTCGTTGCTGCAATGTCATCTGCTAGAGAATGTGCATCAAGATCTGTTGAGAAAACAATGGACTATGCTAGTGCACATAATAGCAACAATATGTTAGTTTGGTCCAAAGATATAAACTATCAAAGAGTGTCTACATTTTTGCGGACCCCCGCATATTTATGTAGAAAGGCTGCTCATAGTTACTGCAATAGTGATTATTGGGAGCAGGCTTGACATAAGTGTTGCTTGTTTACTCAGTGCACCAGACTTTCACAGAGGTGTAAGCATGTTTACAGACAGATTGCACATAGATATTATGTGATGGCTTGCTGGTCACAGTTTGAAAGTTTTGGGTGGCATCCAACTATTTAAAGACTCAAGTATGAGAAAAACTTTTATTTTAGGCACTACATAGTCGTTTGAAAAGCTACTAGGATGGATTTTGCTACAAGAGATGGTCTGTAGGTATCATGCAAAAATTTGGGTACAAAATATGTGGTGCTTCAGGAAAGTAGAAAAATTTTTCAAACCATTATATGCATTCACATTGGGTACACCCTATTTACAGGTGCAAGCCCCATTTTGAAAATTACTGTAAACTATTCAAAAATCTTGATTCATAGCTTAATCCATTAACAAAGTATGCCACTTTGTGCATAAAAAGCAGACCAACAAAAGTATGACATAAAAGATAGGAATCTAACAAGTACAGAGGTAAAAACTGAAATGAAAAATGTAACTACTTTTAAATTTACTTTTAATTATCCTGTAAGTTAATTGGTTTAAGAGGATCTGATCTACATTACTGAAAAATTTTGAATGCCCATCTTTATAATGAGAGGTGTCACTATGCTCATAAATGTGTTTAAGCTCACATGATAGTTTTAGCTCATACTGCAATAAAAAGTTTAATTATTGATATCTTTCAGTTAGCCATGCCTTCATGAAAACTACACACGTTAGAGAAATCAGCACATAAAAAATAATAATCATCTAAATTCATTCTAATTGAAATTTAGCCTAGATTGCATTTTGAAATATTTATGTAAGTAGAGTATGTGAATTATGTAAGTAATTATATCAAGGTAGGGCAAAGGTCAGAGAAAGAAATAAAAATTAGTTATTATCAGAGCTGAAACCATAACAGATGAAGTAAATCCAGTTTGTTATTTCTCAAAGTAACAGTCAGTTTTCAGAATATTTTTCTAAAAATTTCCTTTATTATTCCCATTTTTAATGTGCTTCTGGTGAACTGCTGTAACATAATGTGCTGATGAAAACATTCTCCATCAGTAGTGCCACAAATTCATCTACTATGGCTGCAGATGTTTTGTGGTGTTCTGGTCATGTCATAATGTTTTTGAGGGTGAGGGCTTTTGTGTATGCAAAGGACTGAAATGTGATACTATGCATCAAAGAACGTTTAATTTTGGAGGGGGAGGGAGGGAGAGAGGGGGAAGGGGGGAGGGAGCATTCACAACTTGTTACACCCACAAATTTTAGAAGTGTGTGTGCCATGTGCTTGATAAAAGAACTATAATAACAACAGACTATGAAAACTCTTTTTTCCGTTCAACTTTGCCTCGCCTTAATCTTGCAGTTTGCTGGTTCTGCCTGTTGCCTGCTCACAAACAATGTTGTGTTTATTGTTGAGAGCAGATACAGTTAGTCTTTGAACATGTGGTTTTCCTCGCTGTTATATACTGGGAGGCAAGGCATATGCCCATAAATGAATAAAAAATGAAATCTGTCTGCCTGACTTGTACTTACTAGGCTAATTATCACTGATTTGTTAAATGTAATTTTATCATGTGGTAATAGATGTAAGTGAGGTCACAAAAATACCTTTCATTTCATTTTTTGTTCAAATAGATATCAATTTCATAAGAATATTTTCAAATAAACACTTGATATGATACAATAAAGAATATACAGACCAATAAACAATTAATGAGACATGTTTCATCATATGCAGTAAGAATTGTAAGGTAAAACACAGTAAAACCATACAATTTGGTTGAAAAACAGTACTGAAGAGCCAAAGAAGCTGGTACACCTGTCTAATATTGTGTAGGGTCCTTGCAAGCATGCAGAAGTGCTGCAACATGATGTAGCAGGCATGGCCTTAACTAACATCTGAAATAGTGCTGGAGGGAACTGACATCATGAATCATGCAGGACTGTTCATAAATCCATAAGAGTAAGAGGGAGTGGAGATCTCTTCTAAACAGCACATTGCAAGGCATATAAAATATGCTGATTAATATTCATGCCTGGAGAGTTTGGTGGCCAGCAGAAGTGTTTCAACTCAGAAGAATGTTCCTGGAGCCACTCTATAGCAATTCTGGATGTTTGGGGTGTCACATTGACCTGCTGGAACTGCCCAAGTCCATCATAATGCACAATGGACATGAATGGATGCAGGCTATTAGACAGGATGCTTACATATGTGTCACCAGTGGGAGTTGTATCTAGACATCTCAGAGGTCCCATATCACTTTAACAGCACATTCCACACACCATTACAGAACCTCCACCAGCTTGAACAGTCCCCTGCTGACATGAGGAGTCCATGGATTCATGAGGTCATCTCCATACCAGTGCACATCCATGTGCTCAATACATTTTGAAACAAGGCTCATCCAATCAGGCAACATGTTTCCTGTCATCAACAGTCCAATGTCGGTGATGACGGAACAAGGAAAGGTGGAAAACTTCTTGTCATGCAGTCATCAAGGGTACACAAGTGGGCCTTCAGCTCCAAAAGTCCGTATTGATGATGTTCTGTTGAATGGTTTGCATGCTGACACTTGTTAATGGCCCAGCATTGATATCTGCAGCAATTTGCAGAAGGTTTGCTCGTCTGTCATGTTGAACAGTTCTGTTCAGTCATTGTTGGTCCTTTTTCTGACCACAGAATTGTTGGAGATTTGGTGTTTTAGGAGATTCCTGATACTCACAGTACACTTATAAAATGGTCATATGGGAAAAGCTCCACTTCACTGCTATCTCGGCGACGCTATGTCCCATGATTCAGGCACCAACTATCATACCATGTTCAAACTCACTTAAATCTTAATAACTTGCCACTGTAGCAGCAGTAACTGTTCTAACAGTGCACCATGCACTTCTTGTCTTATATAGGAGTTGCTGACCACAGTACTGTATTCTGCCTGTTTTCGTATCTCTGTATTTGAATACGCATGCCTATACCAGTTTCTTTGGTGCTTCACTGTACTTCCAGTCTACTTTTGTAAGGTTGGAACTGTTATGAACATCTTCAGTTCTCTCCTGGAATGTTATCCCATATGTAATTACAGAGTAGAAATATGAAAAATATACAGCTCTCATACATTCCCTGTGATTAAATATGAAACAAATCGAACTGAGTTCAACTTGTTTGTGAGATGTAGAACATAGGTCTTACTGTCCAGGTTTACATCCATATGCTAAATAAAGAATTTAGTAGTAGCTACATTCTCTACTTGGTGGTTTCTTGGTACTAATAATGAGTTCCTGTAGGCTTTATTATCCTGAAATTAAAAGAATGTGAAAATGTTTTCAACATTAGGCACATCATGCAACTAATTAATGGTACTATGCCAAACAATGTGGATTATGTGCTTCAGAGAAACTAACGCTGAACTCGTAGTTGCTAACATAGACACGTAGATTCCACTGGGTTGAGTTTGCCAAACTCATTCATTTATAACACTACTTTTAAGCTACATTTATAACAATACTGGGCCGGCCGGAGTGGCCGTGCGGTTCTAGGCGCTACAGTCTGGAGCCAAGCGACCGCTACGGTCGCAGGTTCAAATCCTGCCTCGGGCATGGATGTGTGTGATGTCCTTAGGATAGTTAGGTTGAATTAGTTCTAAGTTCTAGGCAACTGATGACCTCAGAATTAAGTCACATAGTGCTCAGAGCCATTTGAACCATTTATAACGATACTGTAAGCAAAATATGACTAAGAGTTTCTTTTGGCTCTTGGAGTAATGTAAATTGACATATTTATTGTAGAAACATAATTTTGACACATGAAGCACCATACATAATGATCTCTGATCATGGAAAATTATTTCAGTCAGTGCTAATGACAGAAGCAATTTCATGCTGCAACATTGTCCCCAGGTTGGCAACTGCCTATGATCCACAGTCAAATGTTGTCATGGAGTGTCTTAATATGGTGTCAGCAGATACACTCATGATGTGATGTATATTGATTTACAGATATACAGAAGGAGAGATTGTGATACAATTCTGCCTGTCTTGAGATTTTGATATAACATAGCTAAGCAAGACACTACATCCTTTGTGTAATTTTTCCTGATCCATGGACAAGTGACTGAAAAACAATGGATATCTTGTTTCTGCTTTAACCTGATCCATGAAACATCTCGTCATCACTAGAACAGCAAGAAAGAAACAAAACAGCTGGCATACATAGGGACCTTGGGGGCACAGCATACGACTATGATTGCTACATGCCTATCACCAACTTGTAAGCTACAATTCATGAGACCTACTTTGGAATTTTACACATGTGTGGAAGGTTAGGCTGACAGAAAAGTTATTAAAGAGTTATTAAGTTGGCCTATATCATAATCTATGTGATACATCAGATGTCCCCCAAGAAGCTGAGGATGATAATCATCCATATAGGTGACAAAACTGCAGAGACATTATCCATGCCCTTAGCATGAAGTACTACAATAGTTCTGAAGCCTATATTAATGATGGGAGCTTTCATTAAAAGGAAAATGAAGATCTGCCTGATGATTGTTTTGACTCAGTGGAAGTAACTCCATTCAAATGTTACAGTGACAATAAGGATGTGAAACAAACCAGAACATAAGGATCCACCAATGTTATCACATGAAGGACCACTGACTTGGTCCAGATGCAGTGAAATATAGCTCTTTCCAAAACAACAGGTCACTATTTTATGTTAGTGAGAGAGAAGTTCCATGTGTGGTGCATTCTTAGTTTCGATGCCACAATTACAGTCTATGGCTGATGATGCACAAGTCTCCAATATGATTCCCAACATCAACAATTATTTATCATTTGAAACTTTTGGTATCTACAGGGTTTTGGAATATTGTAATTTACTAGAACATTCTGTGTATGTATAAACAGATGTACACTCTGTATAGGTACTCAGTACAACTTCATCCACACATTCATGTGTGCTTAATAAACATGCTGTCAGTGTGAAGGAGTAGTTTCTGTTGCTGATCATGCTGTTTTAACTGGTTCTTGATTCACAGTTTTATGTGGCTACCTTTATACTAAGACACTGAAACATCTATATTTACTTAAATTGAAGTTGGTATTTTTTTACAGGATCTGAGTGTCTTTCAAAAGAGAACTCAAGTGAAATGTTTCATAAAAGAGTCCCTTGTAGTTTGGCACATAACTATTGGTTAATTGAGGAAGACCAGCTCTATATGATTGGTCATTTCCTTCGTATTTGTTGTTGCTTTCCAAATATTCTTCAATGCTTTTGGAGAAATGTAGATTGGTATTTTATTAAGGTTGACTCAGCTTTCAAAATATCTAACTTCAGACAAAGTAACAAAAAGGGACCATATAGAAAAATACATGCCCTTTTATATACAGTTCTTTGTTTCAGTATTATTAACAGTTCCATAAATGTTTGATACCATGGTGTTTTTTCTCTCATCCTGTATATACCATGTTCATGTTGGCTTCAGGAAAATTGCTATAACAAAATCTACAAAAGTAGTTTTAGAAACCCTACATAAAGGAGAACAAGTAACAGGCATTTTCTTAGACATCAGTCAAGCATCTGATGCAAAGCAGCTGATCATGAAATACTCTTAGGTATTCTTGAAGCACTGGGAAAAAAGGGGCTGGTAGGTCTTACCTAGCAGACAGAGTGCAGTGGATAGAGATATCCCAAATTTGAAGTGGCTCCCATCACATGGTGAAACATCTTTCGGACCCAAAATATTTTAGTATTGGAGTCCCAAAACGGAGCATGTTACGTCCAGTACTGTTTTTCATTTACATTAATGGCTTGCTGCTGTGGGTCACACAAAGAGAGACTGTGCTATTTCACACAAAGAGAGACTGTGCTATTTGCTGGTCACAGCAATATAATAATCTAATGAAATTTGAAATACGCAATTAAACCATAGAGTGCGTAGCTGGCACAAAATTTTGGGGTATGTATGTTGATCACCAATTAAAATGGCATGACATATCAGAGTACTTGGAAGAAGAATTACCACAGCATACTATACCTTATGAATACTAACCAAAGTGTGTAATAGCTCATGCCTAAATGCAACATACTATGCACACATACGTTCTAACATCAGTTATGGCATAATATTCAGTGGTTCAAATGCTCAGAATGTGGAAAATGTGTTAAAACTGCAAAAAAGAAAAAGCCATCAAAATGATGAGCAAGAGCCACAGAAGGGTCCACTGCACTGCGCTATTCAAAATATGGTGTATTCTGACAGTTCCAAGTAAATGAATATTCCAGACTGTAGTTTTATAAAAAGACATTCAGCAATATGCAGCAAACAGTTCCATAGATGATCGTCAAACTAGATACAGTGATTGCTTGTACCTGGATAGAACGAATGGAGCAGTGACCCAAACCACTATCCACTATGTTTTACCAAGGAGTCAAAATATATAATAAACTGCCAAAAGAGGTCAAAAACACAAAGGAACTCTAATTTAAAACATATCTTAAAGAATGTTTACAAAAAAGTAGTTTCTACTCCCTTAAAGAGCTCATAGAAAATAAAATTAGTATAAATAAATAAGCAGATTGACCAGTTACAAAGTAGACAAAGAGGATGGAGTATGCTTGTAAGCAGCACAATACATTGTAGTTTGTAATTTACGTCATGCAATAGAAAACCAAGGTTTATTATCAGAGGAGTCTTATGATTTATTTCTTTTGTCTGAAGCAGGCTAATGCAGTGATAAATTGTGAATATGTATATTTGTATTATGAATTTATTATGTATAATGTGTGTTTTTCTATTACCTTATGTACCTCTATTATAATTGATGCATATATATGTATGCGTAATGACAACATCCATTGAAGGAATTAGCCTACAGATGAATGAATAAGTAAATAATAAATGTTGAGATGTATGACAGAACAAATTTTGTGAATATTTTCTTCTCATTGAATTTCAGCACCAGTATCACACAAAAATAGATGATCTTATAGAAAAAACATCAGCAAACATGACACAAGGAATGATTAACAAACTACTATCTGTTTTGGAGACAACCCTATCAAAACTTTCACGATATGATGAAGGCAGCTTAATTGGATCAATTCTAAGTTTTACTGTAAGTAATATTAGTGGCACAGACAAATGCTGCCATGTATGTTTTATAGTTCTAAATACAAAAGAAAAATTAAATATGTACATATATTTTAGTTACTCTTAGTTTCATAAATCTTTGGGTTACCCTCATGTACATAAAGGGTAGTGATTTTATACCCAAAGTATCCATTCCAAATCTGTATCTTATTCCTACTACTATTTATACCTTTATGTTACATCTAACATTAAACATTTTGTTTGAGCCCGTAGATCACTGACTGCCTTCTACCATGCTTAAATATGTTATTCTTCATACCTAAAGTGAATTGCTAAATATGTATGGGAACTGGATGTATGTTCTAATCTCTGTCTGCCCCGTCTCTTTGTCCATCTCTTCCTCCTCCCCCATTTCTCAGTCAGTCACCTCCTTCTCCCTTTCTTTGTCATTCTCCATTCTCCTCCTGCCCCCTCTCCCTCTCTCTGCCCATCTCCTCCTTCCCCCTCTTTATGTTCATTTTCATTGCCTACCCCCCCCCCCCCCCTCCCTGTCCTATTTCTCATCCTCCCTCTCTCTGACTTTGAGCCCTGGAGTTGCAAAGGAAACCTAGATAATAAATCAGTTGAGATCATCAGCATACAGGGTATGAGAGAGACCTCACCAGCTGCTGGATCCATGAGAATAGTAGCTCCAATGACAATATTTTGCATCGGATTAATATGCAAATGGGTAGGATCACAAAGTTTTGAACAATTCAGATTCCGTAATAGTATTTTAATCATAAGACAACAAGCCATAAATGCAACATTTCTGTTTTCTGTTACAACTCACTGTTAGTAATAAAATGAAAAAGCATGTTGTTGTTCACAGAAATTTTCTTTAAAATTATATGTAGGTGGGTGGTGGTGGTTAGTGTTTAACATCGCGTCGACAACGAGGTCATTAGAGACGGAGCGCAAGCTCGGGTTAGGGAAGGATTGGGAAGGAAATCGGCCATGCCCTTTCAAAGGAACCATCCCGGTATTTGCCTGAAACGATTTAGGGAAATCACGGAAAACCTAAATCAGGATGGCTGGAGACGGGATTGAACCGTCGTCCTCCCGAATGCGAGTCCAGTGTGCTAACCACTGCGCCACCTCGCTCAGTAAAACTTATATGTAAGGAGAAAGAATATGTGCAGGAGAAACAATCTGTCTAATGGTTTAAATGCCCTGGTATTTTAGATAAAATTGATTGCATGAAAGGAAACCAAACCATGAATTTTCACAGTGCAGCATTCCCCCCCCCCCCCCCCCCCCCCCCTTGCAGTGAGTTTTAACTGAAACTTGTACAACTGTGTACATGTGTGTGTGTGTGTGTGTGTGTGTGTGTGTGTGTGTGTGTGTGTTTAACCAAATTGTAATAAATAAAGTATAACATTCAACTGATCATATGCAGCACACACATGCAAGACATCCTTGCAAGCCATTAGTCAATGTATATTTCAGTTGGAAATTCCATGTGATATCTGGGACTGCTCTATAGCACTGAGATAGTGAAGCCACAGGTTTGCTTAGATCACTCCCTGTATGTGCCTGTTGTAAGCTCCCAGATGATGCACCAGAGCATAATCAGTGGCTGCTTAATTTCCACTATTCTGTGCTCCAACAGCTTTATTGTAACCTCTTGACCTTATTGGTACAAATGTCTCCCAGAAAAAAAAAGTCAGAATCTGAAGCTCAACTTATACAAAGTCCCTCTAAGCCGACTGTTTCATCTAAATAGAGCACCAAGAATGATGAACACCCTCTGGAGGCATTTCCAACCACCCACGGGACCAACACCAATCAGTAGCCCTTTTTCTTTCAGATGCCCCTTGTTTCAAGATACTCACCATGAGCATCCCACTCCTACGGGCAAAGCCATCTCTGCAAACATGTTGCAATTCCTGTGTGTGCAACACCTCCATCTCCTGGGCAAAAATTTGTATGTAGTGTCCTATTGCAAATGTTTTATTTGAATTATATTTTCTGTTGCTTCACCTGTTTTAAGTGTTGCTAAGAAAAATATACAGGCCATGTCTATCTGAATGTTTATTAGAGTATTATGCAAAAATTTGAAGTAAGTCAATCAAGACCTTTTCCAGATTTTTGCAACAACATTTGCCTATTTTGTGTATGTGTGTGTGTGGGTGGGTGTTTGTTTGTTTTATCATACATTAACCAAATTGCCGCTACTGTTGTACAACATTCTATTGATCATATGAAGCACACATACAGGGCATTCTGGCAAGTCATTAGTCAGTGGTCATTTCTGTTAGAAATTCCATGTATTATCTGGGACATTTCATGCATAGGACAAAAATATTTAGATAGTTGGAAGAATAAGAATATTCCTATATTGTGATGCCCCCTGACACTGATACAACTAAACAAGGCTTAAACTTTTAACCCAAACTACTAAAATAGTAATGGTCATCAATTTGTCACAATCAGCTAGTAATCTAGATAGTACCTAAAAGTAAACACTGTATTGGGTGGGGCGGGGATGGGGGGGGGGGGGGGTAGGAGTCCATCCGACCAGGTGAATTTTGGCACAGGCTAAATGAGTAGTGTTGGAATTAGGAAACTTGTCCTGGGAAATTTGGACCAATAATGCATATGACTAGAGTTACGAGACAAAGTTGCCCCAAAGGAGGTGTACACTGCTAAGTACTGCGTGACATAGTAATCACAGATACACAGAATCTAAGACTCAAATTAATTGTTTCACACCCACCTAAGACACCAACAGTGATGCCCACCCTCCAGTGGCATTTCCCACCACTCAAAGGGCCAACACCAATTAGTGATCCTATTCCTTTCAGATTCTCCAAAAGTGACCCCATGTTTCAAGACACCCACCATTAATGTCTCACTCCTATGGGAAAAGCCAACTCAGCTATTGGGTTGCATTTCCTGTGTATAAAACACCTCCACCTCCTGGGAACGATTTGTGTGTACTGTTTTCAGTGATTGGATTTTTTTTATTTTAATTATATGTTCTATTGCTACAACTTAATTAAACTATGTTTTCCTTGATTAATTACATTTACTTTAAAAGGTATTGTGCGTAATGGTACAACTCAGGGAAATGCATCAAGCAACATGAAGGATAATATTGTCCATTCCATGTGTCTGCTTGGAAGCTTCATTCAACATATTTAAAAAGCAGTCATGGTAGCCACTTAGGGAACTAATTGCAACAGCTATAGATTTTGACACATGCTGAAATTGTCAGTGCCTGTCATTTGGGGTTTGAGATCATACCTGGATCACTGTACAGAATCAGAAATGATTTGTGTAAAACAATAAGTAAAACATCATGTTCTCCAAAATAAATGATCCATTATAACCGTGTGAGTGAATTAAAATCCAACAGACTCACAGTATTATGTTTCACCATATGACTTTCCTGGTGTATAGGCAGAAGGAAACTGAGGTTGTTGTTTGCAATTACAGCAGCCTCACTTTACATCATGTAGTGTGAGTAATGCCTACTATATTGTAAACTAACTAACCTTCTTGCTTTCCAGTGTAGTAGTTTAAAATCCTTCTTTTTGTTTAACCTTCAAGTGGGTGTGCCTGAGTATAAAGTGCACCAACCACAAATTAAATTGTTTTACACCATTCCATTGTTGTTTCACAATTGTAAGCATAGTGATAAATTGTGTTGCCCTACATCTGAGGGAGGAGCTGTAACAGTGAGCTGGGTGAGAAAATACTTATATGCCATCCTGGAAAATAAGGTACATTATGAGCTAGTAGCTCAATCCCACAATGAGGAAGTTCCCTACAAGATAATTAGTTACTGAATGAGTGGCTGGCTTGGTTCTGATGCAATTTTGGTGTTTAATGCTTTGAGTTGATTAACATTCTGGGGTAATACCAGTCCATGGCAACAGAGTGATATAGTGAAAGTTTATTTGTCTGTTGTTCAATTAAACAGTGCTTTAACTCATAAAATGCAAGTTTAACTTGTCATTGTTTCATTAAACTGAGATTAACATGTGATTTTACTGATGCATGTTTACTCTTGAACATAAAGTGTTAGTATTTACATGGTCAAAAGTACACCAAACACCTGGTCATGTAATGAAAAATGGCACATCCAAACGAGAGTTAATAAAATGCAGTCAACAAGTGCAGTTGCATATCACCTTCAAAATACATTGGGAAATGCTGACTCACAATGTATTTGTTCACATACTAGTGGTGAAGTGATCAGCCAAATATTATGCAGCAAATTAGTGAAAGTACTGAGATAGTGCTGGCAAAGGATGTAATATTATTATTTTATTTATTTCATTCTCTATTCCTAGGAATGGAGCAAGCTGTTCAAGATCCAGCTAATTAAGAGCTGCAGTTTTTGTCAGCTAATCATCGCCACAAGCTGATAATGGGGCAAATGGGGGATATCAATTGTGAATAAGTAGAAGGGGCTTATAAGTTCTGGCATATGCCTCACAACCAATAGAACCTCCCAACAACTTAGGTCAGAACTGTGGAACTGGAACCATATTAGTTTATTTCTGGGACATCATCTGTCTCTAATGACGTCATTGTTGATGGGACTTTAAGCGCTAATCTTCTCCTCCTTTGGGACATCATCCTTCATTGAGGATGTTGTCCCAGCCAAAACTTTGAGTGCTGTGTACATGTGAGGGGTGTAAGTGTAGTGCAGTGTTTTTTTTCTGAACAGAGTGAAGCATTGTTGAAATGTAAAATTTTGGCCCATCTTTAACATGACAACTCTAGGCATGATAGTATTTGAGAACATAAGTTTTTATTATTAGTGGATCAATCTGTCTTCAATTTTGTTGATAGTATCCAGTGCTATGTTGGGTTTACTATCAAGCAAATTAAACAACTATTCAACAAATATCCTTAGGGGATAGATATAGAGCAATTTGATGTATTGTTTTTCAAAAACAGGAATTGAAGTTATTCCATATGTTACATAAGAAATTTACATTAATAGAGGATGTTAGTATGTTTTTATTAATTGTACCTGGTTAAATTAACCTTGTCGTGTTGATCTTCAATACCTTCCTGTGATTTTAACAGAGCTTTATAAAAATGATTTGTATCAAATTTTATGTATTCTTTATGTTAACTAGTTATTGGATCACTTAACCAGTATGATAGAAGCAACTATGCTAGTTTTTATCTTCTTGAAGATTTTCAAAATGGTACATAACTATTCGTTATCATCATGATCTTCAAAAATAATTTATTTTTATTTTGATTTAAAAGTTCTGTATAGGACATACGTATGAGCATATTAATGATCTTTTACAGAAGATTCGGGGAATCGCTTCAGCACTGAAGTATTTTAAAGGTGATAGGTGACTATACTTTCTGATTTCATTTTATTAATAAAAGGGTTTCTAAACTATTAAGTGCAAAGAAACAGTGTCAGTTAGTTCATAATGTGAGAGCATTACTGACACTACATGATACAAACTGAAGCTGCTTTACTTGTAAACAACAACCTCAGTTTCCTTCGACCTATAAACCAGTAAAGTCAGAAGGTGACGTGTACTACTGTGAGTCTGTAGAACTACAACGCCCTCAAATTCTATGTTAACAATAATGGATCATTTCCATTGTGAAATGTGGTGTTTTACTCATTGTTTTATATAAGTTGATTCTGATTTTCTAATTTCCTTATATTTTGCACTCAAAACGTCTATTTCAACTGGAATCCACATATGCAAGAATAATAAAAATCCAATGGAATCTTGACTGAGTGCTGTGTTCCTGTCCTTGCTTATAATAGTCTACAGTCACTGTGCACAACATTTCATTATGGAATAAAAGTTGATTAAGAAACTGTATTTCATCCATGAAAAAATTGGCTTACAAGTCTTTTATGAAGTAGGAGTGACAGAAGCAATAGAGGAGATCCAGTGAAGAGTGTCAGTGGATCATTTAGTCAGTGGATGAACTTTATGGAGATGCTCGACAAACTCCAGTGGATGTCACTACAAGAGAGTCATTGTGTGTTGTGGAGAAGGTGTCTGCCAAAGCTTCAAGAGTGTACATTCAGCATATTACTTCCTACAAGATATGTCTTGTAAAATGAGCACAACAACAAAAAAATCAGAGAAATTAGATTTCATATGTAAGTTTATCTATAGAAATTCTTCCCTTACATCATTCATGAATGGAATGGAAATGGAAGGAATTGTTAGCGGTACCAGAGGTACTGTCCACCAGAGCATAGATGTAGACGTAGATGTAGATACTACAGACTGTTTCAGCAGAGTATAAAAACCATTTTGGTCTCTATTGGGAAAAGGATACTTGGCTGTTCATGATAAAGATGACTTATTGAGCTGCAGACAGACACAGCAAAAAGACTGTTACACATTATAGTTTTTGTCCAAAGCCTTCTTCAGCAAAGAAAACACATAAGCAAGCACACCTTTTGCACACACAACTGTTACCACCTGCAGCACCAATCCAGTTTTAACTGCTGATGATAGCAGCCATGTGTGCATGAGATGTGCTTGCTTGTGTGAATGTGTATGTTATGTCTTTGCTGCAGAAGCCTTTGGCTGAAAGCTGTAATTTATAGCATTGTTTTCATTGTGTCTATCAGCAGCTCAATATGTCATTTTTATGGTGAGTGCCAATCTATTCTTTTCTTAATATTATTGATGTTCCAGCCCAGAGTTTTCATTGGGTCATTTTGATCTCTAGATAGAGAAGAATATTCTGTATGGAAATTAAAAAACTCACCAAACCATACCATACCATCACAGTCTAATCTGTAACTTAACAGGGTTTTAATTAGTACTCAATGGCTTTTCCCCCTGAACAAACACCCATCCCTCTGAACTGAAACTTTTACAACCTGCTATTGTACAAAATAATCTTGTGGGAATCATCAAGAAACCTGTACTTCTAACAGAAAAATCCAAGTAAATCATCTATGTTCTTCATTACAAAGTTGTCAAAAATGCTAAGGTAGGTTTGAACACCACAGCACTTTACTAGGCATGATCCTATTATTGGTGGTACACCATCCCTTTCCTTCAACCTTTGAACTGACTTACCCAACCAGTTGTAGTGGGGCCTACAGTTTAATGTGGATTTTGAACCACCTAATAGCCTGATAACATTTAATCAGTGAAATCCACAAAAACACCTGCATTCTCTTACACAGACTCCAACCATGAGCAAAAGCCAGGAACTCTTTTCTGATGGCAGATGATCAACCTGGCTGAAAGTCTTTCAGCAGAGAATGCTGTAGTACAATATCACATCCAACAGACACCCAACATTTTCTCTGAAATTCATGACTAGAAAGCACACTGAAACATTGCTTCAACATGATTCTGCAACTCCACTGTCAACCTTAGTTGATTTGATAAGAATTAGATTATTAAAGTCAGTGTGTTGGTCACACAATATTTTATTAAAATTGATTACTGGTTTCAGATTTGCAGCCATAATCATTTCTGTGTGGCAATTAAGTTGCATATACAATATAACCGGATTCTGGCAATATCTCATAAGTTGCACATAAACTCAGGTGTGTATGTTAAACTCATCTAAGCTTTTCAAAATATTGTCAAAATCTGGTTATGTTGCATATGCCACTTATCCAAGCTTTTCAAGGTGTGCTCAGAACCTGATTATGTTGCATTCCACATTTTGTCATTGTTACATTTGTGTATGAAAACACTTTCTATGAGAAATATGCATTTTTAAAGCAACAGATGTTATGAGTTTTCTTCCAGTTCATGTAATTTATACAGATGATGGCAAATAAATATGCTTTTCTATAAATATCTCACAGCTGTAGCCAGTTACCTACCCAAATTTTTAATATCAGTGAGGCACAGTTGGGATCAGTAAACACAAACAAATACCTGGGTGTAACACTTTGCAAAGATTTGATATGGAACAATCAAATAGTCTCACTCATGGGTAAAGCAGGTGGTAGACTTCAGTTTATTGGTAGACTACTAGGGAAGTGCAATTGGTCTGTAAAAGAGATTGCTGAAAAATCGCTCTTGCAACCCAACCTAGAATAATATTCAAGTTTATGGGACCAATACCAAATAGGAGTAACAGGGTATATTGAATGCACACAGACAAGGGCAGCATAAACAATCACAGATTTGTTTCAGATGTGGGAGAATGAGATGAATGAGCCAAAGAAACTGAACTGGCAGATTTGTTTGATTTGTGCAAGAGTGAGATGGATGTGCTGAAGAAACTGAACTGGCGGAGTCTAGGAGAGAGACATAGAGTCTCCTGAGAAAGCCTACTCACAAAACATCAGGAACCAGCTTTAAGTGATGACCCTAGCAATATACTACAACGTCCTACATATCATTCCCATACAGATCCTGAGGACAATATTAGATTAATTGCAGCACAGATGAAGGCACTTAAACAACCATTCTTCCCATGCTCCATACATCAATGAAATAGGGAAAGACCCTTATAACTGATACTGTGGGAAATACACTTTGCCACACACTTCACAGTTGTTTGCAGAGAATAGATGTAGATGTAAATGTACTGAGTCACAGAGAATTAAGATGGGATTTACCAGTAGCTTCCACATCCAGAACAATGAACCACACCTATAAAGCATACAGTATGAATGAGCAAGAGCTCTTAGCCACAGTGTTGGCAATGAAGCACTACTGGCCTTACGTTTAAGGACGAGACTATATCGTATGTACTGATCATAAATCCTAGAAATGGTTGGTACATGTAATTGTTCCATAAAAAATATTAATGAAATTCAGAATGAAACTGGAAGAATATACACTCCTGGAAATGGAAAAAAGAACACATTGACACCGGTGTGTCAGACCCACCATACTTGCTCCGGACACTGCAAGAGGGCTGTACAAGCAATGATCACACGCACGGCACAGCGGACACACCAGGAACCGCGGTGTTGGCCGTCGAATGGCGCTAGCTGCGCAGCATTTGTGTACCGCCGCCGTCAGTGTCAGCCAGTTTGCCGTGGCATACGGAGCTCCATCGCAGTCTTTAACACTGGTAGCATGCCGCGACAGCGTGGACGTGAACCGTATGTGCAGTTGACGGACTTTGAGCGAGGGCGTATAGTGGGCATGCGGGAGGCCGGGTGGACGTACCGCCGAATTGCTGAACACGTGGGGCGTGAGGTCTCCACAGTACATCGATGTTGTCGCCAGTGGTCGGCGGAAGGTGCACGTGCCCGTCGACCTGGGACCGGACCGCAGCGACGCACGGATGCACGCCAAGACCGTAGGATCCTACGCAGTGCCGTACGGGACCGCACCGCCACTTCCCAGCAAATTAGGGACACTGTTGCTCCTGGGGTATCGGCGAGGACCATTCGCAACCGTCTCCATGAAGCTGGGCTACGGTCCTGCACACCGTTAGGCCGTCTTCCGCTCACGCCCCAACATCGTGCAGCCCGCCTCCAGTCGTGTCGCGACAGGCGTGAATGGAGGGACGAATGGAGACGTGTCGTCTTCAGCGATGAGAGTCGCTTCTGCCTTGGTGCCAATGATGGTCGTATGCGTGTTTGGCGCCGTGCAGGTGAGCGCCACAATCAGGACTGCATACGACCGAGGCACACAGGGCCAACACCCGGCATCATGGTGTGGGGAGCGATCTCCTACACTGGCCGTACACCACTGGTGATCGTCGAGGAGACACTGAATAGTGCACGGTACATCCAAACCGTCATCGAACCCATCGTTCTACCATTCCTAGACCGGCAAGGGAACTTGCTGTTCCAACAGGACAATGCACGTCCGCATGTATTCCGTGCCACCCAACGTGCTCTAGAAGGTGTAAGTCAACTACCCTGGCCAGCAAGATCTCCGGATCTGTCCCCCATTGAGCATGTTTGGGACTGGATGAAGCGTCGTCTGATGCGGTCTGCACGTCCAGCACGAACGCTGGTCCAACTGAGACGAGAGGTGGAAATGGCATGGCAAGCTGTTCCACAGGACTACACCCAGCATCTCTACGATCGTCTCCATGGGAGAATAGCAGCCTGCATTGCTGCGAAAGGTGGATATACACTGTACTAGTGCCGACATTGTGCATGCTCTGTTGCCTGTGTCTATGTGCCTGTGGTCCTGTCAGTGTGATCATGTGATGTATCTGACCCCAGGAATGTGTCAATAAAGTTTCCCCTTCCTGGAACAATGAATTCACGGTGTTCTTATTTCAATTTCCAGGAGTGTAATTTTGAGACTATGTAGAAAAAGCTGTTGCAAAACATAGTAGCAGATGGATTGTCATACATACCACAAAATCCAGCTGCAGTCATTAGGAGTGTGGAAGAAGCCAACAAGAGAGAATGGGACAAGCAGCAACCAGTGATTGAAAGGATGAACCAATTTCATATGTCCCTTATAGGCTGACACAAAAGGAAAAGAGCTTCATGATAGTAAACTTGCCATATTGGAACTTTATTTCCACATCCTTCCCTTCTGTATTCGATAATGAAAATATGCCACTACAAAAATGGAAATTCTCCATGTTTCCCGCTAAAATGCTTTTATTAACTAGGATCCCAATTTAAAATTGCGGTAGGTTTCATATTCTCATTCATCAACATGTAAACTGAGTGCACTAAAAGTTTGATGAAAAAATCATAGATGCAGTGAATAGGTTTGGCATAAGAGTATAATATTAGACACTCTTTCTACAAGTTTTCAGAACATGTGCACTTAGGGATGTGAATTCTGGTTAACACTAAAGTTCATGTTATACAAGCATTTATCATTTCATGTGTACAGGGAGCTAAAAGTGTTTAGGGGGAATTTTATAAGAATTTATGTATGAATCCAGGTATTTTAATGAAGAAAAATGTATTTTTGTTGTGCATATAAATCCACATTTACACCTTTTTCAGTAATAGGCCATATTTAGGAAAACTTTTGTCATAATAGGTCATATTTTGTCCAATGTTTGCCAAAAATGCATATATTTCTATTATCTTTAAGGACATAAAAATAAAAATGTGAATATGTTGCTCACATGACTAGTTTCAGGTGATAATGTTATAAATTACTGCAAGAATTACTAAACAGTTTTATTAACCAGGACTACAGTGAACAGGCAGCATAACACACTAGTCGTTTCACTAATATAACACATTGTTGCACAGGGTCAACAGAATGATCTCGAAGCCAAGAAAGGTAATCTCCAATGCGATAAACATTGCTATTCATTTTGAATTCACATTCAGTCTGGTTCAGCATGTTGAAAGTAAAGTGTCCCAACAGTTGTGATGTTTTGTTTGTGATTTTGGAAAGAAATTCCTCAGCACTAATGGGGAAATATTATTTTGTAAACTATTTGAAGTTAAAGTTAGTGCAGAAAAAACTTTAATGTACAACAACACTGTAATAACAACAAATGCAGCAGCTGTATGAAGAGAAGTGCTGAAAATGACAAAAGACAAATACTGTTACTTGACCAGACAAGTTAATCATCAACCATGAAATCATCCTTAAAGACTTCAGTGAGATAATGTTCTCTTGCAACATACCACTGAAGAAGCTGAAGAATTCATGCTTCAGATAGTTCTTGGAGCAGTACACAAGAAATCCAGTTTCAGGTGAATTTACATTGAGAAATAACTATTTGTCTGTGCACTATGAGAAGGTACATAGAAAAATACAAATTAATGTAGCTGACTGAAAGTCTGGGTATCCATAGACGAAACCACTGATGTGGGTGGGTGCAATGTTGCATATGTTGCTGCTGGTGTTCTGAAACTTGACAGGTCTGGAGAAATGTACCTCTCAAGTGAAGCTCTCAAGAGACTAAACAACTTGACAATTGCCATTTTGTTTCATAGCTCCACAAAGCTACTGTGGCTAGATGGTGTGAACAGAGACAATGCTTTGCTATTATAACAGATGGTGTTTCCTACATGCAGCCAAGGGTCTTCAGATTCTTTATCCCAGTGTGGTGTATGTCACTTGCCTTGCACATGCATTACACAGTGTTGCAGAAGAGGTGCAATTATATTACCCTGATGTGGACAAATTAATTTCCTGTGGCAAGAAAATCAGTGTGAGTGGTCCACTATGGGCACAGAATTTATAGTATCAAGCACCTTCACTGTCCTTCCCTCTCAGCCTCCTCTTACACGGTGGAGTTCTTGACTTATTGCTGCTGAATATTACTGCACCAACTTCATTGAAACAAAGAAAATCTTTTGTAAGCTTGGCAGCAATTACTCAAGTACCATCAAAACTGTGAAAGAGGTCTTTACAGATATCTTACCTGCCACTACACAAAGCTGACTTTTCAGTAGCATGAAAAGCTATCACTGGATGTGAAGCTACTGGTACTCAACATGTGCAGAGTAAGTTAGGTTGAGCTCATGGCCATCTGGCTGATGAAGTGAACAACAAATTGCAGTGCTCTCCTGCAGAATCCTTCATATTCTACATTGTGCAAAATTAGTGACAGTCTTTCTGGGGATGCCATAACATTTGAAGACAATGAACCAAAGCTGACCTGCAGTGACCTTGCTGCCTCCATATATGCTCCTGTGACATCCTGCATTGGGCAGAGGAACTTTTCCAGGTACTAAACTATCCTCAGCGACTACTGTAGATCTTTGAAAATGGAAAACCTAAAAATGAATCTGCAGAAACTGAATATTGACAATATATGTTAACTAATGTGGAATACTTTAAGCAAGTGGTCTGCTGTCATAAAATGTGAGTTTATTTTTTGGATAGGTGTTCGTGTTCCCTCTGTACTTAATGTTTTTTTTTCAGATTCATGCAGACATTTAAGAAATAAGTGCTTGTTAATACCAAACGCTGCAGAAAGTAAGTGCAATACTCACAATTTGTCCAAAAGTTAATTTTGTATTCCATGGTATATAAAAATCAGATTTCATTATTTTTAAGTAATTAAAATCTGGGGCTGTTTGTGTATCTTACAGAATCTGTCTGCAGTAGGCATTTCTGTGTGTTAAGGCTGAAGACCTCCTACATAATGAGATTTATTGAATGTGATGAATGAAGAAAAAAAGGATTAATTTGTGTCTTATGGTGAGACATTTTGCCTTTGTGTGTTACTTAATTTTTCTTCCCCCACTGATCATGGAAGACACCATTCAATTTGTAAATTGTGTGATTCTTGGGAACTATGTGCATTGTAGGTAACTCTAAATCCTCATGTGTAGTGCTACCTTTGTGAAATTTTAGACACACACTATTACATTTATTTGAAGGGTAAGTATATACACTTAAGTAAATTAAGAAGTTACTCCACCCTGTGATAATGAAGCCAGTGTTTGTTCCATTGCCTGTGCTGGATGAGCTATTTTCCCTAAGACAATAGTAGCATTATAATAAATCTGAGTATATTACAAAGACATTGAACATTTTATTGTAATTTTTTTCAGAATGTGTCTGGTTCTGGTAAAGACATGGGCCAAGCTTACGTAAATTTCACAAGGAACTGCATGGATCAGATACGTGGCAAAGTAAATGATGAGTTATGGATTCTTAATTTTTTTGAGGTATGAATGTTATCTGATCATTCCTTCTAAAATCTTATGTGATCATGTCACTGTTACGCTATAACATGACTAATACAATGTGTCATAACAGAGTTTTCATTTAGAACAGCAAGTTAACTCTTTACAAAACTACGGTCAGTTTAAAGAATAAATGCTCTGGTTTCAGTGATATTTAGGTATGATAAATTAAGAGTATTTCTTCTGCTATCAACAACAGCTTATAAAAGAAATGTAAACAGCATTCAAGACATTTTCTTATATCACAGTATCAACTGTAGCTTCTTATTGCTGTGTTGGCATTTCCAGTTGTTAATGTGTGCAGTAGAGACCTGTTTCATGTCTTACACACCAGGTGCAATAATTTTGTCATGGCTGGCTCCTAGAATCTCAATAATTCTGAAAGAACGTAATCTACTCCTGTAGCATTTTCTTGACCTAGGTCAGTGTTCTGTCATATTCTTCTCCCATCTCATCTTCTTCTATGTTCTCTTCCCTTTCTATAATAATGCTTTCAGCTTCATTTCCCTTGTATAGCCCCTCCATATAGGGCTTCCACCTTTCAGCTTTTC
Source organism: Schistocerca americana (assembly GCF_021461395.2). NCBI lineage: Eukaryota > Metazoa > Arthropoda > Insecta > Orthoptera > Acrididae > Schistocerca > Schistocerca americana. The sequence continues at coordinate 482,638,812 of NC_060130.1, forward strand.
CTACTTCACTTAGTACTGGTTTCCATCTGAACTCTTCATGTTCATGCACCTGCACGTGTTTTCTCCAAAGATCTCTTTAATTTTCCTATACATGGTCTCTGTCTTTCCCCTAGTGATACGTGTTGTGTAATCGTCAATTTTTCCTCTAGCCATTCCTGCTTAGCCAATTTGCACTCCGTGTTAGTCTCATTTTTTAGATGTTTTTATTCCATTTTGCCTGCTTCATTTGCTACATTTTTATATTTTTGCCTTCCATCAATTACTTCCTGTAATCAAGGATACCTATGCCTAGGTGCAAAGAGGAACTATGCCCCCAGCCCCACCAGCTCTCAGGAAAAGAAAAAGTGTAGTGTAGTCAGGTGTTTTTCTTTCAAGAAAATGTTTCAAAGTCAGTATTACACAGGTGTTAATAGGGTCAGAAGTGGAACTTTTTTATGGCTACTTACAAGTCAACATTCATCTCCAAAAATATTAAAAATACTCCATAACCCCAGGTCTTGTGTGCCCCCCCCCCCCCCTCCACTTCCATGACTGCCATTGCCTGTATTATTCAAGGATTTCTAATGGACCTTGTCTTTCTACATATTTTATACTCTGCTACCTTCACTATTTTATCTCTCAAAGCTACACATTCATCTTCTACTGTGTTCCTTTCCCCTGTAGTAGTCAACTGTTGCCTAAAGCTCCCTCTGAAACTTGACAACCTCTGGTTGTTTTAACTTATCCAGGTTGCTTCTCTTTACTTTCCCACCTTCTCACAGTTTTAATCTACACGTCATAACCAATAAATTGTAGTCAGAGTCCACATCTGCTCCTGGAAATGTGTTACAATCCTAAATCTGGTTCCAAAATCTCTGTCTATTCCACATATACAACCTTCTTTCATGACTCTTATACAAAGTATTAGCAGTGATTAAATTATGCTCCATGCAAAAATCTGCCAAGTGAGTTCCTTTCTACTCACTTCTCCCAATGCATATTCACATACTTCTTTTCCTCCACTTCCTTTTCCTACAATCAAACTGCAGCCCCTCATCACAATTAAAATTTCATCTCCCTTAAGTAATCACACATTTCTTCAATTTCTTTGCCATCTGTGAAGCTAGTTGCCATGTAAACGTGTACCATTGTGATGGGTGTTGGCTTCATGTTGATCTTTGCTTTAATAACGAATTCACAGTGCTGCTCATAGTAGCTTACTTAGATTTCTATTTTATTATTCATGATTGGACCTTATCATATTATTAGACCATAGACGCAAGACCATAGACGCACGCACACACACACACACACACACACACACACACACACACACACACACAGGGTAGTAGGGTATAAGTTCAGATATTTTTTTTGGTGCCTGTGGACAGTGTACTGAACAACATCACAGTAGAATTTACATCATTTGCAGACTAAGAATTATAGCAATTAGGAGTAGTGTGTTCTTAGGTTGGTTAGTACTTACAAGTACATACGGCATTAACGTTTATTTTCCCCTGGGCAGCAAGCCAGGTGTTGAAGTGTGGGCATGTGGATACAAAGTGGTTAGTCTTAATGGGCAGTCATAGTCCACTTAGCGGTGCAGTTATGACCATGCAGAAAACATCAGGTAGTAAATTATGTCATCTGTTTGCGAGAAGACTGTCAGAAGCAGAGGGAAACAACAAGCACACTGGAGTGGGTACATGTTAAGATACCAATGATCACAATATCTGCATTTATACCCCTAATATTCTGTGTGTGTGTGGGGGGGGGGGGGGGCATGCATGTGCACACTGTTAAGAGCAACACAGATATGAATAGTTAAGATGTAATGCATAAAGCTGTACAGTTATTTAATAACTTAGTAAACAATATAATATATTTCATTTTAGGAGTGTCTGATACCAAAACATTAAATTTTCAAAAGGCTGTATCAGAAAAGTAGATGTTATTGTATATTTTAGAGTTCCTGGACTTACTGTTTTTATGCTTGTGTAAATGTAATTATTTTCTTCTTTTCATTTTACAGCAATGGTACACAGCACAAATTCAGCTGTTGTGTAACTGGCTTTCAGAGAGACTAGATCACTCTTTGCATCTTTATCAGTGCACATGCCTTGCTCACATAATTAAGGTATGTTATTAGTGTATTGAAACACTTTAAAATGTTCTTTTCAGTGTGTGGATGTGTGTGACTGTCTCACAAAGTTGTCTGGACCTCTAAAGGATTAATCAGTGTTACTTCTGAAACTAACCTTTACAGGATTCCTTTTAATTTAACAGTATATGTGTGTGTTATTGTCAAAAGTACAATCCTATGGGTATCAAGTGAAATTTGTGACTGCACTGAGGACTTTTTGGTAGGCAGGATTTGGCATGTTATTTTGGATGGAGAGTCATCAGCAGATGTAGGTCAGATGTGCTCCAGAGAAGTGTGTTAAGGCCCTTGCTGTTCATATTGTATAGCAATGATCTTGCAGACAATATTAATAGTAAAATCAGGTTTTTAGAAGATGATACAGTTATACATGATGAGGTACTGTCTGAAAGAAACTCATTGATATACAGTCAGATCTTGATAAGATTTAAAAGTGGTGCAGAGATTGGCAACTTCCTCTAAATGTTCAGAAACGTAAAATTTAACACTTCGTAAAAGAAAAATGTTGTATCATATGACTATAATATCAATGAATCACAGTTGGAATCAGCCAACTCACACAGTTGTCTGTGTGTAACACTTTTTGGGGATATCAAATGGAATGCTCACATAGTTTCAGTCATGGGTAAAGCAGATGGTAGGCTTAAGTTTATTGGTAGAATACTGGGGAAGAGCAATCAATCTACAAAAGAGTTTGCTTACAAATCAGTCATGTGACCAGTTCTAGAATACCAGATAGGACCAATATACAGAGAATGGCAGCACAAATCATCACCAGTTTGTGAATTGTGTTTTATTCACCTCATGATGTACATTTGCAATCCATGTGGTTTGTATACAGGAGCTATGTCAAAAATTTATAATACAATTGCAATGATTGTTACACTGATAAATAATAGCACTAAAATAAATACTAACACTATACTAATATTTCTTGGAGTATGTAACACATTGTATACCAACTCAAATTTCCAGTTTGTCCTATGTGAATTTCTTCCACTGAGTAATAACATTTCAGTGTAAATGCCTCATATAACTTACTTTTAAGTGGATGTAAATTCATCTGCATTAACATGTTCCCTTTTAATTTATTACAAATTTTCATTCCCATGAATTGACGTCCCTGGGCATACACTCTGAGGCAGTGGGTGGGAAGCATGAAATTTTCTTTGTTTCTAGTATCATGTGAATGGACAAGATGGTTTATCTCAAATAATTCATGTCTGGTGTACAAAAATATAATACCCTCACATATGCATAGAAATGGGAAAGTTAATATTTTAAGTTTTCTAAATAATGGATGACATGGGTCTTTATGATTTGCAGTGCACATATTTCGAACATTTCTGTATTTTTAGTATCCGCACTATGTTTATTGAATTACCTCAGAAACCAGTACCATACCTAATAATGGATTCAAAGTAACTTTTATAGACTACTTTTCATGTGTCCATGTCAGTTACAGTTGATAATATTTCCATTGTAAATGCAAAGCTGCTCAGTTTGTTTGCCAGTTTTTCAGTGAGTGCCTGCCAGCTCAAGTTTTTATCTTCATTTAAACCTAATAATTTGACTGAGTCAACTTCTTCTATATCTTGGTTGTTGTGAACAATCTTAATCTGCACACAATTTGACTGTTTGGTATTTAATTGCATCATGTGCCTTAGACATGTTTAGATTCAATCCGTTTAGCTGAAGCTAAGTTTCTAAGGTACTGAGGGTACTGATCACAGATTTGCAAATTTTAACTGAATCCTGATTTTAAACTAAGACAGGCGTATAATCTGTGAACAGAGCTGATGGGGAGCTGATATTTAGTGGTAAGTCATTAACATAGAAGAGAAATAGGACTGGGTCTAATATAGAGCCTTGTGGAACACTCTGACGTATTTTTTTCCGGTCAGAAAAACAATATGCGCCATTTAAAGAGATGCTAACGCTCTGCTTTCTGTTTGATAAGTAGGTTTTAAGCCATTGTAGGGCACTGCTGCTAATGCCATACTTTTCAAGTTTGTAAACAAGCAGTGTGTGGTTCACAGAATCAAACACCTTTGTGAGGTCACAGAAAATTCCTGTCACCTGATTTCCCTTGTCTAATTTCCTCAGTAAAACTGTTCACAGCATCTATGGTGTTTTTCCACTGCTAAAACTAAATTGATTGTATAGAATAACAGAATATTTTGCAATGAAGTTTTGGATTTGAGCAACAAGCAAGTTATTCAAATATTTTAGATATGACTGGGACATTTGACATGGGATGATAATTTCTCATGATCTTTCTTGACCCCTTCTTGAAGAGTGGTTTGACTTTAGCATATTTTAGTGCCTCTGGGAAACAGTCCTCTTCAAAACATTGATTTATTATTTGAGCTAGTGGGTTTGCAATTTTATTGTGTACCACTTTAACAACTTTTGTGGGTATTCCATCGGAACATGCAGATTTTTTGTTTCTTAATGTTAGAATAGCATTTTTTACATCCTCCACAGAAACTTTTAAAAATTTTGTAAAGTTTTCAGAGTTTTCACTTAGGCCAACAGGATTTATGTTGTTGTGGTAATCTGTTACATCTACATCAGACTTTCCTACATTTAGAAATAATTCATTAAAGTAATCTGGTATTTGAATAGGACTTACCGTAGCATTTCCTTCAATGAAAATTTTTTAAATTTCTGAGTTACAGACTTAACACCTAACTCAGATTTAATGACTGAGCACACAGCCTTTGTCTTATTTTTGTTGTTGTTGTTGTGGTCTTCAGTCCTGAGACTGGTTTGATGCAGCTCTCCATGCTACTCTATCCAGTGCAAGCTTCTTCATCTCCCAGTACCTACTGCAACCTACATCCTTCTGAATCTGCTTAGTGTATTCATCTCTTGGTCTCCCTCTACGATTTTTACCCTTCACGCTGCCCTCCAATGCTAAATTTGTGATCCCTTGATGCCTCAAAACATGTCCTACCAACCGATCCCTTCTTCTAGTCAAGTTGTGCCACAAACTTCTCTTCTCCCCAATCCTATTCAATACCTCCTCGTTAGTTATGTGATCTACCCACCTCATCTTCAGCATTCTTCTGTAGCACCACATTTCGAAAGCTTCTATTCTCTTCTTGCCCATACTAGTTATCATCCATGTTTCACTTCCATACATGGCTACACTCCATACAAATACTTTCAGAAACGACTTCCTGACACTTAAATCTATACTTGATGTTAACAAATTTCTCTTCTTCAGAAACGATTTCCTTGCCATTGCCAGTCTTATTTTTATGATTTAAAATTACCCTATTATTTGCCAGTTGTTTTGCTGCCTTGACACTATTTTAAATATGAAATTAATATCTTTATTACATTTTAATTCTCTGTGGAGTTGTCTTTTCCTTAAACTGGAAATTTTTGTGCCCTGTGTAATCCACTTTAATTCATTTGTCATTCTATTGCTCAATGAACAATGCACAATAATCTGAAATACCTAGATCTAGACAGAATGTATACACATCATATACATAATTAGTGAGAATATTGTCAATACAGGTTACTGACTGGCCATTAGCTCTGGTAGATTCCAAGAAATTCAATTTTAAACAATATTCCTTTACTAAGTTAGTGAATCTTGAAGCATAGCTACCATCACATGTGATATTAATATTAAAATCAGCAGCTATAAAAAAAATTTTATTTTTCTCTACAGAGGCTCTAGCATAATTGGAAGCTTAGACACGAACAGTTCTTTTGTTGACATCTCTGAAATTCTGTATATTGAGATTATAATAACATTTTCTAGCGAGTCCACTATTTTTACACAACAGCTCTCAAACACATATTCTTCATTTAAATAATTAAAACAATTTCTGGTCTCATAATTTATATCACTGTGTAGAACTGTACATGAGCCTCCACATGACTTCTTTCTTCTGGTGAAGATACTTCCTAAGCTAAAGTTCCCTATTTCATTTAAGATTTTAACTGTGTCCTCAATAAATCAGTGCTTATTTAAACAAACAACTTTAATATTTCCACATTCTGACACAATGATTTCCAATTCATCTATTTTGGAGCTTATATTGTTTGAAGCATCAGTATTTGTTATTTGTTCAGTCCATGGGAGAGTGTCACAGAGATACTGATGGAACTGAACTGGAAGATTCTTGAAGATAGATGTCAACTATCACAAAAAAATCTATTAATAAAGTTTCAAGAACAGGCTTTCAATTATTACTCTAGGAATGTACAAGAATCCCCTATGTGTTGCTCACATAGGGATTGTGAGGATAAGATGAGAATAATTACTGCGCACACAGAGGCTTTCAGACAACCTTTCTTCCAGCACTCCAAACATTAATGGAACAGGAAGAAACCCTAGTAACTGGTACAATAGGATGTACTCCCTGCCATGTATCGCACAGTCATTTGCAGAGTATAGATGTAGATGCAGTTACATAAGTAACCATTGTCTGAAGCAGCACAAATGTAGCACTTAACTGCAACACTAGTCTTCATAACATCAAAATTTAGTTTGCAAGTACAGTAAATAAAATTTATCCCTGTCTTGGCAGGAAACAAACACTTAAATAAACATAAAGCAGCTTCTCTCACACATAGGATGGGATAAAACTGATTTTGGACAGTACCAGACCATATTATACCCTCAATATGTCAGTGAAAATACATGTTAAAAGCTGGTGGTAGCGTAAATGATTGTCAGAAATTGTACTAAATACTCCCTCCAAAAATTATTTTGAGCAATTAATTCAGGGGCCCTCAAAAAGTTTAAATGTTTGCAAAAACAAAAATTATCTCTTAGCAACAAACAATCCAAAATAGGGAGCATCGTGATGGATTAGTGATCACAAGATTGTTGTAGTGATACCGAACACTGCAACATCCATATCCACAGAAAGTAAACAAAAAATCTACCATTAAAAACAAAAAAAAAAGGACAGATAAAAATTCACTTGACGTCTTCCAAGAAAGACAGTCTCCACTAGCTAAGTAAATGTACACCAGGTGTGGCCTGAATTCAAAGAAATAGTATCTGTGGCAATTAATAGATTTATACCAAATAAATAAATACAATATTGTACCAATCCCTCATGATACACGAAACACCTCAGAACACTGTTGCAGAAACAACAAAAAAAGCATGCCAAATTTAAAAGAATATAAAATCTCCAAGATTAACGATGGTGTACTGAAGCTCAAAAGATAGTGTGGAGTTCAGTGTGACATGCTTTTAATAGCCTCCACAGCACAACTGTGTCTTGAAATCCAACTGAAAATGTCAATAGGTTCACCAGCAGCAAGACACACTCAATACCTTCACTGCACAGTACCAATCATAATATTACCACAGAAATCACCACTAAAGCAGAGTTATTAAACAGTTCTCCCAAATTATTTCACCATATAAGATGAAGTAAATATTCGAGAATTCAAATGAAGAACAACTGGCAACATGACTAACTTAGCAGTAGATATCTACATTGTAACAAAGCCTCTTAAAGCACTTAATAAGGCAAGTGTCCTGGTCCAGACAGCGTCACAGTTACGTTCATTTCATAGTGTGTTGATCCATGTAACCGACATCGGTTTGCAGTAGAATATGGAGCATATACTTCATTCAAACATTATGAATTACCTCAAAGGTAATGGTCTATTGACACAGAGTCAGCATGGTTTCAGAAAATATCAGTCTTGTGAAACACAACAAGCTCTTTATTTACACAAATTAATGAGTGCTGTGATGGGGGATCTCAGGTTGACTTCATGTTTCTGGACTGCCAGAAGGTTTTTGACCCCTTTCCTCACAAAAAACTTCTAATAAAACTGGTCTGTCCGATAGCTGAGTGGTCAGCATGATGGATTGCCATCCTACGGGCCCAGGTTCGATTCCCGGCTGGATCAAAGATTTTCTCAGCTCAGGGAGGTGTTGCGTTGTGTTGTCTTCATCATCATTTCATCCCCATCTGGTGCGCAGGTCGGCCAATGTAGTGTCAAATGTAATAAGACCTGCACCAAAGCGGCCGGACCTGCCCTGCCAGGGGCCTCCTGGCCAATGACACCAAATGCTCATTTCCATTTTTTTTTCTAATAAAACTGTGTGCCTATGCTATGGTTGTGTGACTATGTTCATGGTTTCCTGTCAGAAGGGGCAAAGTGTGTAGTAATTCATGGACAATCATTGAGTAAATCAAAAGTAATATCTGGCATCTCCCAATGAAGTGTTACAGGCCATCTGCTGTTTCTAATCTATATCTTACATTTAGGAGACTAACTGAGCAGCCATCTTAGATTGTTTGCAGATAATTCTGTGATATACCATTTATTAGAGTCGTTATAAAATTTAAACCAATTGCAAAATGACTTAGGCACAATATCCCTAAGGTGTAAGAACTGGAAATTTCTCTGGATGAGGAAAAGTGTGAGTTCATCCACATGAGTGCAAAGATAAATCTGTTAAATTATAGATATGCAATAAAACACATAAATTTAAAATCTGTCAATTCAACTAATTACCTAGAAACTATAGTTATGAACAACTTAAACTGGAGTAACTACATAGATAAAGTCATGGGGAAGGTAAACCGAAGACTGTGTTCAATTGTCAGAACACTTAAAAAATAACAGAACACAGCATGTCATTCTCACTGAAGAGAAGTCTTCTGAAGTAAGAGTGATTTCAGGTGAGCCACAGGGGAGTGTTGTAGAACTGTTGCTATTCACAATGTATATATATGACCTTGTGGATAACATTGGAAGTTCACGGAGGCTATTTGTGGATGATGCTGTAGTATATCGAGAGGTTGTAACAATGGAAAACTGTACTGAAATGCAGGAGGATCTGCAACGAATTGACGCATGGTGCAAGGAATGGCAATTGAATATCAATGTAGACAAGTGTAATGTGCTGCGAATACATAGAAAGAAAGATCCTTCATCATTTAGCTACAATATAGCAGGTTGGCAACTGGAAGCAGTTAATTCCATAAATTATCTGGGAGTAGACATTAGGAGTGATTTAAAATGGAATGACCATGTAAAATTAACCATTGGTAAAGCAGATGCCAGACTGAGATTCATTGGAAGAATCCTAAGGAAATGCAGTCTGAAAACAAAGGAAGTAGGTTACAGTACAATTGTTCGCCCACTGCTTGAATACTGCTCATCGGTGTGAGATCCGTACCAGATAGGGTTGATGGTAGAGATAGAGAAGATCCAACGGAGAGCAGCGCACTTTGTTACAGGAGCATTTCGTAATCACGGAAGCGTTACAGAGATGATAGATAAACTCCAGTGGAAGACTCTGCAAGAGAGACACTCAGTAGCTCAGTACAGGCTTTTGTTGAAGTTTCGAGAATATACCTTCACCGAGGAGTCAAGCAGTATATTACTCCCTCCTACATATATCTCACGAGGAGACCATGAGAATAAAATCAGAGATTAGAACCCACACAGAGGTGTACCGACAATCTTTCTTTCCACGAACAATACGACACTGGAATAGAAGGGAGAACTGATAGAGGTACTCAAGGTTCCCTGCGCCACACACCATCAGGTGGCTTGCAGAGTGTGGATGTAGATGTAGATGTAGATGAAACAGGTCTACTAAAGAGACTGCTTGCACTATGCTTGTCTGACCTCTGCTAGAGTACTACCATGTGGAATGGGACATTACCTGATAGGATTGATGCAGGACATGGAAAAAGTCCAAAAAATGTAGCCTGTTTTGTGTTATCATGAAATAAGGGAGACGGCAATATCGATATCATCACCAAGATGGGGGTGGAAATCATTAAAACAAAGGTAAGTTTCATGGTGATGAGATCTTTTCACGAAATTTCAATCACCATATTTCTCTTCTGAACATGAAAATAGTTTACTGTTGCCAACCTACATAGGGATAAAAGATCATCACAAGAAAATAAGAGAAATGAAAATTTGTACAAAATAACTTAAGTGCTAATTTTCCAAAGTGCTGTTAGACAGTGGAACAGTAGAGAAATAGTCTGATTGTGGTTCAAAGAATTGTCTGCCAGGCACTTGAATATGCATTGCATAGTAGTCATGTACACGTAGATGTAGGTAAATGTCAACAATATCAACAAAGTAGGTGCCAATTTGAAGAAGAGAAAACACTGATGTCTCTTCCTGTTACTGTGAAGAAAATTTTGACCTTTATCACTTGCCAATGACTATACTTGGTATAAACCAATATTGAAGAAACCAGATGCATACAAATAGTGCTCCTTTATTTTTTAATTCATGCCAAGCATGGCTCTGATGTTTAATATGTCACAGATATGTATATGTAATACTTTAATGTAACAACAATAAACTGCTGAATTACCATAATAATTTAATAATAGAAAAATATAATGTATGCTGTTGGACCTGTCTAGTGATATGTCACCTCTGGTCTGTAGTGTCTGCTGCTGTGTCTGGACTATTTTCCCAGTCTCCACTCCCATTTCTATTTCCTATGGAATCTTGATGTTGTCTCCATTGTGTTTTCAGAAGCTCGAGAGCTGGATTTCAGATGGTGCTGAGGTGGCATCCAGGATCACGGCTGATGAGATTCTCCGTGACCTTGACCTTGATGCATTATTTTATGACACTGTCCCACTGTCTTGGGGTCTGTGTCACATTCTTGGTGTCACTGTAGTTCACCAAGTAAGCTAGTTCTAGTCAGTGCTCCACTGTTTTTGATTTGGTTGCCTGTCTATGTCTGGTATGCTTCAGGAGTTCTTTACACCTTGTGTCCACCATCCTGGTGGTCTGGCTGATGTGTGACATCCCACAATGGCATGGTATATTGTAAATATCTGGTTTCCATAGCCCCAGTTCATCCTTTACATTTCCCAGCAGTGCTCCAATTTTAGTAGGTGAGTGGAATATGCTTTTGATGTTGTGTTGCAAGAGAATTCTGCTGCTGATTTTGGCAGAGATTGGTTAAGCATATGGAAGATCTGTCACCCTCTTCATCTCTTCTTGTTCTCCTTCTGGATCCTTTGGTGGAGTGGCAAGGGGAAGTGCCTTCTGAATATCTCTGGAAGAGTATGCTTTATTCCAGAACACCAATTGCAAGTGTTCTACTTCCATGCCAAACTGCTGGATCTGTGCCCAATGGACTAGAACCTTAGCACGCTGCTTTTCTGTGCCACATGGTGGCAACTATTGGTTTGTAGTTGTAAGTCAGTGTGAGTATGTCTGCAATACGCACTAAGCCCAAAGGTGTCTTCTGCCTTCCTTTTGACTAGTACATCCAGGAATGGGAGTAGTCCCTCATTCTCCAGATCTATGGTGAATTTTATGCTAGGGAGACATGAATACAGATGATCCTGGAAATCATTGAGCTTTTCCTTGTGATGGGCCCAGATGACAAATGTCATCCACATACCTAAAAAACATTTTGGTTGATTGGTGGCTGATGTAAGTGCCTCATATTCCAATCTTTTCATAAACAGGTTGGGTAAGACTGGTGATAGAGGGCTGCCCATCAAAAAATTGGCCCCCATATAGGAAGTACTTAGAGATCAAAATGTGCCTCAACGTATCCAGAAGAACGTCACTGAATTTTCTGCACTAAACCTAATTGAGTCATTCAGAGGAACCCAGGTGAACAGGGACACCACATTGAAACTGATCATAATGTCAGAGTCTTAAGAAATCTTCTGAGATCTGAATGTGGTACACACATTCACTCACATGTGGTGAAGCATGTTCTTCAGGTATGTAGCTGTGGGATAAGTAGCCATGCAAACGTTACTGACAATTGGTCACAGAGGTGCCCCACCTTTTTGAACTCTGAGCAGTCCATACAATCTGGGTGGCACTGGTGCTATAGGTCACAGCTTCTTTATGATCTTTTCCAGAAGGCCAGTCCCCTTCAGAAGAGCCCTGGTCTTTTTGTCCACTTTGTCTGTGGGGTCGCTTCCTACTGGTCTTTATGCTGGATCCTTGCGAAGCTGTCACACCTTTCTGTCATAGTCTGCCTTCTGTAGGGTGACTGTAGAGTTCCCCTTGTCTGCTGACATCATCAGAATGCTGTCATCCTCCTGGAGTTGCCAGCCTTGCACCACCTGAGATGTTTGATTTGGACAGCTTGGTCCTGCTGAGCACCCTGAGTGTATCTCATCAAAATTCTTCACTACAAGGAAGTGTGTTGGCCACTTGCTCAGTGCACTGATGAAGGCAGTGACATGAATGTTTCTGGGGGGTCACTGTGAAGCTGAGATCATTGCTGAGTACTTTTAAGGTGGTCTCATTGAATTGCTTGCTACTCAGGTTGACCACCATGTGAATAAAGGTGGTCTCATTGAATTGCTTGCTACTCAGGTTGACCACCATGAGAATATCCCTGTTGTGCTGTGTCTTGTTGTTGAGGCCATCAAACTTGGCTAGTTGGCTTCCTGTTGATTTCTTCCTGGTGCATTCTGCTAGGGACCATGATGCAACATCATCCCAGTATTAACTGGTTAAGGAGATTGCTATAACAAGGTGGAGAAATGAAGACTCCCTGGATGCCACATGTAGTCAGCGGCACAGGTTGTGCACTCTGTCCCTTACCAGCATGAGGCTCACTGGGTGTTTGATTCTATTTGCCTCCCTGGAACCGATCTGATGTTCGATCATGACAAATACTGGTACTGCATCCCCCTCTTGGCATCTCAGCAGAAAACTGAGAGAACTCACCAACCTTCCTTTCATTTGTTGAAGGTTATCTAGCATTTCAATGTTTATCTCTCTGCCTGTGATACAGAAAGAAAAGGTTTAGGATATAATCCATTGTTAATTAAATCAAAGATGTACTTTCTCTCAACATAAACCAGAACAAAAATGATCAGATGGAACAAATACTGAATTTCTCTCCACTGGATTAGCACATGATTAGTATGGAGTCTTGTCAAACATTGTTATAGATATTGGAGACCTGTGAAGTTTTGACATATTATTTTGATGCTCTGTGCCACTTTTTTTAAAGTATTCCTTGCAATGTGAGTGCATTTGTTTCACAATCACAGTCAGTTCAGTTCCCAGTTGAGCCAGTTTAAATGTGTATTTCTGAATAAAGTCCTGAGATATTTTTCCACATCCTGTAACCTATGTTGGTTTGTGTCCTTGATTTGATGCACAGATGTAACAGTCATCAATTGAATATGAGCATGCCTCTTTTTTATCAGCTAACTTGCATGATACTTTGTTATTGAAATACTAAATGATACAAAAGAACAGAAACAGTTTCCTGAGACACACAATATCTCATTAAATATTATTTATTTATTAGCCATTAGAGTTAATAAAACTGATACATAATGCATCATTGCATATGGCTATTGAAACTACACGGTTTTATATATTTATGGTATTTGACACTTAATTCATTTATATACACAACTAAGTACAAAATAACAATGAAAACAATCAATTAGTGACGAAGTTATTTACTTGGATAAATAATAATAAATGTCATGTGACTAGGGCCTCCTGTTGGGTAGACCGTTTGCCGAGTGCAAGTCTTTTGATTTGACACCACTTCGGCGACTTGTGTGTTGATGGGGAAGAAATGATGATGCTTAGGACAACATAACACACAGTCCCTGAGCTGAGAAAATCTCTGACCCAGGATTCAGGGCCCTCAGTATTGACATTCTGTCGCACTGACCACTCAGCTAATGGGGGCGGACATTTGGATAGATAAAAAATATACTCACCAAGTTGTAGTAGAACACATACATAAAAGGCAGTTGTAAGTAGCAAGCTCTCAGAACCAGTGGCTCCTTCTTCAGGAAAGTTTTGCTTCTTATCCTGTACAGTAAGTCTACCCTGCCCCTAGTTCTGGGTAACTTTCCCTAAATATACCCCTTTTCCTAGACCTCTCCAGTCATTTTCATTCATCCCTCTTCCTTCCCCTTCAACCCTTCCGCCTGAAGAAGGAGCCACTGGCTCTGAAAGCTTACCAGTTACAACCCTCATTTATGTGTATGTTCTGCCACTGCTTGCTGAGTAGATTTTTATCCATCCAAATAAATAAGTACAAAATGCAGCACAATTTTTTTACAAGTCATGCGTATTTCCACTAAAGTACATATACTGTTCATAACATTTTATTTCCATTTAAATTTTAATTTTATTAGTTTCGTACATGTCAGACTTTTTTCGTGGGCTCTCACAGTGATCAAAATATTTATTTAAGGAATAAAACAATATTCTCCCATTCTATTTGCCTAACAATGTGACTAAGGATATTTGTTTTATCTATCTGGATAACAGTGTTTTGAAGGATATTGGAAATTCATAAAATTTCTTCTCAAACAATGTTTCTACTTGGTAAATGACTATGTAGGTCAATAAACATTTTCTGAGGATGTTTATATTAAGGCAAAACTTAAAATACTGTGTCTTGCCCCTAAACATTTTATTATATTAGCATATGCAATATACAGCTGTTGTGTCATGTAAAATCTCTACTTAATTATTGTAGTATACATACGGACTTGCTGTCTAATGAGAACAAAAGTAAAACCCTGTGGAAAACAAACTATTGAGTTATAACACCACAAGCTTATATGTATATAAAGTGGGTTTACTGTGTATTCTATGATTTTGTATTATTCTCTGTTCCTGCATATTTTATAGCATTATATATTTTTGTCTGCACTTTTTCATTAAAATATCTGTATGAACCATGGACCTTGCCACTGGTGGGGAGGCTTTCGTGCCTCAGCGATACAGGTGGCCGTACCGTAGGTGCAACCACAACAGAGGGGTATCTGTTGAGAGGCCAGACAAATGTGTGGTTCCTGAAGAGGGGCAGCAGCCTTTTCAGTAGTTACAGGGGCAACAGTCTGGATGATTGACTGATCTGGCCTTGTAACAATAACCAAAACGGCCTTGCTGTGCTGGTACTGTGAACGGCTGAAAGCAAGGGGAAACTACAGCCATAATTTTTCCCGAGGGCATGCAGCTTTACTGTATGGTTAAATGATGATGGCATCCTCTTGGGTAAAATATTCCGGAGGTAAAATAGTCCGCCATTCGGATCTCTGGACGGGGACTACTCAAGAGGACGTCATTATCAGGGGAAAGAAAACTGGCGTTCCACGGATCTTAGTGTGGAATGTCAGATCCCTTAATCGGGCAGGTAGGTTAGAACAATTAAAAAGGGAAGTGGATAGGTTAAAGTTAGATGTTGTGGGAATTAGTGAAGTTCGGTGGCAGAAGGAACAAGACTTTTGGTCAGGTGAATACAGGGTTATAAGTATAAAATCAAATAGGGGTAATACAGGAGTAGATTTAATAATGAATAAAAAAATAGGAGTGCGGGTAAGCTTCTACAAACAGCATAGTGAACGCATTATTGTGGCCAAGATAGACACGAAGCCCATGCCTACTACAGTAGTACAAGTTTATATGCCAACTAGTAATGCAGATGATGAAGAAATTGAAGAAATGAATGATGAGGTAAAAGAAATTATTCAGATAGTGAAGGGAGACGAAAATTTAATAGTCATGGGTGACTGGAATTCGAGTGTAGGAAAATGGAGAGAAGATATAAAATGTAGACTGGCAATGGCAAGGAAAACGTTTCTGAAGAAGAGAAATTTGTTAACATAGAGTATTGATTTAAGTGTCAGGAAGTCATTTTTGAAAGTATTTGTATGGAGTGTAGCCATGTATGGAAGTGAAACATGGACAATAAATAGTTTGGACAGGAAGAGAATAGAAGCTTTTGAAATGTGGTGCTACAGAAGAATGCTGAAGATTAGATGGGTAGATCACATATCTGATGAGGAGGTATTGAATAGAATTTGGGAGAAGAGGAGTTTGTGGCACAACTTGACGAGAAGAAGGGACCAGTTGGTAGGACATGTTTTGAGGCATCAAGGGATCACAAATTTAGCATTGGAGGGCAGTGTGGAGGGTAAAAATGGTAGAGGGAGACCAAGAGATGAATACACTAAGCAGATTCAGAAGGATGTAGGTTGCAGTAGGTACTGGGAGATGAAGAAACTTGCACAGGATAGGGTAGCATGGAGAGCTGCATCAAACCAGTCTCAGGACTGAAGACCACAACAACAACAACATCTGTATGTTCCATTTCCTTGAAATGATTTTCCATAAATTTACATGTACACTTGGATAACATCTATACAATATTTGTTATCTATGTATGGTTAAATTAAATAAATAAATAAAAACTGACTTGCAGTTTCTATAAAATATCATTTGTAAAGTTTCATTAATATTGAGTCATGCAAACTGATAAAAGTGGAATCACAGTGTCTCATATCAATTAGTGTCTCACAACACGTTCACGTCATGCAACATGCCGTACAATTAATTATTTAGCATGACAACCAGCCTCCTGGGTCACACTCCTCATGTAATCTGAATAGGTACAAGATTACCCCTAAGACTGAACTGCATATTGCTTCACTGTGAGGTTCCTTTGGCTTGCTTTTTGTTGATTATTTGTTCTCTATGAGCAGAGATTATTTTCATTTACTGTGACTGTATAATTATCTTCCTGTGAAATGTCTATAATACAATCCATAGCCATGGTCCTACTATTAACAAATTTAGTGTAGGCTTTGTTTGTATAATGTAATTTGTAAGAAATCAGTAGTAATGATGTTCAACTATCAGTTTGTATAAGGCCTATTTAGGGTAATTCATATTAAAATCATCACACAATATTGTTTTTTATTTATCTTTATGTCTGCTCACTTTAGTTAATGTAGCATCTAACTCCCTTATACATAACCTTGGACTACTGCCAGGTGACCTGTTAATATTGGTGATAGTGTAACATTAGTTATTTATTACTATATCTATGGATGAACACTCAAAGTTAATTTTTCTAGGTTAGGTCTATTCTGCATCACAGGTCTATGCAACAGCCATTTCTGCATGTACATATAACCATGACCATGTTTACAAACTGGCCTACCAAAATTTGATGTTCATGTATCAGTCTGTAAGTTGCAAAGAGAGACCTGCACCTGAAACCAGTGTTGAGTTGAACACTTAAAAGTCATTCTGTTCGAGGTACCTATTAGGACTACTTTATTGAAAAGTTCACATCTGTATCATGACAGTGCAGAATGGAGACAGATGCACTGGAAGTATTCAGCAACAAGTTCTCTTCAGATTTATATTCAATATAAATACACAACACTGCAACCAGACACTTTTTTGAAATATACATTTTTTACAGTAACTAGTTTTCAAATCTTTTCAGGCTCATCTTCAGATGGGATTCATGGACATTACATGTTTTGCTTATTCCATTAACTGGTTTTTGAACTTTTTCAGGCTCCATCTGAAGATGAACATGAATATTTCGAACAAGAAACTGGTTGCAGTTTTTGTGTTTATATTCAATACATGGTCAAGGGTTCTGCAACATCGCCAATGCACAAGATTAATTTTAAACCCATATTAATCCAAGGAATTTGTGGAAACAAATTCAACACTCTCACATCCTTCAGAATTTATCAGACCTGATATCGAAGCACTTTTATAAGAGTGTTCAGTTTACTCAATGTATGCTGCCACAAAGTACCACCATTCCCCATTCATATATGTATTAACAAAACCTATTACATTACAAATATGTTATTGTATGGCATGAATACCCATACACTGGACAGTGATAACCTTTGTACAATGATCTCTGTAATTAACCCACAACTGTTTTCATTTCAATTTTCCAAAGGTATCTCTGTTGATATCTGCTGAGATATGTTAATTGCCATCTTAGCACAATAGGACAAATAACTTTGCTATGCTACAGCTATATTCTTTATCCTTACCTAAACTATACCCCATGAAATGAAGAAATACGTGTTCTTACTGTCATGATGGTCTTCAACACTTCAGCCTGACTGTGCAATCACAGAGAGTAGTAGGTATAAAGAGTTGATCTGCCACATTGTGATGGAGATCATTCATCTTAAAGTTTCTGTATCTCTTTCTAAGGAGTTATGTGCGGAATGAAATATTGCTGACCTCATGCCATGTGATGGCCAGCCTTCTGTTGATGACTGGGAGACATCTGGCAACATGCTCCCAGTATTTCATTCATTTCCACTGAGTTGTTTATATGTTGTTTTACTAGAGCAGTGTAGGCATATATTACACCTCATTACACTGGAAGGTGAAGTGAGAGGTTTAATAGGACATGGATATACTCTTGGATTTCCTTACAGCATTACTTAATATGTTATACTGCTGTTTGTAATATCATAGACTTCCAGCTCTTAATCAGTATGGCTATTTGTATGACCCTTTTTTGAAGTGGAAACACTCTGGTATCTACAGTGATAGCAGATTACTGATTGATGACTTTATTGCCATTATTACACATAGTTATTCAGGTATACTTTAACTTTAGACTTGACTACTGGCTTGTTCTAAATTTCACTCAATTCTGCACCTTTTTTAGCTTCACTTGAAACCAGCCATTCTTTTATAATTAACCAGCCTTGCTGAAATTTTTTAAGTGTTTTTGTACTGTAAATGCTGCTACGTTATGTAAAATTTATTCTTCGGACTGATGAGCAATAGGGTAGGCATGCATTCTTTAAACATTAGTTCGTTGTCTGTAAACATTATTTATCAGGTTACTGCTTTCTTGAGTTACTTAAGTAGGAAAATTTAGGAGTAATACTAAATTAAAATTAACCAGCAGTACATCTGAACCCTTTTTTAAAATCCTTTATATGTTTACATTGATGTCTTCACAAGCTAATATCCTTTCTGTCTCTCTGCCAGTGGACACAATAATAAGTCAAAATTTTTCATGAACATTCCTCAAACACACAGTTGTAAACTGTGTACTGTAAGAATTACAGGTATTCTTTTCTTCATTATTAGCTAAGCAGCATATGCCTCTATATCATCACTTATGAGTTTCTATCTCTGTTCCTATAGGTTATTCATTCAGCCAGATTACATAGACTTACTTCCAATTTTAAGCTCTCCGAAATAAACTAACACTTTTTCACCCCCCAACATCTGTCAAAACATTTTTCTGAGACATGATGATTTCACTTTCCCTTTATCATAGGTGATGAATAGAAATTCAAGCCATTTAATTTTCTGTAAAACTGTAGGCTTGAATTCGGAACACACACATGCAAACACACCTATAAACACTCTCTCTCACACACACACACACACACACACACACACACACACACACACACACACGTGCACGGAAGAATAATGGAGGTCTAGAGGAAAGAGAGCTTATGGACTAAGTGGGAAAAGCACAAAAGAAATAGGATAGGAATAGGGAACTGGTGAGCATGCCTTTTTATGGGTATAGGAAGTTTCATGTAGCTAATGATGAATTAAATGATTGTGTTTGGAGGGAGCTGGGAAGACAGAACAAAGGGAGACTGAGACTGAGGAGAGAAACATATGAGTGTTAAAATGAATTGCAGCTTTCAGACTATGCGTCACTGATCTCTTCCATCTGCTGAACCCTACAAAATTCTCTGCCACTATTCCACTCAGTACACAAAGAAATACAGGACACTGTTACCAAACTGTGTACTGGGAACCTTAACGCCACAGGACTTGCAGTCTTTTCAAAAGTCCACACTTTCAACACCAAAGAAAATTTAATCATCATGGACTAATAAAATATCTACTCTTCATCATATAATCACTACAACAGAAACTCTTTTCTGTTATCAACCCCTATGACCAGTAATGAAAGCTAACACATGCATTGTCCACCTAATTACCCACTGATTACTTTCCAGGAATTCTTTGTTTCAACCTGGTCACATGTTCGTTTCCATGGTCCCCTCCACCACACACCGTCAGGTGGCATGCGGAAAAAAAAAAAAAAAAAAAAAAAAAAAAAAAAAAAAAAAAAAAAAAAAAAAAAAAAAATTACATGTTATCTTCTTGGTGTATCCACAAAAATGACAATGACATTTTCACAGAAAATTTTTGTCTGATCACTACATTACCATGGGGAACTTGTATAGTCCGTGATTAGCAACTGCTTAATTCTGTAGTCGGAATAGCATGGCAAACGCATTGTACGAACACGTAATTACGCCTAACCAGAGAATTATTGCGGGGTAACTGAACTGGTGATTCTGGTAGTGTTAGGGAAGTTAATCGGAGAATAAGTTTTGACAATGGCAGAAATAATTATAGAATTAGTGATGACGAGAGTGTTTGATGGACGAGGAAGTAGAAGAAATGGGGACATCGCACAAATTATATGGAAGAATATGACGATTACAAAAATTCTCAGCAGAGGAAAAAACAACCATCTACTGCCTTAAAAATAACCGAGACTTGGTCACTTTTTCTTCAGAAAAAGCATCTATTATGGCCAGTTTGAATCATAGTGATCATGTGACAGAAAGTAGCGCCCACTTTTCTGACTATTCCACCTGCCAGTCCTGTCACAGTTAACCCATTCTGGAAGTTAATAATAATTACCAGTATCTAAACCCATCCTAGAAGTCATGTCTTAATGCATCTTCATCCAGTCCCCAGCTATCCCCTGCATACAGACTTCCAAAAATCCATAAACCTAAACATCCAGGGCACCCCATTGTAACATTGTATCTATCCACCCATGGAACGAATCCTGAGTCTTGATCATTAACAACTACAGTCGATTCCCACAGTCTAGTAATTTCCTGTATCAAGGATATGAACTACTTCTTCTATTGCCTCTCATTCACCCACATCTCATTATTACCTAGATCCATGCTTGTCAATGTTGGCATCACCTTCACAGCCAACAACATTGCTGACAAACATGGCCTTGCCCTCATCAATCACTACCTCACACAGTATCTTGCTAACTCTAAACCTAGCACCTCATTTCCATACCCATGACAAATGTTATTAAGTCTGCAGGCTTTCATGGCTTTTGTCACTGAAGTTAAAATCTTCTGGGTTCCTTCTAAATAATTTACATTTGGACCACGTGACTGCTATGGTCGCAAGTTCGAATCCTGCCTTGGGCATGGATGTGTGTGATGTCCTTAGGTTAGTTAGGTTTAAGTAGTTCTCAGTTCTAGGGGGCTGATGACCTCAGATGTTAAGTCCCATAGTGTTTAGAGCCATTTGAACCATACATTTTGACCTCTCTGCTGGGATTTTCTTCAGGATCTTGTGCCATCTACTGTAGACTGTGCACTGCCAGAGGCCAGTGTCATATTCTCTAATAAAGGGAAGTTTTCTTGCACTTGTGCTGTAGAAGTAGGATTATTGGGTTAAATTCTTGTGGCTACCATTGGAGGGCCATCGTCATTGGATAGAAAGAGAAGTATACCCACCCTAATACTGGAGAAGAGGGTTATTGGCTAAATCTCTCACGGCTACAACCAGTGGACCAATGTCCTTGGTTACAAATGGATTTTCCTGTAATTATTCTGGAAAAGAGTTATTAGTAAACCCATTGGCATGCAGTTTTTTGTTGACATCACGACATAGTAATATACTTATTTTTCAGTGATTTTTCTCATTTTTACGGAAAGATACTGGAAGCTATATTAGGGCAGTCTGTTTATTGTACCTTCTGTGTTACACTGTGAAATATAATCATGTCTGAATGTGATGACGCTTAAAACACTTATCCACATGTAGGTAAATCTTGCACTTTTTGCAGAATGCTCCATGCTGTCCTGTGTCATAACAGACCTTACATCTTCTAGACAGTAGACGGCATTGCTTTCTTGTAAGTTGGAGTATTTTTGTGGAAAAATGTTTCTAGTATGTTCCTTGTAGTCTTAATGGACTTGCTCCTTGGCTTAGGCATTCATGAATCCCATAATCAGGGAGTCTAATGTTTTTCCGAATTTGTTCTGCCAGACAGATGAAAATCTGTGAACTTGATTCTTCTTTTACTGGAGTTCATCAGTGTACTACACTTGCACTGAAAATTTCCATGTCTATCATATGAAAATATATCTTTTATATCCCTTCACATATCTTCTCATAAGACAATATGATGCTAAGCATTGATCGTGTGCATCAGCTCTACCCAGTCTTTTGTTGTACTCACGTATACAATCAGGTTTCAGATTAGCGTTCCAATTTTTTGCTGTTCTTGTCGATCATGAATGGTTGACAGGATGTGAGCTTGTTTTTTGTCAACCCATTTCACAGCTAGAACTTTATCTGCTGACACAAAAGTCAGATTGCCTTTTTGCAGCACTGAATTCTTGAACTGTGATGGCATATTCTTCCTGTTTGGTCTTGCAGTTCTAGCCACATAGGTCTTGCTCTCCAATAGCTTTAGGAACAAGGTGGTAGAACTATATCAATTATCCATGCACATTGTTCTGTATTTGTCCAGTAAAGTCTCACAAAAATCCAAAATAAATTGCCCACTTGCTGTGGTGCTGAATACTTTTTCTGCCTCAAGACTGTTATTAATTTTAAAACTGTAACAGTAATGATCATCAGTTGAGCTTACTTTATATATCTTCAAACAAAATATTGTCCTCTTTCAAGAGTTGTATTGTATGTATGACAATCTCCATGAACATCAGACTCTCATCGACACAAAACATTTTTCCTGGCTTGTACACATTTTGAAATCTGCAAAGAAGAAGAGTAACAACCGGTCTGATCTTCCTCAGTTTGTCAAGCAGCTTTTCTGGAGAATCAACATCAAAATGAAGATATCTTGAGATGGGTTTGAATCTCCTGAAAGGCATGATTTTACCAAAAACAGGAGTCTGTATTATTTTTCTTTTGTACAGAAAGTTTCTTTGTTTAGGACATAATTTTGCAAAGTGAAAAGTGAGCCTTCATCTCATCTACTGTCACAGCAAGCCATGAGCTTTCTTGACCATTATTTTCTGTTCTGCACATACAGTTGTTTCTACATATGTTTTAGCTGCAAGCAATTTTGTTTACTTGACCACCGATTCCCAGAAACGTGTTGCAAAAACTGATCAGTCAAATGCAAATGTGATGGGTTTTAGCCTAGGGTTCTATGAATAGTAATGTCTACCTCAGCTTCAATGCTGCTCTTGACAATGTAAGGGTTATTACAAACATTATCCAAGTTCCACCCATCAGTAATTGTTGAAGTATCCGTTGCCAGCTCTGCTACGGCATCTCAATTGTTGTGGGAAAAATATCTCCTTTTGTCAACAAAGTCACTGTCGTCAATTGCTTCTGATTCTATTAGTTCACTGTTTTCAGAATCTGTTTCACCATCAGTGTCACTTAAATCCCTTTCTTATAGAAAAATTACGTAGTCTTTCAGCTTGGATTTTGTATGGTTTGGCCACATTGTGCTACTGAATCTATGAAAGTATGCAAACTTTGCATGGTAATATTTAGCTGAAGTTGAACATTTCTGGTTGATTTAAAGCCAGACTCAGCTGCTGCCATCTATTAAGATGCTGCCTGAACCAGAAATAGAAAATCAGTAATGCGGTATGTGCCTAAGCACTGCACAGCAAGGAGACTGTACAGTGACAGCTGTACCCCTCATTGTATGTAAATGCATGCAAGTGTGATGACTGATATACCTGTCATTGTAAACCAATGTGTTAAAATTCCTCGTACTGCCATTGGTGGGCCATCATCAGTGGCTAAAAGAGAAAAAGACAGAGCAAGAGAGGGGGAATGTTTATCCAAAATATTATTGTCCACAAAGAGAATGCATGTAATATCAGAGGAATGGATGGCTACAAGCTCCCAGCAACATGGCTTCCCACCATTAAGGAAGTAAATTCATGGCTGTCGTGCCAGAGCAGTACAACCAATGCCTGGAAGCCACATCTGTGGATAATACTATTTTGAATAAACATTCCCCCCCCCCCCTCCTGACCTGCCTATTTTGCTTCTAGCAAATGATGATGGCCCACCAATAGCAGCAGGAGGAATTTTAACCAATAAATCTTCTCCAGCCTAAGTACAGGAAAAATCCCTTTCTGACCAATGATGTTAGCCCAACAAAGGTAGCCACAAGAGATTTAGTCAATAACTCCCTTGTTCAGCATTAGTGCAGGAATACTTCTCTTACTTTCCAATGAAGATGGCCCAGCAATGCTATCCACAAGAATTTTGCCCAATAATCCCATTTCTCCATCTAAAGCACAGCAGAAGCCTCCTTTATAAGAGAATGTTACAGATGTCTCTGACAGTGCTCAGTCTACAGTGACCACCACAATATGCTGAAGAAGATTTCAGCAGAGAGGTCAAATTGTTGACTGTTTAGAAGATTTTAACTTCAATGTCAAGTTTTGTCCTTATCCATTA
Source organism: Schistocerca americana (assembly GCF_021461395.2). Classification (NCBI taxonomy): domain Eukaryota; kingdom Metazoa; phylum Arthropoda; class Insecta; order Orthoptera; family Acrididae; genus Schistocerca; species Schistocerca americana. The sequence goes on from NC_060130.1 coordinate 482,663,212, forward strand.
CTACTTCTCCTTTGAGGAGAAAATTACTAATGGATCTGTGACACAGCAATGGGAATCTAAATACCTTGCTGATGGGCCAGTCTGTTAATGGACCAACTTAAACCTTATTAGTGACTCAAGATCCTTCACTCCTTGTTTATTTCAGGTTCATGAACAGTATGTTCATTATCTGCAGCCAGGTCCGTGTTACTTTATCCTCAGTTTTCCACAGATTCCACACCATCTCTCCTTTCTGTTTCTTCTTGTCCTCTTCACACTATATGCAATCTTGTTTAATATAACCTCCACATTTGTGACAGTTGCGTAAAATCCTATGTCTGGTGTGAAGCTCACCAACCATGAACAGAACTTCAACTCTAAAAAGTCTCTCACACAATATGCTCAGCTGTGAATCTGCAGTGGCAAGTGTTAACTTTCTAAATATGCTCAAATATCTTATAAGACCTTCACAGCAAAATCTGAAGCTAATCCACATGTGAAGGGACTGTGTCATATACATGCATGCCCCTAATCCACCAACAAATCCTGCATACCAACTACCAAGTAAAATGCATCTTATATCCACCTTCACCTTTGAATCGAACCACTTATTAGTGTAACCACATCCTTTGCCAGGGCTTTGAATACCTTTCATTATGCCCTGAAATGAGGAATTTTCCAAAGTCCTTCCCATCTCTATCAAAGTGTTATGATGCCATCCAGCCAACACAGTATCCTGGTCAATCCATATACCACACCAACTCCCAACCACATGCCACACAGGTTTTATCCCTGTGGAAGATGTACATGCAAGATCTGTCCTATGCACCCACTCATCGTATATTATTACACTCCCATCACAGCCATATCATACCCTATCAAAGGCAAGGTCTTCTGTAACAGTAGTTGTGTCATATAATAATTCTGCTGGAAGTTCTGCACAGACTTTTATGTGGTCGATCTTATTAGCTACTGTGAAACTGTGGCCAATTGAAAAGTTGACTATGCAGTGGAAGAACCTATTCCTGCACTCACCATCCACAACTACAGTGGCTCCTTCACAAATCATACCATTTGAATCCTGCTCCTCAATATCAAGTTCTCTAATAAATATAGATGATAGTTGTTTTTATACCACATCTTTTCATTTCCTGGCCTCAATATCCATTTACTCGTGCCCCTAGCTATCCTGAATCTGTTTCCCATAACCTCTCTCTCCCCATTTCACTTAAGTAATAAACGCTTAAATGTTTCTACCTATTGTTGCCCTCTTCCTCTGTTCTGTCTTCCTTCCCTCCCCCTCCCCCCTCCCATCAATGTCCCAATACACTCTTTCACTTTATGAGCAACTTACCTGCCTCTGAGAGGGCTTGCTGTCTGGTGGTACAGTATAAACCCATACCCTTGCTGCCTGTCCCCCCCTGCTATTTGTCTCCCTTTCCTCTGTCCCTCCCTTTCTCTTCCAGCCTCATTGTTTATATCACTCAGAATACCCAATACAACACCTAACCCCAGGTGGGCTGCTGAACAGGGACAGTACCTTTGGCTATGTAGTAATACATGTGTATCTGTGTATATGTCTTTGTTTTTACTCATTAAACAATGGAAATTCCAGGTAGGAATATCAACAACATAGGAAAAGATAGATTACTACTTACCATAATGACGACACATTATGTTGTAGACAGGTACAAGTAAAAGGCACTTCCACAAGGCTTTCAACCACATCCTTCACCAGCAAAACAGAAACACATACCATTCATACACACAAGCAAGCATACGTCACACACACGACTGCTAACTCCAGCAGCTCAGGTCAAAATGCAACTATCACATGGGATTGAAGCAGCAATCTAGAGGGAATGGGGAAGGGTAATAGTACATGGAAGGGGGGAGAAGGGAACATTGCATGGTGGAATGTGCAGGGACTAGACCTCCAACAGGCATAGTGGGAGGAGGCTGCAGGGCAGGGAGGTGTGGAAGAAAAGGAGCAAAAGAGGAGAGGAGTAGGGAGAGATATTGACAGGTACATTGGCAGAGGGTGGCAAACAAAGAGGGTGTTTTGTTAATTAGTTCAACAATGTTTTCATGTTCTTTATGTACTTGTTGACCATTCATTGCATCAGCTGTATAGTGTGAGGTTACATTCACTCCTTCCATTTTTCAATTTTTATTTTCTTTTTCAATTTATATCATCAGTTCTTTCCAGCATTCTCACCTTCCTTCCTTCCTCTCTCTCTCTCTCTCTCTCTCTCTCTCTCTCTCTGTCTGTCTCTCTCTCTCTCTCTCTCTATATATATATATATATATATATGTCGCAGTCCCTCAGCCTCCCTCTCTCTCTCTCTCTCTCTCTCTCTCTCTCTATATATATATATATATATGTCGCAGTCCCTCAGCCTCCCTCTCTCTCTCTCTCTCTCTCTCTCTCTCTATATATATATATATATATATATAGAGAGAGAGAGAGAGAGAGAGAGAGAGAGAGAGAGAGAGAGAGAGAGAGAGAGGGAGGCTGAGGGACTGCGACATATATATGTGGCTGAGGGACTGCGTCAGCTTTCAGACAACACTACTTACAAAGTTTGCCAAGGTAATCCCATTCCTGATGTCCAGGTGGAGCTTCAAGGAATCCTCAGAACCTTAGGCCCCCTACAAAACCTTTCACCTGACTCCATCAACCTCCTGACCCGACCAACACCCCACACCCCGACCTTCTACCTTCTTCCTAAAATTCACAAACCCAATCATCCCGGCCGTCCCATTGTAGCTGGTTACCAAGCCCCCACAGAACGTATCTCTGCCTACGTAGATCAACACCTTCAACCCATTAGATGCAGTCTCCCATCCTTCATCAAAGACACCAACCACTTTCTCGAACGCCTGGAATCCTTACCCAGTCTGTTACCCCCGGAAACCATCCTTGTAACCATTGATGCCACTTCCTTATACACAAATATTCCGCACATCCAGGGCCTTGCTGCGATGAAGCACTTCCTTTCACGCCGATCACCTGCCACCCTACCTAAAACCTCTTTCCTCATTACCTTAGCCAGCTTCATCCTGACCCACAACTTCTAAACTTTCGAAGGCCAGACATACCAACAATTAAAGGGAACAGCCATGGGTACCAGGATGGCCCCCTCGTATGCCAACCTATTCAGGGGTCGCTTCGAGGAAGCCTTCTTGGTTACCCAGGCCTGCCAACCCAAAGTTTGGCACAGATTTATTGATGACATTTTCATGATCTGGACTCGCAGTGAAGAAGAACTCCAGAATTTCCTCTCCAACCTAAACTCCTTTGGTTCCATCAGATTCACCTGGTCCTACTCCAAATCCCATGCCACTTTCCTTGACGTTGACCTCCACCTGTCCAATGGCCAGCTTCACACGTCCGTCCACATCAAACCCACCAACAAGCAACAGTACCTCCATTATGACAGCTGCCACCCATTCCACATCAAACGGTCCCTTCCCTACAGCCTAGGTCTTCGTGGCAAACAAATCTGCTCCAGTCCGGAATCCCTGAACCATTACACCAACAACCTGAAAACAGCTTTCGCATCCCGCAACTACCCTCCCAACCTGGTACAGAAGCAAATAACCAGAGCCACTTCCTCATCTCCTCAAACCCAGAACCTCCTACAGAAGAACCCCAAAAGTGCCCCACTTGTGACAGGATACTTTCCAGGACTGGATCAGACTCTGAATGTGGCTCTCCAGCAGGGATACGACTTCCTCAAATCCTGCCCTGAAATGAGATCCATCCTTCATGAAATCCTCCCCACTCCACCAAGAGTGTCTTTCTGCCATCCACCTAACCTTCGTAACCTCTTAGTTCATCCCTATGAAATCCTTAAACCACCTTCCCTACCCTCTGGCTCCTACCCTTGTAACTACCCCCGGTGTAAAACCTGTCCCATGCACCCTCCCACCACTACCTACTCCAGTCCTGTAACCCGGAAGGTGTACACGATCAAAGGCAGAGCCAAGTGTGAAAGCACCCACGTGATTTACCAACTGACCTGCCTACACTGTGAAGCTTTCTATGTGAGAATGACCAGCAACAAACTGTCCATTCACATGAATGGACACAGGCAGACAGTGTTTGTTGGTAATGAGGATCACCCTGTGGCTAAACATGCCTTGGTGCACGGCCAGCACATCTTGGCACAGTGTTACACCGTCCGGGTTATCTGGATACTTCCCGCTAACACCAACCTGTCAGAACTCCGGAGGTGGGAACTTGCCCTTCAGTATATACTCTCTTCTCATTAACCGCCAGGCCTCAATCTCCGCTAATTTCTAATTTCAATTTGCCGCTGCTCATAACTCACCTGTCTTTCAACAACATCTTTGCCTCTGTACTTCCGCCTCGACTGACATCTCTGCCCAAACTCTTTGCCTTTACAAATGTCTGCTTGTGTCTGTGTATGTGTGGATGGATATGTGTGTGTGTGTGTGTGTGTGTGCGAGTGTATACCTGTCCTTTTCCCCCCCTAAGGTAAGTCTTTCCACCCCCGGGATTGGAATGACTCCTTCCCTCTCCCTTGAATCCCCCACATCCTTTTGTCTTTCCCTCTCCTTCCCTCTTTCCTGATGAAGCAACCATTTGTTGCGAAAGCTTTTGTTTGTATGTTTGTGTTTATTTGTGTGTCTATTGACCTGCCAGCACTTTCGTTTGCTAAGTCACATCATCTTTGTTTTTTTTATATATATATATATATATATATATATATATATATATATATATATACACACACACTCCTGGAAATGGAAAAAAGAACACATTGACACCGGTGTGTCAGACCCACCATACTTGCTCCGGACACTGCGAGAGGGCTGTACAAGCAATGATCACACGCACGGCACAGCGGACACACAAGGAACCGCGGTGTTGGCCGTCGAATGGCGCTAGCTGCGCAGCATTTGTGCACCGCCGCCGTCAGTGTCAGCCAGTTTGCCGTGGCATACGGAGCTCCATCGCACTCTTTAACAGTGGTAGCATGCCGCGACAGCGTGGACGTGAACCGTATGTGCAGTTGACGGACTTTGAGCGAGGGCGTATAGTGGGCATGCGGGAGGCCGGGTGGACGTACCGCCGAATTGCTCAACACGTGGGGCGTGAGGTCTCCACAGTACATCGATGTTGTCGCCAGTGGTCGGCGGAAGGTGCACGTGCCCGTCGACCTGGGACCGGACCACAGCGACGCACGGATGCACGCCAAGACCGTAGGATCCTACGCAGTGCCGTAGGGGACCGCACCGCCACTTCCCAGCAAATTAGGGACACTGTTGCTCCTGGGGTATCGGCGAGGACCATTCGCAACCGTCTCCATGAAGCTGGGGTACGGTCCCGCACACCGTTAGGCTGTCTTCCGCTCACGCCCCAACATCGTGCAGCCCGCCTCCAGTGGTGTCGCGACAGGCGTGAATGGAGGGACGAATGGAGACATGTCGTCTTCGGCGATGAGAGTCGCTTCTGCCTTGGTGCCAATGATGGTCGTATGCGTGTTTGGCGCCGTGCAGGTGAGCGCCACAATCAGGACTGCATACGACCGAGGCACACAGGGCCAACACCCGGCATCATGGTGTGGGGAGCGATCTCCTACACTGGCCGTACACCACTGGTGATCGTCGAGGGGACACTGAATAGTGCACGGTACATCCAAACCGTCATCGAACCCATCGTTCTACCATTCCTAGACCGGCAAGGGAACTTGCTGTTCCAACAGGACAATGCACGTCCGCATGTATCCCGTGCCACCCAACGTGCTCTAGAAGGTGTAAGTCAACTACCCTGGCCAGCAAGATCTCCGGATCTGTCCCCCATTGAGCATGTTTGGGACTGGATGAAGCGTCGTCTCACGCGGTCTGCACGTCCAGCACGAACGCTGGTCCAACTGAGGCGCCAGGTGGAAATGGCATTGCAAGCCGTTCCACAGGACTACATCCAGCATCTCTACGATCGTCTCCATGGGAGAATAGCAGCCTGCATTGCTGCGAAAGGTGGATATACACTGTACTAGTGCCGACATTGTGCATGCTCTGTTGCCTGTGTCTATGTGCCTGTGGTTCTGTCAGTGTGATCATGTGATGTATCTGACCCCAGGAATGTGTCAATAAAGTTTCCCCTTCCTGGGACAATGAATTCACGGTGTTCTTATTTCAATTTCCAGGAGTGTATATATATATATATATATATCCTCTCTTCTCGTTATCCACCAGGCCTCAATCTCCGCTAATTTCTAATTTCAATTTGCCGCTGCTCATAACTCACCTGTCTTTCAACAACATCTTTGCATCTGTACTTCCGCCTCGACTGACATCTATGCCCAAACTCTTTGCCTTTACAAATGTAAATATATATATATATATATATATATATATATATATATATATATATATATATATATATCGAGCCTGTCAGTATGTCCATATGTTTTCTCATCTTATGTACTCAACGTATGCCATCAAGGTGTTGGGCAACTACTTTTGCTCATATTCCTTGACATCAAGTGTCAATCAGTTACCATTTCATTGCTATGTTTCTCACTGTTTTGTTTCATTCTTCATCATATTAAGAATGGAATCTCAGTATACTCTTTACAACAGTCCATATCTGTCTTCATTGACACATGTTTTATACTTTTAGTGTGGTCCAATTTTACATGTTTTTACTTGTGGTTTTAATGTTCATTTATTTAATCCCTCATATAAAGTGTATTAGTTACTTGCAATTTTATTCTGAAATTGTCCAGATAATGTTATTTCTTTACAGTTAGAATAGTGTAGATATCAGATATCATTTAATACTGTAAAAGTAACAAGAATACCTGAACTGTTCAGAGTCGTCTTAGGTTGAGTGAAGTAATTTAACCACATGAGCTTCAGGTTTTAAATTGCTCTGAAATTTTAATATATTCCTTATAAATGTTTAATTCTCTAATAACAAATATATGAATCTGATCTGTATTGTGTTTTTGTCTCCAGAAACTTTATTCAGATTTTGAACTCCAAGGTGTAATGGAAGACAAATTGAATTCCAAGACATATCAAACAATTTCACAAAGAATGCAAACTGAAGAAGCGACATGTGCCCTCACAATGAACACTCGTCATGACATTGAAGATTCTGAGTATGTTGCCTATTTGTGTCTCTAACTTGTTCAGTTCTTCTATGTTTTCTTTTTTAATGGCATGCTGACATCAACTAGATATTTTTGGAAGCCTTATAATTCTCAATAATAATAGTTCTGCAATATTTATATTAGAAACCTAAGCTACCATCAATTAACATTTTTATTGATCATTAGATAATAAGTTTCACCTATAAGACAAATGCTTCAACCCCCCTTCCTGTAATTAACTCTTTTTCTTCAAACCAAAATGTCATTGCCCTTTTTTCTGCATTGTTAGTGCTTTTGTATGCAAGAATTCATTTATGTTTTGCATCATTATATGTATGGTAGTAACTAGCAGCATCTGTGCACATTACATTTTTCTTCATATCTTATTTGTTGCATATTTCTGGTGACCCACATAAAACTAAGTTCATGCAGTCTACTTGTGTGCAAATTTCACCACAGATTGGAGACTTCTATGTAAAACAGATAAATTTAAATTCTTCTCAGTTGTTCTAATAGGTTACTTCAAGAGTCCATCTGCGACTTTATGTGATGATAGGCATCATTATTGATTCTTACTATCCTCTAACAGTACATACAGTCAAATTTGCCCCTTAATAGCTACACTTCTAAGTTTCCCTGCTTTCAGAACTTAACAGCAAAGGGTATTGTTCATGAACAGTAGGACTAATTTGTATATATTTTTTCATATAGGGCACAAAACCCTCGTGATGTGTGGTTGTGAAATTGTAACAGAATGATGGAACTGCTCATTCTCTGTTGCAAACCAACACCCCCCCCCCCCCCCAAAATCCCTACCCCTTAAGACTTAACGTTAAATTTTAATTGCGCAGTGGAATTCCAGTTTCAAAAAATAGTCAAATCATGGAATCCTAAGGTGGAGAATTGCTGTAAAATCCTACTGAATGACTGCTTTTACTCAATGGCTAATTTTACTCAATCAACAAATAATAATAATAAAGAACTGAAGGAAATTATATGTTACTTGAAATGAAATACAAATAAAATTAAATTTATGTTTTATTATATTAAAAGCAATGACACAGCATACGACACAGTGACACGACTATCAGAAAAAGTGACCACAATAAAGGTATGAAGCAGATGGGGGAGTACTTCTGTATCCTAGCTGCACATTCAGTCACTGATATGAATGCAATCCACCAAATGTTTTAGTTACTCCAGTGGATGAATAAATAATAAATGAAATTGATACTATCAATATAAATGTGATTAATGGTACTGTGGCAACAGTATGTCCTCTTTGCAGACATCAGTGGCCTGTTAATGCTGGTGCTTCCACATATTCTTACCAATCTCTTTACGACAATAAGTTGGCCATACATGGTCACATGTGAAGAACCAGAATCTCATTCATCAGGACTCCGACACTCTGAAGTCCCATTCACCATCTGAACTCAAGAGTCATTGTCCACAACCAGTGACCTTTCATCTTCCACATCAAAACCAAGAGCGTTTGTCTTCATGTGTCCCTGTTCTCAGCTCTGCTATTTGCACCATTGTGGCCACAACTACCAAGCAGGGAAAATGTACCTGTTTTTGCCAATAGCATGAAACCCACCAAGTTTAGTAGATCTCCACCAAAGAATGTCTCCAGATGTGGGCCAATCAGAACATATCTTCCTCACCAGTTTTCTTTAGAAATTCCTATCTGATGTTAATAGGTGATCAGCAAACCAGAGTGTTCCTTATACACTTCAGCATTTCCAGAAGCGTAACCAACTTTCTAGGGCCTCCGGGAGGTTCCTCCTCCCACCACATACACCCAGACATTCCAAGATTTCTGATTATTAGGTGTCAGCCAGCACTTGAAACTACTGCCCTCAGCCTTCTACAGAGCCAAACCATGATGAATGCCACGAACCCCATCGTAGGTTGATTGATAGGGAGTTCAGTGAGCCCTCTCATGTGGCTCCTTGACATGCAACCTTGGGTACATAGCCTCTGAATGCCATGTGCTCTCTATTTATTTATTTAGTCTTTCAAATCCTACATGTGTAGAATATATACAAGGATATTGGATATGGTTAGGTATTTACAAGATAAAATACAGTTTGTATTACATTCCTAAGGACTAGATATTGAAGTAATTTAGCAAAGAATCATACATACAACAAACATTAGAGGCAAAATACAAAGTAGAACATTCATATTGCATCTTTATTTTTGTTGTTTGGCTTCTAGGTATTCTGGCAGACTGTAAAAGCAATGATCAATTAAATATGCCTTTAGTTCAGCCTTAAAACTACTGGGTTTACCTACTGATTTAATATGGTTAGGCAGATTATTGTAAATCTTTAACCCAGTATGTAGTGTGCCTTTTTGGTACAATGATGTTCTCACCTGTTTCATATGAAGGTCAGATTTTAGCCTTGTATTGTATGCATGTGTATCTTCATTTTTAATAAGATATCTGGATGTCTATCAATATATTGTTTGATGTAAACTGATGGTTTGTAGATAAAAATGCAAGGAAGAGGAAGAACTGACAATTTTTTTAATATGGGTGTGCATGATTTCATACTGTTTACCCCTTCAATAATTCTTAATATTCTCTTTTGCATCCTGAAAAGTTTAATATTTGTTGTTGCATTGCCCCAGCAGATTATGCCATATTTAATTACTGAATGAACATAGGAGTAGTATACATTTAACAGACTGGCTTTGCTGCAACAAGTTTTTAAGATCCTTATCATGTAGCAGGTTTTGCTTAGCTTTCTTTGGAAATATTCAATGTGTACCTCCCATTTTGTGTAGTTCTGGAGCCAGAGTCCCAGTAATTTTGTGCTGTCAACACTTTCAGGAACTCTGTCCTTAAGTTCTATTTGTATGTTTGGGTGGTGTCTTCCTTTTAAGTTATAGAAGTTCAGTGCTACTGTCTTTTCTTTGTTTATAATTAGCTTGTTATAGCTGAACCACTGTTCTACACTGTTCATTGTTTGGATTGCGGAGTCTTTTAGTTTTTCTTCTGTTTTACCACTAATAAGGAAGCTTCTATTGTCTGCAAATTGAAGGGTACTTTTCAATACCTGTTGTACATAAGATCATTGACATAGAGGAGAAACAAAATGGATCCTAATACTGATCCTTGAGGGATGCCATATTTCACATTTTCATATCGTGAATAGTAGTAGCTGATTTTGTTATGGTCAGTGTATTGCACTTCAACCACCTGTTTGCGACCACATAGGTATGTCCTGAACCACTCATTGGATATACCTCTAATTCCTAATTGGTCAAGCTTCTGCATTAGGGCATTATGGTCAATGACGTCAAAAGCTTTAGATAAATCAAGACATATGCCCGTCACAAACTCACTTGCATCCAGTTTAGTGTAGATTTCATTAAGAAATTCAAATATTGCACTTAAAAAGTTGTCTAGCCTTTCCTGAAGCCATGCTGCGAGGGAGAGAGAATTTTGTTTTTATTTAAGAAATCAGACAATCTCTTATAAAAAAAATTTCTAATTTTTTTGAAAATACGGGCAGTAGGGCTATTGGTCTATAATTTGAAACACATTCTGGATTTCCTTTTTTGAGCAGTGGTTTCAGTTTTGCTGTTTATAGACATGAAGGGAAGGTTCCTGATGCCAGTCCGCCATTGTACAAGTGTGTCAAGGGTTCAGCTAAGGCAAGACAACATTTTTTAATAATTACATCTGATATTCCATCAATTCCACATGAGTACCCTGTCTTCAAGGTTTTTATAACTGAAAAAATTTCTTCAGTATTTGTGGGTGAAAGGAACAATGATGTAGACACATTTCTCACACTACTGGATGATGGAGGTGATATTTTGTTGTGTTCTTCCAGTCCACTCACCAACTGTTCACATACATTTGCAAAATGTTTGTTGAAGGTGCCTGCAATTTTTGTTGGGCAGGAAATCATTTGTCCTTCATAACGTAAGTTTATATTTTATTATTGTTTAGTTTCACTTGTTGTTTGATTTTTTACAAGTTCCCATATAGCTTTAGATTTGTTTTTTGAATTTTCAATGTAATTGTCATTTGCCATTGTTTTAGCTTTCCTTACAACATTTTTGAGGATCCTCTTGTAATTCTTCAAGTACAAATGAAATTCCTGGGGCATGTTGTGTAATCTTCTTTTCTCTGCACAAGAGATTCTAATACCTGTTGTAATCCATTTGTTCTTTTTGAAGTTAGGTAGACATTTTTGTTTTTTAATGGGAATGCAGCTTCAAAGTATGAAGATTTCCATGAATTTTTCAAACTTTTTATTAGTATTTTCACAAGTATACACCTCATACCAGGTTTCTTCACTTAGTCTCTGTATAAAAAAAGTTTATTTGTTTGTTAGTGAATTTTCTTGTTTCTTTTACAAGTTCCTGTTTCTCAGTTGTTTCACTTGGGGTGTGTAAACCAATAAACTGTGATCACTGAAGACAGTATTAAGATTTCCAGCACAGAAATTGTGATTTACATCTGTGTTTATTAATATATGATCAATTGTTGAGCTAGTTGTTGGTGTAACTCTTGTAGGAGAATCTATGGTGGCTTTCATGTTATATGTTTACAGTAGGGCCATTAGGCTTTGCTGGTCTTTTGAGATTTCTTGAAAATCAATATTAAAATCTCCACATATGGTCACAGTTTTCTTGGCGTTTTTTATAGTATTTAAAGCTGCTTGTAGTTGATGACAGAAATCATTTAAGTTCCCATCAGGGCTCCTATATACACAGATGATTATTAATTTTAATGCAGAGAGTTCAGCTGCAGATACTTCAAAAACTTTTTCTCTTCAGCTAACAGTTCAATGGTTTTTATGTTACAATAATCAATGCCACTTTTAACAAATATACATGACCCTCCATGACTGGATGTAATTCTAGAGAATGATGGTGAAACATTGAAGTCTGCAAGTTTTATGACTGACGTTGCATCTTTAGGCAGCCAGTGTTCAGTTATGCACATTACAGAAGTGTTTTTCAGCTCATCAGTACATAAAATTTCAAGTTCACTTAATTTATTTAGCAAACAGAATACTTTTCACACATTCTTAGAACAGAACTACAAGCCTTGACCAATAACTGATTCTGTAGTAGATGGTGCCATCATGTGGTCCCTAGTAAATTATGAGTAGAACATCCAAATGCTGAGGTACATACATTCAAAGAGACTTGCCTGAATGTCACTATTTGGACCTCATACAACATTTCTCATCAAATATACTCCAACATTTTGTTAAGGATGCTGCAGAGAAAGTCTTACATACTGAAACATTAGTCTACACTCAAATGGTACATAACTCTTATTCTGTGTTTTGCATCATAATCAAATTGAATTATGACTGCTTGCATGTAATCAGGTTGAATCTTACAGAGCAGGAAATATTTGATGAAATCTTAATACCATATTTCACTTGCTCACTTGGTGGTGTCAATTACTGATGATAAATTTAATACATTGTATTCTTTCACATGCAGAAAATGTAAAGGTGGATCTCTTGCAGTTGCATTGCTTTAATGATACGTAATGACTTTCCAGCAACTGTAACGCTGTCTTATCATTTGTGATTTCTCTGTCACTGCATAATATTTTATTAAGAAACACTGATAAATATGACATATACCGCCAAATTTTCATTGAAATGAGAAAATCATCAAGTATTTTTTGAATATATGTTATACATTAACTACAAGGAAAAAGAATTAATACAAATGATTTTACATAAGACATGAAGGTCAAGACAAAGTACAAATATGTTTGTAAGGAACATTTTTATCAGTTCACAGTTTTTATGCTAAATTCTATAAAACAAATAACTCTGACAACTATTCTACAAATATGCTAATCTGTTTCTAAGGCACTGAATTATTTTAATTATTACAGTTTACAGAAGCTTTAATACTATAATTACATTTTTTGGTGAACCTAATTATTTTGCGAACTGAATTAATGTCACATATATACAGAGTCAAGTTGGTTCGCATCAGCTAGACTCTGTATATCAGAGCAAATGGCTATAAGTGATCTGAGGACAAGGGCCGTAGTTTTGCTTACATGTGACTACCACACTCATGCTAACGATAATTGCAGAATGTGGTGCCACACAATGTGGCACTGCACAAAACTGACGCTAATAGCATAAGCACCTACAGAACACACACAACACAGATCTGTAAGTCCACAGTATTGGTGAAAATCTGAGAAAAAAGTCCCGAAACACATGAGCTACAAAACGCCACTGTTTCCTGCATATGTACCCTGACATCAATATGGGATATGATCACCATGCGCACATACACAGGCCGCAAACAGGTTGGCATGCTCTGGATCAGGTAGTCAAGCAGCTGCTGGGGTATAGCCTCCCAATCTTGCACCAGTGCCTGTCGGAGCTCCTGAAGTGTCATTGGGGTTTGGAGACATGCAGCAGTGCATCGACCGAGAGCATCCCAGACGTGCTCAATGGGGTTTATGTCTGGAGAACAGGCAGGCCACTTCATTTGCCTGATATCTTCTGTTTCAATGTACTCTTCCACGATGGCAGCTCGGTGGGGCTGTATGTTATCATCCATTAGGATGAAGTTGTGACCCACTGCACCCCTGAAAAGGCGGACATACCAGTGCAAAATAACCTCCCGATACACCTAACCTGTTACAGTTCCTTTGTCAAAGACATGCAGGAGTATATGTGCACCAATAATAATCCCACCCCACAGGTCCATTTCAAGGACATTAAGGGGTTGATATCTGGTTCCTGGTTCATGTCAGATGAAAAGCTGGATAGAACCGCTGTTCAGACTATAGCTGGACTCATCCGTGAACATAACCTGGGACCACTGTTCCAGTGACCATGTACTGTGTTCTTGACATCAGGCTTTACAGGGTCTCCTGTGACCAGGAGTCTGTGGAATGCACTTTGCTGGTCTCTGGGCAAATAAACCATGCCTGTTCAGTCCTCTGCTGACTGTGTGTCTGGAGATAACTGTTCCAGTGGGTGCAGTAAGGTCCCGAGCAAGGCTACCTTCAGTATTCCGTGGCTGTCTGCAGTCACTGATGGTGAAGTATTGGTCTTCTTGTGTTGTTGTACACTGTGGACATCCCGTACTGTAGCGCCTGGACACATTTCCTGTCTGCTGGAATCGTTGCCATAATCTTGAGATCACACTTTGTGGCACACGGAGGGCCCGTGCTATGACCTACTGTGTTTGACCAGCCTCCATTCGCCCTACTGTTCTATCCCTCATAACGTCATCAATATGTGTTCTTTGAGCCATTTTCAACACACAGTCGCCATTAGCACGTCTGAAAAGGTCTGCACGCTTCCTCGCTGCACCGTACTCTGACATGCACCAACACAGCTCTGCGTATGCAGATTGCTGCCAGAGCCACCATGCAAAGATCGCAGGTCAAATGCACCGCATGGTCATACCGTGAGGTGATTTAAACCCGCAAACCACCCAGCAGAGCATTGATTCACCATGTATCAGTATCCTTAATTTATGAGCATGAGTTTAGATGAGGTATTGTTTACAGATGAAAAATGAACCGAGTGCACATAACATAAGTTGTCCCCTATTTGTGTAGACAGTGCAGTAGTGCAGGGGACACCAAAATTGTGCGGGTTCTGGGCTGGAGACCACCATATCACAGGGGAGGTGATGTTAAAGAGCTAAAGTCTGTGTACAACTGTATACCTCATGATACTTCTACTCTACAGCCAACAAATCAGAAAATGATTATATCAACAGATTGAGTAACTATGACCAATAAACAAATGACTAATGAACAGTACTTCAAACATGATCAAACAAGTGTTCTATAAACCACTTCTCTTATGGACAAGATTCCCAGCGGCCTGTAACTTACTTTTAACTGGATAGTAATGAGCCATTTCACATATATATCTGTAGTAGTTACATTTACCAACATCCAGGTCCCTGTAGCAGTTACCCATCCTCTGTGATTTATTACAGTCTTCAAGAATTGTCTTATAGAAAGCCACATCATCTACGACCATGAGCAGTAAATCAATACATACTGAAAAACCCGACTCTATATGCTGACTTATTACAGAAGCATACCCCTATCAAATTAAGACTAGCGCTGTCTTATATGTCATTTCCCTCCTATATAGTTGCATAATCTTATTTGACAATATTTGCTTACGTAGTTTGTTTGATCTAGGCACTATGTAATTTTATGTATAATATAGAAAACATAGAATGCTTAGAATCCCTTTATTAGCGTAAACATATGTGGTTTCATATCCTTCTTACACGTAGCACCTATATTAAATCTCCACACCTTTTGTTAAATATTTCAGTTACTTCCTGTGTATATTACTCTTCCTAAGTGTAGGCTATCTACACTGATGTGCCAAAACATTGTGACCACGTGCTTAATAGCTTTTTTGTCCATCGTTGGAAAGAAATACATCACTGCTTCTGTGTATCAGGGATAAAACAGGTTATTGCTAGGTTTGTGGAGGTATGTGGTAGGCACAGATCATGTAATTCGCACAAATAATGGGACACTAATTTGCATAAACGGTAATGGCGCCTAATAGCAACTCAGATGGTTTCCATAGGATTACATCAAGCGAATTTGGTCACTGAGACATCAACATGAGTTTACTGTAATGATCCTCAAACCACTGTAACATGGTTATGGCAATTATACTGCTGAAAGATGACATCACCATCGGGAAGACAACAAGCAACAAGGGAAGCAGCTAGTTTACAGCTGTCAGTATGTCTTTGACTGCTTCCATAGGTCCCATGCAAGCACAGGAGAATATCTTTGGTAGCATAATACTGCTCCCTTCAGCCTGTGTCCATTGCGCGGTGCACGTTTTGAGCTGCCATTCATATCGATGATTATGTTTGTGGAGAGGACCATTGACCTAGTGTAGCAAAAATTTGATTCACCCGAACAGCCAACATATTTCCAGTGAACAACAGTTGAATCTCAATGGACCCATGCCCACTGCAACCATAATAAGCGATTTCATTTGGTCAACATGTAAACACATAGGGGTGTCTGCTGTGTAGATGAATGATGCACTCTAAATCACATGTGCGTGCACCAGTATTGTGCTCTTTAGGCAGACATGCTACAGATCACCACCTGTCCTACTTTACGGAGAAGAATAGCCTCCAAACCCTATGCCCTGTTACATGTCATGGACGTCCAACCATTTAGCACCTAATGGTAGTTTCACTGTTTTTGTACCTCTTTCCATAGATGCTCACAACAGTAGCACGTGAATATTCATCCAGCTTCGCCATTTTCGAGATACTCGTTCACAGGTTCTGTGTAATAATAATCTGCCCTCTGTCGAAGTCGCTTATCTCAATCAAATATTTTTCTCGGCACTACAGCATTAAGGTGCAACTACCTAGCAGAGTGTACAAGCTGCCTCTGGCATGCTCTTCCCAACACTGCAAAGCACACTTGTGAACGGAAGATGCCGAAGTCAGTAGCACAGGTCAATTTTTTAGAAGTCATTACGTTGCATTAGAGACACATAGTCACAAGTACTGTGGTCGAGTTGAGGCATTTTACTACCACAACACTTAGAAGATGCATGAAATCTTCTAAAGACTGCACATGCTATGCTGAACATTGTATGCATACTGGCAATATGTGAGCCGTGTGTATTTCTCTGCTGCTATAGAACAGCCAAATTGAAACAGTAATGCTCCATATACGTTTCATACTGGAAATATATAATGGTTTAAGCCTCATCAACACATTGGTTCCTTTTCTTAAAACAAGTAGAGTAACATTGCTTATAGGATCCATTCTTAATTTTGTTATAGCTCTATATTTGACAGTATTGTGGTGACCAATGTTCTGGATAGAAGAAAATATATCTCTCCTGCTCTGAAATAACAGTTCCCTATCACTATATTTTGCGTATAGACAGTCCTCCACAGGGCCAAAAAGAACAAGCTGTTTCATGGTTATAAGTCATATCTTAAATGAGCACTGCAGACGGAAATTTGCTACAATAAGCCAGCAAATGTTCCAAAAGGGACCAACAAAGTCAATATGCACTCGTTGCCACAGCGACTTGAGATTTTGGCCAAGCTGAAAAAGTTTGCGGTGGGGCCGCTAGATTTTCAGCACAAGCACAACACTTGACGTCATCTGTTCATTGTGGACATCCAAGCCTGGCCAAATACACTACTAATGTGCTAACTGTGTTGTGTCTGCAATTCTCCTGTCCTTGGTGGAGCAATGACAACACAACTGTTTGTAACACTTTATGAATAAGCACACACAACTGTCCAGCCTCATTTTGCAATAAACTCACACCGGGCTGGAGGAGAGGCTATGCCTACGAGAAAAATATCGGCGCACAAAAGAATTCTGAATGTTTTCACCGAAAGAGGCGAAGCAGTAGAGATATAGTGCAACAAAAGGTCCACTTCTGTTTCCTGTCCAGTTTTTCTAAAATGTAGTGGAAAAGTCTGTAAGAGTTCAGTGTCCTATACATCAATCTGACAACAAGCAGCATCGAATTCAGAATCAGAACCTACAGGAAGGCAAGAAAGGGTGTCAGAATTTACATGTTTCGACATGGTCCGGTACAATATTTCGTATGATACTGTGACAATAACAAAGCCCAATGTTGCAGCTTCTGAGCCATGCGCAGCAGAACTAGTTTGGAAGGATGAGACAAAGACTCAAGTGGGTTATGGTGCGTCACTATGTAAACCTTCTGAGCAAACAGATAATGGTGAAACTTTTGTCATGGCATAGATAATAGCGAGTTCTTTCTTCTCGGTTTGGGAATAGTTAAGTTGGGTCTTGTTCAGTAACTTGGAAGTGCAAGCAATCGACCTGCCCTGTGAACCAAATCTGTGCGGGAGCACAGCTCTGATTCTATACGAAGAAGCGTCCACTGTCAAAACCACAGGCTTAGTGAGATAGAGATGATCAAGACATTTGACACTGAAAAGGGTATTTTTAAGTTTCTGGAATGCATTATGACACTGTTAGGACCCAAACAAAGGCACACTCTTCTGGTGCAAACGATACAATGGAGCCACAATCTGGGCTGCATTGGGTATAAACTGCGTGTATCATCTTCCCGAGAACTGACAACAATTCAGTCACGTTCCACAGGGCGTTGAGGTAGCAGGCCGCTAATGAGATTAAAGGGAATTAACACCTTGGTTATTAATAACATTGCCTAAGTACTGAATTTCAGTCTGGAAAAAGGTACGTTTGTCCAGGTGACGCCTCAAACCTGCAGCTGAAAGTACTTGAAAAAGTGTACAAAGGTTACCAATATGTTTCTCTGGCATATGTCCTGACACCACGGTATCGTCCAAGTAACTTGACCAGAATTAAACTTTTGCAATAAGATGTTCTAATTAGCTTTGGAATATCGCAGGCGTGGAATCTGAACAACCCTAAATGTGTGATGACTACAAACACTCCTCATCTTGTGCAATTTGCAAATACGCATTGTGTTAGTTAATTTTTAAATATTTGCGGCCTGCACCAAGCCTGTCCATAAATTCCTCAGGATGAGGCAATGGATAAGTATCAATTACTGTGTGTGGATTCACAGTGGATTTAAAGTCAGCCGATAGACAAAGTCCTCCAGAAGTTTTTGTTAAGATTACTAAGGGAGAAGCCCATTGGCTAGAGGAGTGAGTATGAGCAATAACACCATTGTCTTTCCATTCTTTGAGTTCACTTACAACTTTGCCTCTAAGTGCATGAGGGACAGGACGCACCCTAGAGTCTTAGATTGCACATTGTCCTTCATTGTAACGTACGCCACAAAATTATTTGCTTTGCCAAGTCTTTTAGAACATAAATCAAGAAACTCCTCAATCAGCTGAGTAACATTCTCTTTTAGGTTGAAAGCAGAAACAGAAAGCACATTACCCTGAATACAAAGGCCAAACAAATCAAATGAATCTAACCCAAAAATATTTTAACAGTCTCTCAAAAGCAAAACAGTAAATGTCACTGTTCTGGTGTGAGACTGGAATGTGGCTGCCAAACCACATGTACCAAGCACTGGTATGTCCTGACCGTTATATTCAGTAAGTTGTGTGCAGGATTTTCTCAACAGTGACAAGCCCAAATGTTCATTAGAGTCACGATTACGCAATATAATTGAAGTGCCAGTTTCTAACTGACGTCACATACAGCATTCAACAACGACTAAGTTCACGAAGAGCTTGTCTGACTGTCAGTGTATAGCACTTTGGCAGAATAAAGGTACATCCTGAATTTGGTCGTTCTTAGAACCAGTAGCTGGTTTAGAAAAAACGACATTCACTGAGTGAGAAGGTGGTCCACACTTTCGAGAGCGAGCATGGTTCTACTTCTTTCTCTGTTGCAAGCTCACACACTGTACATGACTTGGCTTCCCACGAGCAAAGCAAGTCGCTTTCAGCGAAGTACAATGTGGTCTTTTATGTGCAGGAAAGTAACGCGGACATTATTTCACAGCAGGCACATGTGTAGACACTTGTTTACTCTGTCCACAGTGTGGTGGGCTGTTTGCGCTTGGTGGTCGGTCGCAAGGCCATACCTCTTTGTCACTTTGCGTTACATTGCAAATGGGAGCTATCTCGAAGTTTTCCATGGCACTATCACACGGATCCTGATGTTCAATAATTTGTAACACTTATTTCAAGGTAGTATCAGAATATTTGAGAATTTGTTCATGAATGCTACTGTCTGGTACATTGTATGTAATTGCATCACGAATCATTGCACCACTATAGTACTGCCCACAGCTACACTGAATACTACACTGTTGTGTCAAACCCTGATGGTCAGTGACCCACTCACAGTATGTCTGTTCTGGCTTTTTACGCAGTCGAAAGGCCTTGTAAAGAGCTGCAGCAACCTGTACTTGATCCTCATAACACTTAGTGATGTCGGAAACTAAATCTTCAAAATCTAACAACTCTGGCCTACTAGCCAGGAATAACTTCAGAGAGAGTTGGTAAACGCCTGTGCTGGTCGTTGACAAGAAATAAGAAAGTCTCACAGTACCTTGCACTTGATATGTAGCACAGTGAGCATGGAACTGAGCATTGTACTCATTCCATTCCACTTGTTTTCATTAAAAGCTTGGAACGGTGGAATGCACGGAGGTGACGCCATGGATGTGGCTGGCTGTTTTGTTACAGTTGATACTTCAGCAGCTTGTGAATTAATGAGCTGCTGGACTGTCGTCATCTGCTGTGAGATATAGTGGTTCTGAAACTGAATAAACTGCATTAGATCAAAGCCAGCAGCAGCTGGAGATGTAGGCGCAGGTGGTGTAGGAGGTGGGTTAGAGACCATGTTAATGAGAAGAGTGCCGCTACAAAATAATTAGAAGAGATTCAAATAGACAACTATCTGAAGTAGTGCAGCTAGTCTGCAAGAAAAAACACAATTAGTAGCAACGCTCCTCTGAAAGAAAAAAGAGAAATATTAGTGATACATTGTGATGGAGCAGCAAAGAGTGAAGGATTGGTTCTGTAATCCTCGTCACCAGATGTTGTGGCAGCTGTTGTGGGAGTCAGCACCGACACAAACACGGAACAAGAGAAGATGCAGTGGCCTATGGTGGGAATCCAAAATAATCTGTACATATATTTGCAGATTATTATGAATCTTGGTTTGTAAACGAACAATAAACATAACCTAACTTGACTTTCTGAGGTGGCTTCCTGAGCTTCTTGTGCCTCCTACATGAAATTACATTGGATCTCTATTACTACTCGCAGAACACAGGCTTAGTATCGTCTTTATATTAGTCAGTACTGATGCTCTTGAAGTCTGCGACCGAACTGGGCCCAACAAGTGCTGGGTGGGTGGTCAAGTCAGCAGTGACAGGGACACTGAACTCTGTCTTCCTGGAGGTGTGGTGCTGTCCACTCTTTCCATTGGTGTGCGGGTCAGCACCTTCTTGATGCCATTTCGTTGTGGTGCAGTGGTCACTATGCACTCAGAGCTTTAGGACTATACAGTTTTGACAGCTGTAATTGATCAGTATTGCGTGTTTTTAACATACAAGAAGCTGAGATTGAGTGTCACTTGTTTTAAGAATCAAAAGCATAAAGCTGTACTTAAGATAACTAATCCACACTGTAGTGTATTACACCAAAGCCCATGTGTTTTAGTGTATACAAGGGGTGGCTTTGGCAGTTAGCATTTTATGCGTTTACGGAAATTTTTCTTGCTGTACATTTGGAGAAAGAAGAAGAGGAAGTGCTCCTGCCCATGCTCTTTGTACATGTTCTGATTGGATGGGGAATCAATATCATGTATCGATGGTAAAAAGCAGGGAACACGTGGTGGAGTAACAAGTAAGAATATAAATATTCTTCTACAAAATCTTTCTTAATTTGCATATTTATATACACAGAGAATATGGAAAAAGACCTGGATATGAAAGAGGAATACAGGAATTCTAAATTTGTTACACAAAGTGAAGAGAAAATGCTACACTTGGTGGTCAGCATACAATTCCTTATCCTGAGTCAAGAGAAAAGTGTATCTAGCAAAACCTAATCCTGCCAAGAAGTTTAATAGAAATGTGATTTATAAAAAAAAAGCTTTATCAATGCTGCAGCTGCCTGCAACACGACTTGCGCTGGAGCTGTCCCATTAGTTCAATGAGATGAGCCAATGCAGCAGGGAATTTATACGCAGAGTCGCCAATGTTCACGTTGTGTTTACACCAAACACTTTTTCTCAGTTAAAGCAGCAAATTATATCCAATTTACAGCTCCAAAATGCAGTATCTTATTTATTTATTTCTGTTATTATTATGTTTATTTACAGATTAAGACATAACATGAAGTTCTCACAGACATAAATGACTACTTCGTCCATCGCACAAATAAAACCAACAGGAAATAATAGTGGATACAGTAACATCACCTGTACCCAGTGAGGTACAAAAAACTCAATAGGTAGACTACACTAGATTGCACATTATGTTGTGCACAGTAATTTCATTCTGTATGTATGAGGTCCAGGCTTATCTTCACAGAGCCAGAGTTCATTTTAGAGAAAATGTTCAAAGTGACCAACTAGCATTAGCAAACACATTACCAATCACTGGATCATACTGGATGTACAACACACCTGCATCCACCATTGCCAAAGTGGCATGCACACAAGCTATTAGGTCCTGTACATCCATGGGTGAAGTTCAATTAAGTAACCCAACAAGTAAAAATTTAGTCGATTAAGGTCTATGGAAGGGAGAGGGCAGAACATTGTACCTCCATGACTAAATCATTTCCATGGAAATGCTTCTTTTAAATAGTTACATACATTCATTCTAAAGTGTGGTAGTTCACCATCATGCCGAAACGATACTTGTCACCAAATACCAAATGGAACGTTTTATAATGTGTCAGGCAAGGTATAGCAAAGAAACGTATGATGCAGGAACGCATTCAAGTTGTCCAACAATACGTAAGGGCCAAAAAGCACTCCTTCCATGATTCCAGCCCACAGGTTTATGCCAAAGTGTGCGTGAAAGACACATTCTTGGGTGACATGTGAGTTGTGTTCCAAACAATAATGGCTGTTTTGGAGGTGGAAAATATCTACATGAACGAAGCTAGATTAGTGGTCCATATTACATTATTTATATAATGTTCGGTATCTTCCACATGGTGAAAAAGCCATTTTCAAAACTGTACTTGTGAAATATGTCTAGTCAATGGACAGCGTCGGTCCGTTTCTTGTGTATGAATATTACCGGTTTCCCAGAGGCACTGCTAAAAGTGACGAAATCACACTTATCAGAATGAAATTTTTACTCTGCAGCGGAGTGTGTGCTGCTATTAAATATCCTGGCAGATTAAAAGTGCTGGTCAGATCGAGACTCGATCTCAGGACATGTGACTTTCGTGGGCAAGTGCTCTACCAACTCAGCTACCCAAGCATAACTCATGACCCTTACTCACAGGTTCACTTCCGCCAGTACCTCGTCTCCTACTTTTCAAACTTCACAGAAGCTCTCCTGCAAAACTTAGTAGAGCATTCGCCTGTGATAGCAAAGATTCCGAGTTCAAGTCTCGATATGACACACAGTTTTGATCTTCCAGGAAGTTTTATAACAGCACGCACCCTGCTGCAGAGTGAAAATTTCATTCTGAAAACATTCCCCTGGCTGTGACTAAGCCATTTCTCTGCAATATCCTTTCTTCCAGGAATGCTAGTTCTGCAAGTTTCGCAGGAGGAGGAGGAGATTAGTGTTTAACGTCCCGTCGACAACGAGGTCATTAGAGATGGAGCGCAAGCTCGGATGAGGGAAGGATGGGGAAGGAAGTCGGCCGTGCCCTTTCAAAGGAACCATCCCGGCATTTGCCTGAAGCGATTTAGGGAAATCACGGAAAACCTAAATCAGGATGGCCGGAGACGGGATTGAACCGTCGTCCTCCCGAATGCGAGTCCAGTGTGCTAACCACTGCGCCACCTCGCTCGGTACAAGTTTCGCAGGAGAGCTTCTGTGAAGTTTGGAAGGTAGGAGACAAGGTACTTGACGAAGTAAAGCTGTGAGTATGGATCGTGAGTGGTGTTTGGGTAGCTTAGTTGGTAGAGCAGTTGCTGCAAAAGGCAAAGGTCCCAGGTTCAAGTTTCGGTCTCGCACACAGTTTTAATCTGCCAGGAAGTTTCACTCTTATCAGGTTGTTGCCTTTGAGGGTACTATGCAGCTACGCACGAGCAGCAGCAGCAGCTTGGTTATAATGCACACCCAGCATCAAAAACATATTGACGCATTCATCATTTGTGTACTCTGTCGAGAATGTGACCCGCATGAACGTGAGAGGAGCAGTTATGATTATGCACTGCATGGTTAGTAGACACAAGCATGAAGTTTCATGGATCCCACTGTCATGTGATATGCTACTGTCACTTGAGAAAATGATGTCTTGCTTGTAAACAACAATAACTAGGGAACATATATCTAAAAAATAAAAAAGGAACCTGACAAAGATTCTAACTATAGCTCCATGGTGGATGTGGGTTTGACATGCGAACTGTCTACTCAGTGTGCTACAGTGGCTTGTATGGTGATGTGGGGTGACACACATTCCCTGTAGTTTCCAGTGAGCTGCACGATATGATAGTGTTTCCAGCCAGCTCATTGTTTTCATACATGTGTCTTTAAAATGCACACTTTTTGATTTTACTAGATAAACTTTTGTTTTGAATCCAGATGAAAAATCATACACCAACCTCTAAGTGTGGCGTTTTTTGTTCACCATGTAAACAGAAAATGGAAAGTGGTCACAAGTTGACATACTTGCAGAAAATATGATGAGTTCTTTGCTACATTGGGGAATGTACGAAAATACCTGTAAGTCTCCATTTTGACTTCAATCTGCTCAAAAGTAATGATTATACTTTATCACCTTGTGGTGGAGTGGACAATGTGCACCTTGTTGGTCCACAGGTCTTAAGAACATAAATTGCTACTGTTCCCACAAATACTGTTATTCTTTGCGAGATAAGTAAGACTTTTTTTATATTCTGTATGGTTTACATTACATTAGAGATACAGTCATACACCCTATGGTAGAGATATAAAAAATGTGGTATAATTATATATACCAAAGGTATGTAGCAGTTTTTAGTTAAGGCGATATATTGGACACAACATTCCATACTGAGTCAGACAGAACCTAGATAGGTCAGTTCTTAACATGATGGCTGTTATTATACTATCATCTCAACACTTACTTGGAGAACAGTGACCAGCATTAAATAATCATGATGTTAGTCTCAAAACGTAGAAGTGACAATCTGTCATAGGGTTTAAAACATCATTTTATTTCCTATGGAGTTCTACTGTTGAGACCCATGCTACACAGTTCCATGTCACCCAGCAACAAGTCCTTTGCGGTATGGGAAAATCATGTCAAAGGTTGCTTGTACACTTAGTCAGCCTAGTAATCCAGTTATAACATGAGGTTGTGGCAGGAAGTATACCATGGAAAATATCCAGTTTCATTACATAACAGTTATAACTCATCACCTAGACTCACATGTTTGGTCTGTAATATGAAGTTCTCTATCGTCTCTTAATAAGTGCTTTGTGATGTCGGAATAGCACACCAGAGGCAACTTGTACACTTTTATAATCTAGCTAATGACTTGAGGTTACAGTGCAATTTATACCATGGGGAATAACAGATTCTCTTGCATAACAATTGTAATTCATTGCATACACCCATATGTTATTACCCTTAAGTAATATTACACTGATCTAATAAACATCATGGTTGCCACAATTTTCTCCAGGTTAAATTCCCTGATATTTCCCTGATTCCCACACAAGTTTTAGTATTTTTCCTGGTAAATTTTGACATCTCAAGGATAAGTTGGGACATAAGTTGACAATCTGTCTTTGCAGCAAGGGTACAACAAACAATAGTACAAATGAGGAAATATCTAAAAAAAAATCTTGCAAGCAGATGGCGTTTCCTAATGTGAGCAAAAATCTTAAGTACTAACATTAACATCTTTTGTAATGAACTGTTTTTAGATGGAGAAAGCAAGCCAAATGTTAAATGTTTTTCATTAAGACCACTGATGTAATTTTATTTCAATAAAACGAAATGCACTTGGTGACAGAAATACACATTTCCTTGGAGTCGCAAGACAGATTTAAAATACCTTCACTGATTGCAGAAATAACCATAGGAAAAGTGGGCCGCTTGAAAGAAGTGTATAAGGCGGGGAAGAATTGTGTAAACCAACACTGTAGGTGACCGCCAGTAAAATGTTGGTTGTACTATGTTTGATATTGTCAGTTATCACTCACTGTGCTATATCTGTTATTTTACAGTTATTATGCGATTTTTCTTTCGAGAAATGTATGACTTCATAGCGTACAAACTGCCAGCCATGGATACAATTTTCTTCTTCTTATCGTCCATCCTTTCTAACATATAAACTACTTTTTAAGAGCCAAAATGTACTAGAACAAATAAAATGTCTATAAAACGTCACAATGTGCAATATACTTGTCGTGAGACAGTCACAACTCCTGAAATCCATCGCCCATGACCTCTGGCCTGCTGAGGAGCACCACAGTCCTTGGTCCATGGATAAACCATGAAAATCCGCTGTATTACCCCACGCACAAACAGACCCGGCCTGCGGGCAGATAGGTGAGACTAAATCAAATGGGCAGGGCCTGCACATTAGTGGGAACCAAATGGCTCATCGGCAGGCCTGATCCATTAAGACTCGTTTGGCCAGCTATTCACGAACCACAGACAGCATGTTGACGAAATGAGACCATAGTGATCAATCCAGGCAACAGATAATTTATTCAAATACTCTGAGAATCACTCATAATGAACATAGGTAGCAACTCACTGTAAAGGTGATTGCTGAGCCGCAGACAGACATGTAGGAAAGACAATCATACTCTCACAACTAAATTTTCAGCTATAGGTTTTCTCAGACAATCATTCAGTCACAATCATGCACACTTGACTGCTGTCTTCAGCCACTGTGTCTACAGTCTCTGAGAATCAGATGGCTAGCAGCAAAAAGTGGTAGCAGCACTGACTGCAAGCTGAGGGGAATAATAGGAATGGAAGAAGCAGTAGTAATGAGGGAGTAGGGAAGCAGCACACACACTCAGCTGTACGTAGCCAGTGACGATGCATGACACCTCAGTAAACAAAATTATTTCATCTAGTGAGACAAAAACGAGCTTTTTCTGGTGCTTCTCCAAATTCCCCTGACGTGTTTGAAATTCCCTATATCCCTTGATTTCCAGAACCTATGGCAACCCTGGATATACTTAAGTAGAGCATTAGACCATGGAAGTAATCAGAATTTGTGGCAGAGGTTGTGAGCACTAGGTGTAAGAGGGGGACAACATAACATGACTATACCTTAATGGAGCAGAGACAATACTGCCTAGAGACATGATGTGAAGATGAAACTACCAATTCTCCTAATGGGAGTAATACTGCAACAGTAACAGGTATATTGGAAACATTTCATGAGGGAGCATTGGAGACCATTTTGAGAAACTGTACTTTTAAGCCATGACCTATAACAATGGGAAGGACTATTTGTGTTAAATCCTGCGGAGGATTGTCTAAATGTAAAATACAGTGATGCGGAATTTTTATATTAAAGCAGGAGAAACTTTTTTTTCTTAATTCAGAACGTAATTGTCCCCAATACTGTCAAATATAAAATTTACTTAATTAGAATTGGATACTGTCAAATATAAAATTTGATAAATTAGAATTCGATCCTACAAACAACGTTATTCCACTGGTCTTAAGAAAAACCACCAGTGTCTTGAACAGACTTAAGGGGATCTCAATGTCATGGCCTGTGGCTTTTATTAGTATTTTGAAATTTAATACACCAAAAACTTAATAGACTTTGGAATAAAACTTTAAGCAGATAATTAGTATATTGCGACCTCTATGTGAAAATAATTTAAAAACTGTGCAATACATAGTGGGGTAAATATTGATTTTTATTTTAGGTACTGAATTAATGCAGTTTTTACTTTCAGTACACTATTTAAAATAAAATAAAAGGTAAAAATCAATTTTATTCTTTTAATTTTCAACTTGTTTCGACAGAAAACCAGGATTATTTACCAACCTGTGGGTTTGTGTCTTTATAAAAAAGAAAAAAAATTCTCAAAAGTCAATAATTTTAGAACATATCTCATGGTTCAGCTTAAAATATTTAATACATTGTTGAACAATGTGGTTCGCTGTGTAGGCAAGCACTGTCTTATTATTCACGTGAAATTTTGTTTTGTGTTTTTAATATTGGATAAGATAATGATACTTAAGCATGCAAAAATGTTGATTATGGTAAATTGAAACTAAAGATTTGTGTGTCATTTTCTTCTCAATGATAACATGTCAAAACATTCCAACTTCATAATCTTGTTGATTCTGAGTGTCTTTTTCATCTTCTTTAGTTTCCTTTCTTTCCCTTGGTATCCAGTCCTCCTTTGTCACGCTTTCAGCAGCTTTTTCAGCTTCAGCGGCTCACCGCCTGTCTCTTCTGTGTTTTGCCAACTAAACATTTTTCCAGGAGTTTAGAATATGAAAGGTCTCTATATACTACCTTTAGCTCTACCATTAGAATTTCTGGCATGAGGTAGTATGTGTTTTTTGCTCATTTCCTTTGCACCTATGATACTTTTACTATGGCATGTTTTCTTCAGGGCAGAGGCCATGCTGTGGATGCTAATCAGGCGACATTTTCTATTTCTGATGTGGTGAATCTGCCTTGCCCACAAATTGTTCTGCCAGCAGTAATTTTTTTTTTTCCTGTCATATGCTTTAATAGTTTCTGAAGTGTTGCCTCCATTCTCTTCTGCATATGCCCTATAATTCTATTTTTAAAGTTTCAGTTTCACCACATGGGCTTGCAGCCACAACATTACTGCAGGCTTTAGACTCATCATCACCAAGTTAATGAATGTATCAAACACCATGTCTAGCAACTGAGGTACAAAAAATAGAGACTGCTCCCTCGATTTCCAAACTGCCACTGAAACCTTCAAAGTTTTTGTCACTTTGTTTTCATTTTCCTTATTGACAAAACCTTGGCAGTGTTCTATCAGATATTACCTGTATCTACAGAGCTACCATAACTGTGGCAACTCCATTCAGTGATGGATGGCCTCTCTTCAGCCAGGAACTGTCCAATGCAGCAGCAATATCCGTAGATTGACAAATACCTAGCTTCTTTCGCTACGCTCTGTATGGATACTTCACTGACTTCTGTTAGGGCATTATGCAAACGTTTACGGCACGATACCTCTCAAATTTGACAGGTGGCAGTGGGAGATAGATCGTAGCTCAGGATATCTGTGTTTTTCTTCCCTTCCCAGCGCACCTCAAGCCATAAGTAAGGCAAATATTCAGTTCATTATAATTTGTGCATGTTACACAAGAAGTCATTTCATGGGTCGACAGAAGCGTCCGATCCCACGCGTCGGCTTTGACCCGTGACGTAAAGGTGTTGTCGTGTGTGACGTCATGACGGCGCGGAGTTTGGTTTGAGTGTGGCTGTCTCCAGTTCTGTTTTATCTTATTTTATTTACTTATCTGATCTGTTCGTTCTATCTCGTGAGATTTTTTTTTAAATTTAAAAACACTTATTACTTACTTTAATTATCTGTTTCCTCCAATTTCTGTTTTAGTTTATTATATTTATCTTTCTGATCTGTTCGTTCTATCCCGTGTGATTTTATTTTTAAAAGACAAAAAACACTAATCAGCTACTGAAGCTTATCTTCTATGGGTTGCAGGGGTTACGACCCCTGGGAGGTGGGTGGGTATTCATGCATGGCTGTCTGCACTTACACGTTGTAGCTACGCAAGGCGTCTAAATCTGTTTATATTTAGTTTGCCCCCTACCCAAAACACCCCATTTCCCGCGCTTGTCCCGTTAGTGTCATTAGGCTTCTTGTGGAAAGTGTGTGTGTTTGTTTTTGTTTCCGCCATATTTGTGACGTCATGGGTCAAAGCAGATGGGCGGGATCGGACGCTTCCGTATTTCCCATTTCATTACTTTACAGACTGAAATTTCCACTACAATTTTGTATGACAGACCTATTCTCTTACCTATGTCTTCACTAAATATATGGGATTCTTCAATATTACTGTGTTTACAATTAACAACAGGCAAAAGCAATTCTGAAAGCTTGCACTTACCAAGTAAAATGTAACTGTTATTTTCTCTATTTACACCATCAAAATCTTATTAATTTTCGGTAAAACTTGCGTTTTGCAGTATTACCTGGAGAAAGTCTATGCCTAATCTCACTTCGCTGCAGCATAACAATTTCTTCATTTTTAAAATTTCCAAAAATTGCCGTAAAATTTACGACTGCAATTAAATTTCTTCGCGTTTGGCTTTTTACTATGCAAAATGGCTGAAGTACACAGTGACAACAACATGCTAACAACGTAAACACACACGAAAAACATACGTAAACTCGAATAATCTACGTGTATCAACAGAAAGATCGATTGCAGTGACTCGCTGCTTCTTCAAGGATATTGTATTATTATGGTAATAACAGCGCCTCAATTGAATAACGAGACATTGTAGGCAAGGTTTAGTGTTTGACAGTAGTGTGACAACTAGGCATTTGTGCTCCGCATCTGCTTTAGAAGGGCATTTAGACACTAAAATGATGAGGTACTATACATAAAGTATATATTAGTAGAACCAAGAGGAATCACATAATCATATTGAATTTAAAAAAATCAGTTATTCGGGTTCCCATGACCCTCAGGCCCCCCCTTAAATCATTACTGGTTTCGAGAGTATAAAACATGTGTAGCATTACTGTCGTAACTCTACTGTCCTATAGCTACAGAGAAATACACATCACTCAGATATTGCCACCACTGGGGTAATAGGTAACAGCATGCATACAATGGCAAGCATAGTATACACAGTGTCTTTAGCGAATTTCCAACATCTTCTGAATGTTCTGGTAATAAAACACAGTACTATTGTGACATATAGCAATACACATTTACATTATACTTCAGATATCGGAGACATTGAAGATAAGTAAATGTTTTGGATATGTTGCATATTTTATATTGCATTAGAGATACATAGTCATAAATACTATGGCTGAGTTTGACAAAATTGCTGAATAATTATATATGTCCAAAGAATGCATCTTTTTCTTTTTACTGTGAGCAGTCACACATCAACATTCTGTATTAAGATAATTGATACCTAAAAAGGTCAAGTAGCAGTACCATGACCTTAAAACATACTTCGAAAAAACTGACCTGTACTATTCACTTCCATACTATTCACAATTGTGCTTTGCAATGTTGGGAACAAATGCCAAAGACAGCTTGTACACTCTGCTAAGGTAGTAGCAACTCTGTTCTGAATTACAGCGTATTGCAGGTAAATATATTGGATTCTATATCCAGATATCATATCACATTTCCTTTCTAGAAATACTTACCCCCAAGCTATGCATGGCTCAATTCTAACACCTCTTCCTCTTTCTGAGCTCAACATCTCACTCATTATGAAGGGATGCTGAGTCAGTTTTTCACTAGTGTGTGTATGTGTGTGTGTGTGTGTGTGTGTGTGTGTGTGTGTGTGTGTGTGTGAAGTGTTATGAAACAATATGTGTATAGTGTGTGCACTGACACTGACAGTGAGATATGAGTGAACAATGTGGCATTACATTATTTAATAACTTATTTGTAAAAATGTATTGTGTACCAGCAGTAAATCTAATGATTGTTTCTAACTAGAAGTCTGTAAATATATATGTATACTAATTAGCTTATTTTAAATTGATCTAAATTTGTAAATACTTTGACATGTCCTATGTCCTTGTAAAAAGAGGTCTACAGATGAATAAAGCTACTACGGCTACTACTATACATAGTGCACATTAAGCAAAATAGTATATACAGGAAGTAATAGGAATTTGTAACAGAAGCTGAGGAGATTTAATATAAGAGCTGCACGTAAGAGTGATGTGACACAACATATGTGTACTTTAATAGAAGGTTTCTACACAGTCAAAGTTATAAATAAAATTACGTAGTACATGGACTGAATAAACTATGAAAGTACACGTTGATAAATAAGATTACGGAGCAATATAGGAGGCAAATGACATAGCATAAGGCTGTGTTGGTGTTGATTAGGTAGGGGTACGTTTCTGTTAGGGGCTATCACAACACTTTGAAAGTCAGTGAGTGATTCATGTGTGGGATCACAGTCATTGTAAACAGTACATGTAGACTGGGGATTTTCAGTACCTATGTTTTGTTTAACTACCTATGGCCGTAGACTATGTGGCTGTCTGTAAGAAGTAAGTAATGCTGAAAAGCTGTAACGCATTGCAGATGGTGGATAACTGCTACCTAGGTACCGGTAAATGTAACTTCTTCACATAAATAGTTTCATGATCATAAATGGTTCATTATTGTTCGATTACTCTATTGGTGGAAACAATAATAACCATGAGGTACGTAAGAATAATCATTCACACCAAATTTAAGTGTAATGGTTGCATAATACAAATATAAGGACAGGTGCATACTATGCTGATGTGAAATGTATCTATGAAAGAAGCAGTTTACAGGATGTCCAGTGAAGGAGTCCCTGATTTCAGAATAAAATATCTCGAAAACTAAGATCGATAGAAGGATGCCACAAACGATAGGTTTATTGTGAAAGCTGTAATAATTCTACACAGAAGTTTCGAAATAGTTTGAAAAGCTACAAACAGATGTCACTGTAATCGCAATACTAAGTGCCTATAAATAGTGCGCCACAGCTCAGTGTGATCAGTTCTACTGTTGAAACGTGGAAGTAGGTAAGCATACCGAAAGAAGAGGTCGAAATCACGTATTCCGTTGAACAACGTGTTTTTCGGGTACTCGACTACCACACTAAGAACTAGATTTGGCCACTGTTTCTACGTTTCGATACAGTGTATCGATACGTGGAACTGTTTCAGTGTTTCGGAACGGCTTTGGTTCACTGTTTCGAAATAGTGGTGTTTCATTCCGCCCATATAACCGGACAAGATTCGATCTCGAGCCAGACACAGAAACTGTATCGTTATTTCAAAATAAGGCTGTTTCAGTCCACCTGTGCTTGGAACGGACTAATTGTATCGAGACAGTTATGTTTCATTCCGCTCTTTGTCGGACGAGATTCGGGCTCGGCACAGGTACTGAAACATAACATAACACTTCATGAAACACTTTCAAGAGTGTCGAAATCTTTTTGACAAGCAACTGCATGAAGCTTAAGATATCCGAAAATAAAGCTTCATTTCTAGCTGACTGTCCTATTACGAAATGGCGTAACATCTGCTCCATAAACAGTAACCAAACAATAAAACAACGCGTACTATTCACATTCAAAATAATAAATATGTGAAAATCATTCAGTTAAATTACACTTTTTTATAACATATTCTTCTCTGTTCATGTACAGTAATCACATTAAGAAACGCAAGTAAACCTACAACATTTGGAATAAAAAAAGGCGTAGAGTGACAGTTATTAGACATATACATAAATTTGATGTAGGTATAATTGCAAGTAATCTGTTTGACGTATCACTGATAGTGTAATGGTGAACGGGAAGGGCTGGGAAGCATGGTGAATTTATAGTAATGGTTCGAAACACCTTGAAAGACAAAATTTTATTCTGTTATATTTTGTTATTCATTCGAATTATTTGGCGTTATTTGTTAGTCTATAGTCACTGTGCCTATTATCCTATGGGAGCCTTTATATTTTATGAAGTAATAGCTTTTTCATGAGATGAGAAAACATTATATTTTCCAAGCACAGATCAAAAACTAACAAGAATAAACAACTCGTAACTAAGCCGACTACGCCAAAGATAAATATCTATCAGCTGCAGCTTTCACCCGCTGTTTTTGGCGCAGTGGATAAATGACGTCGCCACATCAGCCCCCCTCCTTTTGAAACCGGGTGCACCAGGTATGTGGGGAAACTTGCACTTGATTTTTCTACCAGCTCTCGTGAAAACATCTGGTGCAGGCAATGGCTGCTCCTCTTCTGCACTTGCTGCTTCGTTGTCCTCTTCTGAAACCGAGGGATCGGCGAGACTCTCTGCTGTTTCTTTGGCCTCCACGTTTGAGGGTGATTTTGCAGACCGAGGAAATGTCTTGTATTACAACTACTTCTGGCCACCTGGTAAAACGATCAATGATTGTGAGCAAATAGCGTTGTTCTGAAGAGCATGATAGCGGGCCCACAATGTCCACATGTATATGTGAAAATCTTGCAGATGGCGTCGGGAAGTCAGCAAAGACATGTCTGCTGATTTTATTACGCTGGCATGTTAGGCATGCACGCGCCCATGCACGACAATCTTTTTGTATTCCAGGCCACACTACTTTGGAGGAAACTAACTTGGCTGTAGCTCGTACTCCTGGATGTGATAGGTTATGTAGTGCACTATAAATCTCGCGACGATATTGTTCTGGTATGTAAGGTCGCTCCTTTCCTTTTGCTACATCACACCAAATTCCGTCTGGAACATTTGGGACAGACACACGTCTGAGCTGCAGCGCAGTTCTCTGTTCCTCTATTAGACGGCGCAAGAAAGGATCTTCTCGTTGTTTAGACGCTAACTCGGTCCAACGAATTGAATTTAAACTGGCACAATTCCTAGAGAGGCAATCTGCGACCAGGTTGTCTTTTCCTGAAATGTGACGCACGTCAGTTGCGAACTGTGCAATGTACTCGACTTGCCTGCACTGACGTGGTAAATTGAGCTCTGTGTCTCGTTGAAATATAGCTACCAACGGCTTGTGATCGGTAAAAATTGCAAAGTGCCTCCCTTCGACAGACGTGCGAAAATGCTTTATGGCTAAGTAAATAGCCAGCAACTCACGGTCAATAGCACTCCATTTTTGCTGCTTTCGAGTCAGGTTTTTAGAGAAAAATGCGAGCGGCTGCCATCTGCCATCAACTTCTTGCTGTAGCGCTGCACCCACTGCTGTTTGGCTCGCATCAACCATGAGCGCTAAAGGAGCGCTCAATCTTGGATGTCCCAGTAGTGTTGCCCGAGAAAGACATTTCTTTAAGTCATGGAAAGCTGCTTCAGCATCTAGACTCCATGGAATTTTACGATTTCCTGTTGTATTTTTACCTGCAAGTAACGTTGTGAGTGGCTCTTGGGTGGCAGCTAATTTAGGTAAGTGACGTCTGCAATAGTTGAGTATGCCTAAAAATCTGCGAAGTCCTTTGTAAGTTGTGGGAAGGGGCATCTGTTGTACTGCTTCAACCCGCTCAGGCAAAGGTGACAGGCCTGCTGCTGAAACCAAATATCCCAGGAACTTAACCTCAAGTTTTCCAAACGTGCACTTTGTTTCGTTAATAATTATGCCATACTCTGTCAGACGGCGGAAAAGCTGCCGCAGATGTTCGACATGCTGATATACAGAACCAGAGAATACTAAAATGTCGTCCATATAACAAAATACGAATGGTAATTCTCGAAGCACCTCATGCATGAATCTTTGCCATGTTTGGGCAGCGTTTCTGAGGCCAAATGGCAAAAAATTGTACTCAAACAAACCGAATGGTGTGATAACTGCTGTTTTTTTAATGTCAGATGGAGCCATGGGAATATGGGAAAATGCTTTGGCGCAATCAATCACACTAAATATTTTGGCATTGCTAATCGTACTGTTAAAATCAGTCACATTGGGTACTGGGTAGCGGTCGGGAATTGTGCGGGCATTGAGCGCCCTGTAGTCTCCACATACTCTCCATGAATTGTCTTTTTTACGGACCATGTTAATTGGAGATGCCCATGAACTATCAGACCTACTTACAATACCTGTTTTTAGAAGTCTGTCGAACTCAGCTCGCGCCGCGAGTAGCTTCTCTGGAGGCAAACGCCGCGGGCGGAAGGCAACGGGTTGACCTTGTGTCGTGCTGATGTGGTGTTGAGTATTGTGTCTGCATTTCCTGGTTGCGTTGACGGCTTCGGTAAGTGCTGGAAAGTCTTGAAGCAGTTTACGAAAAAGTGATTCCTCCGAGAGTGCTCTGATATTGCCTACAGTATACGAATCTTTACGACTGTCGGGTGTCTTCTTGCGTGACGCACACGTGTGCGCCCCGCTTAGTTGCGGGTACGAAATCGTATCACAATATCCCGACGCAGATGACGCGGTAGAGGAGCCGGAAATCCTTGTGCGGAAAGACACGGGCACATCGCACTGCACTTGAACCGACGCGGAAGACGCAGCAGGCAATATCCCTTCTGTGGGAACTGTCACCAAACGACGGTTAACCAGGTCGGGCATAAGTCGGTAGTTCCGTAAAAAGTCCGCTCCAGTTATAGGACTCGGCACATCAGCAACCACAAAAGTCCATTTTGGATGGAAGTTGGAATTCAGATGTAATGCCAACTGTTTCTCACCATAGGTAGATATTCTGGAATTGTTTGCCGCAGTCAGCACTTGTTGCGTTGTTGTCGTGGGTACATCATCTCTCATTCTTGGATAAATGCTGACTTCTGAACCTGTGTCAATCAGAAACTTCTCACCTGAAGTGAGGTCCAACACGAACAATCGGTGTCATTGGTTGACTGCAGATACCGTGGCGTTTTCACCTCTTTGAATCACGCTAAGACTCGGGCGCCTATGTTGTTGTTGACGAACGTTAGCGCCCTTTAACGCACGCCTTTTAAGTTTGGGTAGCTGCAGGGTTGAATACATTGACGGGCAGTGTTACCGAAGCGTCTGTGGTACCAGCACCATTGATCTGTCAAATCCTGTTGGATAGCATTTCTTCGTCTTTTCCAACTGCGACTTCGTAGCTGCTGGTGGATTGAAGTTACTTGCACGTTGAGTTTTGCCACTTGTACTGCCAGTTGCTGTATGGTGGGTTCGGTCGATGAGCACTGCTGTTGGGAAGTATTATTGCATGTTCTTGGCTCACGGACGTCAGATTCCGTCACACTACACGTTCTTGGACCTCTATCCTGGCTGTAGTTGAATTCGGAACACGCAGAAACTTCGGTTAAGGTGTTTGCGATGGTGTCTGCCTGTTTTGCTAAGACTTGCAATGGTAAGTCTGTTTCTGCTGCAATGACGGTACGGAAGTTGGCAGGAAGTTTACGAAGCCATATTAGACGTAAAGACTCTTCAGGTAGGAGTTCCGGGCCGGCTAATGTACGTAAGGCTTTGAGTGCTTGTGACAGAGACTTGTCGCCCAAATCTTCGTATGCGAAAATTTTTTGTAGTCGCAAATCTGGTGACAACGTATAATGCTGTATGAGAGCTTCCTTTAGCACAAAGTAATTTTGTTGCGACAAGGTTTCTTCTACTTGCTCTATCACTTCTAAATTTGTATGTGAAACCACTATGTTAAATTTGTCAATGTTGTTAGACACCCCACACTGCCGAAATATCCATTCAGCCTGCGTAAACCAAAGCTGGGGACGCGTCGGCCAGAACGCGGAAAGCTTAACATTTCCGTGTCGCGCGTAGGTACTCCCATCTTTTGCGTTAACATCTGTCGTTCCGTTTTGTGGCGAATCAAAGGGCGTGGACCGCGATCCTTGGTCGAACAGACTGTAGTCTTCAATCTTGATTCCACTGCCCCATGCTTTTGTCTCTGAATTCATTATTCTCGTCGGTATACATATTTTCTTTATGCTTCTGCTACGATTTTTCGGGGTCACCACTATGGGAGCCTTTATATTTTATGAAGTAACAGCTTTTTCATGAAATGAGAAAACATTTTATTTTCCAAGCACAGATCAAAAACTAACAAGAATAAACAACTCGTAACCAAGTCGACTACGGCAAAGATAAATATCTATCAGCTGCAGCTTTCACCCGCTGTTTTTGGCACAGTGGATAAATGACGTCGCCACAATCCACAATGATTCCCTTTGTGTGAATGGAAATTAGCAGGATGGGTATATTACCCATACTAACAAAATATGGGAATCCCAGTAGCATATCCGTTGTTTATGCAGTTTGCTCCCACCTCCAGTTCCGTACGTGGTGGTTCTTCTGTCTTCAGCTTTGGCTGTCCTCAGCCAATTGAAAAGTATGAAAGTCACTCAACACGAAAGCAGCGCATTTGCTGCAGGAAATACGAAACTGCCAAGACGCCTAAGTGATAGTGTCATGCTTTCTGCGATATGATTAGCGCTCTCGCACCTCATTTGTGTTTATATGGACGTACTTATAGAGTAGACATTCAAGATGATAAAATGTGTAGGTTTATTAAATTACAAAACACAAACTGTTTCACTGTTTCGAAACAGTGTGTCGAAAGATTACATTGTACTGTTTCATTTGTTTCGAAACAGTTACGTGTTTCAGTTTGCCCATCTCTACTAAGAACACTGTCCTACAGCAACAAGGCATAGTTTTCAGCACAATTTAATGTTGTGAAGGAAATCGATCTAAAAACAATTTGCAATATCTACGCTAAATTCCAATGGACAGAAAGCATGGATGATGATTTACTAGGGAATTTTTGTCTCTTACAAACCATGGGTATTCCTGAGAATGTCGCCATCTTTTCTGGAATTATTCAACACAATCCAAGGGAATTCGTCCGAATAATCGCAGCAGAGACTGGTTTAATGCGTTCCAGCATGCATACCTGTACGAACTGTGCGACATAGGGGTGATTTTGCGAACCAGATTCTCACAATGATTGTTATTGAAGGATTTGACTATGGGTGCACGTGCTTGACAGATGTAGCACACTTCCAGCTTAATGGAGTCAAGAATAAACAAAACTGGCAGTTTTAGGGTTCCAAAAATCCCCATTTGTGTGATGCAAGACCCTTGTATTCTCCTAAAGTTTGGGCTGCAGTTTAAAGACTGCAATGTGATTGCAAAGACAGCTTGCAGAGGGCTGCTTTAATTATGCACTCTGATACTGTATGAGCTGCACAGCATACAGCACCATCTATTAGTAGCTTTTCAAACTATTTCGAAACTTCTGTCTATCGAACTTAGTTTTTGAGATACTTCATTGTGAAACCCTTCACTGGACACCCTGTACAACTTCATCAACTGATATTTAAGTGTTGTTCAGCAGTCTGGGAAAACCAATGACAAGTTGCGCATTTAGTGATGGTATCGATATGATGATACTGAATAGACTCCAGTGGCGGTTGCTACAAGAGAAGTATTGCATAACATGGAGAGGTTGACTGCTGGGAAAACTGGAAGGAGTATGTTGTTGCCAATATATTACTTGTTTCCATATGTGTCACTTGAAATGACCACAATGAAGAATTAAAGTTAATACAGGGTTTTTACTGACAATCATTCTATTCACATAAATGGAGCATGGACACAAGTGAAATGTCAGACATACTCTTCACTGTTCCCCATAAGGTGGTATGTGAGTGTTACGCATCTGATTTTCGATATAGCCACTAGCACCACCTGAAAAAAAAGCAGTGGCTGTTTGTAAAACTCTCAGGTCGTCCTATGTGTAGCAGGCCAACAGCTGCAGTTCCTATTCACATGCCACCTAGCAGCTGATTAACTAAAATTCAGTGCCATCTTTGAAAAGATGTGTAAGGAAGGGGTTTGCTTCTAAAATAACTAACACTATGCACATGCACACTTCCATACAGCAGAAGATAAATGATCAATAACTGAAATATGATATGAAAGTCATTACACTCCAAAACAGCATCTGGTGAAGAAAATGAACAACACTTGTGTTACCACCTTGTGGGATGATACTGTCGTGTGATGTAACGCCGAATAGTAAATTCTATACTAAGGAATGTACAATTAGAGGTGCTGCAGGAAGGCCTATTTGATCAGTGCATTGGCAAAGTATTAATCAATCTTTCTCTACATTCTCTCCATTAACAAATATTCCATTAATACTACTGTCATTGTGAATTTAGATTATCATGGTAGTTGCTTAAATAACGGTATATGAAGTACTGGTATCATCTAATTGTGACTGAGAATATGTGGTGGACTGGTTGCTGGGCATCTTGTTACTCCATATGCCTTAAGGAAAAAAAGTACTATAAAATGTTTTCGTTACCACATTCTGTTATACTGAAGGTATTAAAAAACGAATCAATGTATCAAACAGTCTTAAGCAGGTTCCTACTAAAGTTATTATTTCTAGGTTCTTCTAGTAGAGGGATGAAATATATGCTACTCTAAATTCAATATCAAAGCTGGTCCACTCTCAAATAGCTCATAGATAGAATGAGCAATCTCTGTATTAAACCTCTGTATGTTTAAATATCTCGTTGTTCTGTATGTAACAGTGTTAAGCCATTCAGACCTATAAGTATTAAATTCACTTGTCACCCCTGAGTACCAAAGATCACTGCAAATGGGGGAGGTTACTTAGTACAGATTTTCGAGAAATATGCACAGAGAGCAGTGGAATAGTGATCATGTGCATGCACTCTAATCTCTATTATTTTATTTCCATGGCCTCTATGGAAGATATATGATTCCAGAAACAGGGAGAGGGTAGGGCTGAGGCTAATTGATATCATCAATCATTGTTTACCTAAGGATGTAATACGTCTCTTCAGTACCGCATATTTACTGACTTGCCTCAGTCCACACATTAGTCGTTATTTTGACGTGAGATGTATTAATGAGCATGTCCAGTATCAACTTACTAAGATACAAACATTTTACTTAGCTGGTTGTCTTGATATTGGATGTATTTCGAATCAAGGACAACAGCCAACATTAGTAGCTTCGAAATAGATATACCCCCGTGGGGAGAAGTTCTGCTCAGACAGTGCTAATATCCCACAAACATGCTTAAACCTCGCTAAGGCATCAAAGCGACATCACAACATTGACACATATGCAGCACTTAAGCAAAAAGCTAACTAATAAGGCCTGATTGTGGTTAAAAAATAGTGACATAGAAAATACAAATCCTATCACCTTCACAAGGCTTAAGATAAAATCTGTTCTTAATCCCTAGATTGTAAATTGTAAGGAGAGGTGGAATATCAATACAGTGATGGGAACTCAATGTTTGCTGTGTACCGGTTTTACTGGGCATTAGCCTGTGTGCCGACCGATTCTTTCTGAGCGTATCTGGATCATGGAAGATGGTATATCTCTGTTTTTACGCATTTGTAAGCAATTAAAGCGAGCTACAATCTTCTGGTCTAGGAGCTGTGATTCCACACCAACAGGCAACGTGAAACGGAATATCTGAAATAGCTCATCCCAGGGGCACAACAAATTTCTTAGTTCTGCCTGGTTTCATGGCAGTTTGTAATCACATAATCTCCTTTTTTGTATAGTGGCATCCTAGCATTCTTTTGGCATTAGACTTGTTACCTCTGGGTCGTTGCTGCATTGTTCTACTAAGCTCTCATCCAAATGATCTGTCATCTTTTAGCTAATGCTGCACTTTACTATAAATTGGTCCAATATTTCATCAGAGAAAATTGCACTAGACAGGCATTCATTGCTGAACTGTGCAGTTGCGAATGACCAGGCATGAGAGTGCTAATTGTTTGTCTTATTGGCATTGCCTGTCTAACCAAATAGGTTGCCATGGTGATTTAAGGAATGTGAAACTGCGAAATATAAACAGTAACAGTTCTGTCACTGCCCCTCACTCCCCTTTACAAATGAATCCAGTAAGAGATGTGGCTTGGTGTCACCTACAGTGAAGCCCCTAAAAAAGTCAGTAATGAAGAAAAGGCTTATCACCTTTGCATTGACATGAGAGAAGACAATAAGTTGACTAAACTGGATATTGATCTCCTTCCAGGGATTGATGAGTCTGTCGATCGCATTGGAAAATGACTTTGAAAGAGGAATGCATTTTGGGACTGTAAACAACCATGAAGGGACTCAATCCTTTTATTCCATGTATCCTTGAGTTGTATTTTGATGGTGGCTTTTTAGTATTAATTATTGTTATTGGTTTTGAAATTAGTATTTAATTTTATATTACTCTGGCTTTTAAAATGTTTGAACTCAAATGCAAGTCTGAATCAAAGTAATATGACATTTGGCTTAATGAGTCGTCACTTAAAGCAAGAAAATTACATACTTGAAAAATTATGTAAAAATATTTTTAAATATTTAAATTTGAACACAATTTGCCAGATATTAATGACTGATATTGTTTTAGCTAGGCTCCTCTATCGGGATTGTCTGTTGGCACATATAATTTTGGGACATGATTTACGCCGAAAAGTTATTAGACTTCGTTTTGTGAAAAGTGAAATATTAGATGCCGGTTCTATTCTGAAAGCAAGCAAAACGTAATACACTGATTGGGCCATTAATACGCGATCATTCACTAACAGACATAGCCACACAAAGTAAGCCACATTTAATTATCAAATTCATGAAAAAAAGCTGAGGAAAAGAGGTATGATCAGTCGTAATAACAAACACAATGAAATAAAATAGTTATTACTATGCAAAATGAGCAAAAATAACAAAATCTCTACATAAAATAGACCAAGCAATATATTTTATGACCATACCAGACAATGGCTGAAACGGAAGAGAAAGAACAAAAGTGTTACAAGTCCTTGTTCTCTTAAATTACATAGATAATACAATTACAGGGATATTAACATCATTGTAATAGCAGTGTCTATTGTCAGCGATAAAATCGTCTCAGCGATACTGATCGAAAACACAGAGTCATGAAATCTGTTAACACTTGGGGAAACATTACAGTATGACAAAATAACACGTGGTATTAGATGATCTCAGTCTGAGTGTCCGTTGTTCACATATCAAGATAATATTTTAAGTACTGTTTTCTGAATGCAATTAATACTGACATCACTCTTACAAGGAGAGGGCTCAACTTTTTGAAACCATCTCCTATGGCGATGTAGGTTAAGGTCCCAGGTATTACACCCTGTAACCACTGAATCTGGTTGGCCATCATTTGCGAGTAATTGAGGGAAAAAACCGGAATTTTGAGTGATGTTCTACAGCTTTAAAATGCAAGCGTTTTACACATTGGTTGCGTAGGATAATGTTTATAGTACTTGCCTCATATGCAAAAGGTTTTGGGTTCGAATCATGCTAGGTGCTTTGGAATTACTTGTTTTTAAGTCTTTATGGAAATCAGACTAAGAACAGCCGACCAGTTGCAAAGGATAAAGCAATCTTTACCTAGGTTTCAATAGATATAAATCTATCTTCTTCAGAAGATGCCTGGGGACAATGAACATCGTAATATATATTAAGGTATGAAACATGAGTCAAGAATAAAGTTTAACATATATTAGGAAGATATTGTATTACAAGATGTGAGAAAGATTCTTGGTACTTACAGTATTATAACAACATGAAGTGATATGTCCTTATCGTTTAGGCAAACATCTGCATAGTTACATTAATCATATAAAATATAGCCCTGACAACAGGGTTTGTCAAACAAATAAAATAGGTACATAGAAGTTGCAGAGCGCCTAAGCGACTGAGTAAAATCGGCCAGCGTAGTAGCACAGCGGCCAGGGCAGGTGGCGCTCATGTCGCGAACTATGTGCCGATAGGCGTACTGAAGTAACATTTGAAACATCAATTTTAAATGCGTTCTTAAATAGAGTGATAATAAATAAATTGGCAAGCATTTGACACTCCCGTTATGACATTGTGGGAGGTATAGGAACAATAACGTAGATACATACATCAAAAAGACAGGTGGCGCTTCCGCCGTGAGTTACATGCAGTGGTCTATATAGCCAAAATATAAAGTTATATTACCATATTAGTGAAGCCCATAGAACGTATATAAGTCAAACCATCAAGAACAATCAGTAATGGCTTTTAAGAAAATTACGAGACCTGGTCTACAATCCAGTTACTACGTAATATAGAATAAGAGAAAATTACATGGGGGCCGCTGTAGTGGCAGCCATATATCGTGAAAAGAACACATTATATAAACGATAGTAAACTGGAGGATTTGAAAGTGCATTATAGCTTCCTGAGGAAATAGACTACTGAGGTTACTAACATTAATGTTATACATTACACAGTACGGGTTTAAAGCCTTCAAAAAATTGTTTACAAGCAAGGTTCAACTGATCATTCAGAATATTGCCGTCTTTGAGCTCTAGATGTTTAAAAATAAATAGCTCTTCCCAC
This sequence comes from Schistocerca americana, assembly GCF_021461395.2. Lineage (NCBI taxonomy): Eukaryota > Metazoa > Arthropoda > Insecta > Orthoptera > Acrididae > Schistocerca > Schistocerca americana. Next base: position 482,706,989 of record NC_060130.1, read on the forward strand.
AGATCTAGTCTCCGTCCTTTGACCTGTCTATGTAGGATAACCGTGTCTTCTAACTGTTTAGGCGTATGGCCGGTTATCAAGAGGTGTTCAGCAAAGGTAGAGTTGCGAATATTCGTTCCTTTTTTACCTAACAGATGTTCTTTATATCGTGTTTTCACAGCTCTGCCGGTTTGACCAATATAATAAGAGGGGCAGTTATTACAGGTTAGCTTGTAAATACCTGAATTAGAAAACCAATCGCTGGCAATCTCTACTGACTGTACAAGATTTCTTTTTAAACTGTTATCTGTAGAAAAGGAGACGTTACAGTTATATTTTTTATTCAGAAGACGTTTAATCCTATACGATAAGTTACCCAGGAAAGGGATGGAAATAAATTTTTTAGTTTCTGTGGTATCCGTGGGGAGAATATTTCTCAAAGTCGAACATTTTTGGGAGATTTTCTTATTGAGCAGGTAATCAATCATATTCTGGTTATACCCATTATTAACCGCAATCGCTTTGATGACATTCAATTCCTTTTTTTGATCCGCAGGTGATAAAGGAGTGGTTACCATTCGGTGAATGGCGGAATGAAAAAATGCCAATTTATGAGCTTTTGGATGGGTTGAGTCAGCAGGAATGACATTATCAGAATATGTTTCCTTGCGGAAGATATTAAAATGGAAGGAATTATCTTCTATAGAAATTGTTAAATCGAGAAAATTAAGTTCACGTTTATCATTTTGAAGTTCTTTTGTGAAGGAAATTTTTTCATGTAAACCGTTGAAAGTGTTAAAGAGATGCTCTAACTCATGATCAGTGCCATCAAAAGCAATGAAAATGTCATCAACATACCGTGCATAATAGCGGATTTTGTGGCGTAATTCTGAACTTGAATTGAAGAACGTTGTTTCTAGGGCGTTAATGAAAACCTCTGCTAGAATACCGGCGAGGGGGCTACCCATTGCTAGACCATCTGGTTGTACATACATTTTCCCGTTAAATGTGAAGTAATTGTATTTTAAAATGACCTTGAGCAAACCAATGAGTTCGGCAATCTGAGTTTCACTTAATTTTTTGTGTTTAAGAAGATTCTCTTTTACAAGGTCTATGGTTTCATCAACCGGAACGTTTGTGTAAAGGCTGACGATGTCAAAGGACACCAGTCTAGTGTCAGGTGTACAACTTATAGATTGAATGTTGTTAATTAATTCCTTACTGTTTTTTACAGAAAAATTATTTTCAAAAGTGAAAGCATCTTTAATTTTAAAATGGAGGCGCCTAGCAAGTGTGTGATGTGGACTGCCTATACCATTCACTATAGGGCGGATCGGGTGATTTTGTTTATGCAGTTTAAACTGACTTCTAAGCACTGGTGGTTTAGGGTTCATATTTATAAGCCCTTTCTTTTGGAACTTATTGAACAAGCTGACGGAATTCGTTAAAGTACGCCGGATTTCATTTTGCAGTTCAGTAGTAGGATCTACAGTAACCTCAGTGATGTCGTTTTCCTCAAAAAACTTTACAGTCTTCTCTATATATTCATTTTTATAAGCCACGACCATGGTGTTCCCTTTGTCACTCTTAGTGATTAATGCGTCGTGCTCTCTAAGTTTATGATTAATGCTTTTTATTATACTATATTCGCCCGATTGCTTATTAGGAGATAATTTAATTTCTTTTTCTATTATGTTGTTACATTCGTAGGCACATTTGACTTGCTCCGTTTTCTCTAATTTCAGAGATTCTAAACCGATTTTTAGATCTACAATGAGATTACAAATAACTGGATATTTATCGAGTTTAGCAGGCAAGTTATATTTAAGGCCTTTACACAACAAGTCATTTTCGGCCTGCGTAAAAGAAATATTGGTTTTATTTAGTACTCTATCGTAAAATAGGTGCTTAACACTATTGTCTGCTGTATTATCACTTTTACTTGTGGTCCTATTACTATTATCTATTGAAACCTAGGTAAAGATTGCTTTATCCTTTGCAACTGGTCGGCTGTTCTTAGTCTGATTTACGTGGAACCATTGCTGTAGCGCAGCTATGTTTAAAGTACTTTATGGAAATGTCTCTGATAATCGTTTTTCTTCAGTTAATTGGCTTAAATGTGTTTATATTTTTTTCTATTCCTCTGTCATGTCATTTAAATCACCATATTAACCTTTTCAAAAATTCAATACCATCGCTCGGGACCTCTCCTTGTGAGGGTGAAAAGGCATAGTTCTCCACTTCTTTATTTTACGTAGTCGACATAGTGTCATCTGGACATCCAAATGGCAATACTAAATGAGGGACAATTGCTTCAGTCAATGTTATAATAAGATAACGAGAGAAATTGTCAATGATAGATAAAAGATATCTGTTATTTTGGGTCTTTATGAGAAACCCTCCCAAAATATCCAGTGCTAAGATCTAGAAGGGCCCTGCTGCCTCATGTAAAGCTTACAGAGAAGTTTGTCTTTGTTCCTACACTCATTTAATGTAAGGGAGACAATATTCAATGCAATGTTCTACATATTTTGTTCACTGTGGCCACCAATAATATGCAAGCACTTGTACAGCATTTTTACCATTATGTCATGTCTGTATGCTAGGATGACATTGTTGCATTATGCGCTAGGGACTGGTCGTTGGAAGCACTATCTGTTCTCCAAGAGGTATTTCCTTATATAAAACTTATGCAAAGGTAACCAATTTATTACACTCAGCACTGGATTCTTTTGCCTCTTTTAATTTCTTAGTAAGCACGTCGTCTACCTGCAGGTTCTTACTTTTCCTGCTCTAGGCATCCGCATTCTTACATAACTTCCCAGGCTTGTCTATGACTACGTAATCATATTCACTGAGTTTTAATGCCCACCTAACAACTCCGCTGCTGCAAGTAATGAGTGCCAGAAGCACTTTTTCATTGTTGCAATAGTTTTTCACAGCTTGATTCAGCTGAAGCGATGTGTAATCAGTTGGTTTTCCTGTGCTATCATATGTTTGACTCAAAATGCAGCCCACAGTGACACTGCTGGCATCACATGGTAGTAAAAGAGGTGGACAAAATCTGGATAAGGGAAGATAGGCCAGCTTGTAAGAATTACCACCAGTTTTAACACAGCAGTCTCACTGTCCACTCTCCAGACAACAGGAGTTCCATTCTTTAGTAATTTTATGAGAGGTTTTCCGGAGACTGCATAGTTCTCCATCAAATAACGATTGTGATTTGTTAACCTGAGAAATGACTGCATTTTCTTAGCATTTCTTGGCGCTGGAAAATCGTCCAATGTGTTCGTTAACTTCATATCTGGTCTTATACCATCTAGCGAAATTATGTGTCCTAGAGAGTGCACGTGTGATTGTGAAAAGCTGACATTTTCTAATTTCAAATTTAGATTAACATCGCTAATATGGGTTAGTACGTTTCTTAGCCACTCTGCATGTTCTCTCAACGTATTTGAAAAGACAGTTATGTCATATAGTGTACTAGGCACATGGTCAGCATTAAACCTAATAAAAGTAAATCAACAAAACGTTGAAATTCGGCGGTAGCGTTTTGGACGGCAAAGGGCATCCTTAAGTATTCATAATACCCAGAGGGCACGACAAAAGCTGTCTTTTCCCCATCTTTTATAGGTATAGGAATTTGAGAGTATCCAGAGGACTTATCTAAGGAACTGAACAATTTACATTTGCCAATGTCATTGACAGTCTCATCGATCCCTGGAAGGGGATAAATATCCAATTTAGTGAACTTATTGTCTTCTCTCATGTCAATACAAATGTGATAAGCCTTTTCTTCTTTACAAACTTTTTAGGGACTTCCACTGTAGGTGACACCCAGCCACATCTCTTATTGGATTCATTTGCAAAGGGGAGTGAGGGGCAGTGATAGAAATGTTACCGTTCATATTTCCCAGTTTCACATTCCTTAAAACATCCTGGCAACCTATTTGGTTACCCGAGCAATGCCATTAAGACAAACAATTAGCACTCTCATGCCTGTTCATTCGCAACGAGCACTGCACAGTTCAGCAATGAATGCATGTCTAGTGCGATTTACTCTGATGAAAGGTTGGGCCAATTTCTGTGGGATTTCTTGAATATAAACGTGTGTCATATGGCCTCCATTAGAGTTCTCAGTTTACCACACTTCACCTCCATGCCTTCCTGTTTATCTGCCCGGTGAAGGAATACGCTAAAACAGCAAGATTCTGCTTTGCTGACTAGTACCTCATTCCATTTGTAACTGTCCCCTGCTACATACTTACGACACGACACAGCTCTTTTTCAGTCACCAAATCACTTTAAATTCTCTCTGGAATTTCGCCATAGAGTGGAAAGTTTGTCCTTACAGTAGCTAACCAACACTATTGTGATATATATATGTGCACAATCCCTTTTGTACAGACGTCTTATGCCATGGTATTTCGTAGCTCTTCCATTGAATTTACGTAAGCATGAACTTCTCCTAGTAACTTTGGGTTGGCGTTTGCTACCTACACGTGGTCACTCCATATGGACAGTTTACTTGTGTCTGCTAAATTTTATATGAAAGTGTGAACATTTTCTTGTGATTTACCCATGAAGGTGGGAACTACTAGACCCACTGCAACGTCAGTTGCAAGCGAGGACAGAGCCGCCCATGGGAACCTCAGAAATGGGGCAGCAGGGGAAGCTGAATGAGACAGTTCTGGTTTCTGACAAAGAATTTACTAATGACTCATTAAAGTTTGCTGGTTTTTTTTTCTCTGCCCTGAGTTGTTCCATCCTAGCTTGCACTTCTGGATTCATCTCCAGCTAGCCCCATCACATGGTTGTGGGCATACTTTAAACTACAAAATCAGTCAAACAAAAATCTTTGATGACAGCTCTCAGCAAGATCTCTTGCGGCACTGGCTCTGGCAGTAGCTTCTCCATAAAAGAGAAGCTCACGATTTATATTTCCTCAATGTATGGCATTGCAGCGTCAGGCACCAATACGATAAACCGAGCGAGGTGGCGCAGTGGTTAGCACACTGGACTCGCGTTCGGGAGGACAACGATTCATTCCCGCGTCCAGCCATACTGATTTAGGTTTTCCGCGATTTTCCTAAATCGCTACAGGCAAATGCCGGGATGGTTCCTTTGAAATGGCACAGCCGACTTCCTTCCCTAATCCGATGAGACCGATGACCTCGCTATTTGGTCTCCTCCCCCCAAAAAACAGCCAATACGATAATGGCGACCAACGTTGGGCTGATGCTAGGTTATTGTACTCATGATGTGGCCTTGTGTGGATGAGTCTGAGCTGATGGTCCAGGATGATTGGGCATGTACGGCAGCAGCAGCAACAGGGGTGGCACTGAGTAGACTACAGCAGACAGTCCAGACTGAACGCCCTAAACACTTGTTCCCAGCACCACTGCATGGAGCCAGACACCACCACCCAATGGTAGCATGCATCTACTCAAGATTTAGCAATTTGTATGCAGCACTTCAAAGTTGGAAACAGAGTCAGTTCGATACCCCAGTTCTGACACAAGTTTGTACACACTCAGTCATTTATATAAGTATGGAACAGTGCCAATCTCTTTCCCATAGATGAACAGTCTGTTGCCATGATGTAACAGCGCTACTTTCAGCTACAGTGCAAAGTGTAACTCAGAGCGTCTTGATCGAAAGATCACCTAGCACACCGCATGTCGAGCAGTGCCAATGCCCTCTAGCAGGCACCTCTTGTAATCCTTGATCGTGAGAGCCTTTGAGGCCACACACTACACACCTTTAGCGCACCCCTGGGTGGCACCTGTATCCATGTGGTATTAGGGTGGTCTTTATTTTTTCGAATTTTGTATTTGCTTTACGAAGAAATTGAAGACCTATTTCGTTCAAATTGAAATCAAGGAACTCATGCCACAGCGTATGAGAAATTGGTCTATGTCACTATGTGTTATTTATTATTGTTTATATGTGTGCTTGACTGCTATCATACTCCAGAATGAAATCTTTACTCTGCAATGGCGTGTGCACTGTTATGAAACTTCCTAGCAGATTAAAACTGTATGACGGACTGAGACCTAAACTCAGGACACTTGACTTTTGTAAGTGCGCTACTGACTGAGCTACCCAAGGACAACTCACTACCCATCTTCACAGCTTTACTTCCATCAGAACGTCGTTTCCTGCTTTCAATACTTCACAGCTCTCCTGTAAAATTTCGGGACTAACATTCCTCAAAGACAGAACATGTGGGGACATGACAAAGTCACAAAATGAGGGATGTTTACAGAATGACATTTTCACTCTGCAGCGAAATGATGAGATCTTTACAGTCAAGAGTTTGGACATATTGCAGAAATTTAGCATAGATTCATAAAAGGTTTCTTTTTCTTGGGATTCAAGCATTTTCTACCTTATTGCCGAACAGGCTACGAAAATTCTTAAGGTGACATAATATGTGTGAACCTTGAGAAAAAGGAGCCTTATTTAGAGAATCTGAATCTACTCATAACTTCCATAATATGTCCAAATGCTTGACTAAACTAAACTTATCAGTCTGCCTCAAAGTGAATATTTCATTCAGAAACATCCCCCAGGCTCTGGCTAAGCCATGTTTCTGCAGTATTTTTACTTCCAGAAGTGCGAGTCTTGCATGTTTCGTAGGAGAGTTTCTATGGAGTTTTTTAAGGCAGGAGACAAGGTACAGACGAAAGTAAAGCTGTGAGGACCAGTTGTGAGTCACTCTTGGGTAGCTGTCAGTAGAGCACTTACCCATGAACGCAAGGCTCCTGAGTTCAGGTCTCGATTCGACACACAGTTTTAATCTGCCAGGAAGGTTCATATCAGCACGCACTCTGCTACAGAGTAAACATTTCATTCTGTCGTATAATAGCAGTCAAGCACGTGCATCAGCAGTAATGAATAACATATGGTGATGTGGCACAACTTCCGAGTCATGGTGGCATGAGATCCTCATCTTCAGTTTGAACTAAATAGGTCTTAAAATTCATCTTAAAACAAAAGGAAAGAAACTAGGGGGTGTGCATGAAGAAACATGAAATTCGAAAAAATAAGGACTACCCTAACTCAGTATCCATACATTTTAGATCTGGGCCCTACAAGCTTCACAATCTGCAATCCATTGGACTCTTCTTTCATTAGGCCAATAGACTTCTGGTCTCGTGAAGTGATATTCCAAAAGAGTTATTGGAAGCATATCCAGAGATGTTTAACTGATTGTGATTGTACCTTATTAAGACCAATAGACTTCTTGTTTTGAGGTAATCTTCAAAAAGGATTATTAGTAGCATATAGAAACATGTCTAACTCATCATGATTCTACCTGGTTACCTCATATGGATGGTAGCCTTTCACCCAGTACATGAAACTATCAGTATCCATATAAAGTAACTGCACTGAAAACCTGGCCATCTCCACAGCGACTAGTTCTTCATTGAGGATGGTGACTCATTTGTAATTTACTTGGAGATGTAATCTTTTGCACCACAACACACATTGGATCAGTAAACTAAATGAATTTCACAGTATTCTCTAATGTTCTCCATTATTTTTCCTAAAACTGAGTTATTCATTAACTTCCAAAATTCCTTTTAAAAGTCACTACATCGTGAGAGGCCTCTCTTTGATGTTTACATCAATGTACTCCTTCAGCCAGCACCACTGCTTGAAGCAGACACTGTACGTGAAACTAAAATTTTCCATCCCCAAACCGAGACACTACTGGAAGGTATTGTGGCACGGAATATGTCGCTGCTTATTCCCTAGTGTTGTCAATAGCATTGGGATGGATCCATTTCTTAGGGCTAGTCACTCTGCACACAGCAGCAAGTCACTGTGTTCATCAGTAGTAGGACAAAGTTCATGTCACCCCACACTGCATTGTTACCAAATTTATTCAAGATGGCGGACCCATGATGGCAGCGATAGAAGTGGCAAACTCGCAATGACGTTATGGCGGCAAGCTCAAATTGTGTTGGGGAAATAGGCAATTGGACTACCTCCACTAACCTAACCCTGTCCCCTCCCCTCACACCCACCTCAACCCCTAACCAAGAAAATGGCAGGAAGTTCAAATTTTGGCAGGAAAAAGGTAAATTGGGCTACCTCCACTAAAATAGGAAAATGGTGGGAAAATATTGGTAGGGAAATAGGTCACTTGCACTTCCTATACTAACCTAACTCATCCGAACACCACCTCTTCCTTAGAATTGGCGGGAAAAGGACTCAGCCTGTGCTGGGCTGCTGGATATGTTGGACATAAGTCTTTATTTTGCTTGCAGTGTTTATTTAAACAATTTGAGTTGTCACAGGAAGTAGCTCCATCCAGTGTGGTCACCATGAGCTCCAGAAACCTACTGTAGTACACAGTACTTCCACCAGAGGGCACTGTCGTCCCATGGGGGTCTGGGGAAAAATGGTGGGAAAAGGCCTCAATCTGTGTCCAGCAGCTGCAGAGAGGAGGAGGTGTGCTTTATTTATTTTGGAACAATTTATTTAGGAATGGATTTCATATAAGTTATTTATTTATTATGCTGATACAAAACACTTGCCCTGACATGCCTGGGTCACACTACATAGCCTACAGACCTGCAAACTACTTGTACGTCACTGAAATATACAATGATGCCCAGACACGCAAACAACTCGTAAATTGTCAAAATAATGCTTATAAAACGCTATGCAAACACACTCATTAATATAAAATGTCGAAATAATGAATTGCACAGCCAAGAGACATGTTCACAAAATAATGCAACAGACACATTAGCTACGAGTAAAATTGGCTAAATAATACATGTATAGCGCTCTGCAAACACGCTCACAACACTTCAACAGCTGAAGTAATGCAGTGCACAAACACTCATGGCATGTAAAAACGCTTTGGACCTATCATTAAGAAATTCAATGGCGACGCATCAGCAAAGAGTTCTCTACAGAGGCCTCTAGGCGCACATGACAGGCCAGTGCAAACACATTGGTCCAGCCAGCGAGATGCCTCCAGAAGCGCACGCGTTGTCCTAGCCACCATTGCTGGTGCAATGATGCAGAGATGTTGGCCTAGCGACTCACCATTTCAAGAGCAGATAAAAGGTGGTCAGCGTTATATTGACGTCACATATCTCCCTCTTGAGGCACCATAGAAATCTTTTGCAATGCTTTCAGAAACTGTTTACGAAAATATACCAGAATAGCACTGGTAGCAATCTTCCTGGCCATCTTGATGGGGCAGTCAGTCTGTTGCATATCATCCCCTTCCCAGAAATCATAAGTGTCGCAGAAAGTGTTAACGGTAGCTTTTCTTGTTGTATTAGGAGCTTTCATGATGTCACAGATTGTCTGCATGGAAATTTTTGTCCTAAATGGAACTGCTTACCAATCTAGAGCAGAATAACAATGAATGCATTTTTCTGATGGTCCTAACGATGCGCCCTGTCCATCACATGCTACTTCTCCTGGAAATCGTGATATCATGCTTTCAAGAAACAGCACCAAAACAGTAAACATTCTCACCGCTATGTAGAGGCTCCTATGTCCCAACACAAAGAATGTCTTTTGAATGAATGGAGCATTGTAATTGGCTGGTACTGAATTTACCCGCCAAATTACTGATGCTGCTGGTGTGGAAGCACTGTCCGACTTTCTTTTCTGCAGACGAGTTTTTCAGCAGCAAAACTATTTTGTATACATTGCCATATTGCTCTGACAGTTAAACCTCGCAAAAGTTGTCTACCGGTCGTCAAATACGGAAAGACACTTCTTCAATTACACTGCTCTGCCACTGATGACAAAAACTTGAATATTTCAGCTTCATTCATAAAACATTCTTTGTGTTGGGACATAGGAGCCTCTACATAACAGTTAGACTGTTTACCGTTTCTGTGCTGTTTCTTGAAAGCAAGATGTCACGATTTCCAGGAGAAGTAGCATGTGATGGATAAGGTGCCACGTTAGGACCATCAGAAGAATGCATTCATTGTTATTCTACTCTATATTGGTAAACAGTTCCGTTTAGGATAGGAGTTTCCATGCAGACAAGCTGTGACATCACAAAAGCTCCTAAACAACAAGAAAAGCGACCGTTAACAATTTCTGTGACACGATTTCTGGGAAGGGGGTGATACGCAACTGACTGACTGTCCCATTAGGATTGCCAGGAATAATGCAACCTGTGTTATTCTGGGATATTTTCGTAAACAGTTTCTGAAAGCCAGAATGAGATTTTCACTCTGCAGCGGAGTGTGCGCTGATATGAAACTTCCTGACAGATTAAAACTGTGTGCCCGACCGAGACTCGAACTCGGGACCTTTGCCTTTCGCGGGCAAGTGCTCTACCATCTGAGCTACCAAAGCACGACTCACGTCCGGTACTCACAGCTTTACTTCTGTCAGTATCTCGTCTCCTACCTTCCAAACATTACAGAAGCTCGCAGGAGAGCAGAAAGGCAAAGGTCCCGAGTTCGAGTCTCGGTCGGAGCACACAGTTTTAATCTGCCAGGAAGTTTCATATCAGCACACACTCCGCTGCAGAGTGAAAATCTCATTCTGGAAACATCCCCCAGGCTGTGGCTAAGCCATGTCTCTGCAATATCCTTTCTTTCAGGAGTGCTAGTTCTGCAAGGTTCGCAGGAGAGCTTCTGCAAAGTTTGGAAGGTAGGAGACAAGATACTGGCAGAAGTAAGGCTGTGAGGGCTGGACGTGAGTCTTCCTTCGGTAGCTCAGATGGTAGAGCACTTGCCCGTGTAAGGCAAAGGTCCCGAGTTCGAGTCTCGGTCGGGCACACAGTTTTAATCTGCCAGGCAGTTTCTGAAATCATTGCAAAAGATTTCTATGGTGCATCTAGAGGGAGACTTGGCTCTTTTACATAGATATATGACACCAATATGACACTCACCACCTTTTAGGTGCTCTTGGGATGGCGAGTCGCTAGGCAAACATCTCTGCATCATTGCACCAGCAATGGTGGCTAGGTCAACATGTGTGTGGCTGGAGGCATCTCACAGGCTGGACCGATGTGTTTGCACTGCCCCGGCATGTGTGGCTAGGGTCTTCTGTAGGGAACTGTTCGCTCATACATAGCTATTGACTTTCTTAACGACACTTCGAAAGTGTTTTTACATGCCATGAGTGTCTGTGCACTACATTATTTCGGCTGTTGAAGTGTTGTGAGCGTGTTTGCAGAGCACTATACATGCATTATTTAGCCAATTTTACTCGTAGTTAATGTGTCTGTTGCATTATTTTGTGAACATGTCTGTTGGCTGTGCAAATCATTATTTCGACATTTTATATTAGCAAGCGTGTTTTCACAGCGTTTTATTAGCATTATTTTGACAGTTTACGAGTTTGTGTTTCTGTGCGTCAGTGTACTGCATTATTTCGTTGATGTACGAGAAGTTTGCAGGTCTGTAGGCTATGTAGTGTGACCCAGGAATGTCAGGGCGTGTGTTTTGTATCAGCATAATAAATAAATAATCTATATGAAATCCATTCCTAAATAAATTGTTCCAAAATAAATAAAAGGACACTCCTTCCTCTCCCCAGCAGCTGGACACAGATTGAGGCCTTTACCCACCATTTTTCCCCAGACCCCCATGGGACGACAGTGCCCTCTGGTGGAAGTACTGTGTACTAGATCAGTAGGTTTCTGGAGCTCATGGCGATCACACTGGATGGAACTACTGCCTATGGCAACTCAAATTGTTTAAATAAACACTGCATGCAAAATAAAGACTTATGTCCAATGAGGCACATCAGGGCAAGTGTTTTGTATCATCATAATAAATAAATAGACTATACGAAATTCATCCCTAAATGAATTGTTCCAAAATAAATAAAGTACACTCCTCCCTCTCCCCAGCAGCTGGATACAGATTGAGGCCTTTTCCCACCATTTTTTCTCAGACCGTCATGGGATGATAGGGCCCTCTGGTGGCAGTACTGTGTACTAGGTCAGTAGGAATCTGGACCTTATGGTGAACCCACTGGATGAAACTGCTGCCTATGACATTTCAAATAGTTTAAAGAAACACTGCTTGCAAAATAAAGATTTATGTCCTTCCTATCCAACAGACCATCACAGGCTGAGTCCTTTCCCCACCAGTTCTAAGGAAAAGGTTGTTGTCAGATGACTTAGGTTAGTAGAGGTAGCCCAAGTGACCTATTTCCCCACCAAAATTTTCCAGCCATTTTCTTATTTTAGTGGAGGTAGCCCAGTTGACCTTTTTTCCCACCAAAATTTGAACTTCCTGCCACTTTCTTGGCAAGGGAGGTGAGGGGAGGCCAAGGAGTTAGGTTAGTTGAGGCAGGCGAATTGAACCATTTTCCCACCACAATTTGAGCTTGACACCATGACATTATTGTGATGTCGCCACTTCTATCGCCGCCATCTTGGATCCACCATTTTGAATAAATTGGTCTATAACGCAATGTGGGGTAGCAATAACTTAGTCCTACTACTTTCATCATGTCACTTTTACCCCCAGAATGCTCTTCTCAGCAGCATCTACAACCACATCTTTGATTTTTTCTTTCAGTCTGGCGATTTCTTCTTTGACATCCATCAGAACCCTCCAAATGGTAGACTTTGTTGCATAGCATACTCATAAAGGTTGTTTTAATCCAATTAAACGATATGAACTTAAATTGTGGGATGTCCTATATGTATCCTCATTCATTCATGGAATATTTGCCATCATGTACCTATGCACACATTGTCAAAAGTTCAGACAGGAGCAACCTACCAACATCAGTTTGATGGTAATATGTGTTTTTCTTACCATTATGTCCCACAAAAGCCCTGGTGCACTGTGGTCAAAGGCAGGATCCAGATAGTATACACCCACTCATACACCTCAGAACTTCTCGAAAATGTCAACGAGCACATGTATGTTGGTTTTCATGTATAACTTAGCATTTTCTTCTAATTAAGGGAGCAAACATTCACTATGTGCTCATACTCTGCAGCTGTTATGGCAGTCCCTGTTATTTTACTAGAGAATTTTTTTATGTTGGGCAATGTGGTTTTGCTGAGTGTCTTCAATGATTCCGAATATTTGTACAGTAAGACCATCTTCTTCAAAAGCTGTTACTTTGCATCATTAGGATGTGTGGATCTGGTGTTGCAGATATTCTTCTGACACTGCATCCCAGGAAGTTTCTGAATGGCATGTGCATGAAGCAGATCGAATCCAGGAAGTAGAGTTATATTTTTGGTGCGACTCTCTTGGAAAAAGAAATGTACTCATCAGTGGTATCAGGGATGATACTGACTTTTCACCCTTTACTCCGAAATCACCCAGGTGCTGAAAGAGCAAGGGAGCCTCATTCCTGCTTAAATTGTGATAGAATAAGGGTATGTGCTATGGCAGTTGGTACTTCAAATTGCATCCATTGTGAGCTGCACCACAGAACTTCCTAATTAGATGACCTTGGTCTCTACATGGAGTTTCCACATCTCTATTCAACAGCAGCCTACAAATATGACAATAACCTGACTGGCTGTACAAGGCGTCATTTTACTGAAAGTCAATCATAGGAATGTTGTTACAATAATTCCCTTTAGCTTCCTACACAAATTTTTCTCACAGGTTTATCCCTGATGTATTACTCGAATTTGTTGTGACTAAAGTCATACAAGCATACAACCTGATACACTGCTGCATACCATATGTCCTGTTCTGTGAAGGTAGTATGGAGGACAGAGTGGTCAACTTTCCAATGTGTCACAGGAGCTAGGCAGCTCTCGAAGTCGATGTAAATGATGAAGCTCCAGCTTGGGGGTATCGTTAAACTTTAATAACTTTCTATTCTGCTTACGCATTTCCACAAGTACAAGTTCCTGGTCTGATGAAGCCAATGAGGTGCCTTTCAAGATACTCAGTCTTGGTAAATGGGTTGATGCATCCATGGTAAAAATACCTTGTATCTTTGTGTTTTGGCATTTGGACAGAAAGTAGGTGGGACATGTTTTTCATCCACACAGTGTTGCTCCTTGCACCTGAAGAATAGGAACCACTTTATATGTTCAGATGGTGACTTGTTAATTTTTGAGAAGCAGAGGGATCTAACTATTTTATCTATTTGGTGATCCATAATAGCCTGGGTGGGGTTGCTGCTGCTGCTGCTGCTGCTAGACCCAGCGTGATGTTGCAGTGATGCTCAATATCAACAATGTTCACAAGACAGGCTAGGGAATTGGGGGGAGGGGGGAGCAAACCGTGACAGATGGTCTGTAGTTGTGCTTCCATGCCATGATGACAAACTGGCCTCGGTCGTTGATGGCATGGGCTTCATCACAGATGAAGTGTTGGGCTCTGGCACTTCGGGCTGTGGGTATACCATTGATGATGTCCTGGGTTGCAGAACATCCAGCTGTGGGTATGTCATCATTGATGAAGGGCAGGGAAGCTGCATGTCCGTCTGCAGATAAATTATCATCATAAACGGATGATCAGTTGTTGTTGCAAGTGGAACCCCAGTTCCCAATATCTCCTCTATATCTTTTGCAAAGAAATATAAGGAATATGAATTACCGTGCATAATTTAACAAAGGAATATTCAGATTTTTGTGGTGGTTCTATTCACATTCAGAATTTGCTGTGTCTGAATGAGTCCAAAGGACATTACTGGCCACTATGCCTAGCAATGTTCCATCTAGCTTGGCCTGCCGATTGACACTCCCTTGACTCATATCGTCAACTAAATCCGAAAAGCAACCAGAATACCTCATGTTAGTAATGCATGCATAGAATTGTGTTTGATATTATTATTATTATTGTAGAAGTATAGAAAGAACTCCTGCACATTCCCATTGTGATCAAAAATGTTCAACCTGAGATGGTATAATGTCTGAACAGTCACTGGGAGATGTATTGGACTTCTGGGCACATTAGTGAGTTTGTATCCCAGTCCCACCATAGGGAAAATCCTGTACTGGGATGTAATAACCAGCCATTAGGTATGAATTCGTTGTGATTGTGCTAACAGGTAGAACATCCACTGGTTGGTCCGACTAGTGTATTTTCTTGGTATTATTACCAAAAACTTCACTCTTCGAAAAATCTGGTATTGACCGTTTTGATCATTCCTGGCCTAGAGCCTATTGAATTTTTTGTCTTTTTTATCTCAGTTTTAAACGTATTAATGTTTGTTGGTAAGTGAAATCGTTATTAGACCGTTTTATAATTTCAATAATATCGTCAGCAGTTAAGAGCTAGGAGCAATCTTCTCAACTATGCCGTTTCCTAGGTGAAGTTTATTGGTCTCCATGGTGATGTTTGGAATGTGGTTGTAAGTTTCCAGACCAGTCAATGTAATACTCCATTTACCCTTACTTATGTCTTTTAAGGGGGGGGGGGGGGGGGGGTAGGGGGGAGCGAGAACTAATGTGCGCTTAATACAGATGAGACCTGTTTTAATGATAGAGTGTGAGATACCACATCTAAGCCTCAACTGAAGCAACATAATTGCTGTTTCATGTGGCAGCTTCTTCACCTCACCTACTGTACACCTCGAGATTTTCACACTTTGTCAGATCTCTCACAACTGGGTGAACTACCGATCGATCACTATTAATATGCATTATTTGCTGAGTGTATGCAACTTAAAACACAGATACACAGTTTAAAAGACGAATATGCTGGCCTTTAGTACCATGGCATCATCAGCAGCGTCTCAAAAATTTTTTTACTAAGAACCTAACCATGTTCAGAAAGGATAAATTAATCAGTACAGTTGGTTGTTGAGCCTTTTTTCGCTGTCAGAAGTTGTTTACTTTGTAGTGAAATTGGAGTAGATTACTCCTGTGAGTTAGTATAACTTCGTCCAAGGAGGTCTCGGAATGTCCAACGGTACCGACTGACTGCGTGTTGTCCTTAGCCAACAACCGTCCCAGTATGCGGATATGAAGGGGAATATGGTCAGCAAACTGCCCTACCAGCTGTGGCTCCATGTACTTCCCCGGCAGAGTAATTGGTAATATTCATGTCGGGTCTCCAGCTGGAGCATATCGTCATCTGGACACAATATTTCGGCAGTCCACCTGGCAGACCATCGCACTAACTCACCGGCGAGTTAGTGCGACGGCTTACTCACTTGGAAATGGCAGCCAGGTGGACCGCTGAAATATTGTGCCCGGATGATGATATGTTTCGAACATGAATATCAACACTCTCCCAGCTGTTGTCAGTTTTCGTGACGGGAGCCGCTACTTCTCAGTCAAGTAGCTCCTCTCTTGGCCTCACAAGGGCTGCTTACCATCAGTGCTTGGCAGAGCCAGATGGTCACCCATCCAAGTGGTGGCCAGGCTCAACAATGCTTAACTTCAGTGATCTTATGGGAACCAGTGTTACCACTGTGACATGGCTGTTGATAGTGCATTAGTACGGGTTGAGGTTATACTTCAGAGCTGGAATCAGTCAGGCTCCTTCTGTCACCTGGAAAGGGCAAGCTATGTTTTCAGCTTCTTCTGTCTTTTATTAATAGTATATTTCTTGACTTTCTTGCATGGTTTTTTTCTCTATTTAAAGAATTTTATTCCCGTGTTGAAACTAATTGTAAATTCAGGCAGTCTGTAGCGCACTAGTTATTCACTGTTTTGAAGAGTCAAGCACCGTTCGCTTTGAGCCTAGTAAGGGTCAGTGATGCTCATACTGCCTTATGGTACACATCTGGAAAGGACAACTTAGGTTTTTAGCTTCTTCTATGTTTTCTTAGTTGTATATTCCTTAAATTTTGTGCGTGTTTTGTCTCCATTTCAGAGGTTTATTCTCGCGTTTTGTGACGAAGTGTAAATTCAGGCAGTCAGTAGCGTGCTACCTACTCATTTATTTCTTTTGAAGAGCCAGGGACCATTCGTTACAAGCGTAGTAAACGTCAGTCAGGCTCCTACTGCCGTCTGGTACACATCTGGAAAGGGCAAGCTATGTATTTAGCTTTTTCTGTGTTGTCTTAGTAGTGTATTTCTTAAATTTTGTGAGTGCTTTCTTTCGCGGGTTTGTAACTGTAAAGTGTTGTCGAGCAGTCGATAGCGTCGTTTTCATTTCTGCTGAAAAGCCAGCATCATAACCCATGAGGCATCAGCCTCTATTGGTTCTGTCTGTACTTTTGTAGGTAATTATCAAGTTTGAATATTAGGATGGGTGAAGAGTATTCGTGTTATGTGCGGACGAAGGAGGAGCTGGTCATAGTTCACGAACAAGTGAATGTGCTTTTGGCTATAGTGAGTCGTCTTCAGACCGCTGCCTCAGGGTATAGCGTTGGGGGAGAACCTGGCGCATTGCGTGACAAACCTCAGCTGTCGCTTGTTCCGCCAATGAGGCACCTACCATTGTACCTGACGTGGAGATCCGTCTTCACAAGAGGATCAGTGACGGTTGGTAACACATTCATATCACTCAATGCAGAGGGCCAATATCAAGACTGCCTGGCTGGTGTTGTCAATTCATGCTGTGATTGGACAGGTGGCTGCTCTTTCAGCAGGGTCCGAGCAGCCACATGGTCTAAGGGGTTTGCTAGGTACTTGGCGGTTTCCATATTCCTAAATTTCCATGGAGCATTTGACACAGTGCCACACTGCCGACTGTTAACAAAACTACAAGCATACTGATTAGGTTTCCAGGCATATGAGTGACACAAAGGCTTTTTAAGTGACAGAACCCAGTATGTTGCCCTCGACAGGGAGTGCCCATCAGAGAAAGGGCTGTGAGCAGGAGTTCCCCATGGAAGTGTGAGAGGTCCGCAGTTATTTTATATATTCATAAATTATCTGAGATGTGGGAACTGAAATGGTAGTCACTGGAGGGAAGGTGGGATTCTTTTCATGAGGCACTACTGAGAAAATTTAGAGAACTGAAATTGGAGGCTGACTGCAGAACAATTCTACAGCCGCCAACGTACATATCTTGTAAGGACCATGAAGATAAGATTTGAAGAATCAGGGCTCGTATAGAGGCATACAGACAATGTATTTGTGAGTAGGAAAGAAAATGATTAGTAGTTCTACAGGGTATCCTCCACGACGCACCATACAATGGTTTGCAGAGTATGTATGTAGATGTAGATAAATTAATGAATGATTCCTTCTACTGACCCCATCGTTCAGACGATACAGTTGCTGAACAATCAAAGAAAACTTGAATCTCGTTACAAATAGGTAAATTACAGTTGGTGGTTGACTTCACCCTACCCTTGAGTTTCTGGCGAAAATACATGTTTACAGTCGATGGTAGGAACAAAACATCGTCCGAATTCGTACTGAATGCTTTCTTAAAAAATTGATTTGTACACTTATTATAAGGTCCGCCCCTGGTCGCTGAGTGGTCAGCGCGACGGAATGTCATACCTAACGGCCCGGGTTCGGTTCCCGTCTGGGTCGGAGATTTTCTCCGCTCAGGGACATGGGTGTTGTGTTGTCCTTATCATCATCATTTTATCCCCATCGACACGCAAGTCGCCGAAGTGGCGTCAACTCAAAAGACTTGCACCAGGAGAACGGTCTACCCGATGGGAGGCCCTTGCCACACGGCATTTCCATTTCCGTTAGTTCAAGAACCCATTCGTAGTGCAAAAGGCTGCGAAAACATACTTGACCTCTTAACAACAAATAATCGTGAGCAAATATGAATTATGATGATCGATACAGTGGTTAGTGACCACTAGGTTTTTGTAGAAGACTGAGTAATGTAATATACAAGTCCACTAAATAAAAACGCAAAATATATTTATTTAAAAAAGAAGATATAAATTTGATTGGCGGCTTCCTAAGACAGAGTCTCCTCACCTTCCGGTCTGACTATGTAAATTTAGACCAGATGTAGTTCGAATTTAAAGAAATAGTATCAAAAGCAGTAGAGAGATATATACTAAAGAAATATTGATTCTCCATTGTACAGAAAACAGATCAGAATACTGTTGCAGAAGTAGCGGAAAAAGCATATAAAATTTAAAGTAACACAAAACCCATAAGATTGAGGATGATATAGAGAAGTTCTAAATTTGGCATCAATTTCAATGTGAGATGCTTTTAATAGCTTCTACAAAGAAACTCTCCATTCCAGACTGTGTAGCAGTCAGGTTCATCTCACAGTTTACTCATACAATAGCTCCATAAATAGCAATCATATACATATGATTGCTCGTGGAAAGTTCTATACCTGAAGACAGGAAAGCTATGCAGGTCACACTAAAACCTAAGAAAGGAAATAGGAGTAATCCACTGAATTACAGAACCATATCACTAACGTCGATATGCTGTAGGATTCTGGAACGTATACTTTGCTCGAACATCACGAATTATTGACAAATAGCCAATACGAATTCAGAAAATATCGATCTTGTGAAACACAACTAGCTCTTTATTCTCACGAAGTTATGAGTGTTGTCGACATCGGACGTCAATTTGATGCCATATTGTTGAATTTTCAGAAGGCTTTTGACACCGTTCCTCACAAGTGACTTCTAATCAAATAGCGCACTTGTGGAGTATCGTCTCAGTCCTGTGACTGGATTCGTGAATTCCTGTCAGAAAGATCACAGTTCGTAAGAACTGACGGAAAGTCATTTCTTTCTGGCGTCCCCCAAAGAAGTGTTATAGACGCTCTGCTGTTCCTGGCGATTTAGGGGGCAATCTTAGTAGCCCTCTGAGATTATTTGCAGATAATGCTGTCATTTACCGCCTTGTAAGGTTATCAGATGATAAAACGAATTACAAAATGATTTAGACAACATACCTGATTGGTGAAAACAGGGGTAGTTGAATCTAAATAATGAAATGTATGAAGTCACCCACAAGAGTACTGGAAGAAATCTACTAGATTACTGAAGGATTAGGCCTACAATTACGAACAGCTTAAAATGAAACGGTGACATAGATAATTTTTTGGGTAAGCGAACCAAAAACTGCGATTTATTGCCACAACACTTAGAAAATGGAACAGTTTAATTGAAGAGACTGCCTACACTATGCTTGTCTTTTCTCTTCTTGAGTACTGCTGCGTGGTATGGGATCTGCACCATATAGGCTAGACGGAGAACATCGAGGAAGTTCAAAGATGGGCAGTTCGTTTTGTGTTATTGCAAATAGGGGAGAGAGTGCCACGAATATGTAATGCGAATTGGTGTGGCGGTCATTAAATCAAAGGCGTTTTAAGTCGCGGCAGCATCTTGCCATGAAATTTCAGTCACCAACTTTCTCCTCCAAATCCGAATATATTCTATTGGCGCCCACCTACACAAGGAAAACTGATTGTCATAATAACGTAAGAGAAATGAGAGCTCCCATAGAAAGATTTAAATGTTAGTTTTTCCTGCACACTTTTTCAAGAGTGGAACGATAGAGAAATAGTCTGAAGATGGTTCGATGATCCCTTTGCCACGCACTTCATTGTGAATTGCAGAGTTGTCATACAAATATAGATGTTAATATAGAATGAACAAGGTTATTATCATATGTGGAGCAACGGTGCTCATCGTCAACTTAAGTGGGAGCAGTGAGTGTATACTGCAACTGATATCCACTGATGTGTCAGCCAATACTTCGCTGTTAAGAGAGAATAGTGACTGCACAACTTAATTGAGATTTTCTGGATATTGCTGAACATGTTACAACGATTCATCTGGAGGACTATGGCTTCCAAGACGACAGTGGTCATGTTACTATTGCCTATTACATTCGCGTGGCTGAAAGTACTTTTGAACATTTATAGGAAACTTCCTGAAAGACGTCACAGTTTGAATGCTGTAGCCTATTGCTTGTTTCTTATATAACCTATACCTTTTCCATTTAATATTTCGCCAGATATACCTTGCTATCCCAAGTGTTTCAAAACGATATTTTTCTTTCTATTATGAGCCCTGCTATAAACATTGTGATGTGAATGCATGATGGGTCTCATTGTGTTAGTCGCAAAAAAGTAAAATTATGAATGATTTTTTTGTACTGAATGTACTTTTTAAGTAATAATATTTGTGTAGCGTCATTGGCTTAGCCAGTATGTAATAATGTTTAAGGTGAAACTTACCAAGCCACAGTGACTACGTCTTTCCGATTACTCTTTTTTAATGTCTCAACGAGACATCTGAGTGTTGCTCGGCCTATTCGTCTGTTACTGAGATATGCACCCCATGGGAAGCCATTTATCGAGCCTCCGGTGAGCCACAAACCTTCGGCTCTCAATGTGCATCTATATGAGATACTCATTCACAAGCATTTGATGTAGCGGCATCTGTGGCAGTGGCGGGCAGTGACACAAACGTGCCAGAGACGGGCTTCAGGGAGGGGTATCTGGAACAGCAGCGGCGTGTAAGCTCGCTGATTCCAAGTAACAAGCTATATCTTTTGTAATAGGTACTTGGATAGGACTTGGGGGGGGGGATGTGTGTCGAATAATCAACAATTTTTCTATCGGAAATAGAATTTGCTTCATAAATTTTTTATGTGCAAATTTCATTGCATAGTGGCAGCACGAAATTTTAAATATAAGTGCCAGTTGTAGGCCTTATATTTGGCTTCAGTTGCATTAAGACCAATCGATGGCATTGCCCGCCTAGCATGTGGAGTTGTCATTTGTACACTGGTGATTTACGTGAAGAGGTTTCTGGCATGATTAGTCCTGCACAACAGGAATTAACAGATTATGAATGCGGAATGGTAGGTGGAGCTAAACGCATGGGACATTCCATTTCGGAAATCGTTAGGGGATTCAATATTCTGAGATCAACAGTATCACGAATGTGCAGAGAATAGGAAAGTCCAGGCATTACCTGTCACCATGGACAATGCAGTGACCGACAGCCTTCACTTGACAACCGAGAGCAGTGAAATCTGCATACATTTGCCAGTGCTAACAGACAAGCAACATTGCGGAAAATAACTGCAGAAATCAATGCGGGACATACGACGAACATGACTGTTACGTCAGAGTGGTGAAATTTCGCGTTAATGAGCTATGGCAACAGATGACTGATGCAGGTGCCGTTACTAACAACATGACATTGCCTGCAGCATCTTTCCTGGGCTTGGGGCCATATCAGTTGGACGCTAGACGACTGGACAACAGTGTCCCCATCACACGAGTAACGATTGCAGTAGGTAAAAGCTGATGGTGAATTCGAATGTAGCAATTACCCCACGCAGCTATGGACCAAATTTGTCAACAAAACACTGTGGAAGCTGGTGGTGGGTCCATAATAGTATGACCTGTGTTTACATGAAATGGAATGGGTCCTCTGCTCCTACTGAACCAATCACTAATTGAAAATGGTTATGTTTGGCTACGTGGAGAGAATCTGCAGCCATTCAATGACTTTATGTTCCCAAACAACGGTGGAATTTTTATGGACGGCAGTGCGCCTTCTCAGAACATTCTGGACAATTCAGGTGAATGATTTGGCCACCCAGATCACTCAACATGAATCCCATTGAACAAGCATTGGACATAATCGAGAGGTCAGATCATGCACAAAATCCTACACCAGCAATACTTTCGTAACTATTACAGCTATAGAGGCAGCATTTTAGCAGAGGACTTACGACTTATTGAGTCCATGTCGTGTCAAGCTGGTGCACTATGTCAGGCAAAAGGATGGGTGATATGATATTAAGGAAGTATCCTATAACATTTTTCACCTCATTGTACAGGCACTTTGGTACATAGCGACACTAGTTTTGCTCGGATAGTTGACAAACTTGTAATGCCTCACACCTACGTACAGTTGCCAGTCACACAATCTTTCTTTAGTGACTGATATTGCACTGTACAGATCACACAATTTCACAACACTTGAACGTTTTAAGTATACAATGTGAATCACCTAAAACTTTCACCGCAGATATTCGGAAATGGAAAGTGCAGTTTTCACAGTTTTGGACTGAAAGTCAGTGGCTCGTACTGTTAACCAATAAATAAATTGTAATAATACTTAGAAAGTGTATTTTTTAAATGGAACAGTGCCTGTTAACATTGACAGACTGAAGGTAGGGTGTGGTGTTTGTTGCATGCTTCTAGTGTGAGTCATTTACAAGATATCGTACTTCGAAAAGTTTGCACACCAACATTGATTCTGCTATTCAACCTGATTAGTTGCTAGGTACGATGTCCTTATGTTTGTTTAACGTGCTTGTGTGTTCCTTGAGTGCTTTTCGACTTGCTAGTCAGTTGGTGTGTGTCACCCGAAGCAAGCAGTAAGTCATGAGTGGACGACAGGATTTACCAATGCAGAAAAAGCTGACATGCTCTTGATGAATGAAGAATGTGGGAAGAATGCAGTTTGTTCTGTACATTGCATATCAGAATAGGCATCAACCACCTTGGCGATTATGTATCAACCGCTTCAACCAGTTATGTGAAAGCGGTAGTGTAGCACCTAGACAATGTAACAGAGGGAAACAAGCGATGAAAGAAAATTAGAAGTTAATGTTCTTGCTGCTGATGCAATTGAGCCAGATGTTAGCCCCCTCACAATTGCACTACCAAGCGAGGTGTCGCTGTGGTTAGCACACTAGACTCACATTCAGGAGGACGGCGGTTCAAACCCGCATTTGGCTATCCTGATTTAGGTTTTCTGTGATTTTCTTAAATTACTTCAGGCAAATGCCAGGATGCTTCCTTTGAAAAGTGGCACGGCTGATTTCTTTCCATCCTTCCCCAATCCAAGCTTGTGCTCCGTCTCTCCTGACCTCATTGTTGATGTGGCATTAAACACAAATTTACTCCTCCCCCTCCACAACTGCATGAGAAAGTGACTAGAGTCAGACTAGTGTCCTACACATTCTCCATCCACATAGGTTCTATCCTTATCACATCTCTCTCCATCCAGAGCTGCGTGGAAACAATTATGAGAATTGTGTTCACTTCTGTACATGCGCAATAAGGCAGGATGAACCAGATGTATCATGCATTTTTTTTAAAGTGAGGAAGCCACATATACTGATCATGACCAGGTAAAGCGCCAAAACATGCACTATTTTTCTGTTGACAATCCCCATTGGCTTTGTCCGATGGAACATCAGCATCCGTGCAGTGTAAACGTGTAGCATGGCATAGTGAACCATCATTTCAGTGGTCTGTTGTTTGAAATACAACGTGTGATAGACAGTGAGTTGTGTCGGTGTGGGAACTTTTCAAATTACGGTGTCCCATAAACGACTCACACTAGAGTCCTGGAACAAAAACCACTGACATTCTTAATGTACACTACTTTTAGTTTGTTAATGTCAAAAACTATTGTTCCATTTAAAAAGTATATTTTCCCACAAAAAATACACTTTCTAAGTATTATAACAATACGTTGATTGGCTAACAATGAGAATGCCCGTCTACCAATCAATTCTGTGAAAATGGCACAGCAGTAACACTCCATTTCTGCCATATTTTTAGGTGATTCACCCTGTATATTCATGCTCCATGAAGTTATCTCTAAAATGAGATTGCTACACATATAAACAATACTGACTTTACATCCTATCGTTTGACCATCTATTAGAGTACGTAATGGATCACATTCATCCATCATCTTATTCTTAATATAACACATAATACTGCACATTTATTCTCGTTCATTCTATGAACATTGAGCTTCGGATTCAATGTGCTGCGTGTTTTCAACTTCATCACCTTGACAGAGACATTATCCGGATCCTGGCCTACATTTCCAAGCTTAGGTTCACTCGTGGTCGCATTATATGCTGTAGTGAATAGTAGTGCTCTTGAGGTAGTTGCCTGCGGTTCTGTGAACTGAGGTAGTTCAGAAACTGTGGCTGCTGCTAATGCTGCTGCTGTGGCGGTGGTGGTACAGTATAGTCAAACAGCACCAGAATTGATAAATCAGAAACATCAATTGTGGGCAGCTGCTGTTGCTATAGCGGTGTGAACAATAATATATGAGTGTCCTCATCCACCAGGTTAGGGGCGCAATATCCTTATGGAACAATAATAAATCTCAAGTATAGTTATATATATGTCTTTATTAATAACAATAGTAATAATAACTGTCAGATTATTAGATACTTCCTTTCAGATGTAACAGTCTTATTCCTCTTACTTTGAGATGTAACAATCTTTTTCCTTTCATTCCTCGGGGGTTGGCTGGTGCCTGATGGTACTTCACCCTTTCACTATGAAGATCAGTCAAATGAGAGAGGTTTAGGCAGCTGCATTCATAATATAATAAGAGATAGGAGCTTGAACATCTTGTTTCCTATTGGTCCAGCCTTCTTGTTGGTCCAGGATGGAGGGAAGGGGAGAGGGAGAGAGAGTGGTGGGCCTTGAACAATTGCTGTTGGTTCTCTGGTGGGAGGGGGATGGACGTGACCTTGAATATAAGTCGCCCAAGTGTGTAACCTGACAACGAATGTGTAATGTGGCAGCAGAAGTGATAAGAGCATTGTGACACCCAGAACTCTCACTGAATAACTACTCCCAACTTCTAATACTCATTGGTTTACACGATAGAGATTGTTCTACAGATAAACTCGTAATGGCATTTAGAGAATGCTTGTTTGCAAAGGACATCCAAGTACTGAATATTGTAGGCATTTCGTGTGATGGTGCCATTGTAATGGTCAGTGTTAGAGATTCTTTAGTTTCTCACCTTAAACATGAGGTTAATGGCGTTATTCTGTTGCAATGTTTTTGTCATTCAGCAGCCTTAGTAGCCAGTAAAACTTGTGAAGAACTCCCTGGTGTACCAGAAGACTTTCTGAGGAAAATACGTTCTTACTTGGTTCATATTTCCATTTGTTGCCAGGCAGGGTAGCCTCGCGGTCTGAGGTGCCTTGTATGGTTCATACGGCTCCCCCCATCGGAGGTTCAAGTCCTCCCTCGGGCATGTGTGTGTGTGTGTGTGTGTGTGTGTGTGTGTGTGTGTGTGTGTGTGTTTGTGTGTGTGTGTGTGTGTTGTTCTTAGCGTAAGATAGTTTAGGTTAGACTGAGTAGTGTGTAAGCTTAGGGACCGATGACCTCAGCAGTTTGGTCCCATGTGATCTTACCACAAATTTCCAATTTCCAATTGCTGCGCCCAGATGCTTGAGATTCCTAAGTTTATGAACGTGAAAAAGAATTAGAGTCTGAAACCATCAACTACAAGATGGGTAGCAATGTGTATGCTGCATAACTGATAACTGGTTTCCATTACACTGCTATTTTAATGTAGCTGTATTTGAGGATAAATTAAAACGTGACGATTGCACTTAGCAAGTAAATAACCTTTACAACAAAGCTTGACTTTTGTTTCTGAGGTATCGTCTTAATTTTCTAAATAGTTTCAGTTCCCTCTTCCAGAGTGGAAAGATTCTTTTTCATTCCCTGACCGGAAGTTTTGTTAAACTTCTTAAAGAAATGGTCCAGAACTTTATGTCCGGAGGAGCGCTGCAAGAAATTGAAATACTGAATCCATGTTGTCCTTGAATCTTCCTTTCCTTAACTGAAGTGTATTTATGGCCTGAGTGTGAAATGCAGCTAAAGGATTTATCTGCTTCTGGAATTTGTGAAATCATAAAGAGATGTCTGAATTTTATCTAGCTGCTGTTGAAGAAATACAGAGACTCGTTCCAATTAATGATGCAATGTATAAATAAACGAAATTTTTGTGCCTTACTGTAGCATTGGCAAAGGATAGGTAGGGGCTTACAGATTTACGACAATTAATTGCGATGGCTGCATACAAATTAGTGGCAACACTTTGTAACAGGAAAGATATGCATCAAATCGCATGCAGCCTATGTGTAGCCGATAGAAACAGTTAGGTCGAAGTAGTGCAGTGAGTTGCGACGGATGTTCTCGAGTTAGGTGCAGTTTTTACTGTACGAAAGTGTGGGAGGCCAGTTCCAGCATCCTAACAGTTTCTTTAGGGAACGTGAAGAATGTTCATGGATCAAGATTCAAGTAGCACAAGGTCAGAGTGCACAACAGTATTTTCACGGCCTGTGTGAGGCATGTGGTGATGTAGCATTGCCATATTGTATGGTGGTGAGATGGGTGAAAGTGTTTCAGAATGGCAGGGATGTCTTTCAAGATTAGCCAAGTCTGAGATGGTCCCCCACAGACAACAGGACAGTTGAGCTCCTTGCCTTCCCGTTGGATGTGGAATGCTGACTGACTGCATGTGAGTTAGCCGCAGAGGTACATGTGTGCCACAAAACGGTGCATCACATTTTTCTGGGTATTCTTGGTTTCCACAAAACTGTAGCACGTTGGGTGCTGTATGCAATGACTGAGGTGCAATAGTGGGATCATTATGCACTTGCTGAAGAATTGCCCCATCACTACCACAGGGAGAGTGAAGATTTCCTTGGAAGGATTCTCACTATAGAGAAAACCTGGGCTTGGATGTGCAAACATTGATTAAAGTGGCAGTTCAGTGAATGGAAAAGCCCTGGCTCTCCTTTCCCCCAGAATGTGCGCCATTAAACAGCTGGTACCAAACTGATGGTTATTGTGATTTACGACAGTCATGTGTTAATCTGGCATCACATTGTACCACGTGGGGAGACGGTCATTGGAGCCTAATACTGCAGTTTATAGCCACAGCATCTTTGTCCCACATTGAGAAGAGACTGACAGTACCTTTTCGCACTGGATCACATCATCCTTCATGGAAATGCATCATATCACTTGGTAAATGCTGTGCAGGAGCTCCTGCATATGTGGGGGTGAGAGATACTCGAAAATCCACTATATTCACATGTTGCGAGTGCTTACAATTATGACCTTTTTGCAAAAATGAAGCAACCTGTTCATGGCATGTGATACAACACAAGAGAGACATTGTCCGTGCTACAGGACATTCCAGCACGACATCAACCGATATGATGATGTACGAGGCCTCCCATCTGTGTGAGGGAAGCTGTTTGAGATGTGGGACGTAGTGAACGACTGTCAGAAAAGTATGGTATGTGTTATAACAATTTTTCCTTTGCTTTTTATCCAGTCAATGTAAACGTTCCAGAAAAATATGCCAACAGAACGGAAAAAATGTGTCTGTAAAGTGGTAATTTCACCTCATTTATTTTTGCGAACACAAGACAAGTAATGAAATGGGGAAGGTGATAGATGAATTTTGGCAGTTATAGCTAATATTGAGGACTATACTCATGAACCAAAATTTCCTGAATTACGAAAACTAATAAAAATGGTAGTAGCATTGCTTCATTCAAATGCAGAATAAGAATGAATTTCTTCAACAGTGAATTATGTAAAGACAAAGAAGAGGACTAGGTGATGAAGCTTATGGTGCAGTAGCAGTTGTACAGTCTGCATTACAAGCCAAGTGATTCGACTGCTGTTTGTTTAAGCCCACCAAAATCCATTTGAAAAGTTCCTTTTAAACACATGTACTGATGAGTGAGATATTGCACATCAAAAAAAGTTTTCCATCACCCCAGTTCCCAGAACACCTGAAGATAGACTGTGGATATTGTATCACACACACAGTCTCTTTAACTGTTCAGAGATGTCACTAAACCCGCCCAAAGATGTAAAGAAGCATGCATGAGTAGCACCTATTAGATGGAGGGGGTCCAACAGACGATCAGTTCCAGTCATTCCACCAAGAACAAGGTACATGTCTCATGTTGTCCATAGTTCAACCATGCCTAGAGGGTCAATACAACGGTTCGATCGTGTCCGCATTGTTTCTTTCTGCAGGGAAGGGCTCTCAACAAGGAAAATTTGGAAATTTGTGGTAAAGTCTTATGGGACCAAACTGCTGAGGCCATCAGTCCCTAAGCTTACTCACTACTTAATCTAACTCAAACACTACTTAATCTAACTTAAACTAACTTACACTAAGAACGACACACACACTCATGCCTGAGGGAGGACTTGAACCTCCGACGGAGGGAGCCTCTTGGACCGTGGCAAGATGTGTTAGACCACGCGGCTACCCCGCGTGGTCTCAACAAGGAAAGTGTCCAGGAGTCTCCAAATGTTATTCGGACATGGAAGAGATACAGAGAGACACGAAATGTCGATGACATGCCTCACTCAGGTCGCCCAAGAGCTACTACTGCAGTGGATGACCGCTACCTACGGATTATGGCTCTGAGGAACCCTGACAGCAACGCGACCATGTTGAATAATGCTTTTTGTGCAACCACAGAACGTCGTGATACCAATCAACCATTCACAATAGGCTGTGTGATGTGCAACTTCACTCCCGGCGCCCATGGTGCGATCCTTCTTTGCAAACACGACACCATGCAGTGTGGTACAGATGGGCCCAACAACATGCCGAATGGCCCTCTCAGGATTAACATAAGTTCTCTTCACTGATGAGTGTCGCATATGCCTTCAACCAGACAATCGTCCGAGACGTGTTTGGAGGCAACCCGGTCAGGCTGAACGCCTTAGACAACTGTCCGCAAGGTGGAGGTTCCCTAATGTTTTGGGGTGGCCTTATGCAGGGCCAATGTACGCCGCTGGTGGTCATGGAAGGCGCCGTAACGGCAGTATGATATGTGAATGCCATTCTCCAGCTGATAGTGCAACCATTACGGCAGCACATTGGCGAGACATTCGTCTTCATGGACGAAAATTCGCGCCCCCATCGTCCACATCTTGTGGATGATTTCCTTCACAATAACGACATCGGTCGACTAGAGTTGCCAGCATATTCTACAGGCATGAACACTATCGAACATGCCTGGGATAGTTTGGAGAGGGCTGTTTATGGACGACATCACCCACCAACCAATCTGAGGGATCTACCCCGAATCGCGGTTGAGGAGTGGGACAATCTGGACCAACAGTGCACTGATGAACTTGTGGATAGTATGCCATGATGTACAAGTATGCATCATGCAAGAGGATGTGCTGCTGGGTATTAGAGGTGCCAGTGTGTACAGCAATCAGGACTACCTCCTCTAAAAGTCTCGCTGTATGGTGATACAACATGCAATGTATGGCTTTCATGAGCAATAAGAGGGTGGAAGTGAATGTTGATCTCTATTCCAAATTTCTGTACAGGTTCCAGAACTCTCGGAACCGAGGTGATGCAATACTTTTTTTAAATGTGTGTATGATAACCAAACAACTGCTGACGTAAATCCATCCAGGTGGTAGCAGTGTCAGCTGTCGAGGAATGAATGCTAGTCAAACACATAGACGGCGCATGTAGTGACAGTGAGTGTGATGTCCATATGTAGAATGTGGAAGGTACACATCTTAGTTTGGCAGAGGGCAGATTGTGATGGTGTGGAGGTTTGGCATGAGAATTTCTAAAACTGTGTAACTTGTCAGATGTTCAAGGAGTGCTGTGGTGACTGTCTTCAACATATGGCGAAACCAAGGTGAAACGACGTCCAGATGTTGAGGGGATGGCAGTCACCTCTCATTACAGGTGTCGGATGTCGTAGGTTGGGGAGATTAGTAAAACAGACCAGGCAGCGAACTGTAGAGGAACTAACATCAGATTATAATACTGGACAGAGTACAAGTGTGTCTGACCACACATTGCACTGAATACTCGTAACACTGGGCCGCTGCAACTGTAAACCCATGTATGTGCCAACATTAACACCACAATATTGAATACTACAATTGAAATGGTCATATGATCATTGGCACTGGAAGTTGGTGCAGTGGCAGAACATTGCATGGTCTCATGAATCGCGATACCTTCTTGGTTATGTTGATGGAAGAGCACAAGTCCGTCATCTTCTAGGGGAACAGCTCTTTCACATCTATCTGTGGGACTGAGACAACCTGCGTTATGCTCTGGGGACATTCACATGGGCATCTATTAGACCAGAAGAGCTCGTACAAGGCTCCATGATGGCAAAGGAGTATTGTACACGCCTTCATGAGGATTTTGTTTTCTGAAAGCAATGGCATTTTTGAACAAGGTAATGCGCCATATCACCAGTCCAGGAGTGGGATGGAGTGGTTCGAGGAACACAATGGAGAGTTGCAGTTGATGTGCTGGCCGCCCAACTTGCCAGATCAGAATGTGATACAAGACGTCTGGGATGTGACTGAATGTGAAATCAGATCTTACCGCCCCCTCTCCCGAAATTACGAGAATTAGGTGGCTTGCCCTTGTAGATGTGATGCCAACTCCCTCCAGTGCCCTACCAAGGCCTCACTGCTTCCATGCCATGATGCCGGATCGCTGTTATCAATGCCACTATTAGGTAGGTGGTCATAATGCTCTGTCTGATCTGTGTATTTTAAATATTCCTAGTACTCACTCTAGTTTACGAAATCCCTATAAAAGAAATCCCTTATGGATATTCTGTCCTATTTTTAACCTTTGAGGGAACCCTAGGTTTTCCTCACCTGAGCCAGGTGAGCTGTCAGTACTGGCTATTGTAATGCCGTTTCTCTCAGTATTTCCAGCATACCACATTGTACACCTTGATGCACCATAGTGGAATATCCTGCTAAATTGCACTCAGTGCATTTCACAGGAATTAACAGCTCAACCTTCAGCCCCTTACTGAACACTACAATGGCATATAACCCAGAGACTATGGTAAAAGTAGTGAAAAGCGAAACCCAAAGATGACAGGAATCCCACAAGTGAAAATTGTTGTGTTGGCAGAAGAGCCAACACCGTGTTACGAGAGGAGGCCGAAATGCACGCGTTTTAGCTCACGCAGGTTGGCGTGAGGAGGGAAGAACTATACTGACGTGAGGTCTGGAACATGACAAGGAATTAGAAATCAGAAATCGGACGTAATAAGTTTGGTACTTAACTTTAATCCATTAATGATGAACGTCGTTCTTGACGGTACATGATTCACAATCTTATCTGTTCAGAATACATGAATGTAGGAAATGACGTAGTTGAAGGCTATGCTAAACTGTCGTCTCGGCAAATGAGAGCGTATGTAGACAGTGAAGCCTCGCTAGCAATGTCGCCTGTACAAATGGGGCGAGTGCTAGGGAGTCTCTCTAGACTAGACCTTCCGTGTGGCGGCGTTCGGTCTAATGGCGACACGCGAGTCCGACGTATACTAACGGACCGCGGCCGATTTAAAGGCTACCACCTAGCAAGTGTGGTGTCTGGCGGTGACACCACAAAAATTAAAGTCCAAGATGCTACTTATAGACGTTGCTGTCAAGTATAATGACTATTGCAGTCTCTGTTAGCTTTTATCACCAGTATGGAGCGGCCCTTCTGTTTCATCAATCAGTCAGTCTCCAAGCTATCCCACAACTTCCACCACAGTGTAGCGGATGAGTTATGCAACGATTGCTACAGTTGGTGGAGCTTTTTTGTTGTCTATCAGGAGGCAATCAACCCCCACCTAGGGCGTCTGAGTTCATATGATAGTGAACCATAGGAATAGTGAATGGCCAGCCATGTATGCACAAAGCCGAGGGACAGGCTGCTTACCCAGTGAATGCCAAACCATTGGATGGTAACATGGCAGAACTGACAATGTCACGTAGCATGTCTTTGCTGCTGCAAGCAGCAGCCAGTGACGTCTTCTAGTGATGTGGCAGTCAACAATATTTCCAAGAGTCAAAGTCCATACTGTTGGCTGGAGAGAATAGTAGGTGGCTGGCACATCCTGGTAGTCATCCATTCATATTACAGATAAAGAGGTGGCACAATGTTTCGCAGCTGGTAGACTTGTAAGGACGGAGGCGGGTATTGACTGCATCACAAATACAGTATCGTCCAGCACAGCATAAGCCATCTACACACATCAAAAAAGTTTTGCATCACCTCGGTTCCGAGAGTTCCGGAACCTGGACAGAAAATTGGAATAGAGATCAACATAAACATAATTTCCACCCTTTTTATTGCTCATGAAAACCACACATTACATGTTTTTACCACCATACAACGAGACCTTCAGAGGAGGTAGTCCTGATTGCTATACACACCAGTACCTGTAAATACCCAGTAGCACGTCCTCTTGCATTGATGCGTGCCTGTATGCATCATGGAATACTTTCCACAAGTTCATGAAGGCACTATTGGTCCAGATCGTCCCACTCCTCAACGGCGATTTGCTGTAGATCCCTCAGAGTGGTTAGTGGGTGACGTCATCCATAAACAGCTCTTGTCAATCTATCCCAGGCATGTTCCATAGTGTTCATGTCTGGAGAACATGCTGGCAACTCTATTCGAACGATTTCGTTACCGTGAAGGAAGTCATTCACAAGATGTGGACGATGGGGGCGCGAATTGTCGACCATGAAGACGAATGCCTCGCCAATATGCTGCCAATATGGTTGCACTATCGGTTGGCATTCACATATTGTACAGCCAATACAGCGCCTTCCATGACCACCAGCACCATACATGGGCACCACCCCAAAACAGCAGAGAACGTCTACCTTGCTGCACTCGCTGGACAGTGTGTCTAAGGCATTCAGCCTGACCAGATTGCCTCCAAACAAGTCTCCGACGATTGTCTAGTTGAAGGCATATGCGACACTCATCGGTGAAGAGAACTTGATGCCAATCCTGAGTGGTCTATTCGTCATGTTGTTGACCCATCTGTACCCCACTGCATGTAGTAGTGGTTGCAAGGATAGACCTCACCATGGACGTCGGGAGTGAAGTTGCGCATCATGTTCAGGAAAGGCAGTATTAAACATGGTGGCGTTGTTGTCAGCGTGCCTCTGAGCCATAATCCGTAGGTGGCGGTCATCCACTGCAGTAGCAGCCCTTGGGGGGCCTGACTGAGGCGTGTCATCAACAGTTCATCTCTCTCTGTGTCTCCTCCATGTGCGAACAACATAGCTTTGGTTCACTCCAAGACACCTGGACACTTCCCTTGATGAGAGCCTTACCTGGCACAGAGTAACAATGCAGATGACTGCACAGGATGACGACCCTGCAACTGATGGTGTGCTGTCCTCTGACGCCCTGCCACGTGATGATGCAATGTCCTTCCCAGCCTCCATCTCAGGTCAGCGTCCATTTCCAGACACTGACCTTCCCCTGCCTGCATCTGATATGGTTGCTTCCCTTTCTATGTCTGAAACTATCTATGGGTGCACCTCTGATAATGTTACACTGAACTGGTCCAGTGACTCGTCTATCTCCTGGGTGAACGACGTCGATGCTGCGGATGGACATTCGGAGGTGTACAGAACGTTCGGCTCCCTCCCCGTCACAGTGATGTGCCCTTCCATAGTGGCCTAACAGGGATTTCCCTGTGCTTCCCCCATTTCTGAATTGCCTATCCTCCTTGCAATGGCATCTTTCCAGACTTATTGCATAGCCACGGTCAGTGTCAACACTATTCGCGTATGCCACAAACTGGCTTACTCCTTTGACATGCTGTATGCCACGGACATTGACATAGCTCTCCTTCAGGAGGTGCATGTTGCAACTTTCTGTGCTCCCCATAGTTTTACAGCATATGTATCTTACGCTTCCCCTATGGGTAGCTGCAATCCTCTCACATGACGGTATCCTCGCTGATGCAGTTACCTGTCTCCCTGATGCCAGAGGTATGGTGTCACGTTTAGTGGCGTCAGGATCATCAATGTCTATGGACCATCATGGTTCGGGTCGCCACAGAGAACGTTCCACCTTCTTCTCAGAGACAGTTACACCTCTCTTCCTGGGTTGGCATAATGCATTGATCACAGGAGACGATTTAAACTGCACCCAGACACCCAAACACCATCTACCATGACACTGTCTGTGCATGGCGCTAGCGACAATTCTCCAGCAACTCAGCCTAGTGGATTCTTGGGAAAATATTCGTGGCAATCGTCTGGGGTTTACACATTTCACTAGCCATTCTTCCAGACGACTCAATCGTGTTTACAGTGATATTGTTAGTGGGGTTCAGGCTGCTAAAGTCTGGGAAACTGCGTTCTCCCAAGATGCATATATCTGCGCCATCAATCTCTGCCGCCAAAGGGTGTGGCCTGGTTGTGGATCATGGAAACTGAACATGATCCACCTTAAATCACCCAACTGCCGGAAGCTCATCAAGACCATATGGGCAGCTTGTCGTTGACCCTGTGATGCCTATCAGTCTGCCCTGTCATGGGGGGTGCTCTGTGCAAAGCATGCTCTCGGCAAGGCCTTGATTGGCTATGGAAGGAGGTTGTGGCGCAGTGGCGACGGACTCGGGAATTCTACTTCACCATTCTCTGGGAATTTACCATGATGCCAAAGTTACCAGTGCGCCAGGAGATGGTGAATCATGCCAAGGCACAACTTACGACCGTCTCTCGATCCCACCTTGAAGGAGCTGTGATCATTGTGCATGCATTAATCCAAGAGTGTCCATCTATGTATCATGTCATAGCGGAACGATGCCACCATCAGAGGAATTTGATTAATGTTATTATTACTGATGATGGGCAGCATTTTGATACACAACAGGAAATTGGGTCTGCCCTCCATGCAAATTATGTTATGCTGTACTCTGAACAATGTTATGGCCCTGCCAATATTACAGCGGTCTCCAGACTCACCTTTGGCTCAGTTCCCATGGATGCGACAATGGATCTGATTGCTAACGTCATGAAGGACAAAGTCGATGACGCTATCCAGGCAGGTTCTGGAAACAGGTCGCCTGGCCCTGATGGACTCCCACCGGCGTATTATTGGACATTTCATCACTTTCTGGTGCCAGTGTGGAGGGAAATTTGTCAGGACCTTATGTCACCTTTTGTGCTGATTCCAGATGGTTTCCACAATGGTTTCCTCACTCATTCACATCCATAAGCGTTGGGGTACCTCACGGATACGCGATTACCATCCCTTGATTGTTACTCAACAGTGACAAAAAGATCTATACCCAGCAGTTGGCTGTATAGCTTAAATGGACAGCTCAGTACGTGGTTTCCCCCAATCAAACTTCTTTAAGAGGTACTGGTATCAATAACATCTGCACTGTCCTCTGCCGTTATTGGGACATAATCGCTCATGCTCACGCATGTCGTATGCCTGGGCTTTTAGCAGCTCTTGACTTCAGCCAGGCAGTTGATCAAATCGATCATGACTTCCTGGAAGGGGTGCTTCCCAATATGGGCTATTCTGATACTGCTGTTGACGTTGTAATGCGTTTCCTCCATGGAGCTATGTGTCGTGTAGTCTTCAATGAATGTCTTAACCTTCCATCTTGAGCTGTCGATCAGTGCATCAAGGGTGCCCACTCTCTGCACTGCTGTATGCATTCGCCATGGAACTGTTGCTGTGCAGCCTCCAACAATGCCTCTCTGGGATATCTCTCGGAGACCATGTATTCAGCTGCACTGCATACGCAGACGATCTCGTCATAGTTCTTCATTGCGGTGCTGAGGACAGGAGGTCAATGGCATGGGTTACCACCTACGACGAAGCTTCTAATAGCTACCTTAACGTCCCTAAATCGAGTGCCATAGCTATAGATGCGGAGCTTCCTGCCTAGAGTGCTGCTCCTTTGAATGTAGCCGATACTCTTCAATTCTTAGGACTCGATTTCGCTAGTGATCTGTGGAGGACAGTTGCCCTCAACTGCAGACGCTTTTCTTTTCCCAACTATGAGCTGGGCTCTTAGTTCTACGTTTACGAGCACTCGATCTTCTGCAATGCATGTAATACGTAAATGTATATTTGGCATCATGTGTCCCCCACATCGCACAGACACTTCCTATTCCGCCATCCATGGCCCTCTGCATGCTAATGGTGTTGGGTTCGTTTGTTTGCCACAGCTTGCTATTCAACATAAGGTACAAAACCCTCACCCTCCCGTGGTGCAGCGGCGGTTTAGGTTTGTATTATGTGCCTGACAGAGTGGTAGCCCTGTTCATTGGCTCTCACTTGTCGTTGTGGCGCCGTAGTCCTACGTGCCTTACCAGCCTATTGCTGGAGGCCCTTGCTCCACACTCTCTCACAGCACCTATCCAAGTTTCAAAAGTCCCACAGCGCTTCTTTTACTTCTGCCACTTTTTTCTTGAACTGAGCTACGTCTGTACTGTGATGCTGCTGGCGCAGTTGACATCCACAAAAGCGATCTATGGTTTCCTTCAGCAGTACAGGTTATCGAATGTGTTTGAGGAGAAGCTTCCCCACGTCGACTGGCGTGCTATTTGGCGATCACTGTGCGCTCCTTATCTTGACACTGACGTCCAGACTTCATGGTACTTTACTGTCAATAGGAAGCAAGTATACTGGTCACGCCTTCACAGGATTCACCTCGTAGACACCCTGTTGTGTGTCGACTGTGATGTCATGGACACAGACGAGCGCCGCCTGGTGTGCAGTTCAGCGAGAGGTGTCTGGTTCTTGGTGTGACAGATGTTGTCCCTAATTACCAGTACGACTCCACATCAGATACCTACTCAAGTGTACCTCTTTCCGGATGAGGGTTACTTCCTACAAGCAATGACGAACTCTGTGAGGTCGGGTTGTGGCCACGCAGCACACTACTTGTATGCTGATTAATGAATGGTTTGCTGATTAATGAATGTCACTGTACAGTTGTTCGCAATCCAAAATACAGACAATTTTTCTCCAGTTTCCTCTGCAGTGTCTTCCTTAAACCACCGCAGAGCTGGGGTGTGCCTGTCATGAAGAGTTGATCCCCACCTCTTCCGCACTTAGAACCGATATATTCACTGGTAATCAAAATGTTCTTAGTCTGACATCTTGCTACGCCCTCCTCCTCACGTGCCGCGGTTTCCTGATGTTGTGGTGATGTTAATGCCAAAACTAAATAAATCAATAAATAAAAAATTAAAAAAAGAACGAAAGAAAAATAAATAAATAAACGATGTTCATTCTATCTCTACTCCACCTTCTCTACGCTCTCCTAGGTTGCTGGAGGGTGGGAACGTGACGTCGTGGCCAGGCCCCAGGTTGTGATCCCCGCCCACTTTGCACCCACGCCTTCCTATGGGAGTCGGCAAAAGAAAAAAAAAAAAGTGGTTATTGCAACGAATTGCATTGGCAAAGATCGCAAGTTCACATACCGCTGGATGCGAAAATATTTTTTTCCGCTTCGTGCTTCTAACACATTCTGAGAGTTCGTTAATCGTCAAATTTTAGCATGTTTCTGAAAAATTCCTTGTTATTTACACGTAAGAGCGCGCTTTCTCAGTAATGAGTATCTCCGATTTCGTGACTTCCAGATGTTTAAGAAATGAAAGATGAAATTGCTGTGTGTGGAACAACTGACAGTGAAATTTATACTTTTTCCTGTCACAAATAACTCACCAATTTTTTCTGAGTACGTAGCAATACCCGAGTGCATGGTGAGACAGGGATATAGGAGTACAACTTAAATTGCTGCGAATGAAACTACTAGCAATCGTCTTTATACTCTAGCTTAACACAAGTATTTATCTGCGATCGAATCCTTAACAATGGTAATTTTTAGACCATACCACCGTATATGAAACATTTTGAGTCATCAGATGCATGTTATAAGCTACAACGAACTTCTATAGCTGCGATCGCCACACGCTACGAGAAGGCGTTTCTTAAATTTTGTTTTTATAAACCAAATACAACCACATTCTATGCATCTTCTTTTATTTGTGAAACATCTTGATGAATAAAAGAAACGAAACGCGTATGGCAATAAACAAACTGCCTTAAATTAGTTACCTAATCGGAACGTACCTCCATGAACCTTGAAGCAACTAAGGAACGACGGAAAACAGAAAATACGACGAATTTTTCGGGTGTTTCTACAGACGTATTTGTTCAATGTGATACTACTCTCTATACCTAATTCATATTCCGAAAAGTAAAATCAAAAACAAGACGTCGATTTGAATGAGAATAAAATGACATAACGTGACATTTATGACTGAACTAAAAGCTTAAGTCAATGCCGCCAGGTACTAGCACACTGCAGCAGTAGCACACTGTTCCTCAGATATGCCAATTCACTCCCTACAATATAGTATATTATAGTAAAATTTTTATAGTATAATAGCAAAATTAGATTGAACATCAATATATATTATAGTTATACTGATAGAACAATCTTATTTGTTGGGTTATGAATGAGATATAGTGTAATAAGTTTTGGATTTTATTATACAGTAATAAATTTGAGGCACTGAGAACCATGTAGCACATTATTGTAGCTTGTGAGACAGTACATTCATTCACGCTTCTGACATCTGTTGATCTTATGGTGGGTCAGGTTCATCTGTGCAGTTGACCCACATTGTATTTATGAACATTCACAAAAAGCTGTCTCACTTGTTTGTGTGATATTCACTTAGTTGTGCGATCAACAATGGTGTGCTTTTGGCATTTATCACTCTCAGCACCTCATTTTTATTCTAGTCATGTGACCATGTTGGTAGACAGTACTACTTGAATTTAATCATTTCCACAATCGGCAATTTGTGTTTGGAGATGGGTATTTACTGTTCAGGAATCAGATTTTGTGTGCAGTGTCAACATGCGCTCTGTTGAAACTGTTTTAAATGCTAACAGAAAAGAAAATTATCAGGAAAAGTTAGAACCAAAGGAACTAGAGCACCCAGACCAGACATGTTGACTGAGAGAGTGGCAAAGTCGAATAAGCGAGACTACAAGAGAACATTTAACAAATAAGTATATAATAAGCATAAGATGTTGTGTACGTCCAACGTAAGAATGTCAGATTTTCAGTCTGGAAGGTAATTCGTTAACGAATACATGTGTTAGGGATCTTGTACATCTGTGAAAAGAAAAAAAAAGAAAAAACCCACGAAAAGCTCCAGTTATACAAAAATGCGAAATGGATACTAGTGAAACCTTATGAATTATTTCGTTCTTTCCATAAACCGCACTTAATTATGTACAAAACAACGAAATTGCACAAAACAATTTTTTCTCTTTTCTGACAAATTATGTATATTATTATTATTGTCAATGGCTGTAGTTGCATAAATATGTTGATAAGTGCAACTGTTATAGCACAGATTCTTTACTTTCACTCTCTCATATTTATGTGAATCTAAAAATTTGTGAACACCCAGAATGTATACTCACAAGCCACCACTATGTATATTCATCTGACAGGGATTTTTGAAATGTATTTCCATTTAGACAGGAAGAGACTCGAGTATTCTGTTCCATAGTTATAAATTGGAGCATAAACTCCATGTCGTTTTTAGCGAAGGAAGATGTAAAAATTTGTGGCAGATGTTGTTAGGTGGTCAGACACACCCATTCTCTTTAAAAAACTGTCGTGGGTTTCCGAATTCATGAGCTAGTAGTCACCTATTGAAAGCCATTGCAGTAGTTCAGGCTAATGGTCCATTTTAACATCAATCAGTCCAACTGTAGATGGATTTCTTGTATTCCTACTGACTCCATACCAATTTTTCCTAATATGCCTTCTCCTACCAATAAGAGAAATGGTACAATGTCTCTATAGAGTGCGTAGACTTCTCTCTATTAAAATACTGATATGTGACATCATCCTTCGGTCTTTCGATATAGTGCTTACAACAAAAATACCTGCACCATCTACTGCCATTTCTGATGATACCTGCTGTGTAACGCTATTACTGAAGTAATGTAACATATGGCTGTAGGCAGCACTATATAGTTTATATTTTATCGATGGTTTTGTGAGCCGACAGAACCAAATTTTCCTCCATGCAGTACACTACAGTGCAGAAAATAGTCGCAACTAGGTTAGTGGTGTCTACATGATGCAAGGCACTTGTTAACACATAGTTAGGAACTGGGTTGCACAGGTCCTAACACCAGTATTCTTCTGGGAGTAAAATGATATATATTATAACAATATTTAATAAAAAGAATGTTATAAACAGTTGGTCCCACTCCACCACTTACAGTACATACAAATAATATTTTGTTCATATATAAATTATCCAGCATTCTTGTGCATGTGCTCTCACTTTAAAAGACAGACAAATGCTATTAAATAGTATTTAAACAATTACTTAATGGTAGGTGTGATTGACAGAAGCATGTTTGGCACTCTTTCCAGCTATAGTGTCAGCTAGCACATGTGACAGGCCACTTCTTAAATTAGCATAGTAATCATATTTAAATAAAGTTACTGGCAAATCTAGTAAAATATTCATTAAATAATTACAGAAGTATGACAAGATATTAGGCATTCATGCTACATTCATTTGCTGTGTTATTGTTGAGAATATTATGTTCTGGCAGACATTCACATAATGAAAAGACATAAAAACGTAATAAATCAATAAATATAACACATACAGATAAGTAGCTTTGAGTGATGAGAGCAGTAGTGCTGTACTATGACAGGAGACGTTCTATGGGGACATTGTATGTCCTGTGCCGCCAATGTTAAATTACCGAATTTCGTGACTCATTATCTTGGAAACTTTTTAAGACACTAACTTACAATTTTCCGTAATTATTAAATGCACCTTTCTAGATACACTGAACTAGAATTACGAGGTGCATTCAAGTTCTAAGGCCTCCGATTTTTTTTTCTAATTAACTACTCACCCGAAATCGATGAAGCTGGCGTTACTTCTCGACGTAATCACCCCGCAGACGTACACATTTTTCACAACGCTGACGCCATGATTCCATGGCAGCGGCGAAGGCTTCTTTAGGAGCCTGTTTTGACCACTGGAAAATCGCTGAGGCAATAGCAGCACGGCTGGTGAATGTGCGACCACGGAGAGTGTCTTTCATTGTTGGAAAAAGCCA
This sequence comes from Schistocerca americana, assembly GCF_021461395.2. Classification (NCBI taxonomy): domain Eukaryota; kingdom Metazoa; phylum Arthropoda; class Insecta; order Orthoptera; family Acrididae; genus Schistocerca; species Schistocerca americana. The sequence continues at coordinate 482,748,539 of NC_060130.1, forward strand.
AAAGTTACTAGGAGCCAGGTCAGGTGAGTAGGGAGCATGAGGAATCACTTCAAAGTTGTTATCACGAAGAAACTGTTGCGTAACGTTAGCTCGATGTGCAGGTGCGTTGTCTTGGTGAAACAGCACACGCGCAGCCCTTCCCGGACGTTTTTGTTGCAGTGCAGGGAGGAATTTCTTCTTCAAAACATTTTCGTAGGATGCACCTGTTACCGTAGTGCCCTTTGGAACGCAATGGGTAAGGATTACGCCCTCGCTGTCCCAGAACATGGATACCATCATTTTTTCAGCACTGGCGGTTACCCGAAATTTTATTAGTGGCGGTGAATCTGTGTGCTTTCGTTGAGCTAACTGGCGCTTTGTTTCTGGATTGAAAAATGGCATCCACGTCTCATCCATTGTCACAACCGACGAAAAGAAAGTCCCATTCATGCTGTCGTTGCGCGTCAACATTGCTTGGCAACATGCCACACGGGCAGCCATGTGGTCGTCCGTCAGCATTCGTGGCACCCACCTGGATGACACTTTTCGAATTTTCAGATCGTCATGCAGGATTGTGTGCACAGAACCCACAGAACCCACAGAAATGCCGACTCTGGAGGTGATCTGTTCAACAGTCATTCGGCGATCCCCCAAAACAATTCTCTCCACTTTCCAGAATGAGATTTTCACTCTGCAGCGGAGTGTGCGCTGATATGAAACTTCCTGGCAGATTAAAACTGTGTGCACTGACCGAGACTCGAACTCGGGACCTTTGCCTTTTGCGGACAAGTGCTCTATCATCTGAGTTACCGAAGCACGACTCAACCCCGGCCCTCACATCCTTACTTCTGCCAGTATCTCGTCTCCTACCTTCCAAACTTTACAGAAGCTCTCCTGTGAACCTTGCAGAACTAGCACTCCTGAAAGAAAGGATATTGCGGGGATATGGCTTAGCCACAGCCTGGGGGATGTTTCCAGAATGAGATTTTTCACTCTGCAGCGGAGTGTGCGGTGATATAAACTTCCTGGCAGATTAAAACTGTGTGCACCGACCGAGACTCGAACTCGGGACCTTTGCCTTTCGCGGGCAAGTGCTCTAACATCTGAGCTACTGAAGCACGACTCACGCCCGGCCCTCACAGCCTTACTTCTGCCAGTATCTCGTCTCCTACCTTCCAAACTTCAGAAGTAAGGCTGTGAGGGCCGGGCATGAGTCGTGCTTCGGTAGCTCAGATGGTAGAGCACTTGCCCGCGAAAGGCAAAGGTCCCGAGTTCGAGTCTCGGTCGGTGCACACAGTTTTAATCTGCCAGGAAGTTTCATATCAGCCCACACTCCGCTGCAGACTGAAAATCTCATTCTGGAAACATCCCCCAGGCTGTGGCTAAGCCATGTCTCTGCAATATCCTTTCTTTCAGGAGTGCTAGTTCTGCAAGGTTCGCAGGAGAGCTTCTGCAAAGTTTGGAAGGTAGGAGACGAGATACTGGCAGAAGTAAGGCTGTGAGGGCCGGGCGTGAGTCACGCTTCGGTAGCTCAGATGATAGAGCACTTGCCCACGAAAGGCAAAGGTCCCGAGTCCGAGTCTCGGTCGGTACACACAGTTTTAATCTGCCAGGAAGTTTCTCTCCACTTTCTTGATCATGTCGTCAGACTGGCTTGTGCAAGCCTGAGGTTGTTTCAGTTTGTTGTCACACGATGCTCTGCCTTCATTAAACTGTCACACCCACGAACACACTTTCAACACATCCATAACACCATCACCACATGTCTCCTTCAACTGTCGATGAATTTCAATTGGTTTCACACCACGCAAATTCAGAAAATGAATGATTGCACGCTGTTCAAGTAAGGAAAACGTCGCCATTTTAAGTATTTAAAACAGTTCTCATTCTCGCCACTGGCGGTAAAATTCCATCTGCCGTACGGTGCTGCCATCTCTGGGATGTATTGACAATGAACGCGGCCTCATTTTAAAACAATGCGCATGTTTCTATCTCTTTTCAGTCCGGAGAAAAAAAATCGAAGGCCTTAGAACTTGAATGCACCTCGTATTACTAAAATTGAATTGTGTGGCATGTTATCTTTTCTTTTTTCAAACACTCAATTTTTGACAGAATTTTGTAAATAACTGAACATAAAAACAAAACAACTCAGGATATTTTAATTATTCTAGTTCCATATGTGTCGAATCTCACACTTCGCATGCCATGAAAATTTCATGTCTCTGCCATTAGTACTTTTTTAGAAAACGGGTCATTTATTGCATAAAATTTAGTTCATTGATATTGAGGTTTAAAATTTTTTAAATTACAAACACTCATAAAGACTTACATTTCTGCATCTTTTATGCACTAGAATTGCCCTGGCCCATAATCTGTGTTTTCTTCTGTGTCACGACAGCACAGTGCTTGCCTTCTCCTTTTCTTTCTTGCTTCTTTTGTCATTTACTTTGCAGCTCTGCTTCACATACACGAAGCTCATCCAGTTCCCACAGTCCAAATCTTACTCCTGACTTCTCCAGAACCTTAACTCTTTCATAGCTCCCACCATTAAAAGATATTACATCATCAGACACTGCTAACTTTAGAGTCATAAGGCCAACAAATACATTTTTAGGCACATGGCACGACACAACATTATTGAAGGACTCATTCATATTCTGGGTCTTCCCACATAAACGCTACTTTAGTAGCTTAGGATTTGTCAAATCTCTGTAAATAGGTTTGATTGCCTCCATCACTGCCAAAGGAAGATAATGTTGATGTGTAAATTCATGCAGGGTGCCATAAAATTCATCTTGCCTATATTTACACCAAGTGTTTGGTGGAGGTGGACACAAAGCATGACATGGCTCTTTACCGGTTGATATTCGATGAAAGAAAGTGCTCCACACAGCTCTTTTCATCTTCTCTAAATTGTCATAGTTATCTGTAATGGCCTTCCCCTAGCATTCCTGTAATTAATCAATACTTTGTCCATTAGCCTTCCAGCAGATTTTATTGTCCCCATCGTTTTCTTGACATGTCCTACACACTCAAGTTTTTGTTTAGGAACATCGTATGGCTTACTGTTTTGTACTGCAATGAAAGCCTTGCTGTCTCCATCACCTAAGTAATTCACATATCTGGCACCTCTCTCCTTCTGCAAACGCCGGGAAATGCTAGCTAGTCCTTTTACCTTCATTCTTCCACTTGTGCCATCATAATTTTTTATACACTGCTGCTTATGAAGTAGTATGTTCTTCTGCTTCAGTGTACAACCTAGGCAGTACTTACTGAGTACTTCAAAATCCAAAACTTTTTCAGTGTCAATACTTATCGCAGATGTAAAATAATTTTTAGAACTAAACCCACGCTTTTGCCAGGATCCATCCACAGCAATGCTGATGTCTGTGTCACCCTCATTCTGTTCAACAGCTTCTGATGTAGCAGCAACCACTGAATTTTCAGCCACAGAATTTACAGAGTCCCCAATTGGTGTTACATATTTCGTATACCTAGAAGGTGGTTTTGGCAAATTCAACACAGTGCAGAGAACACTACCAGCCCTTACACCCTTACTAATGCATCTAAGGCCATAGAACAGTCTCCCATTAGTTTCATACAATTCATTACCTGAACACTTCCATGAAATATGAAATGCTTTTTCGTTTTTGCACTTCTGACATTTAATTATTAATTTAGACACAACACCTATTCTAGTTCCAATATCCTCATAAAGTTTAACTTCACCACCACAAAGACAGCAAGGGACAGTTTCAGGAAGAACTTGTGTAAGGATTTGCGGATCAATAATGACATCGTCCATAATATCAATACTATTTCCACTGTCACCGGGTTTCTAAAGTTACTTTCTTTTTCCATGCACTAGGCGGCGCCGTCACTTCAGAAACATTATCGTGGTTTCCTTCACTGATAGCACACATGTTTTCAAGTACTTCAGAAGAAAATACAGTTCTCACGTATCTGTTACCCGCAAATTTGCGTTTCTTGAAGTTACTTTTACGCTTAGTCATTTAATTTATGTATAAAAGGCCATAGAAGTTAGCTTACTACAAAAATAGCCGATAATCACACTACTTTCAACGAAAACTAGTATCAGAAACAAAGAATTGATTTGTTTATTCGTAATGCCAACTTCTGAGACGTAGCAGTAGGCACAAAAGAAAGCAATGAACAGTGTTTTGCACTGTGTAGTTCCCAAGATATGACTGCTCAAATGTGGCAGTATGTGCGTAGCCGCGAAATTTAAGTCACACGTCAACATTCAAAATAATTTCCAGAATGAGATTTTCACTCTGCAGCGGAGTGTGCGCTGATATGAAACTTCCTGGCAGATTAAAACTGTGTGCCCGACCGAGACTCGAACTCGGGACCTTTGCAAAGGTCCCGAGTTCGAGTCTCGGTCGGGCACACAGTTTTAATCTGCCAGGAAGTTTCATATTCAAAATAATATTTGAAGGTCTCACAATTGTCCTATTTTAATGTATTATATACCAAAATGTTCAGGAAAGTCCAAAGTACATTATGGAATAAAAAACAGAAAATGTCAAATTTCAACAAATTTCACTTACAATATCCCCTTATGTAGAAATTGTGTGACCCGTTGAAAAGTTGCAAATTTCAAGATTTATTGTGAAGACATTTAGGCTCTGTAAATTATTAACTTTTGTAATTCTTAAGATATTGAAAATATGATTATTTCACTGTTGTTGTTGTTGTGGTCTTCAGTCCTGAGAGTGGTTTGATGCAGCTCTCCATGCTACCCTATCCTGTGCAAGCTTCTTCATCTCCCAGTACTTACTGCAACCTGCATCCTTCTGAATCTGCTTAGTGTATTCATCTCTTGGTCTCCCTCTACGATTTTTACACTCCACGCTGCCTTCCAATGCTAAATTTGTGATCCCTTGATGCAAAACTCCTTTACAACTTTAAGTGTCTCATTTCCTTATCTGATTCCCTCAGCATCACCCAACTTAATTCGACTACATTCCATTATCGTTGTTTTGCTTTTGTTGATGTTCATCTTATATCCTCCTTTCAAGACACTGTCCATTCCGTTCAACTACTCTTCCAAGTCCTTTGCTGTCTCTGACAGAATTACAATGTCATCGGCGAACCTCAAAGTTTTTATTTCTTCTCCATGGATTTTAATACCTACTCCGAATTTTTCTTTTGTTTCATTTACTGCTTGCTCAATATACAGATTGAATAACATCAGGGAGAGGCTACAACCCTGTCTCACTCCCTTCCTAGTCATTGCTTCCCTTTCATACCCATCGACTCTTATAACTGCCATCTGGTATCTGTACAAATTGTAGATAGCTTTTCGCTCCCTGTATTTTACCACCTTTCCAACCTTTAAAATTTGAAAGAGATTATTCCAGTCAACACTGTCAAAAGCTTTCTCTAAGTCTACAAATGTTAGAAACGTAGGTTTGCCTTTCCTTAACCTTTCTTCGAAGATAAGTTGTAAGGTCAGTATTGCCTCACGTGTTCCAATATTTCTATGGAATCCATAATGGTCTTCCCTGAGGTTGGCTTCTACGAGTTTTTCCATTCGTCTGTAAAGAATTCGTGTTAGTATTTTGCAGCTGTGACTTATTAAACTGATGGTCTGGTAATTTTCACATCTGTCAATACCTGCTTTCTTTGGGCTTGGAATTATTATATTCTTCTTGAAGACTGAGGATATTTCGCCTGTCTCATACATCTTGCTCACCAGATGGTAGAGTTTTGTCAAGACTGGCTCTCCAAAGGCTGTCAGTAGTTCTGATGGAATGTTGTCTACTACTGGGGCCTTGTTTCGACTCAGGTCTTTCTGTGCTCTGTCAAACTCTTCACGCAGTATCGTATCTCCCATTTCATCTTCATCTACATTCTCTTCCATTTCCATGATATTGTCCTCACGTACATCGCCCTTGTATAGACCCTTTATATACTCCTTCCACCTTTCTGCTTTCCCTTCTTTGCTTAGAACTGGGTTTCCATCTGAGCTCTTGATATTCATGCATGTGATTCTCTTTTCTCCAAAGGTCTGTTCAATTATCTTGTAGGCAGTATCTATCTTACCCCTAGTGAGATAAGCCTCTACATCCTTGCAATTATCCTCTAGCCATCCCTGCTTAGCCATTCTGCACTTCCCGTCGATCTCATTTTTGAGACGTTTGTATTCCTTTTCGCCTGCTTCATTTACTGCATTTTTATATTTTCTCCTTTCATCAAGTAAATTCAATACTTCTTCTGTTACCCAAGGATTTCTACTAGCCCTCGTTTTTTTACCTACTTGATCCTCTGCTGCCTTCACTACTTCATCCCTCAGAGCAACCCAATCTTCTTGTACTGTATTTCTGTACCCCATTCCTGTAAATTGTTCCCTTACGCTCTCCCTGAAACACTGTACAACCTCTGGTTTAGTCAGTTTATCTAGGTCCCATCTCCTTAAATTCCCACCTTTTTGTAGTATGGTATTTCACTATTTGCCCCAAGTTTTGTAAGGTGGCAGATTTATTCAGATTTGCTTTATTATGGAACTGTGATTTGTTACTGAATGCCTAAGAGCTGTAAGTAGCCATATTTCGGATTCTCTTGTAGTCTACCGTTTCTGGTGCATCACCTTTGTAGCTGGGCAGACCTGTACCAGTCGCTTTTGATCTTCCAGCGACGCCGCGATCTGTGCTCTGCAGCTGCTGCTTAGCATTCAGCCACATAAACAATTTGATCTTACCTCATATCAACTCTATGTGTCCGAATAACTCTCCTACATACGTGCAACACTACACACCTCCACTTATTGTGACACATTACCTTGTTAACTTGGCGAATTTAGTCACACCAATATTTGATGTAACTTATATAAGATAAGAAAGAAAATGCAAACAGCTCTTAGGCCTACATGTTAGAAGAATAGCGTAAGTATTTTTGCGGAGGTAGCTGATGTAGCATGTACCTCCTAGGATATGTCAAAACTTATATTGTCAGCAGTAATTTACTCTTAATCTAGCAGAACTTATAAAAGATGGTATATGTAGTTAATGTCTAAATAAGCACATAAAATACAAATTTAACGAAATCTTCCAGTCAACTTGTATTTTAACAAAAGTTTTAACACCATTGCGTTCATTTGATAGCTCTTCTTTTGTTTTGACCATTTCATCGATTTGCTTCAGTATCACTATGTTTCATACAGAACAAGATCTGTTCTGCTGTCGAAATTTAGACCGTTTGCAGTAGGCCTATGACCGCCTCTTCAAAAACTCATGGCTCCATTGGTGAGGTACTGCAGTGAAAGATGCGTCAGTCTTCATCCACCATCGGTACTGAATGATGATAGCTGTCGAAATATGACAATAGTGTAGTTACTTATAATCATACGGTTTTCTGAAACTCCACGGATCAGGCACTGAACGCTCCTGTCAATAGAAATGAAATTATACATTCACAAACAGCATTGCAAAGAAAAAACTGATATATAGCTTTGGAAAAATGCTATGAATTCTGTTTGACATTTCAAACACTCTGTCTATGGCCCCACCAGAAAATGCGAGGAAAGTTGTTCAACACCATAAGTCAACTAACCTTTTATCAATTCTCACAATTATTACTGCATCTAATCAGGAACTTTTAAAAGTCTGAAACAACTCTCCTGTTTAGGTTTCTTGTTAACTCAGCAGATAACTACATTATAAAGTCATCAATATTCAATCATATTTGCACAATAATATCATTTAACTCTAGAATTTATTCTCTTGAACATATTCAAGACCCTTCCAAAATAATACATATTAGAGGATTAATGCAACTTAATGTACCCCAAAACATTGGTTATACATTCCACGTAACTACATGTTCTGTTTCTATAAATCATTAAAATTTTAATGGGATCTGACAAACCCCATGCCCCAAAATTTGTCCAGACAATAATTTTAATTAAACTACATGTATTACATGAGAAAATCATCCAAGTAATATAATTAATTAAATAACCCCTCAAAAGTTTCCTGTGTATCGTATGACAGTACAATTTCGCTTTCTCATATTCATAAATGACGAAAATATTTATAGCTTGCTGACCTCCACACGCCAAGATTTGTCTGAACAATATTTACTCCTTCCTTGCACGGAAACATACCTCCATGCTTTATCACATACTTCTTACATTCATCTATACCACCTCTTACACAAAACTGAAATAACCCAAAAAGATCTGAAATAATACACACGAAAAGACACTTATATATGTACTGATATTTCTACACATGCCATATTATTTTTACCCAAGATGTTATTCTACCACAGTTGCCCCTTATAGCATTTTGCTCTCCCATGTGATTACCTTTTGAATATCACTTTTTGTGCTTCTTAATCTGTTGAAATTAGAGGCCTCTTTCCTCATTCACCAATGGGTTCGTACAGTTACACACAAGGTATTTGACTACCACTGAAACAGCACTGTTAGACTGAAGAAGTGCACACCTTCTTTCATCATCAACATCGATCTTTACACTTGTGGGAACGGCAGCATTGCTGAGCGGCGAGAGCTTTGAGGCAGAATCTATGTGACATGACTGTGCAATCTTGGACACTGCAGTGTGTGGACCTGTATTGTCACATGTAATGCACTGTGTTGAATAAAGTGTTTGTTGTACTTTGCACCTATGGCATGATATATTTTCTGTCACCATGACAGACTGGAGTTCCATACTCCCACTGGCTGCACATTTTTAATTCCTCCCTTCTTCAGACATTTCTCATTTAACACTTCATTTACAACATCCCTTCCTTTCTCCTCTATATTTATAGTACACATTATAACTTTGAACCAACCCTCAATCTCATTATCATAATCAAGCAGTTCATAAAATACTTTATTCACCCAAATTTCATCTCTACATCTACATCTACATACATACTCTGCAATCCACCATACAGTGTGTGGCAGAGGGTACCTCGTTCCACAACTAGCATCTTCTCTCCCTGTTCCACTCCCAAACAGAACGAGGGAAAAATGACTGCCTATATGCCTCATCTCTTCTTCCTTCAATATCTCTTGGTACTTTAAATTTCTCCCATGCCCATGAGTGAGGTTGTAATGACTTCAATATGTTTCCATGCCATTTCCAATCATTAACAGAATTGCCACTTTCTTCCTTGATGTACCATTTTGTACTAAAGTCATCTCCTAAACCAATAATTTCCTCATTATTAGTGTCTATAATCTCCTTCTCTATCTCTAAATCGTCTGTAGGATTTATATCACCCTGATGACCCATTGTTTCGTCGTCCTCTTTTACATCAAATGTACTATTTCCTTCCTCCAGAGTAATGATATTAATAGCTGCAACCTCCCCACTATTAATCACACAACTTACTTAATCTCTTTTAAATGAAACCTCTCTTATTTCCACCAAATCACTACAGTCTGTAAAGGAATTCACTCCATTAACATCCACCAATATCCCATAAGTTTCCTTATTTAAAACTGTCAATACATTATAAAAATTGCCACCAATAACTCCAGTAAATCCTCACACACACTACACAAATTGCTGCTACTGCACTGCACCACATCATAATTCGCAGTACACTCGAATTCTGTCAGATTCAGAGCTACCTGTCTCTCCATTACATTTTCCCTCCCATCAGTCTCCTCTGATGCTTCACATCACATCTTGACCTACATTAATCCTTTACCATCCACTCATAATTCATGTTTACATCAAGAGACATCAGATCACTTCCATCAACAGAAATATATCCACAGACTCCTTCCTCAGTAACAATAACTAATGTGCAGTTCAAGGACTGGAGCTCAACATCTAATAGTTGTATTTTATTTTTTGTTGATTGCAGGTTTTGATGGAGGATTGTTATGTCTGTGAAATACCCCATGTTACTCTTTCCAATTGTTTGTTTTTATTTGTGACATCTGGTATGTGTGATATTTGGAGTGTTAAAATCTGTCTTGTGAGTGATTGTTTCAGTATTCTTTAAAGTGCCAAAGGTATTCTTTAGGCAGGGGAAGCTGTTGTCTGGATTTATCCTAAAAAAGACTTACTTTCCCTACCCATGACAACAGGTAGTTGAGTATGTGTGGCCCGAGATCCGTCCCCTATACTTTCATGAATCAGCTGTACCAATCTTCCCTTCCTAGTCCTGTTTGGGTGTAGGCCATGTCTAGTGAAACCCCATCTGTTGATAGTCCCGACGGGCACAAGAGAAACATGAGCGAAGTTGGCTGCCCTCAGAACCATCCCTAACCCCACATTGATAAGCCTCACAGCTCCATCAAAGTGTGGCTTATCATGATGCGGGAACAGTTCAACAAAGTGTATGTTGGTGCCATGAGTCAGGGAAGCTATCTTGTCCAGGTCACCACCTGTCATATGCCTCATCCCTGTACAAACTGTTTCCCGTCCCACCCACTATCAATAAATGGTCCTCTTTTGTAAAGTCCTTACATAAAGGCCCTAAGTCCTCTATCACATGTTGGCTTGAAGATACTGGTGGCCTGGTATGCTGACCCTAAACTTTCCTGTAACTGAGAGCCTACACCTCCCCCATGGCTACTACCTAGCAGCATCACTTTCTTCTTCCTAACACATTGTACACTCCTAGGCTTTTCTTTCATTTAGTACAGCAGGGCAGACCTTTGTGGAACCTCACCTCTTGGTGGATAGACAGTGATTTGCAGTGCCATTATCTTTATACTATTTCTACAAGTCACATACTTGTTATGTCATTGAAGTTCTCTTAGAAGCTTTTTTCAAACACCAAAGATAAGAGTATATGGTTCCATTAGAAAAGAAAACAATTTCAGTGTTCTAATTTGATGACTATTAACAATAAAAATTATGTGCAAACATCAGCAAATTTACCATACTGTCCACTATAACTTGGTGAAAACCTCACCTCGATATATTTATTAATTCTGTATATCCCAGCTATCTGGATCCTCATCTCCACCACCAGGTTTTGTGAGCCGTGCAAGTGGGAGTTATCCTTACAACACGTTCTCCACACCTGAAATTGTCCCATCCTCAACCTATGGTGACCTACTGTTCTCACACCCTCCATCCAACAGTTTCCACCCCATCTGTCCTATCACCTCCTCCTTATTCATGTCCCATTACCCTCTTTGTGTGCCACCATCTGCCAACACACATTTCCATCTTTTCCCTTCCCTTTCCCTCTCCTCTTCCACACCTCCTCCCTCCCCCTCCTCATATCCTTCCAAACAGCCTCCCAATGCTGCATCTGGCAGCCTACATGTCTAAATCTAGACCCTGTATGCTCTGCCAGATGCCACAATTCTCTCCACTCACCCATCCCCTGCTATCCATTCCCCTTCCATGCCCCCTCTCTATTGCTGCTTTTACTGAATATGACAGTTGCCTTCTGGTTTGAGATACCAGAAATGGCAGTTGTGTGTGTGAGGTGTGGTTGCTTGTGTGAATGAATGTGTGTGTTTTCTTTTCAGAAGGCTTTGGCTGAAAGATAAATATTAAAAATCTTTTCATTGGTCTGTCTGCAACTTAATGTGTCATCTTTACAGTGAGTAGCAATCTATCCTCTTGCTTATGTTGTTAACATATATTTATGTAAGTTGCCTTTGTAGCTTGAAAGCTGTCTTATGGGCTAATGATTAAATAGAAATGAATAAATATTGTATGTGTGAGGGTCGACACTAACCAGGATTTGGTGCTGGTTTAACAAATCAGAATTGTACAGATGGAACATCACAATTGGAAAGTGAACTGAAATATTAGGCTAGAATTTCACAATAATTTTTGTATTATTTCCTAGGGTTCCATGAAGTCATTCGAAATGCAGGTTAGGGAGTTGACAGTAAGCTAAGTTTCTCCTGAATGTTGTGTAAAAACTGCAGGTTTAATACCAATTTGAGTTTTGCTCTTCTGACAAAAAGTTTGAGGCTGTTCCACTGCGGAATTTAGACTCTTATACTTTTGCTGCTGAAGGCAAACACATCTTAAAAATTTATGAAATGTACTAGAATGTTATTTTGAAACTTTGTTGCAAGCATAGTTAAAGATATGGAGATAATTAAAGTATGAGAAAACACTGTGTATAGTAAGACCATTAAAGTGTAGAGGTTGTCTAAATACTAATGATAAACTAGTTTGCATGATTTTATAGCTCAAAAAATCACTAATGAATCTACAGTAATGCAACATGTATGTTCATGGCAGCTCTGTTTGGTTTATACTGCAGGTAATACAGTGAACAGATCATAATATTATGAACAAAGTTTCCAAACATCACATCAAGATTCTTAGTTTCTGCACACAAACAGGTCATGAAGGCCCAGTGGTACCGATTGGCCGCCATGTCATCCTCAGCCCACAAGCATCACTGGTGTGGATATGGAGGGGCCTGCAGTCAGCACACTGCTCTCCCATTCATATGTCAATTCATGAGACAGGGGCAACTACTTCTCAGTGATGTAGCTCCTCAGTTTGCCTCACTAGGGCTGAGTGCAACCAACTTGTCAACAGTGCTCGGCAGATCAGATGGTCAGCCATCCAAGTCCAAGTGCCAAACACAACTTGAATTGAGTTTTTAACCGTCTAATCCAGTTCAACTCTTGGCTAGTGTAGGTGCCATTTGTAAGAACTGTATGAAAAATCTTCCACCTTTAGAATATAGAAGTGAGAAAACTGTACAGGAATTGTAGGCAAAGCCGGCTGAGTACCTTGCCAACACTGCATAGTTTTTATGTGTCACAGATGTGCAATAGAACTGTGTGAATATGTTTTAAACAACCAAAAATTCTGTTGGAGCCTCTCCCATCTTATACATTCAAGTCTATTTTTCATTACAAGTAAAAGGAGCAACGAAATTCAGATATTTAAATGATATTTAAGATGATAAGGGAAATTTGATGATACCAGTGTTGGGTAATTTCAGCAAACAGAATGTTAGAGTAGCTTCCCATCTCCTGTTGTCACCCAAACCATCCAACGCATCCACTCACCGTAATAAAACTGCAGAGCTGTCACACGGTAGTTAGCTGAGATGATGTAATGATTCCAGTGTATGTATGTGTGTGTGTATGTGTATATATGACCCTTATAGCTCTGAAGAAGACTCCCTCTAAGTACCAGCTATATTCTGTCTCAGAACTAGCCACATTCTCAGTCTTGTTTATGTGCATATCAATGACAGCTGTTCAGTGAGTTGTTACCTACACACTTCCTGTTATTTGTTCAATCAGTCAAATGTGCTAGCGTTGTTACTTTTAGCTGAAATGCTTCAAGAATTCACTATACACATCATGAATACGGCATTTCTTTTACTGTAATATTTTAACTCAAGAATTTATGTGTAATCATACGTTTCATCATATTTAGTAGTTTCATTTACTTTAACTAACATTTTGTTAACAGGAGTTATCCAGAAACTGGGATTGATGATGATGGTGACCGTAGTAAACCAAAAGTTACCATCAGGGAGACTCTTGGCGAAGATGGAAACTATGTGGCAAAAATAACAAATGTGACAACGAATGTGGTAGGCAGAGTTGGAAATATGTTTGGAAAGGGTATTGGAGGTCTCACAAGTAAATTTGGTGGTGGAAGCTGGTTTTAGCAAAATGATTTGGCTTTCCTTTTGGTAACCTTTAGGTCACTCAAAGGTGTTAGAATATTTTATTTTTTGCATATGTAAAGTGACTGAGCTCTGCCTGTGATTATATGACCTTGTATAAACCGAAGACATGTATAATGCTTACAATGATTATTTGAAGCTCATAAACTAATTAATTGTATATTTTATAAATGTTGTCATGGGCTGACTTAAATAAGCCCAAAAGCACACATATTTAGGATTATAAGTTTTATATTGATCTAATAACCTTGTATGAAGAGAGTATTATCCCTGCAAGAATTTTAACATTTTTAGTATAGTACGTGTGAAATGGGGCCACATGCTGAAAGTTATATATTGTATATAGGTGAAAGCACATCCATTGCTCTTGATCTTAGCAGATAACATGAAAGAGTTCTGTACATAGCCCTTTTCCTTTTTGTAAATGAGATGATATCTATTGTTAATAATGGAGGATTGAAAAATAATTCCTGTTGTTTAAGACTTAAATTTGTGCATGATTTGTTAACTATAGTATCATACCATTGAAAAAATTGTTAAGGCATTTAAATGCAGATTATTATTATGTAATTGGTAGTGGCTGCCATAACAAAGATAACTGTAAAATTTTTTAAGAACTTTTGTAAGGAAGCAACACCTGTTATGGTCAGCTGTACTTGTTTAGTGTGATGATCGACAATGTTGATGACTGTAACATAATAGAAATATTGGGTACATGGAACTACCTTCAGGCCTTCATTGGGTAACATGATATATTATACAGTTTTACTAAATGAAACCTGTAAAATAATTAATACATTCTTTAAAAGAAGCTGTTTATTGTTATACCAGTAACATGGTAGTCTTTTTGAGAGACTCTTCGTGAATCATTTCCATAGAATATCCATAAATGAATCAACAGTTACAATAATAGTGCTACATAAAACACAGTTGTATACTGTTAAATCTAGCTTTAATCCAGCAGGTATTTAAACTATAATTGTGATACACATTTGATGTCAATATGGCATTGAGGTTGATCATGGCAAGATCCGCTGCTGTTGTTCTGTTAATCAAGAACATACTTTAAAGAGTTGTTGAAGTAACACCATATACATTGTTCTTTATAGGAAAAACTGAGAAAAATCGAAATAAAAACACTTGTTAGCTGATCAAAACTATTGTACAAATTTAAGACTTTAGTAATGAATTGTGCCTCAGCTGTTCAGGTATTTTAATAATGCACGTATTGTGAGATAAAAATCTGATAGGTGTATTCCAAGATCAAAAGAGTTATTACTAAATTTTTATTCATAAGAGAAAAAAAATTTGTTTTGGGACATGATGCAGTGTATTGTATGTTTATTTTCTCAGCAAAATTAGTTGGTACATACAGCAGTTGGTGACATGTCCATCTATTTGTGTAATTATTATACAATGTGCTAGGGTGTTTTTGTTACTATTCATAATCACAGTTGTTGTTCACTTATAATAATGCATTGTAACAAAAATAACAGTTTGTGGCATATTACTTATTTGCCACAGTTTCTCAATCCTACTCATCACCCCATATTATCTGCCACACTAAAGACAAGAGTAGATAGCAGAAAGTAATATTACTGAGAGGTCATTGTTGTGGCACTAGCTGAATTTAAAGTAGAACTCTATGAAAGATAAAAAACATTTTGACATAAGAATTTGTAAATTTCTCTTCATACTTAGTCATCTAATTTCACAGTCTTGAACTTACGAATAAATATATTGCTAATACTATTGACTAAACGTATGAGAAATAGACATCAAATCATACCCAGTAATCTGAGTAGATGAATAAAGACAGCATATTTCAATTACTGAGTAAGATTGTTTACATAATCAAGAATCATTGGTGACAATAGAAATACTCTGTTGAGTGCTTGTCACTGATAGAAATTAATTATATTCATAAGTATCCTATTATGAAAGTCAAATATTTCATGGAGTTCATAGAGGTGGTCCCACAGTTTCCAATAGACTTTTAACAGTACACAGAGCCATAATAAATAATGTAGAGTTTGTGTAGCTATTTATTCACAAATTGCATGATTATATTTTTGAGCAGAATGAAACATTTTTGTTTACATTTTGTTTTAGAACATTCATCACTGCAATTCATGAAAAAAATAATTCAATCATGAAAATCTTTATTGATGTGTAAGACAGATTTTTAAATCACATGAACACACTGGCATGTAATACTAGTGACTATTACGTGAAGGTTTCTGATATTTCATTATACAAGGTGGCTAACCAGCACATGCATATTTCCATGCTCACACACACACACACACACACACACACACACACACACACACACACACACACACACACACAAATAAACATTATAACAAATAAAAAGAGTTGCATGTTAATTGACGAATGGACATCATCGAATTATTTTTATTTATTCTCTGCAACATTACATTATTTAGGGTGGCTTGTGTCCTATTCATAGTTAAAGTGGAAGCAAATGTTGTTCAAAATGGGGTAGTTGTTACAACAATATGTACATAAGAACATAATTAATAAATTATCACAGATAAGTTCATACAACAAATTTCATTATTGCCTCACTGGTATTTTCAGTTAGTGTAAAGGTTTTTACATGCCTTACCGTGTCTTGCATATAAAACTTGTCTGAGAGTCATTAAACTTTTGGATAGTGTTGTCCTAACAACAAAATACCTAACAACAGTTCATAAATATCTGAATCATAGTTTTTAAATTGAATCACACTTACAATTATATCAGTTGTCATGGAGCACATTGTCAGTGTAGGTATTCCCTGTTATATATATTCTTACATACAGCTTGTGATGAATTCAACTTTCTGTTAGTGATATATGCTCTAGTAAACTGTTCACTCAGAGGTGTTAATATCAGGAAATGTCTCACACTCTTGATAAACCTTATAAACCTTTCAGGCCTTTGTGTGTCAATGGGATGTATGGGCTGGAACCAAATTCTGAACTACAATTTGATTTCACCCATTTCTTCTAAAAAAAAGAATTTCCTGAAATCAGCATTAGTATTAATGGAATTAAAATTGCATGCATGTCTGTTGAAACAGATTTTTTCAGTAATTTACTAGCAACTTCATTATTTAACTGTGTTTATTTCTCAATACTTGATGAAATGCCAGATATAGCTCTTGCATCACTTCATACACATGTGCTAAAAATGTAACTCTTCTTACTGTGCACAGTAGTTACACATTAAGGGAATTTCACCTTCAAACTGTCTAGCTGATCCATCATCATCATCTTCATCATCATTATCATCAGACTCTCTCTGCCTAAGTGTACTATCACAAACATATAAATGTACACCCTCCCCCCCCCCCCCCCAAACATTCCACTACAAACAAGACACACATGACTGCTCCATCCTTTTCTTTTTCATCATGAGCTCTGTTATGGAGTTTAGACTCTTCTAATTAATTATGTGTAAATTTACACAAAAAATTAAAATTTAGCCCAGTATGAATAGTATTGAATCATGTTCTATGACTACATGTAGCTTTAATGAAACTTTTCACAATGCAATTGGAAAGTAGAAACTCCATATGAAATCTCCAACAACACCTAACCCATTTTGAAGTGACACTTGCTGGTAATATTTTTTCATGAAGTAGTAAATGTGGTATAAGGACAATATTTATAAAAGGGATAGCTTTGTCATCAATACTGATTTGTGCAAACTCGTAACCTTTGTTCATAGGTATACATTTTGTCTCTTGTATAACAGTAAAGGTAAAATACAATAGCAGCATCAATTTACTTAAATCAAAATTAGTTGTCTAGCTTGTGTTGTGTAACTTATCGTTTTATTACATTATTATTATTATTATTATTACTGTTATTGTCATTATTATTATTATTATTATTAATGTTGTTGTTATTGTTGTTGTTGTTGTTGTTGTGGTTGTTGTTGTTGCTGTTAGCCAGTGCCTGTGCAAAGCTATAAAGCATTGCAAGATTTTTTATGATTTGATGTTTTAAGACAAGAGAGTGCCTTATGGTGGCAGTACTGGTGATATATACACCAGAAAAGTTGTTGATAAATTACAGACTATTGAATTTAGGGAAGGTAACTTTGGTTACTTTAGAATAAGTGCACTTACTTAGTAATGACTTTGGTATAATAGTTTTTTCTGAAAATAATGCACTTTCCCAAAAAGCTGGAATCAAATTTCAGAGGGAAATGTTGAAGGTTAGTTTTATTTGCATTAATGATTAAAGTGTAATAAATATTATAATACATTCTGGATTATGAGAAAAACTAAAATTTAGTGTATGTATTGTATTATTTCATTAAATGCAAGACACATAACCAATACATATGACATTTAAAATAAAATGCTTGGGGCATAAGCAGTTGTAAGCTTTCTATTCCGTTTATGGGATTGGTTTAATTTGTGCTGCTACTAGCTTTCTTAAAGTTGTGCAGCTAAAATAACAATAATGACACTTCTGTTAATCTTGTATTGATCTATGGAACAGAAAGTGATCTCTCCCTCTGACCCCTCCCCCATTCTGCCGCCTCATACTTGGTTGCTAAAAATGTTCATTAGCCAAAAACTTAAGATATCTATTGTAGGTGCTGACTAACATGATCTCCATACATTTCTCTTCTTGACACCTATTAGATGTTAATTTTGAACATCCTATGTATCTACATGCATTTTTTTTCCAAAAATATGGATTATGTTATTTTACAAAATGGACTGCATCTACACCTTTATATACACCAACAATAAGTGACATATTTATCCACCATATTTATTCGCTTCTTAAAAATTTGATCTTTAAACAGGTTCTTCCAGAAAACCTACCAGTTTTATTGGGTGCATAACATGGTAGATATTTCAGATTATTGTCAGATTTTAAATATGCTTTGTGAAGTGCAAGTGGAAGAGACATTATTTACACTAAGGAACAACTAAATATACCTACACTTTCAAAGAAACTGTTTTGCTTTGAAAAATCACATGCAGAATTGCTTTTTCACTAAATTTTTAGTGAACTGTGTGATACTTTCTGCAACTACATATATTTGTTTATTATTACTGATAATATACACACTTTTGCAAAAGGAATGTGTTATAAGTGTTATATTCAGAGTAGAAATTCTTTTAACCAATTTTTTTAAGTGTTCATACACAAAATTATTGTGCATAAAATAATTAAATGTGTTCTCCATAACCTAATTTATGTCATCCACTTACGTTTCAAAATCAGAAAGCTGGAAATAATTTGTGCACAAGATAGTTACCAAAATAAACCCATTTCATATATTAAGTACCGCAATGATAATCCATTTAACTGCCTAAAAGCAATAGTAAACTTTACCCAATATAAGTGACATTTTTTCCTGAAACTCTTATCACTGTATGAACATGACAGCATTTATATCAATATTTCATCTTTGTGATGATTTTCTTTGTTAAACAACCAATACAAAGTTATAACTCAGCCATGTTTTAAGCTGGTACACCACAATTTGGGAACAGATAGTTAAGAGACCGTTTAGAGATCACACCACAGTAAGTTTACGTAGATAGAAAACAATATCAAATGCTTCCAGGTTTCTTCATCCAAGGCTAGGGAGAAGGAGACAAAGAAGAACAAGTGTCAATGATTGAGAGAAAACAGACAAAACTACAGAAAAAATAGCGGAAAGAGTCCCTGCATTGGTGGATGAAAGGATATTACAAAGATTTAGAATGGGCTCATTAATTTCCACACTTCTCTTTCTCTGTGTACCAATTTGGAACAGAGTGACTACAAATTCAGCATCATGTACTCTATTTACTTCTGAGTATGTAGCCTGGTCTTATGCTAAATTTTTCATTGTCATTTGATTACAGTTTTTGCAATTACAAGTACTATTCTTTGAATATTTCACTACATTTCTTACTTTTGCATGAGTAAACCACTTCAGATTATCTCATTTCTATTCACTATGTACTCTGCAGTTATAATTACTGTTATGTGTAAGACAAGTTACTTTTAGACTAATGTTTGATTTATATAACATTTAATATTGCACTTCAAAAATGTTTTTAATTTTGAAAGGAAAAGAGTGTGAAGAATAGCAGTGCCACAAGACAGTGACTTTTTTTCATAAATTTGAAGCAATATTTATGTTACATATATTCATTAAGCTATTTGTCTACTTCTGGGATGCATGATGCTGATTTCATTTAATATTTATCACAGTTACAGGCAACTGAGTACTTTACATTTCAGTGAATAAAATCCAAGAATTTAAGAAGTTATATATCTGAAAAGCAAAAAGATGTGCTACCAGAATGGTAGAAATGTAAATTTAATGACTCACCCTGGTACATTTCTGTGTTCACTTACACTTTCTCAAGATAAAATTTTCCTAAAATTCATTTTAAATTTTAAACTGCATGAAAAATAAACAAGTTTGTTTTCCAGCAAACATATTCAAGTTTCATAGTCATAAATATTCTGTAATGGAATTGTGTGAAAATAGTACCACTCATTACATTATCCAAAGTATTAGACTCTTAGTTTTAAAATATCAATGTGTTTACTTCCCAAGCTTTGGGGGACATTTGTCTACACTTTATAAGATGGAGAGTGTAGGATGGATTAGTCCACAAAATGAAATAAATATGAGCAGTTATCCTCTCAAGTTACATAAATAAATATCCATATGAAACCCTTCAAGCTTTTTCTGTTCTGCTATTGGTCTTTGTGTCTTCATTCATTACATTATTCACAGCAGTATTCCTCATTCTTTTTAGTCTTTTCTATTTTTGTGTATAAAAATGTTACTCTATAGGTAAATTTTCTCGTACAACTGACTGATAATATGCTGTTTGGAACTTATACAAATCTCTTTCCCTCTCAGCGCTTTACCACTTTATCTAAATGATTTTTATCATACCAATGATGCAGTACAGGATACAAAGATTCTTCCACCTCATGCAAAACTTTCATGTGCCCCTTCCCACTCCCATCCCCACTTCATCATTTATCCAAAACTGTCAATATGTTGTTTAATTCATCCTTTTCAGGCCATATTAAAATTTAAGATTTCTTCACTCAGAAATGTGCCATTCTGGCCACTGGCATGTTTCCTCCTTCACCCACCTCCAGATGAGACCTGACCCTGCAGTGAGGTCAGTACTAGTTGTTCATCATACATCCTCAATTTTTATCTTTCTTGATTTCTGGAGACAACAGTAGAGGAAAGTATCTTCATTTGCTTACAGATGAGAGCTGCAAAAATATATCATTATTTAAGTCTCATATGCCTGCAACAACTTTGGAACAGGGGATGCTAGGAATGGGGTAATTTCTGAAGCAATCAGGAAAGATTTGACCTGCATGGAACCAGACACCTTAAATATCTGAAGTGACCCATAATATAAGTTCAAATGACCATTTTCAGAATTTCAAAACATTATAAATCCAACTATCTTACTTACAATATTGATGAGTCAAGTCCACCAAAATTAACTTTCAATATATTCTGATTCACTCTGGAATTGTAGATTCCTTTATTACGTCTCACTAAATAATCAGTGAATACTGTGCTATTCAGTGCATGATTGTGCCCTTTTATAGATTTAGATGTGATCAGTACATCTAAAATAATGAAGAACTGAAATTTTGACAAAAGCTTCTTTTTCAGACTCCACACTCAGTATGTAACCAGTTTCATCTTCTTATTCACTGGATCACATCTAATGTTTTAAATGAAGCCAATTATCTTGACATTTCTGCTCATCTGTTACTTCCTTGCATCTTAAACATTCACACATGTACTCACATTGAACATGTATCTTCTTTATGTCAAATATCAGACTGTAGCACTTTTTTAACCTGCCGGGTGTTGAGTTAGTTTGTTCATCAATGTGCTCTCACTCCAAAAACTTTCTTAGAATATTCTCAGACATAAGTTTTCAACCATAATAGATCTGTCATTGATAAACTTCATTTGATCACTTAGACTACAGTGTGGAATGATAATATCATAGTTCCAACCATTTGATACCTCATTATCACAGATGAACCTATTCCTAGCTCTACTTACCTCATATTCTGAGGGTCAAAATTTTACTTTAATTTTATCCACCATTGAAAAATCAATTACACACACTACCTTCTATTGGATGTCTAGATGTTACATGTTATTTGTGCTATTCTTCTTAAAAACGTTATAATTAATAAAATGTTGTCTGCTATTATGCGATGGTGAAATGGATTTCACTTTTAAAGTAAAATCCAACTGACCATAGCATAATAGCTCAGAATATTTTATTAACTGTGACATTTCCAGCCATGAAAGTTTACATTTTACACAAATGTTATAGTTGTCATCTTACAGATTATCAGTTTTAATACAATACAACAATGTATTAAAATAAAATTTAATTTGAATTTGTTTGTTTGTTTGTTTGTTATCACTCTGTTTGATGGAGTCCAGTAACATTACTCATTTTACTATATCCCTTCCTTTTATTTTCTTACTTGAGTAGCATGAGCTTTCTTTTTCCCATTCTTTCTTGCATACATCATAATACAAGTGCAAGTCCTGAGGGAATGGATAAAGGACTGTAAAGTATCTCTACTGGATGTACTGCTTCTTCCTTATTGAATTCATTCTGTGTTTATGCCTATTAACTCATCTGCTGGCATTAAATCACCTTCATGAACCCTGAATATTTCCTTCTTATTTGACACTAGAAGTTGCTAAGTTTTTGTTATCATTATTCAGAGAATGCAGACTTTATAAAATAGTGATTAAAAATAAAATTTAATAATACTGGGCATTATGTTGCAGCTTGCATCTTATTAAGCCACGCTGATTTACATTAAAATGACATAATAGCCCAGTCTGGTTCACAATACATTAAAACAATGACAATAGTACCAATTCTAAATGCTCATTTATAATCATGAAAAGTTCTGATGACTTAGTTATTGTGAAAGTATACCAAACACAGATTTGCTACAGTAACAGAAAGTGAAAAGACAACCAACAGTCTTATGGTTAGGGACAAAAGAAGTATCGATAAGTGATACACATTTAAAGTCCTATTCTTGTTCATAATGGGAAACAGTACAAAAAAGAGGTATTATCTGTGTATTAATTTTTCTGCCTTTCAGATGAATGACAGTTCGTAAGCTAGAAATTACCATCCAGCAATTATGTGGTTATCAACCACTCAGCACATCATATGTCTACTAGTCATTTTTGTGCTGTTGAATTTAAATTTGTAGGAATTATATTGTTACTCATCACAGCAAGTCAAACAATGAGGTTTTATATGAATATAAATGACAACAAATAAAGTAAAAGGCAAGTGTTTCCAACCAGTCAGTAGATACAGACTAAATCATGCAGCTATAGTTACCGTTATATCAGGTATAAGAAGCACCTAGAATGTCTTTTCATGAGGAGCTGATGGGGGAAACAGAAGTAAGTACTGCCATGAATGGAGGTAGTTTCATTGTGAAAGGTTATTCCACTTAACAAAATCTGATGAATTCATTACAGTGGACTGAAGATATAAGAGGCAAAACAGAAATGGAGAAAGGAAAAAAAAGAAAGAAAACAGAACACATATCGAGGGTGCAAAAAGAGGATCAAAGAAGAATATAGTATCTCAATTGCTTGGAATAATGAAACCTTTAAAAGAAATCAGTGATATTTCTGATGAAGGGCACCAAAAAGAACAAGTAGAAGCCTAGTGCATCAGCGATAAGTTATACAGTTATATGTGGAATTAACCTTTAAGACTGAGGAACGAATTGCTAGTTCTAATAGATTTCACATGTAAGAGTGTGAGAGATGGAACTAAATATAATATATGCAACTCAGTCATGTAAGTTCTTTTTCTAGCATTTCAAGCTACAGTAAGTCTGTTTTGAACCACATTCTTGTTGTAACTTTTGTTCACTATCTGATAACGTTTACGTATCATGTGTGACTGTGAATGTGTTGCATCACATCTAGCTGTAACCTGTAGCATTCTTTCTGACAATTTAGGCCCATAAATAGACAAAGAAGGATGAAACTGCTGTGAGACATATACTTCAAGTGTTTTGTAGCAGCTTAGGGCATAGAAGATCTACAAGTGACAGAGTGATTGTACATAAGATCTCTTAAATATGTTCACTTTCAGACATAAAAATATTTAGAAGTTAAAGAAGTGAACTTTTACTGTTTTTGTTATTTTTATAATGATGGTAAAAATTCAGTCTCATTACAACCTACTGTTATTTTTTTCTATGATGGGATAACACTAGAATGTATATGGAATAAATCACTATGTAACAAACAGAGCTTCACTCATCTTAATGTATGAGTAGGTAGCTTATTTGTTTATAAGATTTCTTCCACATTAATAACAGAGTATAGATTTTCCTCCATGTAAAATAACTAAATGCTACAAATTGAGTACCAGTTTTGCATGTTATGTGCAGTTAGTTGCAGTCTGCTTCCTTAGAAAATCTCCCTTTTGGCAGTTTGTCTGCTAGTTTGAAGTCAGAATGCACATTAAGCATCAGTTTATGAAAATGAAAAATATGCTTTGACTTTTGGTTTCATCAATGGCTAGTGACAGTTAGCATAAATGCAATTCTTTATGATTGTAATTAAGTGAAATGTGTCATCATGTGCATGGTTAAGACATAAATATATTGAAACCAAAGAGAATGACTTATATGGCTTGAATTTGTTTAGCCTAAATAAAAACAGGTGGAACAAACTGTGCAAACATGTACCCAGTTTTTAGACATATATGATTTACAAATTTTCAGTGTGCCTACACTTATTCCTGCATAGGTGGCAAATGAATTTATATTAAACAAAATATTTGAGTCACAGATGCAAAATGATGAATCATACATTAACACTCTACAGACAGTAAACAAGGTTTTCAAACAGTACTACGATTACAACTACTGCTACTACTACTACTACCACAGTTTAAATCACACAGTGCTCGGAAATCTGTAGCACACCAAGTCAATATATGAGCTAAGAAGTGATGTCACCCAGAAAAGATGAATCTAGTAATGGGTGATTATGTTACTGACTTTCCATGATCAAAACTCAGATAATATTTGTTATGTTTGTAACGGATGGTTCATTCTTCAGTTACATATAATTCTGAATGAAAATCTGCATTTATTTCCACGAAAATGAAGGTTTTGTATTGACTTCAATTTAATTCAAAAATTCTCTCGTAAAAATTTTAGACATATGCACTACTACCCACATACATCCTCACATGGAAAAACTTTGTTAAAGCTAGGACCACGCTAAAACTTTTGTAAAAGGTATCATCGAACTACCCCCTGCCCACCATCAAAGATTTTGTATACTGGATTTTTATAAAAGACCTTTAACAAATATCTTTTACAGTGTAGTATGTGTCTAAGATGCAAACATAATGCATACTAGTAATTGTACACATTTATTCCAGTGGGTCCGAATGTATCTTACTCATGGCTGACTTCATGGATGGTAGACTGGGAAGATCATCCTTATTAAACTTATCACTTTGTATGTTCCATGACATCCAATGATTCATTTCTAACTGAAACAGATGAGGGTACATGTAAAGTAGTCCGTCATTCATAATTATAAAATAAAGTTCAGAATGAAGGTGTTCATGCTTTTTAGATCCATAATACACTTCTAGATGGTACATATTATTCTCTTACGAGAAATATATTGTTTTATTGTTCCTTTTTACATCCCTCTTTGATTTGGAATATTGTATCTGTTTCCTTATAAGTGACCATCTTTGATGATATCTGATGACAGGTTTAAAATTTCACAGAACAGAAAATCTTTTAACATTTAGGTTAAAGAAAGTTAAGGATGATAATACTAAAGAGGAGTCTCTTTTCCAAGAACAGTGCTTTGCCTATAAATTACACACAGAATGAAACTGCAGATATTATGAAGTGGTCTTTTTTCTTGATTCCTTCTCTTTCTTATAGTTGACCTCATGTGGTAAATAGGTCCTGAATGTTATGTAGACAGACATTGCCTATCTTCATAGTACAGGCTCTACTTTCCCCATATCTTTGTATTTCTCACAATATATTCTTATAGAACAAGAATGTGGTAGTGTCTTTGATTGTTCCCACTTATTTCTAATGATACAGAATGTCTCAAAGATAATGTGGTTTCCTCTTATTGAACATGATTCACTCTGAAACTGAGGAGGATTACCCATCTTAATGTAATCTTTATCTTGTCGATTGTTTCATTTTCTATTGAATTAATTATTTTCTTTCTGCTTGTATTCACATCCTTCAGCTTCCAATTTTGAGATTTAGCTATACAAAGAAGGATAATAAGGTAGAAATATTGTTGATTGTCTGATTTTAACAGTAAGAGAATGATGAATAGTCATTGTTAAACTACCTGTCCATACATCTGAAAAATGGATAATTACAGTGCAAATAGGAGTTGTGATTTGTTACTTCTTTACTGAATTGCTGAAGTCTAATTTTTCAAGTAAATGGGTATTATTTTGAGTCCATTGTACACTGTCAGTATATTAATAAGCACTGTCACAAAGTTTAATTACATGTTTTTCAACTTTTTCAAGTTATGCAGGTAGCATGAATATCATTTTTTTCTTCACTGATTTCTGCTTTGTGAATTATCTTTCATATGCACAAGCACTTCTTTTTTCTTTTTTTTGTTGTGCCTACATCCACATCAGTTACTTCATATAGCAATAGTCAGTATTTTTCTATAGCAACACATTTCAAAAGCTTTTATTCTGTTCTGGTGGTCTTTTTTCTGCCCATTGTCCATGTTTCCCTTTTGTTCAAAATTGCACCAAGACAAATATCTTTAGAGAGGATTTCCTGAAACTTAAATTTATATCAAATATTGAGAAATTCCTCTTTTTCAGAAATTATTTTCTTGCAACAGTTAACCAGCATTTGACAGCCTATTTACTTTGGCCACTAACAGTAATTTTACTCCCCAAATTGCAAGAGTCATCTATAATTTTTAGTGTCTCATTTTCCAGTCTAACTACTTAAGCAGTATTTAATTTAATTTGACTACATTCCACTACAATTATCTTGTGTCTCTAGCTGTTCATCTCATAATCTCTTTTCAAGATGCTATTAAGTCCAGTCAACTGCTTTTTAAAGTCCTTTGCTATTTCAGACAGAATTACACCATCATTAGCAAACCTCAAAGCTATTTTTCTTCTTCCTGGACCATGTATTTCTCTGATTTCCTTTATGGCTTGTTCCTTAGATGGAATGAATAACATCTTGAATACAGTAACATCTGGTATTGGCTACAAACCTGTCCTACTCACTTCTCAACCATCGCCTCCTTTTCAAGTCCTGCAACAGTTTTATAACTGCAGACTGGTTTCTGTAAGAATTGTAAATAACTTTTAACTCACTGTATGTTATTTCTACTACCTTCAGAGTACAAAAGAAGGTATTACAGCCAACATTATCAAATGATTTCTTTAAAAACACAAAAGCTAGAAATTTTGGTTTGCCTTTCTTTAATATATCTTCTAAGACAAGTTGTAAGGTTAGTATTGCCTCTCATATTCCGACATTTCTCCATGAAATTAACTGATCTTTTGCTTCTACCAATTTTTCTGTTTTTCTGTTGATAATTTGTGTTAGTTTTCTGCAAGCATGACCTGTTAGACTCATGGATCAGCCATATTCAAATCTGTTACCATCTACCTTCTTTGGAATTTTAATTCTCCTTGGAGTCTGGAGGTATTTCACATGTCTCATGTATCTTGCACACCAGTTGGAATAGTTTTGTCATGGCTGGCTGGCCCTCTCCACAACCTCAATAATTCTAAGGGACTGAAGTCTGCTCCTGTATCTACATTTCAGCTCAGGTCATTCAGTGCTCTATTTATTCTTGTAGTATCATATCTCCAATCTCAACATCATATACTTCCTTTCTCTTTTGATAATATAATATGTAATTGATTTAGTCCTTCTGTAGGCTCTTGCTATCTTTCAGCTGTCTCATCTTTGATTAGCACTGACTTTTGTGGCCCGTGGAGAATATACTTCCCACTAAATGTATTTCCTTGCAGCATTTAAGGGTATATGTGTTATCACTTCTGTACACTCCCAGCATCTAGTGGAATCATCTGTATTTTATGTTTGTTGTGAAATATAGCCTTCAGGTTTGTGTGAAGTATATATCTCACGAAAGAATGATGTTTTAGTGGTTCTCTGAAAGTACGTTTACCACCAAAGTACTTTCTGGAAGGGACTCAGGAAGTATACTTACCACAAAATTAATTTGTCATTTGTGGCCCTTGGGGAGTATATTTCCCGCCAACTTAGGATATCCCAAAGCTTTTGGGAATATACTGTACCACTTCTGTCTATGCCTGACATCTTGTGCCAGTACACAGCACAGGGTTTATGAAAGCTGCTAAAACAATCAGATCCTGTTTGTCGTGGAATCATTACCGTTGTCAGAGCACAATGCTTCACTTGTGGAATGTACATAATCTGTATCAGCTCATACCTCTATTGCATGGTGAAGTTTCTAGGATTCTTTTTGCATTGTGGTAAGTAAACATTTTAACTAAAGTAAAAGAAAACAAAAAATTAACACAGAAAACACTGTTCATTATTTCATTACATGTAATGGTAATACATAGCAGCTCACAAAAGTAAAGAGGGAAATCACAAAAATAAAATTATCAAAAAATAAGTATAGTCACTTGATCACGAATCTAACAGGACAGCAATAAAAATATCTTTGCTGAGTTGCTACAAAAAATTCCACTGCGAAAAGCTTAAAGCTCTTGATATTCACAGATTTAATTTTTTTATTTTTATTTATTTATTGATATCCAAGGGCCTGTTTGTTTTTCCTGTAGGCAGCATCTGTCTTTTCCCTAGTTATGCATACTTCTACAGCCTTACATATGTTGTCCAGCCACTTAAGCTCTGAAATTGTGAGCCTTCTGTAAATCTCCGATCTTATTGGATAACTGTATTCCCTTTGACCTAATCATGTGCTGCATTCTTATATTATCTCTTTTCATATTAAATTATATATTTCCTGTGTTATCCAAAGATTTTTAGTAGGCCTTCACTTTTTACCTACCATATTTGATCCTCTGCTGCCTTCAGTATTTCATCTCACAAAGCTCCATTACTCGTTTCCCTGTTTCAGTCAATTATTTGCTAATGCCCCCTTTTAAACTCTCAATAGCCTCCGGTTCCTTCAATGGATCTTGGTCCCGTCTCCTCAATTTCCTATCTTTTTGTAAATTCTTCATGTTTAATATACAGTTCATAACCACAGACCACATCTACCCCTAGAAATGTCTTACAGTTTAAAATCTAGTTCACAAATTATGTCTTACAGTTATATAATTAATCTGAAACCTTTATGTGTCTCCAGCTGTCTTCCACATAAAAAATCTTCTTTTGTAATCCTTAAACCAAGTTTTAGTTATGATTAAATAATGGTTTGTGTAAAATTCTAAAAGATGACTTTCTCTTCCATTTTTCCCAGTCAATCTTCACATAAAGTTTTCTCTTATTTTCTTTTTTCCACTGTCAGATTCAAGTCACTTATCACAGTTAACTTTTCAACTGTCTTAGCTGTCAGAATAATTTCTTTTATCTCATGATAGTTTTTCACTCTATTTATCTTGTTTGGAGCTGGTTGTCATATAAAACTACAGTAATATGGTAGATGTTGACATTCTGTCTATAGTGGCTATGATAATGCAACAATGCACTCACTGTGCTGTTCAGGGAAACTAAACCACATTCCTATTTTCACACTGACTGTGAGACCTACTCCTGCATTACCCCAGTCACATTTTATATGTGTTACTATGTACTCACAAGACCAGATGCCCTGTTCTTCCTGGCACAACACTTAATTAACTGCCACAAAATTGAACTTAGACCCATCTATTTCTCTTCTTAAATTCTCTAACCTACCTACTCAATTAAGGGATCTAAAATTTCAAAATCTGGCCTGGGGAATGACAGCTTCATTCTTTCTGATGATGACATTCTCTTGAGTAGTTACCACCTGGAAATCTGATTCGAGAACTATTTTATCATCAGAATAGTTTCTTTACGAGTATGCCATCATCATTTAATCATACAGTGGAGCTGCATGCCCTCAGGAAAAATAATGGCAGCAGTTCCACCTTCTTTTCACCTCTTCGGAGTGTCAGCATAGCAAGATGAGGTTGGCTAATGTTACAAGGCCAGATCTTTCATCATCCTAACTGTTGCCCCTGTAACCACTGAAAAGGCTGCTTTCCATTTTAAGGGACCATAGGCCCACCTGGGCTCTCCACTTTCACAGATATGATTCTATTGTGCTTTCACCTTCAGTACAGCCATCTGTATTGTTCAGACATACAAACCATTTCACTTCAGAAGGTCTGCACTTCATGAGGAATCTCTTTTATGTATAAGCTGTTAATTCAAAGCATGTTCCTCCATCTCATCTGTATCGTCTTTGGGTCCACCACACTGGGTACACATCAGTTAACATTTTTCTGTCATATCTCCCTGTTAGTCAGTACATGAGTGTTCCAGTTACACTTATCTGTTGATAAGTATTCTTCCAAACCTCTCACAATTTTGTGCATGTTATATAAGTCCTTCTATTATCAAAATAAATAGGAGTATGTCAAGAAATCAGTAATCATTATTAATATTATACATCATAATGTTAAGAATGGTTTAAGGATTTACCCATTGTACTTATAAACAAGGAATTAAATGAGTTGCATGGCACTACAAAATCACATGTAAAATGTTCTGTTTTCACCATTATCGCAATCATTTCCTCTGAGTATAATGTGCTACAATAAATTTTTCATTTTTTTCATAGCACACATTGTACATTTCTGGCCGTTTTACCTGTCAGCTGGGTGTAGAACTTACCTTTCTATGCCTATAATATCTGTATCTTCAGGGTGATATTTTTGTGGGAATATATCACATTTTACAACAGACCAACTACAAAGGAAATTGTTTTCCATGGGGTAAAATGTTACGAAACTGACTTAAAATACTGATTACTGTGGCGTTTTAGTCTAGTTTGTATGATCAGTATATGTGATATCACTTACCAGCACTTTTTTAAAATTTGAGATAAATATATCGTACAAATTAGGAGCAAAGAAAACACTTAAAAGACATAAGGTAAAAGTCTCAGAATATGAACAAAATTTAGATCTACCACCTAATGAATTATACCTCTAGCAAATCTATACCTATAACAGATTGCTATTCTTGCTCCAGTTGAGTTCCATTGGTTACATTTGTTTTCAGTGTTTCATATCCTAATTTGTATGATATATTTACCTCTAATTTAACAAAATTGCTGGTAATTGAGATCAGATATACTGATCATAAAAACTAGAATGAAAACGTCTCCTTAATCAGTTTGTCAACTCATTTTGTTAACATTTTACCCCTTGAAAAAATTTTCTTTGTATTTTGCAGTTTATAATTTCTCCTATCATTCATGACTAAAAGTGTGATTACTCATTTGGTGAAATAACAATGGTAGTTATGTAATGGCTTAAGGTATTTAATTTTATTATAGCATAGAAATATAAGTTTTTGTGCAGTCTGAGTTAATATGTCGTTAGTACAGACTGTAAGGATGTTTAGAAAAATATCGTTTTTCAGATCTTTTATGAAGTGTAGAAATTTACATTAGCGATACACAATTTCTGGTTATCTAATGCAATGGTACAGCCCATGCAATAGAAAGTTTAATAACATATTTGTATGGTTATAGATATCAATCTAAAGTGCTCCTTTTCATTGTACCTCTTATATAGGTTTGAAGTACTCCATCTCTTGGTGTCTATCAACTTAATAAAATGCAACAACCATATTCAATCATGCTCATGTAAAAGAATATGCAACTGGTTATTGAAAATATCTCTCCACATAAATACCACTTCTCTATTTCAGAAGTCTGATGATTGCCCTACATTTTTACCATTGTGTGATTTATTGAGTCCTTGTCTACTAACTGAAGTGTGTCCATTTTCGTGACTTATACTTCATAACCTTATAAAAATTCCTTTACAGCTGAAAATGCATAGCAATGACAGTAAAATAAAGAAATGTTTCAATGAATCATGTGGTTGTCTGTGAGGTAGAGTGATATCACTTGGATATTTCAGGCCATACCAGAAGAAGTAGCTAAGTATTTTAGTCCATATAGTGTGTCTGTGATGAGTCAAATGTTAAATTATATTGAGTGTCAGTATTGCTAGAAATGTCACAAGAATTATGGGATGTGGTATAAATTATTTGGTCCACTGCCTCATTAATTTACCACAGACATTACAAAGTAGAGAGCTGCCAAGTTCCTTGACTCACAGACCTTGACTCAGTGATCATGTCATAGAAGCCCTGAAATTGTGGTTTAGATCCTGTTACCCATTCAGTAAGCTTTTTCATGAACTGGTCAACCTGTTATTCTTGCATCCTCTCATCTTTTAGAAGCTTTTTAAAATCTCTAAACTCAACCTGTCAACTCGAGCTGATTACTATTCCGTCTTGAAAGAATAATTATTTACATGGACCACCACCTTAAGGTCATTGTTTACTGACTGTTTTCACATGTTAAGACACCAACTACCTCCTTCATTTCCTCTTAAGAAGCCCATACCATAAATAACTACTTTTTGCTTGTCACTAATTAATGGTAAAACAGATGGCCTTCATGTGGAGGACTGTGTGCATCACAGAAGAGTAAATTTCACCTTCTGCTTTATGATTTATAATAATGGATACTCACCCTGAGTTGTTCAGAGGAGAACTAACTCATTGGTATGCTGGTATTTCCATATTGCATTTAACTTTAACTAAAACATATACTGGTATTAGTTATTTTCTACTTTGTTAAGCTTCTTTCTACTATTTTACATCTTTAACTTTCACCATCAACATTTTATTAAGCGTATCCCACTTCTATATTTTTAATATCTTTTCTATAATATTTCTAAATAAATTTCTCCACACCTCTACCTCCTATTCTTATATTCTTGTTGCCATCTTTCCATTCCACACCATTCTTGCCATCTCAGGCTTTACATTGACTGTCACCAACATCAGTATTATCACGGCATCAAAATGTATGACACAATAACATCAGTTTGAATTCTAACTGTTACTTGTTTCTCCTCCTGAGAAGAATTACAAGAGGTAGCGCAGAGGATAAGACACCTCAGAAGAACAACAAGAGGTAGCACAGGGGATAAGGCACAAAACTCTTATTTCACTACAGAGTATTTGTTTCTTAAGGAGAAATACTTATTTCATTCCTCTTCATTTGCTGATCTGAACTGGCGCAAAATATCTATTGAAGTCAATAATGGGAATTTGAATCCCTACCTCATAAGAATTTAAGTTTAGGGTGTCAACATAGCTTACACCTTGTTTACATATCTGCCTTCTGTTAATTGTGTTGTCTTCACAATGAGTGATTATCTGACCTTTGCGTTTTCTGTGGATTTACCTGTTGTCTTTGCTTATAACCACACTCTGAACTTTACTGAAATGCTTATCAACATCTCATGAAGAACCATTCTTTTAGTGTTAACACTGACAGAGCAAGTACTATGCTGTTGGAATATCCTACTTCATTAAGGGTTGCCCTTTTAAATTATTTCATTTAATTGGTTCCAAAACTCCATACATAGTAGTAGAATACTCATTACATACTGATAGTAAATATGTGTCACAATCCATTGAAGACTTTCAGGATTTACTTTATTAACTTTCTAACAAGTGATTTTTCAATCACATTTAATTAGTTAATCAAATAACAATTAATGGCTGTTAAAATGTCCCACTTCCCAATTAATGGACATTAAAAATGAAAGGCAAAAATTTAGGCTTTCATATTTCTTACATGTTTTGTTACATGAGACACAAAGTCCTATACAGAAATTGTCAAACCAGTAAATAATTAGCATAAATTTGAACATTTAAAATTGAATAAGTAATGTTTAATTTGTAGTAAGTTTGTACTGTTTTCTGTTCATATTGCAGACATAATATGATGATTACTCTCTACTTCTTGTACTATTTGCCCTACTACAACTTGTAGCAGAAATTCATTATAATAACACTGTAGAAATGTTGACAATTGTCCTGTCCTTTCAGAAGGAACTAAATTCAAAACAAATGTTTTAAAATACTTATATGAATTAATTTACATCAGTTTCTCATATGTCTTTGTATGTTACTATTCAACATAGGGGATCAATGTCAGTGAACTGTCTGTTGATTGTTTAAATGCCTTTCTGGGTTTAAACTACTTTTGTAATGGTTACATGCCACTTGTGATTAATTTTTCATAAGTTTTGAGGCCAAAGATTAAAGATACTTCAGGTATTCTCTATTAACTATGCTTGTTCTACCACCAAATTAAAAAAAAAAACAGTTGCCAAGGACCAGCTTCGATTTTCAATAGTCAGCAAGAATTTCAGACAGAAAATGACATTTTTATTAAATGACAAATGAATTTAAAGTGCCATCAAACTCGAGGCTCAGCTTAAGCTCATTTTCCCCTCTAATAATGTTCTTTAATTTTTGGATTGTCATCAATATAAAGTAGCTGCCTTCAGAAAAAAATCTTTCATAATTTTTTTTGTTATCTCAGATATATAAATTGTATGTTTTAGGGAAGCATCATGTGACATGTTTTATTCCATCTGAGGCTGTGTAAGAACTGTTCCAATGAAGCAAAGAATTCTTGTCATGTTTTCCTCTTTGAAATTGCCACAAAATATGCACTTAATATTTCAGATCTCAAATAAATATTATGTTCAATGGCTTCAAATAACCAGCTATTTACAAATCATTTCTGGTGTGATCATATGAAGCTCTTTTATTGAAGATCTGATAAAAAGAGTGCCTTACACGCTATCCATATACAAAGAAAAGATTGTAATAGTGTTTCTATTAAAGGCTTTTTATAAATTTGTACATATGTGATGTATAAATAGTTGTTGTGGGAGCTACAAAAAATTATATGTACCTGTATAATTTGTATTTTAGTATTGCGTCCAGAATATACAAATTTCAGTGTAAATTGAAAAGTTAAGAAAATATTGTTTTCCATCATATTCAGAAGCTGAATAGTTGATTAAAGACAGGAGTCATAAGACAGTTTCATTACTTACGTTGTGAAGTATATTTCAGCATTACTTATTTGAAGATGACGAGTTTGGTGTAGATATATTATATCATGTAGGTTCTGCTTGATACACAAAAGTGATGTATGTATTTAATAATAAGGATGAAGGAAATAAATTGTAGTAATATGATTGTTTAATCACTTTAGAGGTAATGCATCGAAAGTTTGCTCAAAAATAGTAACCGAACATTCCAGTAAGTGAGATTCTATTAAAATATTTGAATCAATTTTTTTAACAAAATAAACCACATTAACATAACAAAATAAGTTGTTAACCCAATGACTGATATAATTTCCACATTATATGCATATGAGGCTTCGTATATTTTTGTTGTATTATTTTGTGATTTATGCATGTATATTGTTAATTCTATTTGGTGGCAAGAAATAACTAAATTACATTCTTAATTTTATTTAGCACTACATAACTAAACTAACATTGAATCATTTTAGTAGTATAACTTGGCATAAAGGGATCTAGAACTACTGGAAATTGGAATTAAATATTTGCTGGAAGAACTAAATAATGACTATATTAAGTGATATTATTTTTTTGTTTCTATTCAAAATCACATATAAAGACACACAATTATAAGTAAAGTGAACAACAATTTCAGTTCATATTGTCATTGCTTTGTAAGCTGCCATTAAAATACTGTTATAACTTAACAAAAATATGGTAATGGAAAGTCTTGGGTGGAATATGAATCATGGAAGGAGTAAAGGTAACAGATCACTATATGTGAGCCATTAAATAGTCAAAATACATATAAACAAGTACGAAACTCTAAGTAAGCTTAGTGCTAACTAATACAGAAAATCCATCAGTCCCACCTCCACGCAGACACATATTTGACTTCACTGTTCCAGTAAACTACATTGTACCACTGATACAGACTGAGGGGAGAAAGGAGGTGAAGAAGGGAGAGAATGTTGGAGGGAAGGTGGTTGAAAGCTAGGGGGCAGAGGCAGCAAGATGATGGAATAGGAATGTAGCACCGATAAGCTAACTTTGGTGAGCCACTGAGAGTTGCATATGATACACAATGAAGGGGATTAATGTGTTGGGAGGGAAAGGAGGTGGGAGACTGCCAAGAGAAGGATGTGACTTTAGAATGAATCATGTGAATTTAAAGGGAACAGTGATAGCTATAGGGGTGGGAATGGCAGTTTAAGACTAAGAGAATTACAGAATCAAAGGGTTGTTGCATGGACAATTTGCATATGAGAAATTCAGATAAACCTGTTGGGAGGGGTGGGAGAGGGGTTGGAGCATGTTAAAGAATGCCAGTGTTTTAACACAGTCCTGAAATCTGAGCTTGTTGTAATCAGAAGCATATTCTGCTACAGTGAAGTCAACTCTGCTCATGGCCACTGTTTGGGAGTTGGTTGGTGGTTGCATCCAAAAAGAAGACTGTGGTAACA
The DNA here is from genome assembly GCF_021461395.2 of Schistocerca americana. Classification (NCBI taxonomy): domain Eukaryota; kingdom Metazoa; phylum Arthropoda; class Insecta; order Orthoptera; family Acrididae; genus Schistocerca; species Schistocerca americana. The sequence goes on from NC_060130.1 coordinate 482,784,815, forward strand.
TTACAGCAGCACTGACTGCTTTTGAAGATGGGCCTTCCACTGTTAGTGTAAGATATGCTTGCCATGGGACTAGAAGAGGGTGTACAGGATATAGGATAATTCTCATATGAGTAGCATACTATCCACAATGTTTTCCACCTCTCATGATGTAGTATCCCACCACCCACACAATCTACAAAATATCTTTGTTTCTTATTATGCCACATGTACTTTCAACCCATTACCTGTGGTGTTTATTCCCTGTGGAAGATCCAGGAGCAAAAGCCATTTCATCCTATTACAGTCCTCTCACAAGCATATCATATTCTATCATAGGCTACACCATCTATTAAAGTGTCCATATTATACATCAGATCTACTGTAACTTTTGCATAGCTTTTAATGCGGGCATGACTATCATCCACGTTTCCACCCAAATGAAGGACTACACCAATTAGAGTTCAGAGCTGGCCACTAAGTAGTGAAACATACTGTTGAACATGACTTAATAGGCTGCATCAAAATGTATGATATTTGGTTTCCCCAATGTCCTCCCCCACACTCCCACCCGCACCCCCAACCCCAGTCACTACTAATACCAGCTTCTCTGAATTATGTAAATTAGAATTGTTTTTCAGATGCATTCCTTGATTGCACAGCATTCGTAGCCTCAACCTCAGCTAGCCCCTGTGCCACATGAGCTTTGTCTCCAATTCCAGCCCTTCCACCATGCCCTTCACTGTACTCATTCTGAAGTATCACCTTCCTTCCTGGAGTCTCCCTTGCAGCCACCCTCAACCCTCCCTCCCATCCTCACCACTTCCCCACACTCACATCACCCAACACAACGATTTACCTCAGTAAAACAGTGGGTTTGGTCCAGTGTAGTCTTCTATAGGAATGTAGCTGTGCTGATGTTTGAGAGAGAGAGTGTGTGTGTGTGTGTGTGTGTGTGTGTGTGTGTGTGTGTGTGTGTGTGTAGGTAGGTGGGCGGGTGGGTGGGTAGGTGTGCACCCATACATGCATGTGTATGTGTGTGGTGTGGGTTGTTGGATAGGTGTATTCTGTTTTAGTTAGCTCTCAAGAGTAAGAGTGTGCAAAAGCTTAGCAATGTTTCCTGTCTCCTTGATTTGTTCATTGAGTGAGCAATGCCTCAGTTATACAGAAACCTTATACCTGCACTGCTTCCATCTATTGACTCCATCTATCATTTTCATAAATCTTCATTACTTCACAGATAAAAATAAAAATGAACCCAATTATTTCATAACATTTATCTTACTAGTGAGAAACTAGTCAGTAGGCTTCCATGACAGTGTACCATTTTTTCGGGTGCAGAGTAACAGGGCGAATGTAAGCATATTAAATTCGTCTGGCCAGTATCTCCCAGCTGTTATACCTCTGACACATATTGTGTAATACGATAACCCTACATTAAGTCTAAGAAATTTTAGGAAGCTTTATCAATATATAGCCAATAATTTTATTGTAGTTATATTTTAGTATCAGTTAATAATACTTCTGAGAAAATATGAAATTTAGCACATTTCAATATGTTATCTCCATGTTACAATCAGTGCTTACATTAAAACTTGTAATGTACTCATCTGTATTAAACATTTGTCCTCCTCCTTTCCAAATTTCTGTTGTGGAATGATTCATCAATTAACATTGTACCCTCACTTATAATTCTTACGACGGTAATGAAATAGATACCACTTTAGAATTTTCTGATTTTAAGTTTGGTGTACTGAGTTTTTCTTAAAGTTTTCTCAAACTTTAAATGTGACCAAGACTGTAACACATGTGAAATATGACTCTACAATTTAATAAATCTTCAGTCTAACAATGTATTAAGTATAAAAATTGAAATATTGTTTAGACTTGGTGCACTCTCTTAATTTATACAGTGTCCAACACCGAAAATATCAAAGAAGTGATGTTCATCTGAAACATTCCAGATAGTGTTGCACATCTTTCTTTAAAATATATGCTAATTCTACCAAATTAATTCTAAAATCACTGCCAAAAGATATTCAAATCTGTATTTCCCAAATTTTTAGATGGTGTTCACTTTCTGTGTTACATCACATAACATCTATAATCAATTATAAAAGGTTGGCTTTCCTTGGGTGTGTGAATGCTAAAACGGATTGATTTACCTAGAGAATTCTGCTTAAATTTATGCATATGAAATGAACTTTTCAAAAAATTTTGCAGTAATGTACAATGTTTGCTGCAAAGCATACTTTGAAATGATTCCTAAATAGATCAAAAGTTAATGCAGCTATTTTACTAGTTTTGAGCATACAAACCATTTTCATTTGTGATTGCTTTTTGCAGTACATATCATCGATACATTTTTTTACACAAATAAATCCATAAAATAATATGAAATGTAAGAATGAACCTATCTATTATTCTTTTCCATGCAGTAAAGGAATCTAATGCAGATTTGTTGTTCTTCTCAATAAGCAAAATTTCATAGGCACTGAGCATGTTTAAAATGAATCTGTGAAGTATGTAAATTTTTTGTGTTAGAAGTTTTATACTATATTTTGCATTGTTTCCTTTCCAAAGTCTATAGAATACAAAGTTTTGGAATATACCATTTGAATGTAACTTAGATTCTATTACTAAATACATTCATGTAGTTATGCCAGATGTTGCACTTTCTAGCTTCTCAAAGTAGTGTAAACACATACTTGATCCATTACAAAACAGTATTTTTGTCACAAGTAGCACTTCCTGCACCTTAAAATTAATGATTTCTATACATATTCTCTTATACTCTTTAATAGACAGATATCTGGTAGTGTGTAAAATCATGTGTCTCTTTTTCACTCACCAGTGCTTACACTATGCTGACTTTATGCTAAAGAATGGAATGAAAATGATATTCATTTTGAACAAAATTGTACTGACATTAATTTTTTTGTATACTTACATTCATTCTACTGCAAAACAGCTTTTCATTACCATGCAGTTTAATGGTGAACTAATTACTTCTGTGAGAAACTTTCATGTTTCTGAAAGCTATTTGCTTAACTGCTGCAGTCCATCCATTCACATGAATAAAAACCACAGGTGTATCACTTATATCTTTCCATCATATTTCTGCCTATCACATGTTTTTAATGACATTTTAACTTTTGTTAAGTACATGCTGCTAAAGAAATATTTTATTTACTGAAGACGACATCCAACTGCTTAAGAGAAATTTTGGATAATTCCAAAAAGAAAAATTGATCTTCTATGTTTACATGGCATCAATTCAATGGTAGATGACTGTGATTAATCTTTTTTTTTTTTAATTACACATTTCTCCGATCATGTAAGAATGGATGAGGAATATATGCAATTTCTCAAAACACACAAAGTAATTCCAGAAGTCTTTTGTTACTGTCTTTTTTGTCATTATCTGATGTTGTGAATGAAGTCAAGAGTCTCAAGTATAGTTTCCTGCACTGAGAAAGTGCTTGTTAAAAGTGCTACGTTCACATGAAATACAACTTTGTTTCTTTTTGGCTGTTGAATAACTAATGATATGTTTACCATCAAATGTACTAATTTTATAAGAAAATACTGTTGTACTATTTTTGTGATAAGTAGAGGTGCTTTTTGATGATCATAAATAATGTATGAATAGTTTTTTGAGTTATTTCCTACCAGCTGTTTGAAGTGAAAATGGAATGATAAAATAATCAGCACTGACAATTTCTTTTTGTCATCTACTTTAATCTGTGGAAGAAGACAGAAATCATGAGCTGATTTGTGCCTTTGTGTAGTTAGACTAATGAATAATTGTTTTCTTTCATGCTGATAGAACGAAAGTATGGACTGAGTGCAAATAATGAAAACTGTGTGATTATTGTTTATAATGTTAAGAATGCTGTAAATTTACTTAAACATTATGTTAAATATAGGTTTTTGTAATGTTGTTTTGTATGGAACATTTGTATCCATTACAAGTATGCAATTAAAATTTAAACTTAGTACATTATGATGTGTTCTTATTAACTTTAAATTTTTGTGGAGTCTTCTCTTCATAGAAAACTATACAAAACATCACAAGTGACACGGTGGCAGAGGTAAACAAAAATACGTCCTGTATAGTCTGTGCCCTTTCTAAAGCTCTTAATTTAGTGGACCACAAAATACTGTTTGGCAAAATAAAGGGTTGTGGTAGTAATAACACTGCTTTCACAGGGGTGTAACAGTACCAACACAACAGTAAGTAGAGCTACACTGATATACTGTCTCTATATAATATTCCATTTATGAAGTTAATTCTAAATATCAATATTTGAGACTTTGTGCTGAAATTTGGAACAAAGCTTTTTACACATGATTACTAACTATAAGCAACTGGCAGAAATCCCATTACATTTACAAATTTTAATGAAACACAGTTACGGTACAGCCTTTTACATGAAACTTATTGCCTTGTAAATTTATCACCAACATACTCGACATATAAATTAATTACACAGAAACATGAAATGATGTAATTTGAAATAACATTTATGTACGTGTTATTTCAAATTACAGATGCAGTTACTGAATGATTAATTTTGCTAACACTTTTGTAAATCTTTTAGGGCTGTGTTTTGTAAAAAAGTTATAGCAAAAATTTACTTTTGGAACAATAAATAGAAAAATATTTTCAGCACATCGTAATTTGAATCTTATAGTTGCACTGAAACATTATCTGAGTAGTAATAAACTGTAACATATTCATAAGTAAAGAACATATGGAAATGAGAAAAAACGTAGACTTCTGCATTTTATATTAAAACAAAATATGGATCCTGTAGTTTCATAAGTGAGATATTGATATATTCATTACTGTATCTCCTAATCCACTACATCCCCTACAATCGTCTATGTAAGAATTATCCATAAATGCAAAAATGCTTACAAGATTTTGATATAGAGTTGTATTTGCACTGTTCTGGACATTAGATAAAACTGTAGTCCTAGTGTCAAATGTGTTTTACATACATAACACTTGACTAATAATACTTATACTTAATTTTAGTTTACAAAATGACAGTAAAAGAAAATGGGAATAAGCTGTTGTCATAAAACCACATTAACAAATTAAGTATGTAAAATATTATGAGGTTATTGAAACAAAAAGAAATCAAGTTATTTACATATGTAAGAAATTTTATGAAGTCTTTTGGTTTATTATTTTTTTACATTTACTTTCACCTACTTACTACCTCTTTCTTTCCAGTCCATATTCTTGATAGTATTTATCATTACACACTTACGTTAAGTGTCATTGTAGCCCCCCACCCCCACCCCATCATCCACCCATGAGTCCCAGAATTGCAATTGATCCACACATTACAAACATAGCACACCTTGCCCATTGTCCTCATTACTAATGGCATTTTCTTGATTCTGATAAGAGTTTGAGCCTGGTGTGCATCGGCACTGAAGAGATCACACGCTGTTCTCACCTTAGTTATATATATGTGGTGTCTGTTCTTTTGGACACATCCAAAACAACAGACACCACATGTGTACCTTGATCTTGTGCTTATGCCACAAATTTCAAGTATACCCACTGTAGAACTACAGTTATCTCGTATTACCATTCCATACCTGGATGTTTACCACAGTTAATGCATTTTTTATTTTTCAGTTCTTTCCATATTTTCCATGTTTCCATTAGCTTTTGTTTTATTTTTCAAATGTTTTTTCACATTTTCCACCACATTACATTAATAGCTGTGGTGTATAATTATCACACAGCTACACAATAGAGTGCGAGCTATAAGCAGACATCATTACCCAGATCAGTGATTCTTCATTTATCAGTTCTGTGTAGGACATCTGAAGGGCAGTTTCTGGAAACCAATGCACATGTCTTTACGATATGGTGGTACTTTTCCCTCAAGCTAAATTTTAACATGTGCATGAGCTGGGCTTCTCTCTCAGACAAGAGTAATTGTGATAGAGTGCATGAGGCCATGCATGAGACATCAGAGAGTGCTGGGGTCAGCAGTGTTGTGTTAGTACAGACATTTGGTAACTGGTCTTAGTTTTATTTATTGCATGGTGTGTTACTTGCCCAGGCAAGTATTTGTGAAAATTGTCTCATAATAATGGATGTTAGTCTTACAAAAGAATTTAAATAGCACAAAGGTTCTTGTTCTGCATTGTTTATGCCATTATTTTACGTAGTACTATGCCATCACATATTAATAGTGCATGGATAATGCAGTGTTGGTACTTAGCAGGTGGGTATTTGTTGGTGTTAAATAATGAATTACATAATTTATTAAACATTCAAGTGTCTCGTATATATTTTGGGAAGATAGTTGGGATAATGCCTTGTAGTAAATACAGAAAACGTTGTGACATCATTAAATTATAGTAATTCTCGTTTCTTAACTAACACCCACTACATTGTCACAGATCAATAATACTAATGATAACAATTATATAGGAATGTCGTAAATTTGGTATGTAGCAAGAGTTCATTTTTAAATATCGTGTTGTGGCAGGTGAATTATAGTTATCTGTCTTTCTATTCTGCCTGGGAACTTGGGTTGATCCCTGTTGTTAATGCTGTTTCACAATGATCCACACCCAATGGTGAACAGAACAAGAAAGATACCACTCATGCAAAAGGTCTAGTATTGGAAGCTGTGTGTTTGGGGAAGCAGGGAGAGTTTGTTTCTCATTGGTCCAGAGAGAAAGGGGGAGTGCTTGGTACTTAAACAACGCTCTCAGAGTTTTGTCACCATCATGCGTACTGGTGTCTTATGTAACACATGTGTTTCCTCCATGCTAATCTTTACAGGTTGCTAGAAACAGGCAATTCACCTAGAGGAGTTGACAGACAAATATTTTCTACTAATTTACAAAAAAATCCGATAACACACAAGATTTAAATTTAAAAACAATATCATACAAATGTAAGGATGTAGAAGCGAGTATCACTACGGGTAAGATAGATACTGCCTACAGGAAAATTAAAGAGACCTTTGGAGATAACTTGCATGAACATCAAGAGCTCAGATGGAAACCAAGTTCTAAGCAAAGAAGGGAAAGCAGAAAGGTGGAAGGAGTATATAGAGGGTCTATACAAGGGCGATGTACTTGAGGACAATATTATGGAAATGGAAGAGGATGTAGATGAAGATGATATTGGAGATACGATACTGTGTGAAGAGTTTGACAGAGCACTGAAAGACCTGAATCGAAACAAGGCCCCCGGAGTAGACAACATTCCATTAGAACTACTGACGACCTTGGGAGAGCCATTCCTGACAAAACTCTACCATCTGGTGAGAAAGATGCATGAAACAGGCGAAATACCCTCAGACTTCACGAAGAATATAATAATTCCAATCCCAAAGAAAGCAGGTATTGACAGATGTGAAAATTACTGAACTATCAGTTTAATAAGTCATGGCTGCAAAATACTAATGTGAATTCTTTACAGATGAATGGAAAAACCTCAGGGAAGATCGGAACACATGAGGCAATACTGACCCTACAACTTACCTTAGAAGCTAGATTAAGGAAAGGCAAACCTACATTTCTAGTATTTGCAGACTTAGAGAAAGCTTTTGACAATGTTGACTGGAATACTCTCTTTCAAATTGTGAATGTGGCAGGGGTGAAATACAGGGAGCGAAAGGCTATTTACAATTTGTACAGAAACCAGATGGCAGTTATAAGAGTCGAGAGACATGAAAGGGAAGCAGTGGTTGGGAAGGGAGTGAGACAGGGTTGTAGCCTCTCCCAGATGTTATTCAATCTATATATTGAGCAAGCAGTGGAGGAAACAAAAGAAAAATTCAGTGTAGGTATTAAAATCCATGGAGAAGAAATAAAAACTTTGAGGTTCACCGATGACATTGTAATTCTGTCAGAGACAGCAAAGGACTTGGAAGACCAGTTGAACGGAATGGATAGTGTCTTGAAAGGAGGATATAAGATGAACACCAACAAAAGCAAAACAAGGATAATGGAATGTAGTCGAATTAAGTCAGGTGATGCTGAGGGAATTAGATTAGGAAATGAGACACTTAAAGTAGTAAAGGAGTTTTGCTATTTGGGGAGCAAAATAAGTGATGATGGTCGAAGTAGAGAGGATATAAAATGTAGACTGGCAATGGCAAGGAAAGCGTTTCTGAAGAAGAGAAATTTGTTAACATTGAGTATAGATTTAAGTGTCAGGAAGTCATTTTTGAAAGTATTTGTATGGAGTGTAGCCATGTATGGAAGTGAAACATGGACGATAAATAGTTGGGACAAGAAGAGAATAGAACCTTTTGAAATGTGGTGCTACAGAAGAATGCTGAAGATTAGATGGGTAGATCACATAACTAATGAGGAGGTACTGATTAGGATTGGGGAGAAGAGAAGTTTCTGGCACAACTTGACTAGAAGAAGGGATTGGTTGGTAGGACATGTTCTGAGGTATCAAGGGATCACAAATTTAGCATTGGAGGGCAGCGTGGAGGGTAAAAATCGTAGAGGGAGACCAAGAGATTAATACACTAAGCAGATTCAGAAGGATGTAGGTTGCGGTAGGTACTGGGAGATGAAGAAGCTTGCACGGGATAGAGTAGCGTGGAGAGCTGCATCAAACCAGTCTCAGGACTGAAGACAACCACAACAACATCATACTTAGTAATGAATGTGTTTGAGTCTTCCATCTTACCTTAATTTAGCTACGATATTTAGTTCAATTTAGTCACACAGTGCAATGCCATAGTGTCTTACACCATGCATTATGTTAATACTTGCAGAAATTTTGCACAATATGCTGTCATATAATTATTTCAATGAATAGGAGAACGAGATCTATTTTAATACATGCCCTATGATGTCAAATGCACGCACACTAGTACAGTAGGAATGACTTAGCAAGAGTTTACTTATTTCTGTACCATGCTGTGGTAATTCTTTTAACATTTAAAGTCTTTAGAAGAGAATATTTATTGTTAAATAATGAGCTGCTGTAATGTGTTAACATCACATTTAGGACAGAGATGTTGTTAGACATTCAGGGGTCATCCCCACCAGCCCCTGAAGATGTTATAGGTTTTCTCTGACTGACACGTGTCCATTTCCCCACCCCTCCCCTCCCCCATCCAACCTCACACCTGTGAATTTCAAAACATGGCGGTAAATTCAAATTCATTGGCAGGAATATCAAATTTTATGTGTTCACCTTGAGGTCCAGAGACTAACTGACCTAGATTATAACACGGCCACCAAAAGACACTATTTGCACTCACCATTCCCCTCTCCCCTTTTCTTCCTGCCCATTTTGTCGACCATTTAGCAGGTGACAGGAAAAGGACTCAGTCTGTTCAAATGTTTCAAATGGCTCTGAGCACTATGGGACTTAACGTTTGAGGTCATCAGTCCCCTAGAACTTAGAACTACTTAAACCTAACTAACCTAAGGACATCCTCACACACATCGACACCCGAGGCAGGATTCGAACCTGCGACCGTAGCGGTCGCGCCGTTTCAGACTGTAGCGCCTAGAACCACTCGGCCACTCCGGCCAGCACTCAGTCTGTGTCAGGCTGCTGCATGAGATGGAAATTTAGCCTTTATTTGTACACAATACAGTATATTGTTTATTTAAACAATTTGAGTTGCCACTGATCAAGCACTAGACAGTAGCTCCACTCAGTTTCGTTAATAACTGCTACATGTGGAGTGGATGTTTACGCTATAAATCTAGCAGTGGAATGCTGCTCCGCCCAGTAGCTCTATATGAGTAGGATGGGTGGTGATAATAATAATAATAATAACAGCAAGCTATCACTGAAGTACAGTGCCGATCTACAAGTGAATAGCTGTTGCTGGAAAGAAAATAAGGATGGTATATAATAATGTTAGAACAGCAACACACTGCCCCACTGCGCCCCTTTCTCTTCTTTTTTTTGTGGTAGGTTAAGGTACAGCATCACTGGTGGATCTCGGTCTTACTGTCTTGGTGGAACTGTAAGATTGTTCTATCCTACAATGGCAACATTCTGATGACATCACTGGAGTGGATGTTCGAAGTGTGGCGGTGGGACCTGAAGTCCTATTCCATCCTCGGACAGTGGAAGCTCAAGGTAGCAGGCAATAGAGAATACAACTACATAGGTACTGATATTGGTGGTCCTATTATGGACTACATGTATCAAGTGGTCATATCAAGACTGACACATTAATAGTGACCATAGCAGGGCTATTGTTAGCCGTGGTCTGAATCTGAATCCTGAATGATGGTAAGAGGAGCAGGCTCGCAGAACCAGTGCCAGGAAGTCATGATGCCAATGTGGTGTAAGCCAGTGACCATGTCGTGCAGGGCATCTACTTTGTCAGAGAGAAGCCATGCCTTCTCTCAAATGGACGTCTTCAGAGTCACCATGTTTGTTTCCTTGTGGAGGGAAACTGCATTTATGAGGAAAGGAGCACGCAGTCTCCACCAAAGCAAGTTATTCTGCAGGTACTGGGGGCTCTGCATCCCAGAGGAATTAATCATGGCCCATGTTGAGGAGCTGTAGGTGAGAGAAGGGTGTTCAACCATCCAGTATAGTTGGAGCTTGGTTTCCAAGTTCAATTCCCTGTTGTTGAATTGTGCGTACGACGCTTTTATCAGCTTATGTCTTTTTTGGGTGATGTATTCTGCATGCCAATGGAAGAATAGTTTTTTATCAAGCTGGACACCTAAATATTTTGTATCCATGGACCATGGGACGTGGATGTCTGCAGTAATCATGTTGTGGCTGAGGATTCAGCGCTGTTTGGTGAAGCAGACTGCTGTAGTTTTAATAGTATTTAGGGTAATCTTGTTTGAATGGCACCAGGTGATTGTTGCCTGCACCTGCCCGTGTAGATGAGCAATGAGTTGGTCCCTGTTGTGGCCGGTCATATGAAACGCCATATCATTGGCGTATTGTGCCATGTGGCAGTGTGGGATGACTGGCATATCTTTAACATAAATGTTCAAGAGGCTGGGAGACATCACAGAGCCTTGAGGGGTACCCATTGACACGTGACATAAGCTCGAGTGTTTTCTTTGCGAAATAATCCAGATAGTTCTATTGTGGAGATAATTATCCATGATCTTGACATAGATTTCCAGGATGGTCAACTGTGTCAGCATTTTGTAGACATGATTGTCCTGCCAAACCTTGCTGCATCAGCTCTGCAGTTCCAGGAAAATTTCTGGTGTCAATCAGCTGTTGCTGATATGTTCTGTGATTCTAAGACCTTTGAGTTTAGCCGACAGGTGTGAAGTGAATCAGAACTGTTCTGGATGGATTGTCCCAACCACCGCCAGAGGCTGGAAAATGCGGTGGAGGATCAAAGATTCTATTACCTCTCCCATGGTATTCAGAAGGCTAATGGGCCTCTTGTTACTAGGGACCATGGGATCCTTCGATGGATTTGGAATGGCAGTCAGTTTGGGAAAAGGCCATTTGTGAGACAGTGGTTAACTATTCTGGTAAAAAAGACTAGTGGCTTACATGGGAGAGCAGAATACCCTCATTTTTCCCAGAGGATCCACTGGATTTCTGCCAGGGATGTAAGGTCAGGGGTAGTCAGAGGTGGTCATTATCTGAAAGTGGCAACGACACCCAGAATATCACGTTAATCGTGGAGTTCATGAGGAGTTCATGAGGAGGTTCTGGACGAGCAGTTGCTTTTGGGCTTCAAACGCATTGGCCAGAGTTTCTACCTTATGGAAGGCATCACAAGTTAAGCCATGCACTGTGCAGATGGGATGCTTGATCTTCACTGTTGAGCGCCACAGGGTTCGCATGACAGACCATTCTGATTTACGATGGAGGAGAAAGGTGGAGATCTTGTTGTCCCATTGTTCTGTTTTCCAATTGGCAAGGTGATGGCAGAAGTCATATTTGAGACACCCCATGCAATGCTTATCCCGAGGGTCACTAAACTGCTTCCACTGCCTGAAGTTCTTTCGGACTTTTAGTTTGTGCAATAGGGGAGGCAATTCATGCAGTGGGGTTAAAGCCCTTAGTACAATCGAAGTAGAGGCCTTCATTGCCTTCTGATTTTTCGTGGTTAGATGATCAACAGCACGAACCAGATTAGCAGGCGTTGTCAGATCAAGGTACTGCCGAGTAGTGTTGTTGAGGATCCTGGAAAAAGGTCCCAATTCGTGATTGTCAATGTAGAATGGATGTCTAAAGACAGAGTGGCATTGGCAAGGTGCAGTAGCACGTGGTGTGGTCAGAGACCAGTTCGTGGAGTTTTTCTGACAAAATGTGCATCACAATGTTCTTGAAAATGGCAATATCTAGGATGTCTGGCTGGCAGTCAGAGCGGACTGATACATGTGTGGGAGACTTTGAGTCATATACTGACAGTACCAGAGGACCTCCAGGTCAAGAGGAGTCTGCCCTAGTGATTAGCATCACATGAATGCCAAGCCAGATGATTGGTGTTGAGATCTGCTCCAACAATGACTTTGTAAAGTGATGTCAAGGTACAGAGGACTGCTTCAAGAAGTGGAAGGTTAGGGCTCAAATACGCAGCAGCAAAAGTAAAAGCACCAAGGCAAGTAGCAACAGTGACCACCGTAGCCTCTATATGTTCTAGTGGATAGAGAGCCTCATGAGTATGGGTGAGTGTCTTATGTAGGAACACTGCTGTCCCCCCATCTCTACCATGGTGTCAGTCAGTGCAATAGCAAACCATGTTGTGGAGACAAAAATCGTCATTGGGTTTCAGGTGGGTTTCTGAGAAAAGTAAAATGTCCACACAGCGGTCGGAGAGAAAAGTGTTCAGTTCAGTCTTCATACATTTAATGCCATTAATATTAAAAATACAGATAACTAGATCCAGAGGGAGCTGATGGTTGTGCAGTGAGTGATTTGCCATTACAACAAAATCTGATGAGCCCATCAACAAGGGCGATAACCTAGGTGAGTCCATCCTCTGACTGACAGATCTGTTGATCTGTGGAGGCTGCATGATCGAGATATGACCTGGAGGATCTCTCTCATGTCATCCCTGAATGAAGCATCTGTCTCCACCACTGGGGCAATATTTCAGGTGGACTGCTAGACCCTGTGATGGGCAGGGGTGGGTGTGGTGACTGGTGGAGAAGGTCCCACAATGGAGGGCTGTGACACTTCAACAGGTGAGTACGAGAAGGTGGCAGATGTTCTTTCTGTTTGGTGTGCGTTGGTATTCGTCACAGAAGAGGGATGAGCAGGAGGAGACTGAGTTGTACCAGCAAACATGGTGGTAGGGTAGGAACTGGTGGGGGCTCCTGTGTCACAGATGTGTCAGGCGCCTGAGTGGTGTAATGGTCGTTGGAATTACCCATTAAGATGGGGAAATGGTTGTGGTCCCCTGATGGTGGGCCAGTCGATCATTGTTTCCTTTTCGGAGGGCATTAAGACTTTATAGACTTCTGGTACGTGGGGAGACTTTTCCAGGAAGCCTGATGTTGGGGCTTATGAGTGGTGCGGTATTTTGCAGTTCTGTGATGCATGTGAGGCAGCGCACTTGACAAACCGAAAAAGAAGTGAGCAGTAATAGCCAATGCATCACAACCTAGCTCGTGGGATTGCAAACCGTGATAGGAGGGAGCTTCTCCCTCTTTGGTAGCAGTGGCATTGGATTCTGAGAAGTAAGGTCAGTAGGGGGACACATTACCACAGCACCAACAGGTGTGGCTTCTCCAGGTGTGGAGGCATCTAAATCTGAATCACAGCCACTATGGTGGATCCGAGCAGAAGATCGATTAGATTTTCGATCACGATGGGGATCAACAAGGTCAGAGGCCCCAGATGGCTCGTTGGGCTGACGAGATGGTGTAGACGAAACAGCACAGGGCATCCACATGACGATCGGTTGTGTGAATATTGGGGGCTCCCTCGTCTTGACGGTCACTGGATGAGAGGACTATCACCAGGTGATGTTGTGGACAGGGTTAACGTGAATCAGTATCACTGTCAGTGGTTATCGGTGACAATTCACTCAGGCCTTAGCCTGTTGGATTGTGTCTGTATAGGCGCCTCCGGCAGTTTGCTGGGAAAGCTGTCGATCAGTCAGTGTCACATTGCCGCGCACAGGGGCGGCACAAAAGTTTCCTAGCTGCGGATTCCTGTCCTTGGCGCTTCAGTGTCACATTTCCACGCACAGGGGCGGCGCAAGAGTTGCCTAGCTGCGGATTCCTGTCCTTCGCGCTATTCATGCTTTGACTGATGTATCCAGGGTCCCACAGACAAAATATACTAACGCTTGTTGCCTATAAATCCCCAGTAGAACAGGACACTTATGGAAAACAACGATCGCTTAACAGGCAAACGATAGATTAGTGTTGGATTGGACACTACAACAAAACGACACTGAGCAGAACTCTTGACCATAAAGAACGACGCACACATACCCGCAAGTCAACATTATAAGGGCGTCAACCTAACTGACGTGGTGTCCACTGCGCCTGGATTTCTTTTTTTCTCTTCCTTTATTGTAATTTCATTACCCAGCCCCATATGGGCAGGGGAGGGCGGCAGTGACACAATCCGCCGCTCTTCAGCTGTGGGATATAACAGTTATTTAAAATGATAAAACAATACATATAAAGGGGAACATAAGAATATAATATGGGGAGACAATGGGAGTTAAAATATATACTTACACAGAGACGACCATTGTGGAACACAGTTAAGAAAAGGTTCCACATAAATATAAAAACACAGTTGGCGATGAGTGTAGCATGTAAAATACTCGAAAATCACGCGCACAAGATAAAGTTGGCCACAGTATTAAAAAACACACTTGGTGATGTGCGTAGCACATAAAATACTCCGAAGTCACACGCACAAGATAAAGTTGGCCACAGTATTAAAAAGCACACCAGAAATACAGCACTATAAAACCATTGCACTAGACAGAGCACACATGATAAAGGTAAAAACTGCCTGGGAGGGATCTGCTGAGGGATGGGAGGCCTGAGATGAGGGAAGAGGAGAGAGGAGGAGGCCGCAGAGGAGGAGGGGCTGGAGAGGATGGGATGAAAAGAAAGAGGGTCAGGGCACCCAAGAGCAGGAGATGGGCGGGGTGGGAGAGGGAGAGGGAAGGAAAGTCAAGAGGGTGTTCAGAGACGTGGAAGGGGTGCACTGGAAATGAAGGGGGGTAGGAGGGAGGAAAAAACCACTCAGGGAAAGGGAAAGGGAGGGAAGTGGGATCCCTAAGGAGGGGTAGGGATGATGGGGTTAGAGATGGTAGGAGAGGTAGACATAAGGGTGAAACTCATCATCTTGCAGTGGTAGGCCCTGCTAGGCCTGTTGATATAGGAGGTGGAGGGCGTGAGGCTAGAGAGAGGGCGGGAAACAATGGTAAAGGCATGGCAATGGGCTGGGGCTAAAGAGGGTAGAAGAAAGCAGAGGGTGGGGTGGATCATGTCTGTAGATGATGGGAGGGGCAAGGATGAGTTCAAGGAAAAAGAGAAGATGCAGGAAGGGGATGAGGTCATAGGGGATCTATGGGGGAGATGGGAGGTGGAGGGCATGGCATTTGAGAATTTGGAGGGCTTTATAGAATCTGCATGTGGCAGAGATCGAAGCAACACTGGCATAGCAAAAGATGTATGGACCAAGGATTTGTACATGTGAAGGATAGTGGAGACTACAGTCCCCATGTCCGGATGGACAGAAGCTTCAGGAGATGGAGTCTATTGTGAGCTTTGTGTTGGATTGTAAGGAGATGGGGAGTCTAGGTGAGATGATGGTCGAGGGTGAGACCGAGGTATTTCAGGGTACGACTGAGGTGGATAGGATGACCATAAACGGCAAGATAAAAAGCTTGGAGTTGGAAGGAGGGGGTGGTCTGACTTATGATGACATCCTGTGCCCTGTAAGGGTTGATTCAAAGGAGCCACTAGTTGCACTAGGGGATGAACTGGTCAAGGTTGCTCTGAAGGGTAAGTTGAGACAGTTGAAGGGTAGGATAGAGCACAAGGAAGGCAGCAACCTGGAAAAGGTCAACAGGTGAGGGAGGCTTGGGCATCTCTGCAGTATGTAGGAGATAGAGGAGAGGGGAAATGATGGAGTCTCGGGGTACACCCAAGTTGTGATAGAACGTATGTGAATTGGTATTGTAGACAATGACAGAGGAGGGACGACAGGAGAGGAAATAAGCAATGACAGGGACGAAATTAATGGGAAGGGCGTAAGTGTGGAGTTTTAAAAGGAGGCTGGGATGTCACAGACTGTTATACGCTTTCTGGACATCAAGGGAAAGAGAGATAGCGGAACGACAGGAGTTAATTTGGAGAAAAAGAAGATTGGTAAGGTTAAGGAGCTTGTTGCCAGCTGAGAAGGAGTGCCAGAAGCCACACTGGGTAAGGGGAAGGAGATGGTGCTGGTTAAGGTGGTGATGAATAATGCATGAAAGAATGGACTTGAAGACCTTACTGAACATGGGGGTGAGGTAGATGGGATGGCAGGAACAGGTGTCAGAGGGGGGTTTGTTGGAAATCTTCCACAGGTCAGGGTAAAAGCAAGAGAAGAGGATGATGCTATACAAGGTAGCAAGGACAGTCAGTTAGGAGGGGGCAGATTCCTTCAGGTGGTGGTAGGTGACACCATCATGACCAGGGGCTGTGTTGCATTTGGAGCAGATTATGAGTTGCATGTCATGTGCTACGATGGCAGTGTTTAAGCCTGAGGAGGGCTAACTGATTCAATTACTGGAAACGTGGGGTGAGTGGTGGGACGGAGGTATTGGTGCATTCAAGGACAATGGCAAAGAGAGTAGTCAAGCTGAAGATCATTGGGATTGGAGAAGACCTTGGAGAGGTGGGAAGCAAAACGTTTGCCTTAGTGAGGTGGTCAGGGTAGGGACATTCGTCATGGAGAAAGGGTTAATGCTGGGCGGGATGGCTACCAGTGAGGTGGTGGAAGGTAGACCAATACTTGGAGTAGTTGACAGGCAGGGGGCAGTTGAGTCGTGTACGTGTCTGGCTCCAGTCCTGGCATTTCTTTGCATCTAAGAGGTTGCCAATGTGTCATAATTGCCAGTGGCAGAGGAGTGTATCCCAGTCACAAGTGCGGAGGAAGGAGCGGTAGAGCCCGCAAGATTTGTGGAGAAGAAGGACAGCCCATGGAGGAAGTGAAGGATATTGAGGGTGGATAAGTTGGGTAGGAATGTGGGCCTCCACGGCATCGGTGATGGTATTGTGAAGGAAGGACGGGGCATGGCTGATGTTAGCGGGATGGTGGAAAGTATGTGGGTGGCTATTGACCTATGAGGCAATGGATTCCGAGGAGGCATCCCAGTCAGCTCGGTGGTAGTCATGTTTGGACTTTGGAGGTGCAGTAGGGTGGGGGGCAAGAGGTGGGCGATGGGCTGAGGAGATGGTGAGAAGGACTGGGAGAAGTTCCCCTAGGAAGTGTTATAGCTCCTACATTGTTCCTGATCTACATTAACGATATAGGAGACAATCTGAGTAGCTGTCTTAGATTGTTTGCAGATGATACTGTCATTCACTGTCTTGTAAAGTCATCATATGATCAAAACGACTTGCAAAATGATTTAGATAAGATATCTGTATGGTGCAAAAAGTGGCAATTGACCCTGAATAAAGTAAAGTGCGAAGTTATTCACATGAGTACTAAAAGAAATCAGTTAAATTTCGATTATGCGATAAGTCACACAAATCTGACGGCTGTAAATTCAACTAAATACTTAGGGATTACAATTGCAAATAACCTAAATTGGAAAGATCACATAGATAACATTGTGGGTAGAGCAAACCGAAGACTGCGATTCACTGGCAGAACACTTAGAAGGTGCAACAGGTCTACCAAAGATACTGCTTACACTACGCATGTCCGCCTTATTCTGGAGTATTGCTGTGTGGTGTGGGATCCACATCAGGTGGGACTGACGGATGACATCGAGAAAGTACAAAGAAGGGCAGCTCGTTTTGTAGTATCGCGAAATAGGGGAGATAGTGTCACAGACATGATACGTGAATTGGAGTGGCAATCACAAAGGCTTTTTTCATTGCTATGGGATCTTCTCATGAAATGTCAATAACCAGTTTTCTCCTCCAATTGCGAAAACATTCTGTTGGCACCCACCTAAATAGGGAGAAATGATCATCACGATAAAATTAAAGAAATCAGGGCTCATATGGAAAAATTTAAGTGCTTGTTTTTCCCCCATGGCGTTTGAGAGTGGAACAGTAGAGAGACAGCATGAAGGTGGTTCATTGAACCCTCTGCCAGGCGCTTTATTGTTAATAGCAGAGTAATCACGTAGATGTAGATGTAAGTGGTCGTGAAGTTACTTGTGAATGGGTGCTGTGGGAGAGGAGCAAGGTCACCTCGGAAGGTAGTGAGATACTGATGTCAGTGCCAAAGTATGGCATGGGAACAGTTGTGTATGTTGAGGTCTGTGCATTTGCATAGGTTGAGAAGGTGCAGGCAACCTGGGAGATGAATTCATAGGGGAGAGGAGCTACTGCATGGACATTGATAGTGGCATAGCTGACGGTGAGGCAGGGAGAAAAGACACTGAGGTTGAGGTGTTCGGTCAGGTCATTCAGCAGGAGCTGTGGCTGGACAGTGACATGCTTGAGGTGGCCAATAGCGAGCCCACCTAGGGCCAGAGCAAGGGCATTGTCAGTGCAATGAAGGAGGTAGGGTGAGGTGTGAACAACATGGTGTGGTTAGAGGAAGGTTACATTAAGGATGGAAGTAACGTGGTGCTGGGGCAGGGTATGCATGAAGAGGTATCTGTTGGCAGGAAAGGAGCTAATGCTTAGGTATAGGAGATGATGTTGTTGGTGTTCCAGAGGGGGTCATGGGAAGGGAGCAAATGGAGGAGTAGAGAGGCTTAAGCTATGCTGTCTAGGCAAGTGAAGGTGAAGTGGGCCTGGTTGTGGGAGTATCTGGAATAGGTATTCAAATGGAAGACAGAGCAGGTGGCGAGGGAGTTGTTTTAGGGAGTGGGGGCATTGGAAGTGGTGGATATTCTGGGGGACGATGGTCAGGAAATGGATGACGTCCTCAGCCATAAGGGGAGGCCAAAGGTAAATGTTGGGGTGGATGGGTTGGTTGATGGGGCGGGGTGTTGCAGGAAGGAGGAGAGGTAACATTCTGACATTGTTTGAGGAAGTAGGAGGCTTTGCACTGGGAGAAGGTGGGGGGTTTTTGCAGTTTTGGGTGAGGTAGTCATTATAGATGAAACAGTGTTGGCAATGGTAGAATTGAGGAGGGGAACAGATGGGGTCAACGAGATGGTGGCAGTTAAAATTCAGGTCTCCCTGAGAGGAGGTGGTCTATGGAGCAGGTGGACTCTGAGAAAACACATGTCAGGAATGTGGGGCCAGAGTTGCTGTAGATAAGTTGGGGTATGCAGATTTCCAGGGTGGGGTGGGCATTTATGTCCGCCAACACCTCAGCCTCTGTGAGCATAGGTCTGAGCTTTGTGATCACACTGGTGAGAGTTGATGAACAGTGTGGGGGTTGGGGTTGACAGGGAGAGGAGGTGGTAAAGAAAGGTTTGAGAGATGCATGCAGGCCAAAGGCGATAGGGGGAAGTTCCCAGAGGAGGTCAGTGTGGAAAGAGGAAGAAGGGGATTTGATAAGGACAGAGTCTCTGAGGAGCATAAGCTTAGCAATGGAGGTATTGGGGATGCACTTGAGAATTTTTAGCATGAGGGTGCGGGCCTCATGGAATTTTGGATCAGGGTTGGAAAGTACGAATGTATACAAGGTGGGGGCTGGGGATGTGGGAGGAATGGTGGTGTCCATGGGAGGCTCAGATGGTTTGGTAGAGGCGAGTATGGTAGTTGGGCGTTTGGTGGGTTTTTTGGCAGGTATGGCCTGGGAGGAGTGGTTAGAGACTGGTTGGAGTGAGAGGTGGCAGGAGGCAGGCCCCTCGTGTGAGGCATAGGCATTTTGAAGGGAGGGTGAATACTCTGTGGTGGCGACTGTGGTGAGGCAAGCAGTGACATGGTTGGGAGAAACAGGGGCAGCTGCAGCAGAGAGAGTTAGGAGTGAGGGAAAATCATCCTGACAGATGGTAGCAGTGGGAGTGGGGGCAGGAACATGATCAGAGGCAGGTGGGGGAGAAGGAGAAGGGCCAGTGTACAGATGGGAATACATGAGAGGGGAGGAGATGGAAGGGGTGGAGTATGTAAGGAGGGTAGGTTGAGCAGACAGGGGAAGCGAGGAGGAGCCACTCCAGGAGGTAATGGTGGGAGCAGGGGATGGGTAGGTGTTTACGATTGTGGTGGTGAGGATGTCCATGGTGGACTGTGCGGTCTACCATCGACAGGTGTCGCTGAGGTAGGGAAAGATTGCGAAGATGGGGTTAATGAGGAAATGGGGCAGGAGGACAGGGTGGCAACAATGACGGCAGCTGGCAGCACCAGGCGGTGGTTTCCAAAGTGTTGATTTCGCCTTTGAGTGTAGCGTAGGCAGCGAAAATCTTTCGGTTCGGAAGTTATGTGGGACTCCAGCCCACAGAATGCAGAACCCTGATTGTGTCATCCTGCCGCAATATACAGGGCTCCTGTACCAACATCATTTGGGAGTGAAACACACTTACACCTATTTACAGGTCACAAGTCACATCGTAGTCAACAGAAACATCTGAAATATAGCATACAACAGTTTTTATGAATGTAAAGCACATTATCTTACCTGAATACAGTGTCTCAAGACGAAAAAGAAAACTGACTGGTCACCTCCAGTCTAATCCAGCGCAGTATACCGAGTTTATTGCATACCTGAAGAGCCGGCCAGCCGAGAATTTGTTTAGGAGAAGTATATCTGATTTGTAAGTGACTTACTTCCACCAGCATGACAAGACAGTTGAGAGACAGAACGGATTTTTTAAACTGAGTACTCTATGTCGGAGATGGAAGTACTTTATACATCCCAGTCACTGGAGCATGACCCCCATTGTGCCGTAGTCAGTGGTGGGACTCCTGAAAGGTCAGCAGTGACTGGAAATCACGAATTAGCCTGGCCTACAGTGAGCGTCAGTTTCTTGACCTGCCAGCGCATGAGGTACACAATACACTAGATAAGTGGAACTGGACTAGACTGAAGGTGACTGGAGGTAATTAGCCAGTTTTTTTTTCAGCTTGAAGCACTGGTCAGATAAGATAGTGAGCACTATATTCATAAAAAAAATATCATACGCTATAATACCCATGTTTCTGTTGGCTATGATGTGAAGTGTGTTTCATTCCCAAATCATGTTGCTACAGGAGCTATGTACATTGGAGCAGGAAGAGAAACATGCAGTGGTTCTTCTGTCTCCATGATTTCTACCTAGACATTTATGGCCGCACTATCAATCTCACTCCTACCATAAAATACCTTGGCCTCACCCGTGGCCGCCACTTCACCTGGACTCCCTATTCCTTACGGTCCGACACAAAGCGCAGAAGTAGTAAGTGGGTCACTTGAACACAGTTGCAGATAATTTATTGATGTTTTTTAATATCTTATAAACAGTTATTTCTTATAAACAGCTAGGCTGCACTCACAAGACACTTACTTAATAAATTTTTTTTTGTAAATGGATGCAAGCGAACACAACTATAAAAAATAAAAAATTTGAAAAATTTTCAACTGAAATTCTATGTTGTAAATCATATGTCAAATTCTTTTTACCAAGCATTACCACATACATAAGTGTATCTTTCGGAATTTTGTCATTAATATTTGCACACAACTTCATTGTAGTTTTCTGAGTAGCTAACACATTCATTCTTCTAGACATATTTATAACATAGACAGAATAATTTTCAATAAAGCTGAATGGACTCACATTAACATCACCATTCAATTGTGTGGTTCTCTTAAACTCTAAGAAAGCATCATAAGCTTTTAAATAATTATTTGGCGGATCTAGATTCCAGATTTCTTGAGGAAAAATCTCGTTTCTTCCATTTTTAATATAGATATTCTGTAATTTAACATGATCACATAAGGAAGAGCTTCACCCTGACATCTAGCCCTCCTATCAACTCTAACCCCAACTTCCTCCAACCAACCCCTCAGGGCTACCTCTCCCATCCCCTTCCCTTCCCCTCAGTGGTTTTCCCTCCCTTCCCCTGAGTGGTATTCCCCTCTCCAGAGTCCCTCTCTCTCCTGTGCCCCCTTCTCTTTCTCTGCACACCCTCCTGCCTTGTCTTACCCCTTCATCTGCCGCACCATCCATTTTCTGCCTCTTTGTGTGACCGTGCACCTCTTTTTTTCCTCTTTCTTCCACCTTCCCAGCCCCCCACTGCATCCTTCCTCCCCTCTTGCTCCCTTCTCTCCGGCCTCCAGTGCCTCGGCAGGTCTCTTCATGAGTTCTCCATCGTTTCTCGTGTGTGTTCTTTTTTTTTTTAAGTGTGTCACTCTGTGTGATTTTTATATCGCAGCCGACTTTTAACTTGTGTTTGAATCCAGTGAATTTTTAAGTGCGCTACGAATTGCAGGCTGTGTTCTTTTAACCTTATGTCGACTTTTTAACTGTAAAGACACTTGGCTGAAGAGTGGTGGACTGTGCCGCTGCCAGCCCTACTCTGTCCATATTGGGCAGAAGAAAAACAATCTTGCAGTGAGGCATTCTAATGTTATTATTATCCATCCTTATGTGTCCCCCAGCAGCAGCAGAAGCAGCCATTCACTTGCAGATCAGCAAGAGGCTGCTTCACAGGCGCCGATGCAATGGAGCCTGAGGGGGGTCAAGTCCTCTCAAAATTTAAGAAAATTATTAGTTATATTACACTTCATAAAACCACAAAATTCTGTTGGAATTTTTTATTTTCCACTTTTGATGATAGTTACCTTTCAAAAGACCTTCAGTAATGAGTTAAAACAAATAATTATTACAGTAGTAAGCAGGTTAACTGAAAAATAGTGGTGTGAATCATGATAGTGTTATGGTGCCACAGGCACACTTAAAATTTGTCCCAGTGTGCCAACCTTCGGGTAAAGTCTGGCGCCGGTGGGCCAGTGCTGTGGCCGCGGTGACATCAAGAGCTCTGGAGCAGAAGCTCCTGAAACCCTCTGCCTCACGCCGCATTGACACTTCGAGACATTATGACGCCACGGCTATATAAAGCCCACCCTGCTGCCACAGTCATTCGGTGTGGATAGTTTCATTCAAAGCATGCTGCAGACGTGTCTACTGTTCCAACTTTAATGCCTATTGAACTATTTTACAAGACTATATATTATTCGTTTATTTCAGTCTCTTAGTGTATTGTGAAT
This sequence comes from Schistocerca americana, assembly GCF_021461395.2. Classification (NCBI taxonomy): domain Eukaryota; kingdom Metazoa; phylum Arthropoda; class Insecta; order Orthoptera; family Acrididae; genus Schistocerca; species Schistocerca americana. The sequence goes on from NC_060130.1 coordinate 482,808,045, forward strand.
TAAGTTTGGAATGGATAAATCTGTTAACAAAAAGGTGCACTTGGAAGTTGATACTGCATGTCAGCCTCTAGCAATTATTGTGTCATCAAGTGCTTCGTCCTCTTCAGGCAAGAACCGTTCACAACTGTAACCTGGACAATCTGGTAAGGTTAATCAGATATACATGGCTAGAATATGAAGCGTCAACTGAAAAAGTCTTTTGCAAAACCTGCAAACTGCCCGCATCTCGTGGTCGTGCGGTAGCGTTCTCGCTTCCCACGCCCGGGTTCCCGGGTTCGATTCCCGGCGGGGTCAGGGATTTTCTCTGCCCCGTGATGGCTGGGTGTTGTGTGCTGTCCTTAGGTTAGTTAGGTTTAAGTAGTTCTAAGTTCTAGGGGACTTATGACCACAGCAGTTGAGTCCCATAGTACTCAGAGCCATTCATTCAAAACCTGCAAAGAGGCAGCTGCTAAAAATCTATTACAATTTTTTTTTAAAAAAAGAAGATGCATTTACTTCCGTAGGGTTTTCTAACTGGAAAAATGTTAGGAAAAATTCCGTCTTCATGAAAATACGTTTACACATAAATAAGGTGTTCTGAATCTAAATTCTATCACTAACCGAAATGTTATTTCCCAATTGAATGAACAGTTAGATAGTGATATGAAGAAAGCCGTTTAGCTCTTGAGACAATTTTTACTACCATGCAATTTCTATGCCGACGAGGATTAGCAATTAGAGGGCATGAAGATGTAAACTGAAATGTTTTTCAATTTTTGGAACTCCGAAAATATGATATACCTGAGATTAAAGATTGGTTAGGGCGTTCAGGGTATAAGTGGATGTCCCACGATATTCAAAACGAGATCGTTGATCTTCTAGGAAAGTTTATGTCGAGAAAGGTATTGGCTTCAATCAAGAAAACTGAACATTTTTCTGTTATGGTTGACGAAACAAGTGATTATTTGATTGACAAACAAGAGACATTTCAATGATTCCTTAATCATCAACGAAGACTTTATTGCCTTATATGAGGCCCCCAACACTGAATCACAAACTCTGTTTAGTATTTTAAAAGACGGTTTTGCCCATCTTGATTTGGTTTTGCCCATCTTGATTTGTCAATGGATAACTTAAGAGGACAGTGCTATGATGGTGCCTCGAATATGAGAGGTAAGTTCAAAGGACTAAAGATGTTAGTTTTGGATATACAACCAAAAGCACGTTATGTGCACACTGCACTGCTCACAGTTTAGACTTAAAAGTTGTAGATAGTTCCGCCATCTTACGTCTATGAGGGATATTATGGCTTTAGTCAAGTTCTTAATAAACACCGTAAGGTAATCCAACAAAAGGATGGGACTTTTTAGAAGCATACACTGTGAGAGCGCCAGCGACCAAGCTGGTCTATGACCCCTTTGTCCGACTCAATGGACTATGCGAACTTCTAGTATCTTGAGAATATTGAAAAACTTTGAAGAACTTCTAGAGCTTTTTGAAACATTTGCTGCAGAGGACAAAACATAGGCGGGTTATAAATCTGCAGGCGAACTCGAGTCAATGTTACAATTCATTCCTTATTTGTTTTTACGTCTTCATTGAAATGCGATGAACCCAGTAGAGAATGTCAATAAAAAATTCAACGTCTAAGTGTTGCTCATCTGAAAAAAATATATGAGGGCTTGATTTGTATACTGAATGGAAGTCGTAATAGTTTTGAAGACTTTTACGAATTGTGTTTAAAAGAAAAACATTCATAAGTTGATGATACTTCGCTTCCTTGGAATCGAAGAATACCAAAGAAGTATGAAAACAACGAAGTCAGCTTACCGTACACTTTCATAACCCCAAAGGAATATTACAAAGCTATTTACATTGAAGTTTGCGAAACGGTGACATCTTGCAGTACTGAGCGGTTTGCTGCAACTGGACTCATACAGGTCATTGCAGTTGAACAAGAGTGTTCGCTCTTAGTAAACAGAGGTGAAAAAAATTTGGAAAAATCAACTGATGTTTTCAAAAATGACCTAGACATTGAGAGACTGCGCATAAACTTGAATATTTTAGCCGATATCGCTAATAACAAAACAACTGGTCAAGAAAAACGTCCGTGATCTAAGAAAGTACATTGCACGCAAGAGCCTGCTGTTGGAGAAATGATGTGTGAAGTAGTGAAGTGCATTAAGCTTCTCCAAGTAGTTCCAATCACGACAGCAACAGCAGAACAGTCATTTAGCGCCCTTAGACGTTTGAAGTCATACCTCCGATCAACAACGTGATAGAAGCGATTAAAGAACTTGGCAGTTCTTCATGCCCACCGAGATCTTTTGGATGAATTGGATATCCGACCAGTCATCAACGACTTGACATTGAGTAATCCAGTCAGACAGTCGACATTTGCACCTTTCTAAAGACATTCTAGCCCTAAAAATGGCATTTAGAGCAATATTAAAAATCTTTATAAAATAGAGAATTAAATACATACATAACGTTAAATTTTCAGTTTCGAAATATTAATACTAGTTTAGTGCTGTATTACTATGTTAATGTATTAGTTATTTTTAAATACTTAAATATTTTTAGGGTGTAATACCCAATTAAAACCCGCTATTTACATACTTTTTGACTGAAAGTATTAGGCATACTGTATTAACTTTATTAACTGTATTAAAGCATTAACTTTGAGATATTGGCTTTATTTAACGAACTTTGAGAGTCAAATTTAAAGTAAGCTTAAATTAGCTGTTTCACTTATTCATCAAAGTGCTAATACTGTGCGACAGCAATATTTTATGTTTTATTCCTTTAATGATACCTTAGGATTTATTTAAATGTAATTTCAGTCATTTCAGAGCTGTATACTCACTGGTCTGTAATAGTCTGTAACTATGATTATTACCGTAAATTAACTTTTTACGAAACTACTGTATGTGTTTATGTTTTGTTTCTTTTTTCAAAGCCAAAGAACATGTCAGGTTTGTTGAGTTTCCCAGAGTTTCGAGTTATCAAGAGTCCAGTTTTCAGGGTTCTAATGTTGATCATAAGACTCTATAATGCTTAAAAAAACTTTAAAATTCACTATTTTTCATGCAAAATTTAGAAAATTTCTCAGGGCAAGACCCCCAGTATGGACACCTACCAATATCTTTTGTAAGTCGGCGCCCCTGGGCTGCTTCCCTGTACTTCAGTGATAGTTTGCTGTTGTTTCATTGTTACCCATCCTTCCCATATAAGGCTATTGAGTACAGTGACTGGAGCAACTCTCTAGCTATAGACTAATAGCAAAAGTATCCTCTCCACATCCAACAGGTATTAGCTTGTAGACTGGTGGATGGTTACTTCCCTATACTTCAGTGATAGCTTCTGTCCTGGTATTATTATTATTATTGTTATTGTTATTATTACTACTACTACCACCATCAGCACCATCATGCATCCTACACATAGGAATTGGCTCGACTGACTGGAACAGCTTTTTGTGCTAGACTAACAGTGAAAATATCCACTTTATATCTAGCAGTTACTGACGAAACTGGATGGAGCTACTGTCTAGTGCTCAAACAGTGGCAAGTCAAATTGTTTAAATGAACAATATACCTCACTGCATACAAAACAAAGACTTCTGTCTGTCCTATCCAGCAGCCCAGCACAGGCTCAGTCCTCTTCCCCCCAATACCCAGTTGGGGGAGGGGAGGGGAGGGGAAAGGGGAGGGAAAAGGGGCCAGAAAAGGGGAGTGGGAAGGAGCAGCAGCACCCTCTGGTGGTGGAATCATGAGCTAGCTCATGACCTTGGGACCTCAAGGTGAACACACGAAATTTGATATTCCTGCTAGTAAATTTCGATGTCCTGCTATTTTTTAAATTTCCCCATCAAAATTTCAATTACCAGCAGTTTCCAGGGGTGGTGATGGAGGGAGAGGTGGGGAAAGCCACATGTGCAGGCTGGGGAAAACACACAACATCATAAATGGATTTGTATGCCCCTGAATGTATGCAACCCGTAATAACAAATTGCCTCAGAACTCAATGCTTTCAGTAACTGGAAAAAAAGTAATAATTGCAACAAATTAACTCAAAATGGCAATTACTTACGAGATTTTTTATGTGTCATCTTATTCCACCTAGGGATGAAGGCTGGTCTTTCCTGTCACCTCGAATGACAAACTTGGTGTGATTATAATTATAATACAATTAATTATTCAATACAAGTACCTTCATCCTGCTCATGAAGCCCAGACCTAATGTAACGAAACTCATGTAACTTGAATGATAATATAATTAATCAATTATTATTTATTTGTAATATAAACAACAAAAAATGGTTCAAATGTCTCTGAGCAGAATGGGACAACATCTGAGGTCATCAGTCCGTTAGACTTACAACTACTTAAACCTAACTAACCTAAGGACATCACACACATCCATGCCCGAAGCAGGATTCGAACCTGCAACCACAGCAGCAGCGCAGTTCCGGACTTCAGTGCCTAGAACCGTTCGGCCACAGAAAATATAAACAACACCCTACCCCAAACGAACCTGAGACTCTCCCTATGACGACCAGACCTTGAATGAAAATGCCTCTGTATATTGAACTAGTTACAAACGATAAGGGGGGGGAGGGATGGGAAGCTAGAATCTCGTTAGTCCAGAGCAGAGAGCTAAACGGAGAAGAACGACGTATCCCGCCATTTTTATATATTTTATATCACATAAGTGCCCAACAACGATATGGCTAGTTCCAGTTACGTCCTGTACCACATCAGGTGAATGGGTAGGGGTATGGTTGGACTGGGTGACCTTGAATATAACTCGCACAATTTCCTAAAGCGTGCAGTGACTTCCCAAAGCGAGGGGAGTGGAGGTGTCCTCACCCAGTTGGATCAGTACGTAACCTGATGCTGGAAGTCTTTGCCAGTGACCTTCCAACAACAACATCCTCTGATTCAGGAAGAACCCTGTACATTTATATCTAATCAGTTACACCATTACCTTGTCAGCAGAAATGATGCATTCCCCTACATTTACCCAAGCTAGAACTTGTATCTATGTATTCACAAATTTGTTCTTTTCTCATCTTTAACATGCTGTATTGTGCTTTATTGTAATAACAATAGTTTGTTCCACATGTATGGAAATATGTACATTTACATTCACCTGTTTGTGACTGCTGCCAGGCGACGTCTGCAATACGTGGATCCGAAATTTCCACATGACCTTGTCATTCTTCTCCGTGGCCACCATGCCGTCGAGCAAGCTATCAGTGCTGTGCTAGGCCCACACCACAGCACATGTAATTCACTCACCACACTTGACCAAACTATCACTTCAATTCAGCTCAGTTTATAGTACTAGGTGGTTAAAATTTAAGTGCATCAACCCACAGATATCTAGTTCGGGTTGTAGTTATCGTAAGACAGCGAAAATTAGTAGGTATTGTTATGCATTAATGCGGATCTGATTTGTGCTGCAAAAGAAGTTCCAGCTCTGACCCCCAGGTGCAACTCCAGCACTGTGAATCCACGAATGACGAATATAGATGTTTTCAGACGTTGTTGATTAGGAAAGGGGCACCGGTAGATGTCAAAGAAGTGAGAAAGCCGTGATCTTATTGCCAACTGTCTCTTACACAATTTCTACCACATGAGTGGTGGAGATGTCAACGAGATGCTGTAAGCGTCAGACCACACTTAATGACCAAAAATGGAACTATTTTTTTCAGTACAAATTGGTTCTGCAATAATGCAATTGCACATCTACCAATTTTCGCTGTCATACAATTATTACAGCTAAGTCTGAATCTCCATTAGTGGCTGAACTTAAATCATAATCACCAGTTATGTCATGTCAGATGTGGTTGAACAAAATTACAGCAGAGCCAAGGAACTAATTGACTGAACACACATCCAGGGGGTCAGAACTCCCACACATTGTCGTGCATCTAACGCTATTTCACAACCACAAGCTTGTCACATGGGGGCTTCTGTGCTCTAGTGGACTGTTGCTAGTTGGTTAGTTACATGTTCCGTGGGTCATTTTGGACGAGAGATCATAATGATGTGGGATGAGTCATGTTACATTTATATCACAAATTAATTTGTACATATGGTTTCATTTTGAAAATTTCTGATTTTTTTTCTTTTCTTCTCTCTTTGTCTTGCAGCATGGGTACAAATGTACATACACTACTGGCCATCAAAATTGCTACACCAAGAAGAAATGCAGATGATAAACATGTATTCATTGGACAAATATATTATACTAGAACTAACATGTGATTACATTTTCACGCAGTTTGGGTGCATAGATCCTGAGAAATCAGTACCCAGAACAACCACCTCTGGCCATAATAACGGCCTTGATACGCCTGGGCATTGAGTCAAACAGAGCTTAGATGGCGTGTACAGGTACAGCTGCCCATGCAGCTTCAACACGATACCACAGTTCATCAAGAGTAGTGACTGACGTATTGTGACGAGCCAGTTGCTTGGCCACCATTGACCAGACGTTTTCAATTGGTGAGAGATCTGGAGGATGTGCTGGCCAGGGCAGCAGTTGAACATTTTCTGTATTCAGAAAGACCCATTCAGGACCTGCAACATGCGGTCGTGCATTATCCTGCTGAAATGTAGGGTTTTGCAGGGATCGAATGAAGGGTAGAGTCATGGGTCGTAACACATCTGAAATGTAGCGTCCACTGTTCAAAGTTCTGTCAATGCGAACAAGAGGTGGCCGAGACATGTAACCAATGGCACCCCATACCATCACCCCGGGTGATAACGCCAGTATGGCGATGACGAATACACGCTTCCAATGTGCGTTCACCGCGATGTCGCCAAACACGGATGCGACCATCATGATGCTGTAAACAGAACCTGGATTCATCCGAAAAAATGACGTTGTGCCATTCGTGCATCCAGGTTCATCGTTGAGTGCACCATCGCAGCCGCTCCTGTCTGTGATGCAGAGTCAAGGGTAACCACAGCCATGGTCTCCGAGCTGATAGTCCATGCTACTGCAAATGTCGTCGAACTGTTCGTGCAGATGGTTGTTGTCTTGCAAACGTCCCCATCTGTTGACTCAGGGATCGAGACGTGGCTGCACGATCCGTTACAGCCATGTGGATAAAATGCCTGTCATCTGGACTGCTAGTGATACGAGGCCGTTGGGATCCAGCACGGCGTACCGTATTACCCTCCTGAACCCACCGATTCCATATTCTGCTAACAGTCATTGGATCTCGACCAACGCGAACAGCTGTGCCGCAATAGGATAAACCTCAATCGCCATGGGCTACAATCCGACCATTATCAAAGTCGGAAACGTGATGGTACGCATTTTTCCTCCTTACACGAGGCATCACAACAACGTTTCACTAGACAACGCCCGTCAACTGCTGTTTATGTATGAGGAATTGGTTAGAAACTTTCTTCATGTCAGCACGTTGTAGGTGTCGCCACCTGCGCCAAGCTTGTGTGAATGCTCTGAAAAGCTAATCATTTGCATATCACAGCATCTTCTTTCTGTCGGTTAAATTTCGCGTCTGTAGTACGTCATCTACGTGGTGTAGCAATTTTGATGACCAGTAATGTACATTAAGCATGATATCCCTTCACTACTGACTGAAAGTAGATGAGGTCGTGTAGGCTGTGCCACGACAAAGGTGGGAGTTGTGGCAAATGGAAACTGTCATCAATAAGCTTTTTTTACATTAGAATTTTATTTTATTTAATGAACCAATGGCCACGAATGATCACAGAGCTCTTATGTTATTGGAACTTGAGACACTGAAAATGTTGGTACTGCACTGGGATTCGAATTCGAGTCTCTCTTTTTATGATACCTGGGTAATATAGGTCCATCATTTCCTAGGTTTCCCGAAGAGTGCAAAGTCTCCCTTTTTATGATACCTGGGTAATATAGGTCCATCATTTCCTAGGTATCCCGAAGAGTGCAAACTCCTTTCTACGTCTCCATGAAAGGTACATATCTGAGTTTGAATCCTGTTCCAGCACAAACATATTCATTGTCGTAGCTCGACGTGTGCCACAAATTATTTACTTAGAAGCTCATGCTCAAATCAGAGATGAAATAGGTTTCTTGAGCATTCCTTTCATGAATGAGATTTACACTCTGCAGCGGAGTGTGCGCTGATATGAAACTTCCTGACAGATAAAAACTGTGTGCCGGACCGAGACTCGAACTCGGGACCTTTGCCTTTCGCAGGCAAGTGCTCTACCAACTGAGCTACCCAAGCACGACTCACACCCCGTCCTCACAGCTTTACTTCCGACAGTACCTCGCCTCCTACCTTCCAAATTTTACAGAAGCTCTCCTGCGAACCTTGCAGAACTAGCACTCCTGAATGAAAGGATATTGCGGAGACATGGCTGAGCGACAGCCTGTGGGATGTTTCCAGAATGAGATTTTCACTCTGCAGCGGAGTGTGCGCTGATATGAAACTTCCTGGCAGATTAAAACTGTGTGCCGGACCGAGACTCGAACTCAGGACCTTTGCCTTTCGCGGGCAAGTACACAGCCCCCAGGGTGTGGCTAAGCCATGTCTCCGCAATATCCTTTCTTTTAGGAGTGCTAGTTCTGCAAGGTTCGCAGGAGAGCTTCTGTAAAGTTTGGAAGGTAGGAGGCGAGGTACTGGCGGAAGTAAACCTGTGAGGACAGGGCGTGAGTCGTGCTTCGGTAGCTCGGATGGTAGAGCACTTGCCCGTGAAAGGCAAAGGTCCCGAGTTCGAGTCTCGGTCCGGCACACAGTTTTAATCTGCCAGGAAGTTTCATTCTTTTCATGTTACAAAGGTGGCTGCGTAAAAGAATGAAATGGCCGAGATTTTTCAGATTTCTGTGGTTGGAGACAGTACAGGAAGACTTGGATGCTAGACAAATTTGGTAGATATGGTGATGAAAGAGGAAATAATACTCTGGGTTAGCATACTGGAATGCTTTTTTTGCTTCTTCACATGTTTGCAATGAACATGCAGAAGCGCTCTGACTCGTAATTACAACATCAGTAAGCGTAAAATATAGATGTAGCCTACTTTATTCTCCATCCAATTACCAGAACAAATAGCTATCCAGCTTATAAGCTTCTTACAATTGGGTTATACACAGCAACAGTTGGTACTACAGACCACAAACCATGTAGGTGCCAGATTCTATTACTCTAATCAGACTCTTAGGTTCGAGGATTCGTCACAATTGACATATGGATATAGGTACACGTAGACATATGTATGATGAAATCATTACCCTTAGCCCAGACGTATGTACATACAAGCTTTGCAAGGCCTTCTTAGTGTACAAGTTTAACATAATACAATTCTCACTCACATGGTATCGCTACATGTTATCAGTCATCTGAGATAGGAAATCTGATTGCTGGCCTATAACTCTGCCTTGACTGGCTTTTGAGGGGTGAGTGAGAAAACAGCAGTTTCTCAATATATGTAACCTCTTATTTGAATGACGAATATTGCTGAAAATGAATGCCTCAAGCCAAGTTTGAAGGGTTACAACTAATATCATACTCAGATTATTTTCCCTTTTTCTGGCAACCTGTCATGATTCGATCATTACATCACGATTTCATTTCAAGCCCCTAGCATGTGCACACAGAAGTACTGATGAAAAATAATTTTCATTTTTAACGTGTACAGTATGTGATGTCAACAGTAGTAACAGACGCCAGCTACAACTCCCAGCTAGACACTGACCTTTTCATCACATACTTAGAAGTTCAAACTTTTCAGTGCGTCACTTCAAGTTGAAACATTCCACTCCTAGCAACTGGCGAAAAAGAAGTCGACTGTGAACATCTCTTCGATTGTAGTCAAGAATGACGATATATGCTGGGTTCGTCTCCCAGTTAGCAGAGAATTCTGCATCCCATTATTTCAAGTCCAAACATTCCACTCCTAGCTCCGGTTAAAAAGACAAAAAAAAACTGATGGTTAACATGTCTTCGAGACCATTTTTGGGGATCAGTCTTTTAGTCAGTAGGCCTTCAGAGCTTTCTGTAGGGTTGTTTCCCATCAAACATGCTGTCATCTTGTTACTGACGCACAAAGTGTCATTTCACGTCTGCTTATGGGTACAAAACAATAGCAGTAGGTGCCAGGTTCTCATTCCGGCCAAGTAACAATAATTTACATCGTCATTTGAGGTCCAAACAACTCGCTGCTGAGGACAAAAATCGGTATCTAACATTTGACATTACTCAGCTAACCTAGTAATACACAGGGTTCAAATCGTCTTCACTGAAGTGGATATCCTTGAATTTCAATTCTAAACATGTCCTCACTTCGTTACTTGTGAATGAAACTACATTAAAGGTCTTTCATGGTTAGTTAACATGGTGATAAGGGTCTTTATGGGATTCCCAGTTCAGTAGAAGAATTTTCGTCATTTATTTTCAATGTCAGACTTACTTACTGACACTTACGAAAATTTCGGTATTTCACGTCTCTTTTTGTGTAGTCATAATTGACAATTGTCACAATGGGCGAGTCTTCATCAGGCACGAAATCTCTGCTCAGTCAGCAGTGGGTATAACTTCCGTGTTTGAATCTAGATCCATAACAAAAGCGTTCTTTATGTCACATATATGTATACAAGTAACTGTTCATATATAACTCAGAAATTTAGTGTCATCACAACAAGAGCGATATGTGACTTTTCTTCTGCCCATAATCCATAAACCATCATGAGTACAACGAAATTACTAGTGACACATTGTTAATTCTGAGGTTCTCATAGAGTGCTTGACTTTGTTAATCGTGATTTTCCCCTAACTGGTTATTGAATACCGTACGGATTTTATGCAAAACAACTTGTCATGAGAAAAATGGTTAATAGGTGCTTCGAAAACCTTCTAGAGAGGAAAAAGTACCTGGAATTGTCATAGAACTTTGGATGTCCAAATATTTTCTCAAAATCTCTTGCTCATAAAAATATTTACTTTTGACTAAGGATTGTGTAATGATGTATGTGATGGAATTGGTAGTCCCAGACTCCAATGAGTGTAGTAATACTTTTGAAATGTACTTATTGTAATAAAGTTAAATTTGCAGGGATTAAGGATTGTCTTATCTCTAACAACTTGTTTCCTAATATTTGCAGTATCGTGGTATTAATTTACATCTACACTGATTCCCATAAAGAACGGTGTTCTCTCGTAGTCACTTCTGGTAGCCATTTTGTGCAGCCAAACAACTATACTGCAAAGAAGTTAGAAGAGTTCCATAAAGCTACGTTATGTGGGCTGCTTGCAAATCAGGCAGATGACTATTCAAATAATTCAGATACTTTTGAGAATTAAAGTAAATTTGCAAGTGTCCAAAATTATCTAGATTTAAACTGTCTTTCAGCTATATTAAAGGCTGCCATTCAGAGACTGTAGACAGGTCTTCATTGTACCAGTAACCTACAAAATCATCAGTTCTTCACTCACAAGTATCACTGAACTACACTAAGATTCCTGGAAAACACCTATTATCTGTTGTTCATACAATATGCCACAGCCCTCTCAACATCAGACACTGATGTATGGTTATGAATACTTAAAAGAGCATACAACCAACCTGAAAAAAAGTAAATTTTAAAAGATCTGTCAACAACGATTATTGGTGTTCATAACCGTCGTTGTTGGCTAGAGAAGCAACTCCACCTGTTCCCTAAGGACGTTCCATTAGATGGGCAACACACTTCTAATGTAAACAGGAAAGCACTGCAACCCATAAGATGTATGCCACTGAATTACAGGTTTCTGAAAGCAAATGTAATGTCCATGACATACAACCTCAGGAAATTGCACTGTCTCTGCCTTGTACAAATATAGTAAAAACAGCGCACTCATGCTCAGTCTGCTCCCTAATACTCTTTAACAAATTACCACCATCGGCATGGTCCATGCCCTCTAAACTATTTCAAAGAAAACTGTACAGCTGACTGGCTGAAAATCCATTTTATAATGTAACAGAATTATTTGATGAAAAAAAATGTGAACATATGTAAAATTTAAAAATATATGGCTACATGTTTTTAGTTGTGTAAGTAATTCAGTACAAATGCTTGTAATTGTGTGAATAACTAAGTATAAATCCTGTGATTGACCTTGTAATAAAATATATGAAACATGTGCTAAACTTACGTGTCTGTAATTATGTATAGAACTAAACATATCAGTATTATGTATAATACATAAAGCATATTCCATTATGTTGATGGTCAACAGCAAATAAAGATATATTAAGACGAATCCCTGAATCACAAGAGCCAATAAGAAATGTCATACAATTTGTGGCACTGGTCTCGCATTTTCTACCTTCTGCTGAACATCTACAGGCTTATGGGATTTTCATAAATCTGTTATGATAATTGCTGTGATAGCACCATTTCATTTATCATCCTTGTATTGTCAAGCTTGTATATCGTAGAAGATATACTTGTTGAATGATGTTGAACCACTACATTTTCTCCCGTTAGTCGATTCCCATGTTATGCATACATTTTGGGTTCTTAATGTATTTGTTTACCATCCTCTTGAGGCCTTACAGGTGTATCCTTTTTGTGCTGACAGCTGTGACAGCAGAAATCATCTGAAAGCTTCATTGACAGCCACTTGAGCACCAACTATCCAGAGAATTGCGCTGTTTGATATACATTTACATCAATACATAAACTCTTTATTCATCCTTTAACAATATATATTGTAAAATTGTACAGATGTAGTTTATTCATAGCCAGGAATAGTTACAATACAATGTTCTATATTTAGGCTATTTAAAAACTTATTTATAGACACTATAATATTACATCAGCTGGACCTCTGTGTAAATAATTTTAATTTTTCATAGTAAGAATGTCTTCAGTGGTATAAAAGAAATGTGTTCTTAAAGCTGCATTAGCTCTACTTTTGCTGTAGGAGGCAATGCACAAACAACTGTTTTGGGCAAATCATATACGGTGTTTTGGTAAAGGGCTTTTCTGTGGGCATCTCTATAAAATCAACGCTGTATTTTGTTTTTCTTAGGTATGAACCTGATTGTTCAATGCTGAAAATTCGTCATAAGTTTTCAGAAAGCACACACATTCATAATCGTATAATGAATACAGTCTCGTTACTACAAATTCCTTGAATGTTTCCCTACATGGCTCTATATGCGGAACTCATTGCGTTATTCTGATAAATCCTTTTTGTAGTTTGAAAATATGATTTCACATATCTGTATTGTAACTTAGTATTTGGCATTAGTCATTTGACTGTGTGAATCACCATATTCTCCTAGATGTAACCTGAGGTTTTATGGGGCTGCTGGTACAGCCAACCAAATGGATGATGTCATATCTCACCAAAAGAATGCAGAAAGTCATACGCAGTAATTCAACCAATGTAGCTCAGGGAAAAATCAGAAATAGATTTCCAGAAGGCTCAACGTCAGGTATTCTATTGTTCCTCATAGATCTTCGATCTAATATACAACAAACAGAATTAGATCTGTATGAATGCATGGTTTCGCGGCGATATGAATTAATAAAAATTTTTCGGGCTTCCAGCCATGTCAGGTGATTAAAATCCCACGAGCATTCGACCGAGCTCTCCTCAGCCACTGTCAAGTGGTAAAACTGACTGGTGTGTCGCCATGGCCGTGTCGTTATAAAGCCGCACTGCTGGCTGTGATGTCACTAGTGCTCTCTTCCTCACCATCCATGGTAATGTTTTCATGCCTCGACCGTCACGCCCGTTTTAACCGCGCGATGGCCGGGTCTCAGGCTGTGCTGAGCTGCAAACCGCTGTCCTTGTTGATGGTGTTTTCAGAAGTTTTTATTTAAGTAGCTTCTTTTATGACGCTGTCCCGAAATCCCTTCGTTCTCATAACGACAGATGTTTCGTCGAATAGAATTCGGCGTCCCTATTGTAAGGCCTGTTCTGCCATGACTGATTTTTCTGGATAGTGTAGGCGTAAGCACCTCTCGTGTTCCGTCCGGCGTTGCTCCACAGTGGGTACTGTTTGGTCGACGTAGTAACAGCCACACTGACGTGGTATCTTGTACCCTCCAGGTGTTCTAAGCCCTAGATCATCCTTCACAGATCTCATGAGCTGTCGGATTTTTGCTGGGGGCCTGAGCACCAATGAAATGTTATATCTCTTCAGGAGCCATCTAATCGTTCCCAACACTGTACCACAGAAAAGCAAAAACACAAGTTCCTTGCTTTCTTCTTCGGTGTTGTTCTCTACTCTGTTGGTGTATTTCTTGCATGTCAGACCAGATATAGCCTATGACACCTGTCCGTGGCTGTACCCGTTTTCCCAGAAGACTTTTTGGAGGTGACTCAGTTCTAGAGGCAGACTTTCAGCGTCTGAGACGACTTTAGTATGATGGACGAGGGTATTTTGCACGCCACGTTTTTGTGCCGGATGCTGGTGGCTGATAGCGTGCAAATACCGATCTGTCTGTGTCGGTTTCCAGTAGACACTGTGGCTGAGGTGCCCATTGGTTTTCCGTGGAACAGAAAAATGGGTACAGCCAGGGACAGGTGTCACAGGCTATATCTGGTGTGACATGCAATAAACACACTAACAGAGAAGAGAAAATTGCCGAAGAAGAAAGCAAGAAACTTGTGTTTTTGCCTTTCTGTGGTCCAGTGTTGGGAAAGATTAGACGGTTCCTGAAGAGATATAACATTTTATCGATATTCAGGCCCCCAGCAAAATTTCGACAGCTCATGAGGCCTGTGAAGAATGACATTGTAATATTTTGTTTATGAATTAGTGGTAAATTAATACCTAATGTAACTTTTTCAACTTTGTAAATAGCATTTATTTTGAAATAAAACTTGTAAGACCACAGTAATGTGCTTGATTTTGTTTTTGTTCTTTAACTGGTTTGTTGCTAACACAGAACTTCTGTAGGCCTAGCTGACTTTCTATAATAAGATAGTTATTATAGAAAAACTGTAAATGATAGTTTCCAGATTTTTGTAATAGTAAAATTATTATTATTATCCTCCAACACCCCTTTATTTACAGATACAAGTGGTAGATGTAGCCCAGTTTTTATGTCAGAGAGGTTGGCAAATAGCCCTGTTCTTGTTTTGTTCCATCAACTATTTTTTGTTGTCGTTAAATGTTTTACAGTAACTTACTCTAAAATATATTGGTAGATTAACTGTCTTCTTTTGTTTAGGCTATAAAAATATAAGGATATCAAAAAGGAACGCTTTCTGGAACTTTTTTTGCAATTTCCTCAAAACTGCAGTTGTGGCACTTACCACGGATTTTACGATTAGTCGATAATTAATTACGTCAATCAAAATTAAGTTACGTCTCTCACAGACTATATAAGTAAAATCTGTTCGCTTTTTCTCGATCACTGAGCAGAGACGAGCATGCGATGCTGTGGAAGTAGCACCATGACCAGAGAGAGTAACAAGTGGAGAGCCGTGTCGAGTTGAATTCTCAGAGTACTTAAAACTCTCGTGGTTTGCGCATCGTACCGATTGCTTCATGCGCTACAAATGACATGTGGGAGAGACAGGTTTCGAGAAAGCATATATTTACAACGATTTTAATCTTGACATGCAGTATGTACTCGTAGCACACCACAAAGACAAAGAAACAAACACACACCTGTTTATTGGGCACTGAATGACTGTTCACTGAAATGCTGAACAGTGGAAGACCACATATGTTGGCAGAAGTTGGAAAGGCACAAAATGTTCCGAATTACGTTAATGAGTCCAGACCATAACTATTAGTGCCAGGGAACACGAGAAAAATGTGAAATAGCGCCTCCAACGATGGGCATATGCACAAGGGTCACAATTGCAACTTATTTCAACATTGGACAAGAGAAATGTAGGTCTACCCCACCACAAATCTTTATTTAAAATCGATGAGACTGGTGTCCTTAGACCATCCAAGAATGAAAATCTTAATAGTTTGGAATACTGATCACATACAGCATCAGGTGACACATCTTTAATTTACTAATGTCAAAGAATAAATCAAAGGGCTCATTGTGACATTTAAGATGGTAAAATCAGTCACTGAGAGCACATGTTATAGCATCCAGTACATAGAAAAATAAGCAAATAAAGAACATACTTGAAGCTATGTGGCTTTCAGGAATTATAGCAATAGAGCTACATTGTCATCTGGGAAGTAGTAGGCTAACCTGGCTTCCGGTGCATTTTGTTGGTGTGGGTTGCCTACATCAGGGACAAGAATAAATTCAGGGGCAAACACTCTGTTCTCTTTTAATTGACAATTCTTTAGCCTATTGATCTGTTAAGTGGATTATGACCCGTTGGGGATAATCCATCCTTCTGAGAAATTCCCCAAACTCCCTTCGTCTTCCCCACTCTCCTCTTGTCCCCAATCCTCTGGGACCTCCCCTCACTGATACAAGAACACTTTTGATAACATAATTAAATGACTAATTAATCAACTCGATCAATTAATTAACCTCTCCTCACCCTGGAAAACCCCCAAAAACTCTCCTCCAACCCTCCCCAGCATGGAAATTGGCAGGATAAAGACTCAGTTGACTGATAATTCGGCAGGAAATCGACTACAATGTTTAAAAAATTGCAAGTAGACAAAGAAATGTGTGGAATATTGTTTATTTAAAGAATTTATGGAATACAAAGCAGTGTTTTGAGTATAGTTTATTTATTTATTTAATCTGTTTGTCAAGAAATTGACTGTACTGTATGGAATACAGTTAATTTAAGCATTTGAGGATGACAAGCCAGTAGGGAATATTGAAACAGTTGCAACACTTTTTTTATCCCAGTCGAGCAAGGAATAACGTTAACATAACTCACCACACGTAATTACACTGTTAAATTTTTTTGCACCAAACACAGGGCATTGCGCAACAGGCCAACCACTTTGCTATTCCTGGACACACAGGCTGCACTACGTTTGCTAAGTCTCTGCGAATGATGCACTGGATGTCATGCTAATCCTTGAATGAAAGCGTTAGGTGGTGACAACCCTTTGATATTGATACCTGAGAAATTCCTGTCAAAATAAATGCTCTCTTTCTCTCACGTGACCATATCCCATTGTGTACCACTGCCAGGTCTGCATGCGCCATTGGTTGCACTCAGACAGAATCACAAACAAGGCAGCTGTGGATGTCTTGCAAATATTCCCTCTCTCTCAGACTGACTGACTAAATAATTAAATCGATTCCCTTTGTGTGAGACAGTTTCTCCTTGCTTCCTATTGGTGGATACTAGGGACGAAATATGTAGCAGGATTCTATCCTGCAAATGCCTGGTTTCCAAACCCTACCAGATTTTTCAGAATGAGATTTTCACTCTGCAGCGGAGTGTGCACTATTATGAAACTTACTGACAGATTAAAACTGTATGCTGGACCGAGACTGGAACTCGGGACCTTTGCCTATTGCGGGCAAGCGCTCTACCAACTGCACTACCCAACAACGACTCACGACCTGTCCTCACAGCTTCAATTCTGTCAGTACCTCGTATCCTACCTTCCAAACTTCATAGAAGCGCTTATGAAAACCTTGCAGAACTAGCACTCCTGGAAGAAAGAATATTGCGGAGACATGGCATAGCCACAGCCTAGGGGACGTTTCCAGAATGAGATTTTCACTCTGCAGCTGTCAGTTCAGTTGCGTACTATGTCTTAAACAATCTGCAGACGGGTTGGACTGGCGTGTGTGCTCGAAAGACCTGTATCAGCACTTGCCCGTGAAAGGCAAAAGTCCCGAGTTCAAGTCACGGTCCGGCACACAGTTTTAATCTGTCAAGAAGTTTCCCACTGGATTTGTTTCCCTTGCCTCCTATTGGTGGATACTGACATAGTTAAGTCATCTGGTAGGAAGTCCATTAGGTTGAACAAAGCTGAAAATTTCAACTTTCATCTCAGTTGCATACTATGTCTTAAACAATCTGCGGAGGGCTTGGACTGGTGTTTGTGCTCACAAGACCAGTATCAGAAGTAATAAATTGATTAATTGGGAATTTCATGATAAAATAGGCCAGCTGGGCTACCTCTACTAACCTACCCCCCCGGAAAAAATGGCAGGAATTTTGAATTTTGGCTTGAAAATAGGTCAATTGGGCTACGTCCACTAACCTAACCCTCCAGAAAAAATTGGCGCCAAATTCAAATTCCAACATGATAATGCATGAAATATCGTACTTGTCCTTATTATTATTCATTATTATTGATTTTCATTTATTAACATTCATTATCATTTATTATTATTTATATCATGCATATGTGCATGCAGTCCAACTGTGTTAGTTCATATCCCTGTCAACAGAGTACGCCACTGTGACGTCATCCAAGATGGCGGCTTTTGGCGCCTGAGCCTCCAGAAAAAATGGCGGCAAATTTGAATTCCAACAGGATAATGGTGGCCTTCTCTTTATTATTATTTATATCAGGTACATGTCCAACTGGGTTATTTGATATCTACACCATCTCCATTACGTGTTAAAAGATGGCCAATTAGGCCACATCCACTAACCTAAGTCCACCAAGTTTGAATTTTCGTGGTGACTTATGCTTCCACCGCTAAATTATTAAAATCTCGTCATTTTTACTACGCTAAGTCACAAGGTGGGAAAAGGACTCTTTATTTCAGTCAATACGGTCATGCAGCTTTGTCCCAACTCACTCACTACACATCCTCGAGATGCTCACACCACGAACTGCAGCTGACGTACGCGCGGCCAGCTGAGTCACTCCGCCTTCTACTAGGCCCCAGGTAGGCAGCCACCAGCCCCCGGCTACCGGCGTCGCAGAGTCCCCCACGCTACTCACCTTAAGTAAACATGTTTTGGCGAGCACTTAACGCTGGACAGGATGGAACCTGTCCATGGCTACATCACAACGGTCGGCTGTTCGATTCGGCACGAACAGAGAACGAACTCTCGCACTTTTGGCGGCAAAGTTGTCTTTCTGGACAGGTTCGAACAGGTCCATATTCACGTCAGACACCCGCCGATCGGTCCGCGTTCCACCATGTGTCTTAGTCGCGTACAAAAGAACACGTTTCGCCACAAAGTTGTTTTTCGGGACACTGTAATCTACCCTGACATCACACAATGGTCTGAGATGTTTGCTACAAGCTTCAAAGTTAAGTTCTATCACGTGACCCACTAAAAGATATTCCTTATTATTATTCATTGCCATTTATTATTATTATTCATTATCACTCATTATCATTTATCATCATTCATTATCATTTATTGTTATTATTATTATCTTTAATATTATGCGACCGGGAACTCTTTTGGCGCAAAAGTTTCCTCAACAGTTGAATCCGCCATAACTGTACGAGAGCCTGTTTGGTCACCACAAGACCCCTCGCTAACTTAGTTGACTCTCTCTCGCGCACGCTTTACAGCCGGACACGCAAACCCGCGGATGTCCCACTGCTTACGTCACACACTCTCGATCGCTCCCTCCATACACGCAATGGACATAGTCTTCTGTAAATATGCTAACACCCATATCGCCCATCTAACCTATCCATTGCCCAAGTACTTATTTCCATTTCAATTTTAATCATATTAAAGAATTGAATTTACATTTACATATACATATGCAAAGGTGTTCAACTACCTACTTTCAACTACTTTTAGAGGACCAGACTGCAACCTCTTCCTAGGAACCCTCAACGAGTTTGAATTCTGGCAGTAAAGACAGGTCGCTTGTGCTTTCGCTACCGACCTCAGAAAATTGCGCATAAAGAAAGGACACTTGTACTAACCTCATCCACCTGACCACCACTTCCTTCTAGTATGATGCGCCAAGTGTGAAATCTGCCAGTAAACAAAGCTCACTTGCGTCATCGCTACTGACGTATGAAAATTGCTGAAAACGAAGTGTACGACCACCACCACTCCCTAGGGGTCCGGTGGTAAAAGGACTCAGCCCGTACCAGGCTGATGTAGGGAGGGACGAGTGTACTTTATTTATTTGGGGGCAATTTATTTAGGGATGGAGTGTATGTATCACAGAACACACACTCTGACAAGCCCCCAAAGCATACAGACCTGCAAACTACTCCTACATAACTCATGTATAAGGCACTACACACATGAAGTCACAGCACAGCCCACAGACGTGTGAAGCACACCTAAATAATTCAAACATTTACGCCCATGGAACCGAACTACTCTTAATTTCTCTAAATAATAATCCATCTAAAGTAACCTGCTTGCTAATGGTCAACTTTTCCAAATCATACACCTGTCTTTATTTAAACAACTAGAGACAGACAGCACCACCACCCTCTGTATTCGCTACTCAGTCCACGGTCCAGCTGACTTAGTAAACAGAACCATTGACACAGGGCACACCCCCTCCCCCCTTACATCAGAATATGTGAATAGTTTCACATATCTCTTTGAAACGTTTGCATGTCATAGGTTTGATATGTAAGGCTGACCTAAGGCAAGTTCTGAACTCCAGTAGTGCACTACACTGGGCAACACAACCACACCCATCAAGATATTCATTCCAGTCCAGGCCTGTAACTCTTCTACAGATAAATTTTTCCAGTTATTTGTTGACTCACTTACAGACTGACCAGACTACCATTTTTGCGCAAAAAACCACACAGACTGCGCTGTGCTGCTCGGGAAGGTAAGGAAGGACAGCACTCTATTTAATTCGAGCGCTTTTATTTTTATATTTGTCACAAAACACCTACACCGATCTGCCTGTGGTCATGTGACACAGCCCACAAACACATAAACAACTCCTAATTTCTCCACACAATAGCAAACTGCTCTTAAATAATGCAGTACACAATATCCGCAGACGAGCTCTGTACTCTTAAACTCTCCAAAAAACGCAGAGCACAGTGCACAGACATGCTCGCAAAATAGTGCAACAGACGCAACCAAACACCCTCACCCAATACCCTGCCCCCAGCTGCCAAAACGACCAAAAGTCTCTGCCCGGCCTTCCCCCCGAACATGACCTCCTCACAGTCGCATTCGCGCCTAACACCGGAGAAATCATATCACCTATGCGCCTTAGATGACGCTCCAAGGCAAGCCGCTCATGCTCGCGTTCGGCGGGAGCGGTGTTCCAGAGCCTCCACCCAAGTCCAGCTTCCGCGCGCTCGTGACAGCCGACCAGAAAGGACGCTCTCCTCTGACACATGTGAAAGCTGCTTTGTTCTTCTCATGTATACCGCCGGCGTGTCAGGTCTGGACCTGCCTTCACCTCTATTGTCAGAATAGCCCATAGCTCATTGACAAAAGACGATTAACGCCGCCGCGAAAACACTTACTACTCGCCTGCAACCGAGATGGTGACAGAAAACCGATCACTCTGCTCTGCGCTGAAGGGGCGTGCAATGATTGACAGCACTCTATTTATTTTTGCAAACTACTTATTTAACAATACATTATATCTATCACACTATCACAAAACACCCAGCCAGACGTGGCCTAGGCCATGTTGCACAGCTCACAGACACGCACCCAACTCATAATTTCAGAACAGTACACACAATAGCAAACTGCTACTAAATCATTCCTCACACCGATATGTATATATGCTCAGTACTCGTAAACTATCCAAATAACGCTTAGCGGAGCCTGCAGATCCGCTCGCAAAATAACTCTGCAGATGTGCGCAGGTACCCCCCACCACACCATATCCACAGAATCGTGAAGTCACGCATCCATCTGATTCCATATCGCGCACAGCCCCTGCTCGGCTTCCGCAAGCATGAGTTGGCATGGGCGACGCGCTCGTCAGCTGTCAAAGCACACACAAATGTCCGTCCAGGACCCCGATGCGTCACAACCACGAGCCGCGACCACCAAACGCGGGTGAAAGTCAACTTTATATCAACGTAGCATAATTCCAAAGTGCAGCCTCCATACGCTAGACACATCATAGCAGCACATGTCTTTACCTCCTATGACACAATAGCACACTGCGCATTGCCACAACATTCTGCCAGCGCTCGATTTGTAGCTATTTTTCCGCTCTTAACTGTTGTCACTAGTGGTCGAATATCACTATCTATATATTCAATAAATTTCCACATAAAAAATAATCTAGTCCAATTATCAATGTCCTCAAGCCGCACCCTCTCATGATAGCATACAAACTCATCTTCTCTAGTCATTATACAACTTTTATCAGCGACACGCCTCAGTCGCTATCCCAGATAATGAATACCGAACCAGCATGCGTAAGGTCTGTGAAGACATTGCTGACGTGGGTTTGTGTACTGTAATCATTATCACATTTCATTGAACTACAAGGAAAGACGTGAATTCGTTCGTCCTCGATGCTCCAATGTTTCACTCCTTCCATCCTGCATTACACCTCATCCATTCAACATACACATTCATTCGCGCCGCCGTTTAGAGACTTCTATATCCGAACACATAGCATCATTCAACAATTATCACTTGCTCTCATCTAATAACTCATCCATTAGGTCTGGCGGCAAGGTCACCCTTTCTTTCTTTCTTTCAGCAGGAGACAGCTATTTTTTACGGTGGTAGCTAAATTGCGCCATCAGCTTAACATCACCAATCGCGAAACATATCTTCAAATACGTAAACACTCTTACTCAATTACACAGCATTCATGCTGAGGACGTGACCTTCAATATTACAGTTCTTAATCCAATAACCACCAAACCAAGTACTTCAAAAATGGTTCAAATGGCTCTGAGCACTATGGGACTTAACTACTATGGTCCCCTAGAACTTAGAACTACTTAAACCTAACTAACCTAAGGACATCACACAACACCCAGTCATCACGAGGCAGAGAAAATCCCTGACCCCGCCGGGAATCGAACCCGGGAACCCGGGCGAGGGAAGCGAGAACGCTACCGCACGACCACGAGCTGCGGACAAAACAAGTACTAAATGCTCAAACTAATCTCATTGCACCTTACAAAGCGAGCGTCCGAGCGCCACCGGCAGCATGTCAAAGCCACATATCTGTCCATCTAAACAGCCGTTCACTCAGCCCCAGGACCAGAATGCTGAATTGGGCTCTCTGTATACCTACTCTCCAGCTGTTCTCTAACGACATACAGTGCACAAATGGATTCCTGAATAGCACAGATCTCTATCCTCCCCTGGATCTCCAACTGACATGTAAACAGTCTCTCCCCCAGTCAGCAAACCTGACGTCATTCACGCTGCGCTGACAATTTCCACTCACAAATCTTAAAGACTCACATATATAAAAGCCTATTCACTCCTGCCAAAACTCACTTAATAATAAAAAAAAAGCATTCTCCCTTTCTAATCAAAGATGAGCATGCGTTTAGAACAAACAGACGAGTATAATTCCAAGCAGAAATCATACATATGATTAAAGACAAAAAATGACCTCAATTTAGGTTATCCGAATTTATGTAGATGTCCTAATGATACAGTCGTAGATGAGTCGTGTCATCCACTCGCTCATTCCTTCAACACACGTTTTCACAGAACTTGTTCTACTTCTCTGCCACCCGCCTTGTTATAATAATTTTGTACAAGCATTTACACCCCCATACACAACCCAGCTCAATAGAACATAATAATTCCTTTTTCCACAGATACTCATATTCGGTGAACAATTAAACGTACTAAATTACGCACACCTGTAGCCAAATAAGAAAATACTTTTATCGACATACACACCCTTCTCACTGATGATAGGGCATTTAATATTATATACTTAAACTTAGACCAACGATAACAATATTCCGACACGCACCTTGTTCTTATAGTAAAGATACAATTCATTTTCCTATACGGTACAAAATGACCATTTTGCATCAGAGCACCCTCAGTCGACCCAAGTCGCTCTGAGAACAGTTCAACTAATTCTTGAGCCTTTTCCCGTTGGCAGAAACGCGTCTTATAATAATTTTGTACAAGCATTTACACCCCCACACACAACCCAGCTCAATAGAACACAATAATTCCTTTTTCCACAGATAGTCATATTCAGTGAACAATGAAACGTATTAAATTATGCATACATGTAGTCAAATAAGCAAATACTTTTACCGACATACACATCCCTCTCACTGTGGATAGGGCATTTAATATTATATACTTAAACACAGACCAATGATTACAATATTCTGACACGCACCTTGTCCTTATAGTAAAGATACAATTCATTTTCCTATACGGTACAAAATGACCATTTTACATCAGAGCACCCTCAGTCGACCCAAGTCGCTCTGAGAACAGTTCAGCTAATTCGAGAGCCTTTTCCCGTTGGCAGAAACGCGTCAGTCTTTCTGATCAGAGCCTGCTCCCTTTTTTACAGACATCTCCAGACTCACGTATTTGAAGACCAAAAATATTTTTCGTACAATATTATAAAATTCACCTCGTACTCATCGATATTAAGCACAGTCCTAGTACTTAAGCGTGCCATAGACCTCTGACTAACTAGAATTCCTGCCCTGCACAGACATTAACATGGACTGATGCACGGCCTATCACAGGAAACTATACCTTGCACCTTGTAAATCATATTCTTACAGTCGATAGCATAACATTGAATGATTTAAAATAAAGGACAGCCACAACACAAGGAAACTAGAAGAGCCTGGTGGCGTTGTGGCGACTTTCCAAACTACCCCCCGAAAGTGATTGACGGCCTCTACATTTAAACTCATATGTCGCAATGACCCAACAGTTGATAACTCTGCCTTCCATCCCTAGAGATTGTTCATTTTGCGCACAGGTACTGGATCACCGTTTTCGGTGCTAGCAACCCCAAAAGTTGCGGTCCATCAACCAAAATTTGTTCCCCAACTAAACAAGCACTGTCACTCAATCATTATGTGGTACCCAATGCACGGATTGTATGGATAAGAAACCACCGATCTACTGTAATATTATCCATCACAGCTGATATCGCGAAAGCTTTATCTTGGAACACAAGGTAGTAGAAAAGACGGTACCAGCTGTTACAGTGGTTTTTCTTATCATGAAAATTAGCAAGCCTTCACATCATATGGGAACAGAAAGAAGAATGAGGATTTTGCTATTGCACTGTGTTGTGTTTCCAAACTGTACAGATACTGCTGTCTGAAGGAGATCTGCATCCCTCACCCTGCATTATGGCTGCCACTCAAACATTCTTTCTGTCACCACTATTTTGTCGATCCAATCGAGAAAAACTGCAAACTATAAAAACTCTGCTAACATAATCCAGTAGAGAACTTGATAAAATATTAATCCATCCTTCTCTTCTGATATGTATAAATTCAATCTGCAGGCTGATTTCGAGAATATGTGGCCATTCTATTAACTATGCAGGTATTGGCCTATTGGAGAAGGTGGCCAGTGATCGAAGTCACTTGCACAGATCAGTGTAAAGTTTCATCGCCTGTATTGTAGGAGGACCATAGCTCACAGACTATCAGTCACAAGAGAGGGTTCCTCTGTCGTTCTTCCATAACCAGCTTGATATATTGTTTTTTCTGCTGTAACATATCCAAGCTGTGTACAACTACAGCTTTGTACACCACTGTACAATTTGTTTTTCCACCACAACTTCGAGGTCTGTATGAGGTGCTAAACCAACATTAACACATTTCAATCCACTGGCTCTCTCAGAAAGCTGGACATCGCATTGTGTAAAGTATGCTGTTCCCACAACACGTAGGATGATTGAAATAAAGGACAGAGAGGTTATTTCTTATTGTGGAAGACATTGACACATATGGAAACTGGAAGAGTTTGAGGCACTGTGGAGCATTTCCAAACAGCTGCCCGAAGGTGATGGCCTCCACATTTAAACTCATCTTCTACAGTGAAGAGGTAGCAGACATGTAGGTATTCCATTTCGATTGATTCCTTACATTCCAACCATGTAAGTGATTACCCACAGAAGACGTTGCTCCTACCAAGATTCTCTCCATGTCAAACAGTCAATTACCGTGTGGTAATCGACAGAACTAGCAGATGGATGGGGTAGAGAAGAACTGTCGATGTACTGTAATAAACACAATTGTTGATAATGCGATCAGTTTTAGCAATTTTACTAGTCTTTTCGTAATTTCAATACCAACCAATGACACAGCAGCATGCTTCCCACCTTCTGTATTATCGCTAAATCACCCCTCCACTACTTTTCTTCAGCCATATACTACATTGCAAGTGTAGATAGATGACTATGCAGTACATCCATTCATGACTAATTCTGAAACATATAATCGTCATATAACGATGTAGTTAGGTCATCTACATATTTCTAGCACCTCGATCATAGTGCTTAATTTACGATTACCATTTACCCATCTTTCCGTTGTGGGTAGGAGTCATAGAGTATTCTTGCATTCTTAGGATAAAGTTGGAGATTAAAAGATCTCCCTGCATTGTCTTTGACCAACTATCTCTACAGCACTGTCACCGACTTAGTTTTCAACTGACCAGAAGTAGTAGGGTACTATACACAGTACATCAAAAGTCTCATAAATGAACAGAGCAAGCTGAGTCTGTAACTTCTGTTCAGTGAATACTGTTCCACAATAATCTTACTCATGGCACCCATCCAAATGCAACAGATCTCTCTAGATATGAACTTTTCGAGCAGGCCAGCACATCTTACAGGGTATAGCAGATATGAGAGTGTTGTGATGATATAAGAGATGGTTAAGAAAAACATGTGGTTTATGCATGATGCAGCTCCAGACAGATAGAGTTTGGAAATGGCATGTAAATCAACTGTTCTATCAGTTCTGAAATAATGTTCCTGTTGTTTGGTGTCAGTACTAAGAAGATATTGTAAAGAGAGAAGTGATCATGGAACATAGACATGTTCCAAGGGCTGCACAGTTCTGCACTTAAAAACACTATATTGCAAGAGCTGAGCGGTTTCTAGCCTATTAGTCATGTAGAATGCAACACTGTTAGTATTCCAATGTAATGCACGCAGAAGCTATAGCCCGATGTTAGGTTGTACTGCTTGAGTGGGTAATATCGTCGGTTTGCCTCCTACTTCCACCTTTTTCTCTTTATTGTAATTTCATTCACCAGCCCCATAAAGGAAGGGGAGGGCTCTCAGCAGCACAGTCCGCCACTCTTCAGCTGAGTGACAGTATAAATAAAAAGATGAAATGATATACATAAGAACCGATAAAAAGGGGGACATAAGAACATAATAAGAGGAGGCAGTGGGGGGTTAACATATACACTTTCACAGAGAAGTTCAGTGTGGGATAGGTAGAAAAGTCCACACAAAAATAAAAAACACAGTTGGCGATTTGCAGAGCATTTAAATACACTGAAGTCACACACACAAGTTAAAAGTTGGCCACAGCATTAAAACACACCAGACTGACAACACTTCTTTAAAGCCACTGCACAAGATGGAGCACACACAAAAAAGAATAAAAATGCCAGGAGGAACCTTCCGAAGGAGGGGAGGCCTGACAGGAGGGAAGACAAGGGAAAGGAGGGCTCAACAGGGGAGGGAGCTGGAAGGTGTGGGATAAAAAGAAAGCGGGGCAGAAGGCGCACTAAGGGGCAGGAGAAGAGTGGGGCTAGAGAGGGAAGGAGAGTCAGGAGGGAGCACAGAGGTGTGTAAGGGGTGCACAGGAAAGGAAGGTGGGTAGGAAGGAGGAAAAAACCGCTCAGAGGAAGGAAAGGAGGTGAGAGGGAGCCCTGAGGAGGGGGAGGGGAAAGGCAGGGTTAGAGTTGGTAGATGGGGTAGATATCATGGTGAAGCTCATTATCCGAGAGGGATAGTTCCTGGAAGGTACATTGGTAAACAAGGTGGAGGACATGGAAATGGGGAAAGAGTGAGATGCAATGGTGAAGTTGTGGTAATGGGCTGGGGATAAAGAGGATATGAGGCACTAGGAGTATGGGGGATAGAGTCTGTAGATGGTGTACTGGGTGTGGGTGTGATCAAGGAAAAGAATAAGATGTGGGAAAGGAATGAGGTCATAGAGGATCCATGTGGGCGACTGGAAGGGGATACGGAAAATGAGGTGGAATGCACGTCGTTTGAGGATTTGGATGACTTCATAGGATTTGTGTGGAGCAGAAGTCCAAGTGACACTGGCATAATGAAGGATGGGATGGATCAAACACTTGTAGGTGTGAGAGGTGGTGGAAGGATCCAGTCCCCATGCCTGGCCAGACAGGAGTTTCTGGGACAGAGTCTATTATGGGCTATGTGTTGGATCATAAGGAGATGGGAAGTCCAGGTGAGGTGGCGGTCAAGGGTGAGGCCAAGGTATTTTAAGGTAGGTCTGAGGTGGATAGGAGGACCATAAATGGTAAATTCGTTGTTATGAAGGAGACACTAGTTGTTCTAGGCAGCGAACTGTTTGAGGTGGGATTGAAGGGTATATTGGAACCATTGAAGGGTAGGCTAGAAGACCAGGAAGTCTGTGTCATCAGCAAATTGGAGGAGGTGAACATGCAGGTGAGGTTTGGGCACACCTGCAATTTACAAGAGATGGAGAAGAGGGGAAATGATGGAGCCTTGGGGCATGCCAGGAGTGGGATAGGAAGCATGAGAGTTAGTATTGTGGAGAGAGACATAGGAGGGATGACGGGAGAGGAAGGAAGCAACGAGATTGATGAAATTGATGAGAAAGGTGTAGGTGTGGGGGTTAAAATGGAGCCCTTGATGCCAAATCAGTCATAGGTTTTCTGGAGGTCGACAGAAAGAAAGATAGCGGAATGATAGGAGTTAAGTTGGATGGAAAGAGGATCGCTGGTAAGGTTATGGAGCTGAGAATGAGGACGAGAATCCACACTGGGTAAGGGGAAGGAGGTGGTGCAGGTTAAGGTGGTGATGAATACGGCAGGAGATGATTGACTCGAAGACTTTACTGAACACAGAGGTGAGGCAGATGGGATGATAGGAAGAGATGTCAGAGGGGAGTTTGTTGGGCTTAGGGAACAGCAGGACACTGGAAGTATTCCACAGGTCAGGGTAAAAGGCTGTGGAGAGGATGACATTATACAAGGTAGTAAGAACAGCCAGGAAGGGGGATGGATTCATTGACGTGACAGTTGGTGGCACCATTGTGACCAGGAGCGATGTTGAGTAGGATGTTATGTGCGATAATGGGAGTGTTTATGTCTGAGAGTACTGGAAACGTGAGGCAAGTGGTGGAATGGATGCACTGGAGCCTTCAAGAACTGTTGGGAAGAGGAAGTAATCAAACTGAGGATCGTCAGAGATGGAGAAGACTTCGGGGAAGTGGGAAACAAAATGGTTTGCCTTTCTGAGCTTGTCAGCAAAGGGGCAGTTGTCACGGATAAGTGGATAATGTAGGATGGGATGGCTGCCAGTAAAGCAGTGGAAGGCAGACCAGTACTTCAAAGAGCTGACAGGGAGGGAGGATTAAGTTGTGTACACATCTGGGACCAGTGCTAGCGTTTCTTTGCTGTTAAGAGGTGTGGATGTGTCATTGTAATTGCCAGTGGTGTTGGAGTGTATCCCAGTCATGGGTGTGGATCAGGGAGTGGTAGAGCCTGCAAGATTTGTGGAGAAGAAGGTTACCCTGTGGAGGAAGAGTAGGGCAGTGAGGTTGCATAAGTTTGGTATTAACATGGGCCTCCACAGCGTAAGAGATGGTCTTCTGGATTAAGGTCAAGGCATGGGTGATGTCAAGGGGATGGTGAAAGGTAAGTGGATGACTTAACTCCTGTGAGGCAATGGATTCCTAGTAGGCAACCCAGTCGGCACATCATTAGTCTTTTTGGACTTTGGAGGGGCAACAGGGCAAGGGGCAAGAGGTGGGCGATGGGCTGAGAAGATGGAGGGAGGGACTGAGAGGTGGTCGCTACCAATCGGGTCGAGTATGTCCGCCACAATTCGACCAAGGATGTTGGGGGAAGTGAGGACGACATCCAGGGTGGAGTTACTTTTGGGACGGGTGTGTTGTGGGAGGGGAACAAGGTCATTGTGGAGGGTAGTCAAGAACTGATGCCACCTCCAAAGGGTGGAGAAGGTGGGGTCAACATGTATGATGAATTCGTAGGGGAGAGGATGATGAATTTGTAGGGGAGAGGATGATGAATTTGTAGGGGAGAGGAACTGTGGGACCGACATACGCTATGCGATCGAAAGTATCAGGACACCCCCAAAAAAATACCTTTTTCGTGTTAGGTGCGCTCTGTGTAACTCACAGACTTCTAACATGTTCAGGTGATTGGGTGTCACTTGTGTCATAGTCTGTATGCGAGATTTCCACTCTCCCAAACATCCCTAGGTCCACTGTTTACGATGTAATAGTGAAGTGGAAGCATGAAGGGACACATACGGGACAAAAGTGTACATGCTGATCTTGTCTGTTGACTGACAGAGACCATCGACAATTGAAGAGGGTCATAATGTGTAATGGGCAGACATCTATCGAGACCATCACACAGGAATTCCAAACATCATCAGGATCCACTGCAAATGCTATGACAGGCAGGATGTGAGAAAACTTGGATTTCATGGTCAAGCAGCTGTTCATAAGCCGCATATCACGCTGGTAAATGCCAAACGACGCCTCGCTTGGTGTAAGGAGCGTAAACATTGGATAATTGAACAGTGGAAAAATGTTGTGTGGAGTGAAGAATCATGTTACACAATGTGGCGATCCAATGGCAGGATGTGGGTATGGCGAATGACCGGTGAACGCTATCTGCCAGTGCGTGTAGTGCCAACAATAAAATTTGGAGACGGTGATGTTATGGTGTGGTCGTCTTTTTCATGGAGAGGGCTTGCACCTCTTGTTGGTTTGAGTGTTACACCACATCACAGGCCTACATTGATATTTTAAGCACCTTCTTGCTTCCCACTGTTGATGAGCAATTTGAGGATGGCGATTGCATCTTTCAACACGATCTAGCACCTGTTCATAATGCATGGCCTGTGTTCATAATGGACTGGCCTGCACAGAGTCCAGACCTGAATCCTATAGAACACCGTCGGGATGTTTTGGAACGCCAACTTTGTGCCAGGCCTCACTGACCAACATCGATACCTCTCCTCGGTGCAGCACTCTGTGAAGAATGGGCTGCCAGCATCTGATGGAACGTATGCCTGTGAGAGTCTAAGCTGTCATCAAGGCTAAGGGTGGGCCAACACTATATCGGTTTCCAACATTACCGATGGAGGGCATCACGAACTTGTAGGTCATTTTCAGCCAGGTGTCCAGATACTTTTAATTACATAGTGTAGATAGCGTCTTTTCACTTTTAATGTGTGTATTTGTAGCATCAGTCTACTCTCCTCCTCCAGAACACACAGTTATATTGATTTCCCTCAGTACTCATTTCATGGTATTTTTCTCTAATTTTATGTATTCTCAGTCACTTTCTGGTATTTTACTAGTCTTTGGCGATGCTATGTGTTTGATCATACGAAGAAATGCATGGAAAAATGGGCTAACCCTCAAATGTAAAAGCTCAGAGTAAAGTGTTGCCATTTGATGCTGGGTACAGGTACTATCAAATTTGACATTGGTCTGAGGCCTAAATGTCCTAATGTGATATTTACAGATGAGACCAATGTCAGTTTTGATAGTTCTCGAACCCAGCAACAGAAGACAACAGTTATCTCTAAGCTTTTACATTTGAGGGTTAGTCCATTTATCCGCTCATGTCTTCATATTTCCCTCAGTTTTTATATATTTCACTTCAATTATTCGTGACTACACCAGGTTTTACTCGAATTTTACCGATTTTATGTCTTTTTCATATATTATCCGTAGTTTTCCATATGTATATGGTCATATTGCTGACAAACCCATCTGCTGTTTAATTCTCTATGAGAATATTTGCATGTCTTATACACCAACCTACCAAAAACTCCTACGACTTTCCCTGATGATGCATCTCCATGAATTTAGGATCGGACGATCATGAAAAGTATAGTTACAGTTACTTTGTACCTTTATGAGACTCAATGAGTGTTGAATATGATGAATGCATCGATAACTCGAAGTCTGGATGCGATTTCGTGACGTGCTCCGATTCCATAGAGAGCCTGTCAGCAGACTCATGTAGTGCTGAACTAGAGGGAAACTTAAAGTTTGAAAACAGTTCTACATGTTCTTTTGACTTCAACTGCATTGTGTAGGAGTCTGCATCAGGGATCTGACATGTGTAAAGAGTTATTTTCTGTTGCTGCTCAGACTTTTTCTGTAAGTATATGATCTTATTGCTTACCAGATGTGCTTCATTATTTCTGTTTGTACCATCCAACTCTGATATGTACCCACAATCCTGTCAGACCATCTACAAACTATAACTTTTGGTTATTTAACCCAGCAATACGTTATTAACTATTTCTGGATAGCAAAGTAATAATCAGTATGTGTTGGGCCGTCTCTGCACTCATGATCGTTGTATGTATTCTGTGTGAAAAACAGCGATTCAATATCGATCACTGACATATATGGCGCTGGATGTATTGATGACATCGGAATTAGTACCTCCAATCAAATGTAGATGCCCTCCATGGCCTGGGTTGGTGCACTCTAGCTTACACGCGTGTCCACGATATGCGTGCGCAATGTACGAAGTGGTGTTGAGATGCGTATCCAATATATGCCGCACATGGGGTAGGATTTGGAGGTGGATCCATCACACGCAATGTACGAAGCAGTGTTGGGATGCAGATCCACAATATACCACATCAGAGTTAGTGTTCGGGTGTGGATCTGCCGAGGACTACATATACGGAGCTATGTTTGGAGATGGATCCACCACACACCACATCTGCAATAGGGTTCACGGGTGGACCATCCACATGTTACATTGCCCATGCATGTACACATACATACACAAAATAGAGCAAATACTCTCCAAATGTGGAGGTGACTGGATACATTCGAGTACTGTGCTATATTACACCTCCTGATCAATACATTTGGGGTAGGTGTTGGCAGCTGTGCTACACTTACAAGCAATTTTAGAACACAGAACTAGATATTATGTCATGATCGCATGGGTAGATC
Organism: Schistocerca americana; assembly: GCF_021461395.2. NCBI lineage: Eukaryota > Metazoa > Arthropoda > Insecta > Orthoptera > Acrididae > Schistocerca > Schistocerca americana. Next base: position 482,841,000 of record NC_060130.1, read on the forward strand.
TGACCTAAAATCGATTGAATTGCTAAAAATGAAGCGCCAATAGGTATAAATTGACCAAATATAGACCCAAGTGCTGTGAAATTGAGGAAGTACTTTGCTGTCTTCTGGTTCTCGCCGAACAATTTGTATATGGGACCAAGTATGTGGCAACAGGAGGAATCTGGGAAAACGTGCACATCGAAATGAAGGGAATAAGGGAGGCAGTCAATTTTTTCCCATTAAGGTACCAGTGACACACGGGAGTCGACTACTGTATTTGATGCTTTTTGGGATGACAGAGAACGATTATTTCTAAACTTACTTCCATCTGTGTTAAAGGATAACAGAGAGTGAACCGGGTGGTCAATTAAGATGGAGTTGTAACGAGATATGATTTAGTGGCTGACAGCTTCATTCTAGAGAAGGATAAGTTGATGGAGGTCAATTTTTTTTCCATTGTTCCGTCCGGATGCGTCAGTCACCTGACATAGCCTGCGTTCTACTCATATACAGCTACGTGTTCCGTATGTGTTGTAAAGCACTGTCTACTTGCGATCGTTAACGGTAAGCCTGTCGGTCATCAGAGGACTTCCATCTCATATGTGAAGAAACGAGCTTTGATTTATACGATGGCCCCTGTCGCATTTTGTGTGTAAAATCGAGACTTCAGCGTCATAACTAAGTTAGCGGTATGAGCTTGTGATGCGCTACAATCCCCGTCTACACATTTTCCCTACAGATGTTGTGTTTACAGAGTTAATGGCGGAATGACTTGTAATTGTCACATGTCGGTCGCTGCTGCTACTCAGTTATCTGTTTCCTTGTTGGATGTATCCCCTGCTACTAACTGTCATTTTATATAGGCCTGATGCAGGCATGGTATAATTTCTGAACTGTGATTGGATGTGAACAGTGGACACTATACATCTCCGCAAGGCTATATTGTGCTCGTATGTTGCAAAGTAAATGTTTTATGGAAATAGTTGTTTCGTTTTACGATTCGATAAGACTGTTCAGCGTAGAGAAGCTATGAGGAATGAGGTAAGTCTGATAGGCTGGAAAGGTATTCCAGCTAACATTATAGCCCAAATTTAAGTGCAGAGCTTTGTAGTCTTAGGAGTGAATTTGTTTATGTTCTCTCTCTTACCAATACCTTCCAGGCACAGATCCTAGTCTTTAGAACAATAATTTAGAGTTTATAGCTTCGTCGATTTAGGTAAAAATGTGTCCAAGTAGATTGATCTCGAACTCCATCACGTATAAACATAAGTCTTTTCTTGTTCTTCTTAACTGTATGCTATTACATCACGGCACTTTGAAATCTGTACTATACATCAATAAGGAGTGCTAAACTCCTCGACACGGTCACATTTCGAGAGATCTCATGCACTTGACGGGATAGGACTCGGAAAGCTCTATTCATTCACGAGACGAGGAGTGTAGCGGTCTTCTCCTCATCGGTTGGAGATTAATTCTCTGACGGTGCTGCAGGGTGGGTTGGTTAATGACTGCGTGAGGATGGTCTTTTAGCCTAAGATGGGGAGAATGCTCTGTGACTCCCATGCGCAGAGAGATGGATCGTAAATTAAGTACTATGCTCGAGGTCTTAGAAATACGTAGAGCGCTGTCTGGTATACTTGATGATTTAAGTGCTCGAGAATTAACTGTGAATGGGCATGCTGAGTAGTCATCTATCCATGTTTGCAATGATACTCGCAAAGTAGAGAATGGATGGTTTAGCTATGATAATGAAATTGAGGAAACATGCTGTCACATGATTGGCCGGTGTTGAAGTTACAGTAAAACTGTTCACGCTATCAAGTTTCATGTTTATTATTAGAATACGTGGATGGTGTCTTTTCCATCCCATCCCTGCATTGGTTAGCAGATAATGATAGACTGATATGGCTTGTTTGAGTTGGGGAAAAAGTTTTGTGGATGGACAGCAACTTCTGGGGGTTGCTAGCAGCAACAGTGATCACATACATGAGTGCAGTATGAGGAATGAGTCGAAGGGGAACGCATAGTCGTCAGCTATTCCGTCAGTGCGAGAGACAAGTCTAAATATATAGGTCATCATTCACTTTCGGACATCAGTTTGCAGACCTACGCTAACACTGTGAAAGTGTTCTACTTTCATTATGTTGTAAGTTGGTTTTTATTTAAAATAAGCAGATGTGTCACGTGTTATGGTAGTTGCAGTTCCAAAATGGTTCAAATGGCTCTGAGCACTATGGGACTTAACTTCTGAGGTCATCAGTCCTCTAGAACTCAGAACTACTTAAACCTAACAAACATAAGGACATCACACGCATCCATGCCCGAGGCTGGATTCGAACCTCCAACCGTAGCGGTCGCGTGGTTCCAGACTGTAGCGCCTAGAACCGCTCGGCCACCTCGGCCGGCCGTGGTTGCAGTAACAAAATGATTTACGCCTTGCGATGTCTAGTTTTCTGTGAGAGGCAGTGTATCAGGGTGTCTAAATGTTAGTTTAGAACATGAGACAGGCATCGAACTCGTGGCAGAGAAACGAAATGTTTGGCGTTGTACAAAAGTGTGTTAGAAAACAGTGTTTGAGACAACTAAACAGGACCAGGGGGAGCGTGTCATGCGATACTTCGCCTAGAGTATGGGTGATCAAACTTTAAAGTTTCCTCAGCTGTGTCTGTATATTTAATAGAATCGTGTCATAAATACAGCAGCAGTAGCAGTAGCAGTTTGAGGTGAGAGCCAATGATGAAGGGGTTATATGGCTAGGAATGCTTGGATGGCTGCATGCTACGCCATTGTGGGAAGTATAGGCCGACCGCAGCTATGCGTCATTGTGCCCGCATTGGTGCGTTGGTGACCTCTAATTCGTATGAGCTTTTATAATTCGTAGTTTTTATCTGTTGGGCTGATTGTTTTGAATGGACGTGGATCTGTAGTACTTGTATCTAGTTTGGGGACGTACCACATTACATGCATTTCCACCAAATGGTCTAAACACAGTCCTGTTGCAGTAATTTAGGTCGTTCTGTTTCTACAGAGGTTGCTGAAGGTGGTCGATATGTCTTTCTCGGGCTTTTGCTCAGTGCAGACTTAACTTGGAGCGATCACATGTGCGAAGCTGCAGAAATGGGTTCAGTTGCACGACGTGTAGGGGTAACTAAAACTACGTTGGAATTTTACTGTAGAAGCTATGTACGGGAAAAGTGACTTGTTTTGAGATATGAGAGTGCGACAAATATGATTGACTAGTGGTTAAAATCCGATACATGTGTTTGGATGGAGAGAGGCGATTCAAAATGATTGACATCATTTTGAACATATATTGTAACACTAGAGAACTGAAAACCTAGTGTACATTTTTCTTCTTACGACCTCAGTCAGCATATCATCTGCTACTACCGTTTGTGTTCCTTCTCAATTAGTCATTGCCTATAACTCGGTGGATATATTCCAGAACCTCTGATATGATGTCGAGACAGAGTGCGTTACAAATATTACAGAATTATCTAGTTGGGGAGGGTGTGAAGGAGTCGCAAATACTGTGTACGTACTACGTACCTTAGCCAAATCACTTTAAAATTTCAGTGATTTTATCCCTAGGATGCATCGTTGGCTGATAATACGTATTCCTACGATCACCCGATCACCATCACGGTATTTGTCCAGAAAAAAAAACACCACATGCAGAGGTAATGTCGTACCTCGATTCGTAAGGCGGGTATAGATTTTAGCATGGATACTTGTGTGCGCCTGTAGAATCATGACTGATTGTGACAGTAACATGTGCTAGTTGCTGGGATCGGTTTTTTCTTTAACATCTCGCCGATAGCGTGTCTCTTTCTAGGACTCGAAAGAAGAACTTAAGCGACATGCATGCCCATCGCTGATTTTAGATCAGTATTATTTGGTATGGTAGGCAATCAGTTATTAGCGAAGTAATATACTTAGTAGTATTTGTGGGTGCGTGATATGTTCGCATTGAGCATCAGGTTTATGAAGTACGTGTGTTTGTGGAAAGGAGATGACTATGCACTGTTGTAGGGAAGGTAAGGATTTGACTTGGAGCACTGTGATACTAATGGGGGAGTATGTCCAGATGTAAGGAAGGTACAACTGTTTCCTGTGCCACTGCCGACAAGAGGGTGTATTTCCGATACTTCGCTATTTCTCGAATGCTGTTCAGTTGAGAGCGCGATCGTAACATTTAATTGTTAAGTATAATGATAAACATATGCGACCGGTTTTCTGGAATGAATTCGTGTATGAACAGTCCGTGGTGGTAATGATTCACGTTTCCTGTTAACAGCAGCATCCGTGGGAATGTAGAGGTCTGTTGGATTGTAGGAATGTATATGAGTTAACTTTGCCCTTGTCTGGGCGGCCAGATGGCGAACTAATAATTAGTATGTGTTGGGCGGCTTTCGTGATCAAGTGCAACTTTGAGAAGATGGTATGATTGCGATGTAGTGTTACTCCTACCCATGTAAATTGTTCGGTTGACTGTTTGTGCACGTTTCGCATCTTTAGTTGAGAGAAGATCTAATGTGGTGTGTGGAGGATACGTTATCTATTCTCTAGACATGGGAAGGACTGTAGAGAACAAGGGGTTATTTTTTGGAAATACGGTGCGAAATTGTGATTTAGAGTGTTTCAGTGCGCGATGTGCCAGCCTCATGGCAAACGGCGGAAGAAGGCTGGCCAGCACGTTATGCAGATGACACAGTTTTGCAACGAGATTCGGTATGTGTGTACATGCGCGGCAGCGATCAGAATGCAGCATTAGCAGAATTACGCAGGCGCGGGCCGCGTGAGGCGCGGTTGCGTTAGCCAACTCATCAAGAACCTTCTAATAAACACGCCGCCGCGTAACCAGCAGATTCAGAAGCGGCCTGCACTATTTAAGGGCATCACAGGTGGGCGTCGGCATTCGGTTCGACCGATTGGGCGTTCGGTCGCTGTCACGTCGTCGTCATCAGTGACTCTGTCCCGGAGGACTGGCCGGCGGAGGGCGTTGCCCACTGCTGCACCGGCGACTCCTGGCGTCGTCACGAGCCGCCACTTCTGCAGGGGGCGAGCTGGGCTGGGCCTCGTGCCGCTAACCTCCTACCGCTTGTGCAGCCGCTGACAGAGCGCGGTGTCGCATTCCCCAGACTATGTGCATCAGCTTGTCTCCACCACAACACGAGCGGTGGGGCTGAGCTACCGGAAAATGTATTGGGAGAACAAACAATAAAGAGGAAGATTGCTAAAAACAGCCACCTTCTTCTACTCAGCCACGACTTACAACCCCAACCACGTCACCCGCTCCAGTCATCCTATTACAAGCTGTGTCAGTCAGGCAACCTGCGCATCACACACTCCTGTTACAATTGGTGACAGTAGTGGTGCTCTCCTTGTGTTTGGAGGAAACTGTGGCTGGTAATCGACGAGGATATGTGGCAATTGAGAAGGGCAACAGTGGATCAGCAACTCCTGCAACATGACAAGTAAGTGCCAATTTTTCGTTTGGTGGTTTGTATGAACCTGTAGCATAGTCCGTCTTCCCTTCCTATTCTTCTTTCTGGGCTTACTGTAGTCTTGATTCGATAGCTGGTAGTGCTGGAGCAGTCTGTGTCAGCTGAGGTGGCTATTCAGCAGGTACTTGAGCGAGTGTCGGAATTAGAGATAGAGCTTGCTTGATCTAAAGAAGCTAGCAAGGAACGGTTTCCTGTTAATGCAGTAATTCATGACACTAACGCTGCGTCTTTGGTCACCCCTTTCTTGGGAGAAGATGGGGAGGATGTTATGTTTTTTTTGAGAACCTTAGCATGTCTGCTAAATTGGGAATTGGGGTGCAGAAACACTTTTGCATATGGCTAAGTTGAAAGTAACTGGGGATGCCAGAGCGTACGTTACATGCCATGAAGAATTAAGGGATGCTCAGACATTTGAAGTATTGAAAGAAGGGTTGCTGGAAAAGTATCGGAGGAAAAATACGTCTAGATATTATCGGGAACAATTGAATAGAATGTATCAAAGGAATGGGGAATCAATAGAAGCTTTTGTAGATAGAATTCGAAAAATTAATGTTAATACCTATGAGCTAATGGATATGATAGGGTTAATGAAGCCATTCTGCAGGAATCTGAGCAGAGGGCACTAGACGCATTTTTGCGGGGAATACAACCCAAAACCTCCCACCAGATTAGGATGGAATTCCCTAAGACTCTCAATGAGCCAGTTGGAATCGCTGCGGCGTTAGAGGAAGTTGAAGCAGTAACAAAGACGCGGGACAGGAAAGCAGTGTTTCATGCAGAAATAAAATGTTTCAGATGTAGTCGGATGGGACACATTAGATGCGATTGCAAGGAAGTGCAGTGCAGGAAATGCAGACGTTGGGGTCATATGGAGCGTAATTGCAATGGGTCCTGGGAGATACATGATAGGAAACCGCAAGGTGGGCCTCACCCCCCTCAGTTAAACGGGGCAGGGGGTGGTGTGTCCACTGTGCAACTCCCCTGGTAAGGATAAATGCTAGTGCAGAATCAGTGGCAGACTTTTTTCTAACCGGCTTGGTGAGGGGCAGACAGTGCAAATTTTTATTAGATACCGGGTCACCGGTATCCGTGGCGAGTAGAAATGTACTTGGTTAAGTAGAATTAAAACCACCACGCTGGGCGTTAAGTGGCGCGGGTGGGGGACAGGCGAAGTCACTTGGATCAGCAGTGTTAAACTTCCGAGTGGAAATGAGGAATTTCCAGGTGAAGGTAAAAGTTCTTCCAGTCGTTGTCAGCAGCTATGATGTCATACTCGGACTGGATTTCCTAGTTGCGCATCACGCAAAAGATAACCTGGAACAGTGTACAGTAGAACTGGACGGAATACAATTTCGCCTAGGCTCTGCGGCCGAAAAACCATAACTGTCGCAAGGAACCGCCCAGACGTCGGGTGGGCCACCTAAACTGCGTACAAGATCCCTTAGGGTTAACTTGCAGTATACTATACCGAAGGGTACAGGGAAAATAATCTGGGCAGATGTTGGAGCTAGTGTGCCGGTAAATTCGTTGTGTGTCGTTGAATCTTTGTCTGAGAATGAGCCGCTGGATAAAATGAAGTGTTCTACCCGCCGTAGCATGTCCTACGTGCGGAAGATAGAAGGAAAAAAGGTTGTGCCTGTCAGTATTGATAATTTTGACCTTGAAGAGGTGCAGTTAGCACGGGGTACCGTAATAGCGAATCTGGAGATAATAGGGGAAGATGAACTGGATAAGGATTTCGCAGCAGATTACACAATGCCGGGAGAGTCTGTCAGCTGGTCCTCACTGAGGGGTAAAGTAGCACATCTAGAAGGGCAAGACAGAGAAGTTATGGTATAAAGAGTTATTTAATTCTCATGGTCCACTGCCCGCCACACCGTTAGTCCAGCATTCCATCCCCACTGGGAATGAAGCACCAGTGTATAAACGTCCGTATCGTGTTCCAAAAAGTTTACAGCCCGTCATGGAAGAATTTATTAATCAACAGCTTAGGGATGGGATAATAGAAACCAGTAGTAGTCCCTGGTCTGCTCCTGTCGTAATAGTGGGTAAAATACACCTGATGGGGGCAAGGCATATGGTTTTGTTGCACTTGTCGTTTCCTGAATCAAAAAACTGTATCGGATGCATACCCAATGCCTAATATCACTGAAACTCTGGATAATTTGAGTCAGTGTCGGTACTTCACGACCTAGGATCTTCGAAGCGGTTACCACCAGTCGGAGGTCGCCCCGGAAGACCGACCGAAGACAGCTTCTTCAACACCTACATGTCATGTTCAGCATCGGCGAATGCCTTTCGGACTCCAAAATGCTCCGGCAACCTTCCAACGGTTCCTAGATAGCGTGTTACGAGGGCTCAAACCTAATCAGTGTATGGTATATTTAGACGACATAATGGTTTTCTCAAAGGACGTGCAAGAACATGTGTGCCATTTGCGCGAAGTTTTCGATCGTCTGAAAGCAGCGTGGTTAACTCTTCTTATGGAAAAATGTCATTTTTTGATGCAAGGAGTCCATTATTTAGGTCATATTATAGGACAGGAGGGTGTCCGCAGGGATCCAAAACTTGTAGAGGCGGTAATGAATTTTCGGACACCTACAAAAGTAAAAGAGTTGCAATCCTATTTAGGTCTCGCCAATTTTTGCAGGAGGTATATTCCAAAATCTGCGGAAATTGCAAGGCCCCACACGCAGTTGTTGAAGAAGGGAGCAAAATTTCACTGGTCAGCAGAATGCGAAGAGGCTTTTCAAAAGTTAAAAAATTTGTTAACATCTAGTCTGGTTTTGGTTTTTCCAGATTTTAGTAAACAGTTTATATTATCTTGTGACTCTAGCAATTTTGTTTTGGGTATTGTATTCAAATGGTTCATATGGCTCTGAGCACTATGGGACTCAACATCTGAGGTCATCAGTGCCCTAGAACTTAGAACTACTTAAACCTAACTAACCTAAGGACATCACACACATCCATGCCCGAGGCAGGATTCGAACCTGCGACCGTAGCGGTCACGCGGTTCTACACTGAAGCGCTTAGAACCGCACGGCCACACCGGCCGGCGGTATTGTATTATCTCAGGAAATAGATGGGCAGGAACACCCGATAGCATATGCTTACAGACAGCTAAACAATGTGGAAAAAAATTACTCAACAACCGAGAAGGAGTTATTGGTATTATTTTTCAGAATAACCTATTTCCAGTGTTATTTGTATGGACGACGTTTCAAGGTGATTACTGACCATGCAGCACTTAAGTGATTGTTAGGGCTTAAAGACCCAACGAGTAGATCAACTAAGTGGGCTTTGCGTCTTAGTGAGTGCGATTTTGAAGTGATTTATGGACCGGGTAAATCACACGGAAATGCGGATGGTCTGAGTCGTAAAGAATGCGCCATGGAATGCACAGGAATAAATGAGAATGAATGGGTCGAGGCAGAAACCACCGACACAGATTGCAACGATTTACTTCGCAGCGACAGTTCGTCGCGGAAGACGGGATATTGTGCCCTAAAACTAGGAACGGTCCACGCATAGTCGCACCAGCGAAGCGAAATTTTAAGGCAAGCACATGATTCAATGTTTTCTGGTCATTCCGGTCGAAGAGCAACGGAAAGGAGGGTAGCACAGAGTTATTGGTGGTCAACGCGTAGGCATGATGTCGATCAGTATGTAAAGAATTGCATTCCGTGTGCTCAACGGCCGGAATTGAGTCATCAGAAAATTGTGTTGCAACGACTACCGGAAGCGGATAGACCTCTCCAATTACTGGGCGTAAATGTCTTGGGACCGTTTGAGCAAACACCAGCGGGTAATCGCTATGTTTTAACAATACTAGATCAGTTTTCGCACTATATGTCTATGTCAGCTACTCTGGACCAGCGAGCCGAAACAGTGGCTTACGCCATGGTACATCAATAGATACTGAAGTTCGGAACACCTGAAACTATAATTACAGATCAAGGGACAAACTTTATGTCCGATTTGATGAAACAGTTATGCAAGTTGTTGCATATAAAGAAATTGAGAACGAGCGCATAACACCTGCAGGCTAATGGTCGGACCAAGAGAGTTCATCGTACAATAGCTAAGATTTTAAGTTATTATGTAAATTCTCAACACAACAATTGGGATACACTACTGGCGTTTGTAACCGCGGTGTATAACTCAAAAGTACATGAAAGTACAGGATTGTCTCCGTATGAAGTACTGTTCGGTTGGAAGATGCCATCTCCGTGTGAATTGCTCAAGACCCCACCAGGAACCGATATTTCGGCTGTTAAGGATTTATCCACAAAGTTGAAAACAATCTGGCGGCAAGTGAAAAAAAAATGAACACTAAAGCGTTAGAGAGACAGGACAAAGTTCACAACAGAAAGGCGGCTTTACCCAAATATCATGTAGGACAATGGGTAATGATGACTAATCTGTATGTGCCAAAAGGCAAAACGAAAAAATTTGTATCTCGTTATCAAGGTCCTTTTCAGGTGACCGAGATGACATCGCCGGTGAATGTCAAATTACAGCTTCCAACTCGCCCTACTATTGTGCATGTGAGCCGAATCAGGCCTTTCAAGGGGAATTTTGAAGGATTTCCTTCATTGTCTGCAGTAACTTCTAATGGAGAGAAATATGACTCTAAGAAAAAGAATAAGAAAGGAGTAGATAAACAAGAGAACCAAGTTAATTGTGGAAGCGATCAGACATGCTATTATGCTCTTAGGCCACACGTAAAAAGGAAGAGCTAATGTGAGTTGTTTTTCTTTTGAGGCGTGACGTTCTGGTAAGACCAGCAGTTCCAGCGTCATGGGTTGCGTTAAAGAGGAAAGAGGGAAGGTGTGCACTATCTCGCAGCATAGTTATTCTGTTTTGCTGTTGCAGCTTAGCTGATGCCTTGAAGGTACGTCCTATATCAAGTGGTATTTTGTTCTCGCGACAAGCGGACGTAATTATGTCCGGACATCAAAGGACCTTAAGGGTGGACTGTAATATTTGGGCGGTTGAAGACGAAATCTGTAAATTAGAGGATACATTTAATGAACTTCATTCCATGGTGGCTAATCAATCAAGGTTTAATGACACACAGGGGGAATATCAGCTATTACGATCAGCTTTTGCACGCTTACAAGCTGAGTTGCAGCAAACTGCAGGGTTAATCCCGCATGTCCATAGGAAAAGAGGATGGTTAGATCCAGGTGGCCATATCCTAAAAACTGTTTTTGGGACCGCTGACACAGAAGATATTAAAAGCATTAATGAAACGCTACAGCAGGTACAGGATAATGTGAATAGCAAACCGAGAATGCTAGATCTTCACGCAACCCAATTAGCGAGTTTGGAGAAAGATGTAGTTAATAATACACGCCAATTGCGAGCTTTGGTCGCGACCTTGATGTCCCACATTAAGGCCACAGCCAACACAACCAATCACGACTTGGGTATAATCAAGTACCGGTTGGATAACATCGATTCACAGCCGATAATCACTAAGCTGATCTGTTTTCTTGCTGATAGTATTACGGAAGTACGCATAGAAGCCATGGAAATACAGAACGCTTTGTTGCACGCAATGCACAGGCACCTAACCCTGGTACTGTTACCTTTGGAACAACTTCAGGAAGGATTACAGAAAGTTCAATCAGAATTGCCCACATCCCTGGAGCTACTGACGACATTAACAGACGAACACTTATCTCTGTACTATAAAATGGCCACTGTTACTAGTACGCGGACAGGTACCCTGCTGAGAATTCATATCATAATATCATAAACATGTAAGGATTGTAAATTTGAATGTTATGCCTTGCATATGTAGCCAGTGAAGTGGGAAATTTTGCAGAAATTCGTACAATTAACCGTACGGGAAATACTGTTAGTGGCACGTAACAGACAAGCTCATGCGTTCCTCACTGCACAAGACCTGCTGCGTTGTCGAACAGGTCCAGCTACCATCTGCCCCTCGAAATTGTTACACACTGTTCCCAAATCTTGTGAGTATTCCCTATTCCAGTCTCAAGAACCAGTCGCGGAGTGCCCTAAGGAAATTATAGCAGGCACGGCGCAGTTCTTTCAGCAAGTGGGTCCACATTGGGTATTTTCAATATAGGAAACACGGTCCGTATTTGCGTTTGTTATGAGCAGGGTAAGCAAGGGAGTACGCAAAGAATAGAATTGCAGGGGCAGGGACTGTTAATTAACGGCACACAGTGTGACATTTCAGGTCAACTTTCCGTTTACCAGCCGCGGTTACTGGAGTTACAATCATGAACATAACATGCACATTGATCTATGTACCCGACCAACTGGCGCAATTCGTCACGAAAGAAAATCTAACTCTTTTGAAAAGCACATTAGACCCGACTTCGCTCGCCTCTTTGGACCAGAGGCTACCAGCTCAGGATGGACGTATAACTATGGTACATCTTTTTCAATGAGTGTATGAGTACCATAATGAGCATAACGAATGCTTACTAGTTATTGGATCATCAACCACAGCCACCTGCATTTTTATCATTGTCATAGGGTTAGTGTACTGTCGCCTCAAGAGGAAGGTAGCCCAAATCCCGCCCCTTTCAACCTTTAACCTAAGGGTCCAGACAGTCACTGAACAGTTGTGAGGCACTGCAGCAGAACACTGAGTAATGTTTATGGACAAAGATTAGACTAGGGATAGAAGTGAATGAACACAATGTAAATAGTGAATCAATCGCATTTTGTAGTGTTTGTGAAGTGAACTGTAGTTGTTTTGACTTTTTGGTTGAATTTGGGGACGAATTCTTTTTGTACGAGGGAGGAATTATAGAGGCCAAGGGGTTATTTTTAGGAAATATGGTGCGAAATTGTGATTTTGTGTGTTTCAGTGCGCGATGCGCCAGCCTCCCAGCAAACGACGGACTAAGGCCGGCCAGCGCATTATGCAGGTGACACAGTTTTGCAAGGAGCGTTGGTATGTGTGTACGTGCATGGCAGCCATCAGAATGCAGCATTAGCAGAATTACGCAGGCTTAGGCCGCATGTGGCATGGTTGCCTTAGCCAACTCATTGAGAACCTTCTAATAAACACACCACCGCATAACCGGCGGATTCAGCAGTGGCCTGCAGTATTTAAGGGCATCAGAGGTGGGCGTCGGCATTCGGTTTGACCGATTGGGCGTTCGGTCGCTGTCACGTCATCGTCATCAGTGACACTGCCCCCGAGGACTGATTGGCGGAGGGCGTTGCCCACTGCTGCACCGGCGACTCCCGGCGTCGTCACGAGCTGCCGCATCTGCAGTGGGCTAGCTGGGCTGGGCCTCGTGCTGCTAACCTCCTACCGCCTGTGCAGCCGCTGACAGAGCACGATGTTGTGTTCCCCGGACTGCGTGCATCAGCTTGTCTCCACCACGACATGAGCGGTGGGGCTGAGTTACCAGAAAATGCATTGGGAGAACAAACAACAGCCACCTTCCTCTACTCAGCCATGCCTTACAACCCTGACCACGTCACCCGCTCCGGTCATCCTACACTCCTGGAAATGGAAAAAATAACACATTGACACCGGTGTGTCAGACCCACCATACTTGCTCCGGACACTGCGAGAGGGCTGTACAAGCAATGATCACACGCACGGCACAGCGGACACACCAGGAACCGCGGTGTTGGCCGTCGAATGGCGCTAGCTGCGCAGCATTTGTGCACCGCCGCCGTCAGTGTCAGCCAGTTTGCCGTGGCATACGGAGCTCCATCGCAGTCTTTAACACTGGTAGCATGCCGCGACAGCGTGGACGTGAACCGTATGTGCAGTTGACGGACTTTGAGCGAGGGCGTATAGTGGGCATGTGGGAGGCCGGGTGGACGTACCGCCGAATTGCTCAACACGTGGGGCGTGAGGTCTCCACAGTACATCGATGTTGTCGCCAGTGGTCGGCGGAAGGTGCACGTGCGCGTCGACCTGGGACCGGACCGCAGCGATGCACGGATGCACGCCAAGACCGTAGGATCCTACGCAGTGCCGTAGGGGACCGCACCGCCACTTCGCAGCAAATTAGGGACACTGTTGCTCCTGGGGTATCGGCGAGAACCATTCGCAACCGTCTCCATGAAGCTGGGCTATGGTCCCGCACACCGTTAGGCCGTCTTCCGCTCACGCCCCAACATCGTGCAGCCCGCCTCCAGTGGTGTCGCGACAGGCGTGAATGGAGGGACGAATGGAGACGTGTCGTCTTCAGCGATGAGAGTCGCTTCTGCCTTGGTGCCAATGATGGTCGTATGCGTGTTTGGCGCCGTGCAGGTGAGCGCCACAATCAGGACTGCATACGACCGAGGCACACAGGGCCAACACCCGGCATCATGGTGTGGGGAGCGATCTCCTACACTGGCCGTACACCACGGGTGATCGTCGAGGGGACACTGAATAGTGCACGGTACATCCAAACCGTCATCGAACCCATCGTTCTACCATTCCTAGACCGGCAAGGGAACTTGCTGTTCCAACAGGACAATGCACGTCCGCATGTATCCCGTGCCACCCAACGTGCTCTAGAAGGTGTAAGTCAACTACCCTGGCCAGCAAGATCTCCGGATCTGTCCCCCATTGAGCATGTTTGGGACTGGATGAAGCGTCGTCTCACGCGGTCTGCACGTCCAGCACGAACGCTGGTCCAACTGGGGCGCCAGGTGGAAATGGCTTGGCAAGCCGTTCCACAGGACTACATCCAGCATCTCTACGATCGTCTCCATGGGAGAATAGCAGCCTGCATTGCTGCGAAAGGTGGATATACACTGTACTAGTGCCGACATTGTGCATGCTCTGTTGCCTGTGTCTATGTGCCTGTGGTTCTGTCAGTGTGATCATGTGATGTATCTGACCCCAGGAATGTGTCAATAAAGTTTCCCCTTCCTGAGACAATGAATTCACGGTGTTCTTATTTCAATTTCCAGGAGTGTATTACAGGACCTTAGTTGGCTTGTAAATTATGTGGATGTTAGATCAGCGAGATCAGGATTCGCGGTTGAAAATATGATTTTTCATATTTTGTTTGTAGTTACTCAGTGGGCTAGAGGACGCTCCACATAGCTAAAGTTTCGTGTTTGTAGAGAAATGATTTTGGGTCTATATGTCGGGAATTATGTTGCATATCAGTTTACTAGAGCAGTAGTTTAGTCTGTCTAAACATTTATCGTGTGTCAATGTAGTTGTCATTATAAAAATAGAAAACAAACAGCTCTCATAAAATTGTGCAGAAGTGCCATACTTGGGTGGGACTATGATAGTAGCGGGAGCTGTATTGGCGTGGGTAGGGAGCATGAATTGGGTATGAAATAAATGTTGTTGACATCCTGATGTGGTTGTTTCTGCAGGTTAACAAACATTAAGCGTATGTACAGATGGCACTGTTGAACACAGTTCGTGCAGATGACCAAATTTCAGTTAGGCTGAAATCTGAGCTTATAAAGGTTCATTGGAAGAACTTTAAAGTCTGCTAACATGGTTGACATTTGCAAGTTTTTCCACCTCAGCCTGAGCAGTGCAGAGACAACCGTGGATCTGGTGTATAGCGCCCATGTCTTCAGTGCTAATACAGAAGATGCT
The DNA here is from genome assembly GCF_021461395.2 of Schistocerca americana. Lineage (NCBI taxonomy): Eukaryota > Metazoa > Arthropoda > Insecta > Orthoptera > Acrididae > Schistocerca > Schistocerca americana. The sequence continues at coordinate 482,856,054 of NC_060130.1, forward strand.
GGAGATTTTACTGTGGTATTTTATATATTTGTATTTATCAGTTTTTATTTGGATCTTTCTCATTGTTCTAGGAATAGGAATACAATGTAGCACGAAACACATGCCTGAAGAAAACTAGTTATATAAAATACTTGTTCCAGTACAATATCTCACTAGAGATGATTAAAAGCGAAAAAACTCCACTACGAATGTTTCTCAGTTTTTTTTAAATTTACTAGTTTCTGTTGTATTACACGTTGCATCGAATCTCACGTCAATAAGGTTCTGTTAGTTACAATGTGCACCAATGTTGGATTCATATATTTGTGTGGAAAGCCAAAGTCTACTATAATACAACAGTGAAGAAGTCGTCGGAGATTTCACTGCAGTGCACAGTAGTTTACTTATGGACCTGCATTGTTTAATATCTCCATGTTATAATTTTAATCTAGCAGTTTTGCGGAAAGTCTTCAAAACTACTTAATAACTGTTTACGAACAGTCAAAGATGGGACGACTCACACCAATGATATATGAGATGGGTATAAGCGTAATAGCTCCCTCTAGGTGGTTAACGTAAAAAAATGTTCTGCAAATGTTCTTCGAACTCCACTTTTTTAAACTTTCTTGTTTCCTTCGTTTTTCACTTTGCTTGAGTTGTCACGTGACCCACGTAGTGTTTATAAAAATTGCACCAAACATATCTGCGACCTAATGCCGTAACAATCCAAAAACAAATGAAAGTCGCGTGACCACGCAAAAGCGAATTTCACGTACTGCAGTTTTGTAGTAGCTCTACAGCGGAAGCAGAAGTGTGACTCTACTGTAACGTAATTTGAACAGATCATGGCGATAGAGCTTCGACCTGACAAATCCGTTAAAAAGAGTATGTCAGGGTAAGCTAATTTCAATGAAATTGTGGTTTTCTAGAAATAGGTGTGCTACTGAGGAGACTAGCTGGTAAACACAGAAGTCTTAAGTTCACTTAACGAGACACTAATAATGACTGCAGCAGTTTGACAAATTCTTTTTTTTTTTAATGATACATCTATACGCAAAATGTTATTAATGTGGTTCCTTAGTTAATTTACCTGAGAGTAATAACTTTGACAAACAGCAAAAGAAATTTCATTTTATTTTTTCATTATTGATTTCATTGAGTTGAGTTTCTTGATCAGAACTGTTGACTGACCCAGTTAATATGATGTTTTTAAGTTAACTCCTGATTGCATCTTGCAATCCTATAAACAGTGTTTTATTTGTCTAAATATAACCATTTCACGTATAACAGGACGTACAATGCACTGTTAAAAGTTTCTTGTGACTAGTTTTGATGATGTTTAATTTCATATTGCTGCTTTTGGAAAAGTGCTGTTATGTGCAGGTACTGTAGTTGATTTCTTCAAAGTACTGTTACTTAAACAACGCCTTACGAAATAAAATAACATCCATGTAGACTCACAGAAGATTGCATAAGGCCATAGTCAGACTATATTCCAGCGTCAGGTGCTATCACTAGGCGTGCTGTACGTATCAGAATCTTCTCTGATTTTTAGCATTCAACTGATCGATTTTGCTGTTAATTTACATCAACTTACTATGTCTATCACAAACTACTAAATTATGCGCACAGAAGTCTTGCGGAGATCTCTTGGAAACAACTTTAACGTGCTCTAAGTGTCATAACATGAATTATTGCTTAGAAGTAGTTAATCACGATATTAGGCCATGACAATTTTTCTAGTCACCACATCTTTATCGTTTCTTACAATCACGTTACAGTATATCCTATAATCTGTCATAATCATTTGGATAACTGAGCTAAGTAGCAATGTTGGTGGAAAAATACTTACAGCACACTGTTCTCTATGAACGCTAACAAATTCTCCTCAAAATCCACATACATTGACCTTCTCTGAGCTCTGATTATTCTATACCTATCATCTCCAGCATCTATCTCATTCACAGACCTCAAATGTACTCTCCTTCTTGTTCACATATGTAGTCTTTTCATCACTGTTACCCAGTTTCTTTTCCTTTTCAACTTCTGCTACAGTCTATGGTACATGTTACAAATTGCAAAAAAAGGAGGTAATGCTGATGAAGCTATACATGTAATCAATGGGAACATTTAGTGACTGCAAACTTCAAATCTTTTATCTCCTTTAATAATGTTCCACACTTGGCAATTTTCCAAATTTTTCGTATACAGACCCACAACAATGATGCTTAATTATACAGGTGTGGCACAGCAGCCTAATTAATAATACTTTGACGACAATGCAACATCTCCTGCCCCACAGTGAAAAACAGGCGATGACTAAATGTTAAATAATTAAAAAGGGATTGATCTGGAACAGTGTGGCTACACTGTCCTTGACCACACACTGCAGATCTATTCTTTATTTTCTGTCTCAGGGTTGTTACACCTCCATGTCCACACCAAAATCTGGTAGTCTAAAGAAAAGGCAACTGGTGTGTGTGTGTGTGTGTGTGTGTGTGTGTGTGTTTGAGTGAGTGAAAGTGTACTACATATTTTGAATTTCTGAGCCTCTTTAATGTTGAAATATCTATACAAAGAAAAGAAATAAAAATTTTAATTCTCTGACAAGGGGATCGGAGGAGGCAACCTTAATATATGGTACAACCAAAACATCTTACCCCCATGCATCTTACCATGGACTGAAAAGTACTGATGCATGTGTACGTTTAGTTATATTTAAAAAAAAAAAAAAACATTATTTGTCCATTTCTGATCATGTGCATCACTTTCTCTCATTCCTGAGATGAAGGGACAACTAAGATGTATGCAATGAAACACAGGCATGTTCAAGAGAATATTATAACTATTTACAATCTGATTATATGTAGAACATAGTAACATTCAGTTCCTACATGGTGCCAACACACAAAATGAATATGTGGGATGTTTCACTGTAAAATAAATTTTTGTGACGTTACTATACACTGTTTTTAGGAACTGGTGTTCAGTGCAGTCTTTTAATTTTTAAATTCCGTAGTAATTCTCATTTTTTCTGTTGCAGAAGCTTGGCATTGCATTTTGGGGAAACAATCCGGCATCAGCAGACAGGAATTGAAATTATAAATAAGTTCCCTGGAGATGTTGGTACTTTAATAATAACAAACTTTCGGGTGTACTGGTTTTCTGAGACCAATACTCGTCGTAATGTATGTAAGTATATTACTTTATAAAACTGGACGTCAGGGGATCATATGTCTATGTTCATTCGCATGCTATGTTACTTAGTGCTTAGTATAATGCATGATATCATTTCATTTTAATGTGAAAGTTACTATTCCATTTGAGAAAGGACATAGAAATACTGGTGTCTCTTCTGTTATTGAGTTTAGCTACTTTGTGTTTGTTGTTTTGTTATTAATTTACATGTAAGTATATGAAATTATATTTCAAAAGGTAATATCTATGTGCTGCTTGTAAGAATGGAGGCATTCTATCTGAGGTATATTTTACTGGGTAATCATAGTGATATGACTACATACCAAATAATGGACTTACTTTACATACAGCAGTGATCAGACATCATAGCACATATAGCATTTTGTGTATGATTGCTTTACGTGTTTTTGCATAAATTCAGATATGCACTAATATAGTGAGTTTGGTCATGATAGTTCAGGGTAATAGTCTTTAAAACAATACATTGCGGTATATGATGGATGTCTAGTTGTGTTGTCATCTTGGAGGAAACAACACCTCGAAGGAAAAAATTGCAACATTGGATAGGGTAGTCTTCATATAGTGAAACTAACCAATGAAAGCTTACATAGGCAATGAAGTTCTAAGTTTTTGAGATACCGAGTGATAAAAAAGTCAGTAAAATTTTAAAACTTAATAAATCACTGAATAATGTAGGTAGAGAGGTACAAATTGACACACATGCTTGGAATGACACGGGGTTTTATTAGAACCAAAAAAATACAAACATTCAAAAAATGTCTGACAGATGGCGCTTCATCTGATCAGAATAGCAATAATTAGCATAACAAAGTAAGACAAAGCAAAGATGATGTTCTTTACAGGAAATGCTCAATCTGTCGACCATCATTCCTCAACAATAGCTGTAGTTGAGGAATAATGTTGTGAACAGCACTGTAAAGCATGTCTGGAGTTATGGTGAGGCATTGGCGTCGGATGTTGTCTTTCAGCATCCCTAGAGATGTCGGTCGATCACGATACACTTGCGGCCCCAGGTAACCCCAAAGCCAATAATTGCACGGACTGATGTCTAGGGACCTGGGAGGTCAAGCATGACGAAATTGGCGGCTGAGCACATTATCATCACCAAATGATGCGCGTAAGAGATCTTTCACGCGTCTTGCAATATGGGGTGGAGCACGATCCTGCATAAACATCGTACGTTCCAACAGGTGTTTATCAGACAGGCTGGGGATGATGCGATTCTGTAACATATTGGTGTACCTTTCACCCGTCACGATAGCAGTTATGGAGGGTATGCCTAAGTGCCAACCAAACAGTAGTGTATGGAATGCCGGTGCTACGTGTGACTGCACGAGTGCTGACTTCCCCGTTCATAGATGAACCCGCTACAGTCTCCATTTCTTCCTGAACTATCACAGCAGCATTACGCCTTGTGCTTGATCGGCCACTACGGGGTCTATTGTGTAAACAACCTATGGCTTTGAACTTCGATATCATTCTCGCCACAGCTGCATTTGTCAACGGACCTTTACCCATTCGAATCCCCTTCCTTTGGTGATAGTTTCATAATGCTGAACTAGCACATTCCCCATTCTGATAATACAGCTTCACTGAAGGCACCTTTTCAAGTAACGTCAACATGCTGCTAGTGCTGGCGCATCTGGTTCTCTCTCTCATTACAGCTCCTTTTATACACAACTGTCATGCACAGTCACTGACGTTTTACTGTCCAGCTCCATCTGTCGGACATTGTGTGAACTTTGTTTTTTGGATTTTTTTTTTTTTTTTTTTTTTTTTTTTTTTTTTTTTTTTTTTTTTTTTGTTCTAATACAACCCCATTTCATTCCAAGCATGTATGTCACTTCTTACCTCTCTATCTACATTATTCTGTGGTTAATTGAGTTTTCAAATTTATACTGACTTTTTGATCACCCGGTATATGCATGACCATGCCATACAACACTTTCTTTATTTTACACAATATGCAATGAAATTTAGCGCAGCTGATAATTGTTGCTATCTTGACCTGAAGGAGTGCATCAATGACTGTGATCCTAAACATAAAACAGTTTTCCAGTTCTCATATACAATAAGACTGCAGTTCATAGTCATCATGGATATGGTAATTTGTAGGTCGTTGTTGTACATATCGTTTATACTGTAGTGCTTCATCTACTAGACCAAAAATGGGGATTGGTTTTAGGGTACAGGATGTAGCATTAAACCATAATCATCCCTAGAAAGATGTAGGCAATTGGTGACCATAGATTGAAACTGATTATAACAGTTTGAGACTACTCAAAAGATCCACTAACAGAAAGGATGTAAGGATGAGATACCTTATGAAAAGGTCGGTATTCATGTCAGTTACAAAGTACCTTTTGATCTAAATCTAGGAAATATTATTAAAGGAATTTAAAATTACCAGAATTACCATTGCTACACTTACTATTTGAGGTAAGGAGGGACTCAATGCACTTCATAAGAATTGTAGGAGTTAAATGAGCTTTTAGTCAGTGACAAAGAAGAGATTTCAATGGAATTTTCTTAAAGGAATGTAGTTAATCAGTCACAAACTCATTCAATTGTCTCAAGATAATAGGAGTTCCATATATATCTTCTTCATACAAGACACATGAAGGTGTTCAGTCATTTTCTGTGTCACACTGTGGTCTCTCTACAAAAAGTGTGACATCACTGACGTGTAAAAGAGCAGACTCACATTGTTGTCCAAATTTTTGAGGAACTCTATTCCTAATGACTGTAGCCATCCACCGTGGTAACCGGAGTCTTGCCAACTCACAGTTCAGATTTCAGTAGTTCTACTCCACTGTGACAAATATTTATGCATTCAAGGGATGCTTGATAAAACTTTTAAGCCATATTATAACATCTGAATTTATAACTATAACTGACAAAGTCATTTGAATATACTACTTGTAACATTGGAAAACCCAGGACTGAATAATGTGAGTATTATGAAAATGATAGACTGCTCAACATATAGTGGAAATGTGAATCAGAGATAGGCACATCAAAAAGACTGCTAAATAACTAAAACAGGTAAGGCTTTTGGCCAAAAAACGTTCTTATTAATTAGACATCACACACATACACACACACACACACACACACACACACACACACACACACACACACACACACACACAATCAAAGAACATTCGTGCAAATGCAACTCTCACCCATGTGACCACAGTCACTCTCTGCTGAGGGTAGATTGCAAGCAACTGCTGATGATGAGAGAAGCAGTCTGGGTGGGGTAAGAAGGTGGCTGCAAAGAGGAGGGGTAGTAGGTTAGGGGACTGGAATGGTAAAGTGCTGCTTGCAGGAGCATAAAGGGGTGAGATGGAGAGAGGATACATCAGCTAGGTGCTGTCGGGAGGTTAGATGGGGGGTGGGAGGGGGAGGGAGAGGGAAAAAAGAGATAAGTAAAAAGACCATTGTTGCATTAGTGGAAGGGAAGGCTGTTTAGTGCTGGAGTAGGACAGGGACGATGGGTAAAGGACAATGACTAATGAGGGTTGAGGCCAGAAGGGTTATGGGAGCATAGCATATATTGCAGGGAGAATTCCCACCTGTGCAATTCAGAAAAGCTGGTGCTGGTAGAAATATCCAGATGACACAGGCTGTGAAGCAGTCATGAATGTAAAGAAGTTTGTGTTGCATAGTATGCTCAGCAACTCAGTGGCTCCATTGTTTCTAGGCTGTAGTTTGTTGTTGGCCATTCATACAGACAGATAGGTGGCTACATCTGTACCCCCGTCCATATCAAACCTACTAACCACCTGCAATACCTCCATTTTGACAGCTACCACCAATTCCAAACCAAGAAGTCCCTTCCATACAGGCATCCACCCAAGGTTGTTGCACCTGTAGTGACAGTCACTCTTCATCTGTACCAAGAGTTTCACTGAGGCCTAAACAGACCATAATTACTGTCACAACATTGTACAGAAACAGATCGCCTGTGCCTTACTCTCCAGTCACTGACCACCTCCCAAAGTCCCACCATCTGGACACAGATGAGCATTCCCTTTGTGACCCAGTACCACCCAGGATTGGAGCAACAGAATCAGATTCCCCACCAGGTTTCAACTACCGATCGTCATATCATGAAATGAGAAATGTACTACCCACTATCCTTCCCACCACTTCCACAGTGATACTCTGTTGCCCACTGATTCTACATAATACCCTTGTCCATCCCTACACATGCCCTGCTCTCAACCCCTTGCCTCATAGCTCATATACCTGTAATAGACCTAGATGCAAGACCTGTTCCATACATCCTCCCACCACCACCTTCTCTAGTCCAGTCACAAGCGTCACTTATCGCACCAAAGGCAGGCCTATCTCTGAAATCAGTCATGTGATCTACAACCTAAGCTGCAACAACTGTGCTGCACTGCAAAGCTGTCTGTCCACATGAATGGGCACTGACAAACTGTGGTGAAGGAACAGCAGCACCGTCCAGTTGCTGAGTGTGCTGCCCATTACAACGGTCTTCATTTCAATGACTACTTCACAGCCTGCATCATATGGATCATTTCTAGCAGCACCATATTTTCTGAACTGCTCACATGCAGGCTCTCCCTGCAATATATCCTACATTCCCATAACTGCCCTGACCTCATTCTTCATTAGTCATTGTCCTTTACCCACCTGTCCCCTTCCCTGTTCCCATTCCAGCACTACACAGCCTTCTATTCCACCAACACATTCACAGTCTTTTTACTTCTTTCCTCTTCTGCTCTCCCCCCCTTCCCCCTGCCCCCCCCCCATCTAATCTCCTGACAGCATCTGCAGGTAGCTGCCCTATTCTCTCTCCACCTCACCCCTTTATGCTCCCAGAAGCAGCACTTAATCGTCCCGCACCCTTACCCTGTTACTCCTCCCCCTTCCAGCTTCCTCCTTACCCCCAGCACCCAGATTTCTTTTCACATCGTGCACAGTTGCTCACAGTCTGGCTTCAGCAGGCAGAGGAGTGGTCATGTGTGTGCGAGTTGCATTTGTGTAAATGTGTGTGCGTGTTTTGCCTAATTTAGAATAACGCTTTTTTGGCTGAAAGCTTTACTTGTTTTACTTGTTTAACAGTCTTTTTGTTTCATTTCCACTATACAATGAGTAGTAATCTATCCGTTTCATAATTTTGTCAGCCATAACATTGTATTAGCTGAGTAGCAATGTTATGCAGTATCCAGTTCAGTACCCGGGGTGCTTAGTTCTTAATTGAGAAACAATATGAAGGTTCCTGCTGTAGAATCTTCTATTAATTCATAGGAGAACATCACATGATCGGCCTGGGGAGAAAATATAACTATAATTCCATTTTATCATGGTTTGCTGATATTGTTGTTATGTTTCAATGCCTATCATTTTATTTCCTCTGAAAGTAAAATGAATCCCTTTGAAAGAAGTTACTTTATAAGTATTATTGACAGAATGGATAAGGAACTATCAACAGAGAAAATATAAAACAAATGTAGCTTTTGTGGGAGTCAGTGACTGATTCTGTACAAACAGGCTACCTCAGAAACTTTGAAATCCTATTTTGTAATGTGAGAAATATCACAATTTCCATGAACAGACTACGCAAATAGAAAATGATAAGCAAGGAAGGGCTTCCAAAATTCTCTTCATGTGACTATGGATACTCATAAAATTGCAACTGGACACTCTGTATAGTAGATGTAAAAGGTCTTTTTAGTTCAACAGCCTTATCACATGGATAACTGACAACTTTTGGCACATAGATATCACCATTTTGCTTCAGATGTTAATACTACTTGGAATATTAGTTTATGGTAACTACTTACTTAGGAAAAAGTAGTGAATTGCACCAAAGGTTGTAAATAGGATTATATGTGTGATACACACATGTACATCGTGTACGTCCATGGGGTTGTCAGGTTCAGTAAATAACGCATTCGAATATCTGAGACCAGTGCCCACAAGCAATCTCAGTAAAATGGAATTGACACTTACTTCTCCCAAAGAAATAGAATCCATCATTAAGTCCTTGAAATCAAAGCATTCTAGCCGTTATGATAACATATCAACAAAGTTAATAAAAGAGTGTTCATGTGAGCTTAGTCATATTTTAAGTTATTTGTGTAATCAATCACTTGTCACAGGAACATTCCTGGACTGGCATAAATATGCTGAAGTTATACCTCTCTACAAGAAAGGGGACAAAGAAATGCCATCAAATTACCGACCGATCTCACTTTTGCCAGCTTTTTAAAAAATCTTTGAAAAGGTTATGTTCAAGCCTCTACTTAAGCACCTTAGTGAAAATAACATACTGTCAAAGTCAGAGTTCTGATATTGAGAAAGTGAAAATGTCCTTAATTAAATGGACAACAAATTAGAGGCAACTGGCATATTCTGTGACCTGTCAAAGGTGTTTGACTGTGGTATCACAGCATTCTTTTAAGTAAATTAAAATATTATGGTGTCACTGGTAGTGCTGCAAAGTGGTTTCAGTCATATCTTACTAATAGAAAACAAAGGGTGTCGTTATGTAACACTTCCACTTCAGCAGTAGGCAATCAGACATCATCTGACTGGGAAGAAATTACATGTGGTGTTCCCCAAGGTTCCATACTAGGTGTGCTACTGTTTCTTGTGTATATTAACGACCTGTCATCTGTTACATTACCAGATGCCAAGTCTGTCTTATTTGCAGATGATACAAACATTGCAATAAATAGTAAATCAAATATAAATTTAGAAAGAGCAGCTAATCAAATTTTTACTGACATTAATAAGACGTTCATAGCCAATGCACTGTCATTAAACTTTGAAAACTACAAAACTTCCAAGAGATTTCCTTCTGGTGTGTGTATAAAATATGATGACGTGGAAACAGGAGAAGTTGAGAGTGTAAAATTCTTGGGATTACAACTTGATAATAAATTCAGTTGGGAGAAACATACTAACGAACTGCTAAGCACCTAAACAAGTCTGTGTTTGCAATGCGAATGATGTCAGACATAGGAGATATAAATATAAAAAAGCTGGCATATTTTGCTTATTTTCACTCCATTATGTCATATGGTATCATATTTTGGGGTAACTCCACAAAGAGAGAAAAAATTTTTAGAGTTCAGAAGCGTATAATAAGAGTAATGAGTAGTGTAAATCCAAGAACATCATGTTGAAACCTATTCAAAGAATTGGGCATATTAACCACAGCTTTTCAGTATATTTATTCCTTAATGAAGTTTGTTGTAAATAATACATCTCTTTTTCCATCTAACTGCTTAGTACACAGTATCAATACTAGGAATAAGAACGATATACATAAAGATTTTAAATCACTTACTCTTGCCCAGAAAGGAGTCCAGTATTCAGCAATGCATATTTTCATTAAGTTACCAGCAACCATTAAGTGTTTACTTTCAGACAAGGCACAATTTAAACATAGTTTAAAAGAATTTTTGGTGGTCAACTCCTTCTATTCCATCCATGAGTTTCTCAACAAGTGCAGTAGACCATTTTAATGAAAATTTATTATACTTTAATTTTTGACAGTACTTGGTTGTAACACCCAAGTAACTACCTACTACGTGAATGATGGACGTATGGAAAGCAGATGTAAGTCTTAAGTCTGAAAATAGTGGAAGTTTAATTTTAAATCTTTTACATAATGTGGCTGTTCTTAACTGAGGATCACTGAAATGAATAACTTACTTTAATTATGGACAATAGTTGGTTGTAATAGCCAAGAAACTAGCAAATGTCTGAATGATGGATTTAATGAAAGCAGATGTAAGTATTAAACCTGTAAATATTAGAAGTTTAAATTTAATTAGTGTACATAATTTGACTGTTTATTGACTGAGGATCATTAAAATTAATGAAACTCAAGTTTTTTTAATTACATTTTTGTAATCTGTTTATCTGACATGTTCCACACCCAGGAGGATTCCCTCTTTAATGGGTGTATGGAATGAATAATTAATCTAATCTAATCTAATCTAAAACCACAGTTGCCCAATACTTATATTCATGAGAAACATTTACCATCAACAACATACTTATATGTGTTTGGGAGTACCTGTATCTTAACTGAGATATTCACGAATAGTAAATAAAATGGTATTTGTTCCACCCTCCAGTAAATCTACGTACATCACATAGATATATGTGTATTCAGATGTCTTTTATTTTTTATTTCAATGGGTGATTACCCATTGAAATAAAAATCTTACAAATAGGAACACTGTTTTTAACAAAGTTTCAAGCTCGTTCTTATAAACAAGTTCTTCTGCACCTACTATGTTGCTCAAAGCATTATATTATCTTCCAATGATTCCAAATATTATGTACTTACATCCCTGTTGATGTATTTCAACAAATTATTGAAAATCCCTCTGCAGTTATCTCTGAGTTCTAGACACCAACATTCTGTATCCCTGGGAGTCACTTGACAAGCAGCAACAAGTAATTTTATTACTCATATCATACTTAGAGGTTCATCAATTACAGAATGGCTAAACCTACCACAATGTGCTACAGAAGTAGGCATTGATTCATCGTGAAGCATTTGCACATCAGGTTGCTAGAGAGTAGTAGGTACTGCTTCTGTGTCTGTATGTAAAGTAGTTGTAACATGTCCCAATAGGGAGCATTTCATTTGCACCATGCACCAGAAATTTTATACTGTGCATGGATATTTTAAACATATGTCTCTACTTTACAACCAGGTAAACTTATCTAATTTTAATTTGGTTTATCAGTACAATGAATCAAAACCAGTAATATATTTGCCCTTAACTTGAGTTGATGCAATAAACAAGCCTAAAGAATTGATTTCTTAAATTGGTTTGGTGCACCTATGTTATGTTCTTGTGTTTGTCTTTCCTTTTTCTGTTACTGCTACTCCATTGGCATCATTTCTCTTTCTCTAAAAATCAGTGTTTATTTCCGTGACTTCCTTCCCTTCTTTCCTTCATTGCACTTATTTTATGTGTAATATTTGTTAATAGGAAAGTCACACTCTGCACATTTGTGTGTTTGACTATGTACATAACCACCATCTTGTTAGCCACTAATATTTATCTTCAAATTGAACTGTATTAACCATGTTTATGACCTCTTTGCTGCTATTGACTGCTTTTCCTTCTCTTCCTTGCATTGAAAGATCTGTAGCATATCTGTACTTTTTATTCATATGGTGATTATGGTCTATAATTTCTTAAGTGAAGCAAATAATTTTACTGCAGTTTTATCATTAGTGAACGGTTACACTATTGCGAATTCAGATCATGAGGATTCTGTGGGAGACAGTATGATAATGAGGGGACATATGAAGAAATGTGAGTCTTCATGTTTAGGAATTAACTGAACAATCTATATTTTCTGTATCGTTAATGTAATTGGGTGTATAAAAGAACTACTCACCAAGTGGCAGCAGGACAACACACATATAAAAGATATTAAAGTCAAGAATTTTGGAGCCAGTGGCTCCCTCTTCTGGCAGAAGGGTTGAAAGGGGAAAGACAGGGTTTAGAAAAGTCATCCAGAACCCCAGGTTAGGGGAGACTTACTGGACAGGATGAGAAGGCAAGTCTGATTGTTGGGGTGGACAGTTTGAGGGAAGAAGACTGCAGCATAAAAAGTAGATACAATTAACTATAGCCTTAATGGCCAGTATATTAATAACATTAACAATTTGTAAAATAGGTGTGGTTGTCTGATAAAACAAGTCATCAAGATCTGATGACATCTTTGCTCCTTTTTCTTCATTGCATACATCAAGTTTATTGAGCAGTACTAATCATAAAAGTAGTTATAGGTTCCTAACTAGAGCTGACAATTAGTAGGGTATTTGAAGATAAATATCAAAGAGCCAAAACAAATTTAGAAATAAATGTAGTCAGTCAAACTTAATAAATTACATATTTGGGTTTCATATTTGTGAACAGAAAATTTCCCTTAGCTCAGAGTACTTTCATGTGCTAATACCATCAAATTCCATCTTGCTTCAACACCTTAAAATTTCAATCGCGGTTTGCTCTGTAATGCAAAAAAAGAAAACAAAAGTGTGAAGTGTGATAAAATGTGGATGAATTTATACAGGAGCATCCTACTTATGGTAGAACAACACTGCAATACTTTCAATGGCTCTTCATGTAGCGTTGCCACCTTATCATACTATACCGGTACATAGACACCTGTCATTTTCTGGATCCTCCTGTGTTTAGATAAAGGATACTTTTTATTGTTAGGTATATTGAAACAATTAATGAGGGTGTGTTGAGTGTAGTTGGTCACATTCTTGCTTTCAGTGGTTTGTGCACAGCACAATATCTGAACAGAAGGTAACAACTATGGCATTTTGAAGGATATTATATCAACAAAAATTCATCCCATTACACACAGAAGGGGTAGGCAAGACAGCCTATAAACTTAACAAATCAAGTAGGTTTTCAGGTTTTCATAGGGCAGTGTGCATTTTTCTATGTTGATATTTTAGTACTGTACTGAATCTCTTACAGCAGAAGTAGTCATGTATGAGATTATGAAAACCTACATACACTGATGGTGAATCAACGTATATTTACTTTGAATATAACAATATTTAGTATACTATTAAATCCACAGTATGCCCAACAGTGGGTTGGTTCTGGTGGTGCAGTTATATGGTCAGGTCTGTCAACAGATATTGAAGGACTGATTATTTTGGGATCACATGAACAGAATATTTTTGTACACTGCAGCCAGTACTTAAATGAACATGGCTGCAAGAAGTTGCTGATGGTTTATCTTAGTTTTCTGGTTTACTTGAACATACGAGGATGTATACAGTTATGTCACCATGAAATCTCTTGTGAGCTTCATTGGTAATATATTGTGGAGTTCCTGTATAAAGAAAGCACTATAATATAACATACATAAGTGCACAGTGTAGGAACAATGTTGTTACACTGTTTTGTGTTTTCTAATTATTTGTCACTCGTTTTTGTTCACATAATTTCTTCTACCTTTGTCAGAGTTGATGTCTAGGTCAAATATTGAAGATAACACTTAACTGAGTCATTGACAATGAGTGTCATCCATTAATAGGAATGTGGACAATGGATATGCTGTTACACTTGATACTAATTTAATAAATAAATAAAAATAATGGCATGCTCATATTCATGTGTCTACAGTATTTGACCTACTGAAAAATTGTGAACCTATTACTTTTAAGACACATTTTACAGTTTTGGTATAAATTATTGTAATCCTTTTGCCTTTCAGCCATTGGGTTTCAGTGTGTGATTGCAGTTGGAAGGCGGAGAATAAATATTGTAAGTTATGTGATTTTCTGTTAAAACATTCCTATCTTAATTGTGAATGTAATAACATACAGTATCTAAATATGATGTTTAGAAATAGTGTAAATTTTGGATGTATTTTATAACAGTACAGTAGTTTTCTGTTCAATTATAACATCTCCTCAGTCCAAAGGTTAGTAATAGAAATTAAGTGAAATTAAATCTGTTCAATAGCTAAGCACACACACACACACACACACACACACACACACACACACAAATGGTCATATAAGTAATACAGTTTTCTTATCATTAGAGCCTCATCATTTGGTGATATCAGTTTAGATTGTCCTATATAAAACTAGTGAGGCATAAACTTTAATATTTGCGTGGAGCCACTTAACAGACATCTTAAAAACTTTTTATGGCCTGGAGAAAGACATATTTGTGTATGGGTGCAGTTGATGGCAATATTTGTAAATATTTGTGGGTCTTTTACAACTTGAGGTGATATACTGAAAGAGTGTCAGAAACAGGATTCTGTAATTTCACTTAATATTTCCTCTGTTGATGTGTCATTACTGAACATAATAATACTGCTAACATTTGTACTGTGAAATTTAAACATTTATTCAGATTACAGCCAATGACAGGTATCAATACATTGCTATGATTTATGATTTGCTTTTTGCAAATACATCTCATAGAGAGTATTTTCCAACTGCCATTTACGATGTGTGCTTGTAATGCTTCTAAACTTTTTATGTGAAAACATGTATAATTTTTTGAAAAAAAAAACAAATGTTATTAACATTCTACATCTTTATTCCTTATGTCTACATATCTTCAGCCCTCTGCCACTGGAGGAATCCAAAGTGTAGAGTGTAACATGTTGGTGAGTAATGTATGAGTCAGTGTATGAGAAACAGCATACTGTAATCACATTTTCAAATTTGAAGAGTTCACCCACATCTGGAGCAGCCTCTCCTTCAGCATGGAAATGACAGACCACCCTTCAGCACTGTAACATTTGCAACAATCCAGCCCCTTGGATTCACTGTCATCGATAATGCTCCATACAGTCCCGACTTGGTGCCGTCTGATTTTCATCTGTTTCCAAAACTTAAAGAACATCTTTGAGGACATATTTTGGTAGTGATGGAGTAGTGCAAGCAGATGTGAGGTTGTGGCCCTGTCAACAATGTCAAACATTCTTCAGTGATGAAATCAACAAACTGGTCTCTCACTGGGAGAAATGTGTTCTTCCGCCAGTGTGACTATATTGAGGAGGAAGTATGTGAACATTAAGAATAAAGATAAGAATGTTTCCAGAATGAAATGTTCACTCTGCAGTGGAGTCTGCACTCATATGAAACTTCCTGGCTGATCATAACTGTGTGCTGGACCGAGACTTAAACTCAGGACCTTTGTCTTTCACTGGGAAATGCTCTACCAACTGAGCTACCGAAGCTTGACTCATGACTCATCCTCACAGCTTCAATTCTGCTTGTACCTTGTCTCCTGTCATCCAAACTTCAAGGAAGCTCTTCTTCAAACCTTGCAGAACTATCACTCCTGGAAGAATGGATATTGCAGAGACATGGCTAAGCCACAGCCTAGGGGGTGTTCCCAGAATGAAATTTTCACTTTCTCCTCCAATTAGAGTGGGGGTGATGGTGAAAACCGCGTGACGTAAGAAATGGACAGATATACAGGGAGGAAGAGATGTATAGAGGGACAGGGTAGGAGGAGATGAACAGTGAGAGTTGGCAGGGGAGACGGAGAGAGGGAGAGGAGAATATCATCCAATGTCAATATATTTGTCATTCTTTGTGACATTTCATCATAAACCTATCAATCTGCTTTGTCACAGAGTGTATATTATATATCTAAAAACAAAGATGATGTGACTTACCAAATGAAAGTGCTGGCAGGTCGACAGACACACAAACAAACACAAACATACACACAAAATTCAAGCTTTTGCAACAAACTGTTGCCTCATCAGGAAAGAAGGAAGGAGAGGGAAAGACAAAAGGATGTGGGTTTTAAGGGAGAGGGTAAGGAGTCATTCCAATCCCGGGAGCGGAAAGACTTACCTTAGGGGGAAAAAAGGACGGGTATACACTCGCACACACACACATATCCATCCACACATATACAGACACAAGCAGACATATATTATATTATGCAAATAACACTGGTTTAGCTAATTATAGCATTCCAGAATAATCCCTGTCCACTGACAATTTTTCAATAGTAGGGATTGTTGTTACTTGGCATGGTGGTAAAGGGCAGTGCTATACAGGTAGTGGAGCACAGACCATGTGTGTGCCAGCACTACTTGGCTGTACCGGTTAATTTCCTTTCCATATAATTATTCACACTGTCTTCTCCTTGCCTTAAGATTTCATTGTGAAATAATTAATGCCATACAGTGGGATTCAGAATGTTGCTAAAAGTGAGTGTATTCAAAAATCTGTTAATTGAATAATGTTTTCACTAATAAATCGTACAGGTCATCATCCACTAACAATCACTGCTCTTAATTGAACCTGTCATTATCCACTTGCTCAAACTATAGGTAAATGAAAGAAATATATTGTTAACTTCTTAGAGTGGAGAGAGGAAGCTTCATTGTATTATACTCATAGCATACCTAGTGGTCTTGTTATATTGACTGGCAACAATCCTCAGATCCGGAGCCCAATTCCCAGCACCAGTATATGGTGAATGAATTTGGAATTATCAGTGGCCCCTCAATTTTTCAAGCAACACTGGGCAAGTAAAAGGGCATATACAGTAAACTGTTGGTTAATTATACAATGAGATAAGAAAATAATGGCACACCTCCCACTATCATGTCAGACCTGCTTTTGTCTAGCATAGTACAGCAACTCAACTTGACATGGACTCAACAAGTTGTTGGAAGACCCCTGCAGAAATATTGAACCATGCTCCCTCTTTAGCCATCCATAATTGTGGAGGTGTTGGTGGTGCAGGATTTTATGCACAAACTGACCTCCTGATTACGACCCATATCTGTTCGATGGGATTCATGTCAGGTGATCTGGGTGGCAAAATCTCCAAGTAGCTGAAGGCAACCATTTCCACTCAATGATCGGTTAATTTGGATCTGAGGACACAGGCCATTCCACTTAAATACAGCTCATGTCTTTACAGAGCCACCACCAGCTTGCACAGTGCCTTGTTGCCATCTGGGGTCCATGGCTTCATGGGCTCAGCACCACACTCAAGCCCTACTATTAGCTCTTATCAACAGAGTTGGGACTGATATGTCCAGGTCAGGTTTTCCAGTCATCTAGGGTCCAACTGATATGATCACAAGCTCAAGAGAGATGCTGCAGGTGATGTCATGTTGTTAGCAAAGGCAATTGCATTAGTTACTTGCTGACGGAACTCATTAATGTCAAATTCTGCTGCACTAGCCTAATGGATACATTCGTCGTTTGTGCCACATTGATTTCTGTGGTTATTTCACACAATGTTGCTTTTCTATTTACGCTGACAACTCTACCCAAATGGCGCTGCTTTCAGTCATTATGTGCCCCATGTGTCTAGCTCCAACCACCACACCACATTCAAAGTCTGTTAATTTCTGTTGTGTGGCCATAATCATGTTAGAAAACATTTCACATGAATCACCTGAGTTCAAATGACAGCTCCGCATTTGCACCATCTTTTGTACTTTTTGTACACAGTACCACCACCATCTGTATATGTCTGTATTGCTACCCCATGACTTCTGTCATCTCAGAGTAAATTGCAAGTCCAGTACACAGATTTGTATAAGTATGTGTTCATGAAACTGTGAATGTTGATGTAATTGATAGAGAGAACAGAGTTAATTAGGACAGCATAGGTATGGCTCTCATCAATGAATCGAGTTTAATTAATGGAATTCAAACTGTAGATGCAGCAGTTAATGAAAATTCAAACTTGAACATGTAAATCAAATCATGAGAAACAGGAACAAACAGTAATCATGTTGAGAATGTTGGAAAGGAGGATGTATTAATGTAATTTCCACAAAATGTGAACAAAAAATCTTGACAATTACGATAAATAAAACCAAACGATAATAACCAAAATGTGAACAAAAAACTTAACAATCTAATAAATGCGTAAATGATACTAAGCAAGAGTGTATTGTGAATTTGGACATAAAATTCAATGAAAACCGTCAAGAACTGAAAATAGATTTGAACAGAATGATAGATCAAAAGTCAATAGATATTCATAATGTCCTGTAAGAATTATTCATAGATCTCAAAAATGAAAGAATACCGAAAATTCTGATTACACTCAGGACAACGAAAAATACTAGAAAGAGAAAGAATCTGAGGTGGTTCAACTTCATTCTCACTTAATATTTGGCTGGAGTGAAAGAATTTCATCAGACTACTGAACTGAGAGCTAGTGGCCTTCCTGCTGTGATAACAGTGGTCCCCGTCAGATCACTGATGTTAAGCACTGCCGGGCTGGGCTAGCACTTGGATGGGTGACCATCTGGTCTGTCGAGTGCTGCTGGCAAGTGGGGTGCACTCAGCCCTTGTGAAGCAAACTGAGGAGCTACTCGATTGAGAAGTAGCACCTCTGGTCTCGGAAACGGACATACAGCCGGGAGAGCAGTGTGCTGACCCCATGGCCCTCCATATCTGCATCTGGTGATGCCTGTGGGCTGAGAATGACCTTAGCAAATTTTCCTTTCCTTGTACCTTCATCTCTGTAACCAAAACCTGAAAGTACATGTAGACTCTGGTTCCAATTTCCCATGGAATGCTGTCCTCACCCTCACTTTTAATGTCTTCTGCCTCCACAATGTTACAATCTATGGCAAGGAGAGTGACCTTCATAATCATTAATGTAGTACCCTTGCTTTTCTTTCAGCCATGTTCAGTCATGAGGTATATATCTGACAAAATGAAAATTACTGAAAACTTTTCTTGAATACTTTAATGTCATTATATGGAAAATACATTTACATGACTACTCTCTGTATTCACACTCATAGTTATTCAAATGCTGGAGTCTAGTTATTGGTCCAAGGAATGCTAATCACTGACCTGTCTCTCCCCCTCCTACAGATTCCACTATTTGCTACACGGCCACACTACTTTTTATTGAGTGTAGTGTTCAGATTTCCTTTAAATCACAACAACCTGTTTGTAAATCAGAAACTGCATAATATCTCATTATTTTCTACTGTGGTGTGTATGTCATTATGATTATGCACAGGTTAATGTAATTTTTAGTAGGTGAGGTTGTAAGTACAATTGTAGACAGTAATTGTGGGTCTGCAGATGTACAGATGTTATCAGTATCATACTAACCATTTGATCAATTTATATTTTTTTGTTCTATCTTAGCTTTAAAGAATTCCAGCTCTGCAATATGTATCTCTGTGGCTAAGTTTCAGAATATAAATCCAATAATCCAGAATTCAGTTCAGGTGGACTTAAAGCACTGCTCTTAACTTTTATTATGATCAGTACATCATACAATTCTTTGTGTAAGCCAACTATATTGCCAATAGATGGTTCAAAATCTATCTTAAACCTGATAAGAAAAAGTGAAGCACCCAGAAGCAGAGAAGGAAACAAAATGGAGCTTCATGGGTTGAGAGGATGTTTGATGTTATTTCAGTGAAGATGATATTGAGACAAATTTACAAAGAACTTGTCAGCATAAGCTCACTTATGAGTATGATGTTGTCCCCTGTCTGAGCTGGATACATGTATAGATTTGGTTGGGAAGCATCTCACAAAGATGTTGTATCCTCTTCTGAGGCAAGCTGGATCCACAACTGTAGCAACTGATCTTTAATATTTTGGGTAGTGGCACTGTCACATGAGAAGTAACATATGAGGATGCAGGATTTCAATGATATTCCTTAGTGCTTCAGTAGTTCCCTCAGTCACTGCCAAGAATGACCTTAAGTCATATCCAATGGCTTCCCACACCATGATGCACTGGGCCTCTTCGAAACATTGGAAAGATGATACCTCTCCCCAAGTCACCACCATACTCATCAGTGATGGTCATCTGGGTACTGCAGAACCATGATTAATTTCTGAACACAATGTGATCCCATTCATCAGTAGACAATGCTTCCCAATCATGGCTTCACTACAAATCCAGCCATTAGTGTTGTGTTGTTAGTGCCACTCTGCACATGGGATGGTAATTCCCTAGTCTGGCTGCTGCTAGTCTCCTGTGAATTGTGTGAGGCGACACAGAATGTTGCAGGAAGAGGAAGGCCATTAATTGTTCCCAGACATCAGGTGCAGATATGAAGAGGTTACAGTGTGCTTGGTGCACAGTGTGGAAATTCTTTCTTGTGGTTGTGACATGGCTGACTGTAACCTTGAGGACATTTATGATTGCGTTCATATCCCCAAGTAGTCCAACATTTGGCCACTGTCTCATCCAAATACCCCAATTCAACCTGCTGGCCAAATTGAGAACCACATGAGTCCCCTTTCAAACTCTGATACACAAGTACATGGGATCTCTGTGTTCTTTATAGTAAACACTCAATATTTCATGCAGTTCATGTTCCTTATATACTATACCAGGCCTGGTAACAACACTTATCACAAACAACACTAAAGCACTCTGGTGGCCACTCTTCTTGTCACAGAGAACAGCAACTCTAATCTTTTGCATATCTGCCGATGATGTGTATAATGTAAAGTTACATTGACATCTGACAATGTCCTCAGGGTGCTTCACAGTTTTGGACAAGCAGTGTATAACACTAGCTGCATGACTTTATGTCACAAATACAGATTATACTACCTGGTTGAACTACTTCAGTCAGATAAATGCAAATTTGTACAAATTATTTTGTAGATAGTATAAAGAACCTAGCTGATTGGAATTCTTTTTATTGTTTGAATTCCATGAAGAGCACAAATATATGAACAGAATGAAATAAGAAAGTATCTAGATGTGTTGAATCTATCATAATTGTGAATGGCAGGAATGCAATCTTTTCTTTTGTTCTTATTGGTTCAACTGATTGCATAGTCGAAATTAAATCCCTCACCTTTTCCAAGATAGGTTTTCTGCACTCCCCCCGCCCCCTCACCCAAATTCACTTAGAGATGTACATGATCTATAGGCAGAGACAGTTACAAAAATTATGCTGTATGTCAGCAAATATGTGATTAATCTTTTGGTTGATGGAAATTTTTGCTTATAACTGAATAAAACTGTTGCATCCTTGAGGCTACCACCTGTTAAAAAATGTTAAACATCTTACAACTACAACTATATTCTGTCCTCTACAAGAAAGATTTCCACCTTACCTGCAGCTACACTGTTAAGGAAACGTTGACAGTGTTCTGTGCCATGACCACATTAAGTCTATGTACTTGATAAGCAAGAGAAAACTACACAAAGAAACAGCTCTTCTTAAAGAAGGTTTCTGTAAGTAGAAAAGAAAGTTACAGAAAATTTCAAAACAGGCAAAAAGAGTCTTTGTCATAAAGAAAGAGTTTTTTTCATCAAAAGTCCATTATACTTATGCTGTAACATGTAAATAATGCACTTGTCATCAGACAACTTGTGCGACATCTGATGGGCAGTGATAGAAAGCTAACAATATATGGAACATATACTTTATAGAACAACATGTAAGATACAGGTTGTGTGAAGCACCAAACACATTGATTGAACACTAACGTAGTGTAAACAATAGACTGAGCACTCATTTGGGATCACTTAAATAATGTTCCTTCTTTGGCGGCTCACCACAATGCACCAGGTGGCTGACATAGGTATGGACACATGCTTTCTGAAATCCTACATGTCATGAGTGAAGGTACATTGCTCCTCTCTTCTAGGGGGTGGACTCATCACATACATACATAAATTAAAAAAAATAGGCACAGAAAAATGCATGGTACAGAAACAAAAGCCGTAGTGGTACTGAAAAAGCTCTAGTACCATGAAAAAAAAAAAAACACTTATGTCACAAGGTACTGAGATTATGGGTCATGGAAAACACCAATGACAGTGCTGACGTCTGATTCATTGCCTGATGATGGTGGCTGCTGCAGCAAGTGTAGGGCAGGCATCAGTGAGTAGTGATGGAAGTGATGATGAGGCAGGTTTGTACACTGTGTCCCCACTCGTGAGAGGCCATAGGGCAGTACTTGGAACAGTGTGTCCATAAGAATGACCTCACTGAGATCAGCACTTGGCGCCAGAGGCATCAGCAGTGCCATTGGAGGCAACACTCACAGGACCCAGCAATGGAGGTGGCAGAGATGTCTGCAACATAAGGTGCAGCAGGGCTCCACTGTCAATGTCCATTGAGTAGCCGAGGCAGAGACAGGAACCCCAGACAGGGATCTCCCAGGCAGCAACTACCTTTGCAGCATGAACTGGATTGTTTGCGACACAGGAACAGGCATCAGCAATGGTGTGGGTGGGGGAGGCTACGAGCCCTCTGGAACAGGCTCCACCATGTTTGGCCACAGATAGTTGAAGATACAGGATGTTCGCCCATCAGGAGTGTGGATGTGGCACCAGCCCCAGCAATGCTTGATGATGGTGGAACCCAGTTTGGCTGGCGGTTGCAACCACAAGCCCAAACAAGTGCACTCAGAAACATCCATTGCAGAGCTAATGACGTGGGTGGACTTGGCATTGGATGCAGCAGGTGAAGGAGTGTCCGTGATTGGAGTGTATGTAGCAGCTACAATGGGATCTTGTCCCCCACTGGAGTGAAATGGTGCAAACTCAAAAAATGATCTAAAACAGCTTCAGGGGAACTGCTAGATACATACTTCCGCAATGAGTTTTAAATGTCTGAACCATGCATTCTGCCTCACTATTAGATTGAAGATGAAATGCAGGAGCTTTGAGGTGGCGTATACCACTAGCCTGACAAAAAGATGCAAATTCTTCAGAAATAAATGCAGGGTTGTTAATGGTAATCATAATATATGGAAGTCCCTCACTTCCAAAAATCTTACACAGGCTTGAAACAGTGGCCACTGTGGACATGGACAGACAATGTACCATGCACGACATGGACAGACAATGTACCATGCACAGGAACTTGGAGTAGGCATCCACCACAATGAGCCAATATTGATTTAGGAAGGGCCCAGCAAAACTATTATGTAGTTGCTCCCATGGGTGCTGCAGTGTCAGCCAAAGTGAAAAAGATGATCGCAGGGCAGCCTGTTGCTGAACACACTGAGTGCAGGCAGCGATAAGCTATGTAATGTCCCCATCTGTGCCTGGCCAATACACATGCCGGCGGGCCAAAGCTTTGGTGCAAGAGGACCCCAACAACCAACATGCAGAAGCCACGGTACATCATTGTGTAAGGAACTGGGAATCACTACCCAGGGAGCAGTGTTTCCACAGCAAACAAAAGAACCCCCTGAGACACAGAAAGGTGGTGCTGGAGGGGGAACTAATTATGCAATGGATCTGAGGCATGGCCTGGGGGTTTTACTGGCCAACTGTGCAGCATGAAAGAGTGGACCTTACTTAAGTAAATGTCCACGGTGATGGCTGATGCTATCATGGCACTAGTGATGTGAAAACCATCGACCATATTCTGGTTCTCAGTATCTAAATAGAAACAAAGTAACTCATCTAGATGGAACACTGGATCTAGCCCCATGAGAAGGTGAGACAAGCATTGGGATTCGTGTGTTGTTCCATCAGTGTGTAATGGATCTGATAATGATACAGGAGTGGAAAGGGCCCACTACTGCAAACGATAGACTGCCTTGTCTGGCATGGAAGCCAAGGGGTTAAAAAAAGCAACTGATGGCTTGTGATCCATGACTAAATGGAACTTAGAACCAATTTTGTCAGTGCAAACACAATCACTAAAGCCTCCTTTTTAATATGAGTATACTGCTGCTGAGTGAGAGTTATAGTCTTAGAAACATAAACAATGGGTTGTTCAGACCAGTCTACATCTTTGTGTTCCAACTCTGTGCCAAGACTGTGCTGAGAGACATCTGAAGCTAACATGAGATGCTGACCCAGGGAAAAGTGGCCAGGCACAAGGTAGATCAAAGCTTAAATTTAAGCAAAGTGAATGCATGGTCACAAGCTGGGAAAAGAAGAAAGGCATGTTGTTACACAAAAGCACGTGTAGTGGCTGAGCAACAGTAGATTGGTCCTCTAAAAAACTTATTACAGTACGCAAATTTACTTAGAGACACCCACAGTTCCTTAATGGAGGTCAGGCATGGAAAAGCTGCAATTGCCTCAACATGGTGACAGCTTGACCTTTGTGTGAGAAATTCAAAACCCAGATACTCAACTGATGGCTGAAAAAATTGAGATTTGGCAAGATTGCACTTGAGGCTCACAGACTGCAAAACAGAAAATAACAGCTGGAGACTGCTAAGGTAGTCTTCAGTGGAAGAGCACAAAGTATTTGTTGCAGTTGGGTACATGGGCTACCAGCTGTTCTAAAAAATCGTGAAAAATTGTGGGCACACTAGTGATGCCTTTGGCAAGCATTGATATTGGTATAGGCTGAAAGGTGTATTGACAACAAGAAGGTGCCTAGTGCCCTCATCCAAGAGGAGCTGTAGGTATGCTTCTGACAAATCAGTCTTGGAGAAGTAGTGGCCGCCTGACAATTTTGTGAGCAACTTGTCAAGGTGGGATAAAGTTTATGTATCTATCACGGAATGTACATTAATCATGACATTGAAGTCATAGCAGAGACGAAGCTTACCCACAGCTTTTTACTGATGACCAGTGGTGTAGCCCATTCACTGGAAGACATAGGCTCAATGACATCAAGTCTAATTTGGCCACGAGAGAATCAGATAACACAAAAAGCACAGGTTGTGCCCGAAGACACTAAGGGTGGGCAGACTCTTTCATGGTGATGTGGGCCTATAGTCTGGTAGCACAGCCTAGCCCACAGGTAAACAGAGACGAAAACTAATAGCTGAGGGACTCCAATTGCTAATAAAAAACTTGATCTGGCAGTAAATTTACCTCATCAGCAATGGAGAAACTGAAAACACGAAATGGAACTAACCCAAGTAGGTCTGCGGTATGGGTATGATCCACAAAAAGAATGGTGAGAGGGTGAACAACAGATTTGTTAGATACAGGAGCAGAGTACTGACTTAGGATCAGAATCTGGTGTTTATTGTAGCTAATAAACATCCGTGAAACTCCTGTGGGAGGAGGAGATCCATAGTCTACATAACTTTGCGCATTTACTAAAATCACTGCAGCTCCTGTGTCCACTTGCATTTTTTGTGGTTTATTAATGCACACAAGTCAATCAACAATTTATTCAGGGAAACAGTCATTGTAGACCTATAGTTTATGTCCATTGGTATTACCATGTCCACCATGTCTGAAGAGGAGTTACACAACGATGCAGTATGGGATTTCTTTTGACACTTGTTGGAAACTGCCCAACACTTAGGGTATGCAGTATGCTCATGTTGGACAAAGAAGTATGAGCAAGACAGACATGCAGCTACTGCTGTGATGCAGCCTGTTACTGTTGTGGCCATAACCAGGGATGCTCAATCTGATTGGCTGTCCCCTGTGACGCTTCAAAGGACTGTGCTATATTGAGCACATCTGTAAGCATCAGATTCCGACAATGAAGTGCTTTGTCATGAACTTTCCTATTCGTGTCCAGATAAATAATATCACACATCATGTGATCATTGTAGCACTCTTGATGGCTACTGGTGTCCAATTTACAATGATGGCTCAATCCTTATAATTGTGCAACCCAGGCTTTGTAGAATTGGTTTGGGTGTTTCTGACAACAGTAAAATTCTACAGGTGTCACAGTGGTGTTCTGTCACAGTAATAGGTTGACAGAACTTGCACATTTCATTTGCTGCAAAGTTGCAAGTTGGCACAACAACTGATACAAGCGCATCAAAAGCCAGGATAGAAAGAAAGCCCTGCACAGATTTGCATCACCCATGTGAAAAACCTGACAATGCTGGCATAACTATGTTTTATAGGCATCCCAATCTTCAGTCATATCATCGTATGCTGGAAAGGGTGACAGTTGCACTGAAGGGAGAGTAACCTGCTCTGAACCCACAGATGTCACTTGATCGAGAGTGGTGGCAACAGCCTGCTGTTGTTCTATGAAAGCTTGCTTCTGGACAATGATAAGTTTGAGTATTTCTTTCATCCAGAAGTTTGTCTGATGACTTGGCACTGACACTAACACATGGTGAAAACGTTAACCCTCGCTTGTCGCCAAGTTTGTTATAGCAAGAACAAACATGATGTATGAAACATAGTACTTTATAGGGCAACACATAAGATACAGGTTGTGCACAGCAATGAGCACATTGACTGGACAACAGGAATGTAGCAAAAATAATAGCCTGACCACTCGTTTGCAATCACTAAAATAATGCTGTTTCTTTGGTGGCTCATCAGAGTATGCCAGGGAGCCAACTTAGGTGGCCTCTATAAGCAGGCCTGTGAACTATATAGACACAGGCTCTCTAAAATCATGCACAACATGATTGAAGGTACATCAGCTGGAACCACTTTATTATGAATTATCAGCTCACTCAGGTACCTAGATTTAACAGGAAATGCACTGAATGGTCATAAAATAATCATTGGAAATGTCATGACCCTTCTCATTGAGGGGTAATGATGTACTATAACTGGAGATTTGGCTGAAGCACCTCAATGTTTTGTGGGCACAGCAGCACAAAATGCAATAATGGAAAATAAGGTTCACATGAGACACTCTGTAGCATATTATATATATATATATATATATATATATATATATATATATATATATATATATATATATATATATATATATATTGACGGGAAAAATGTTCGTGCAAATTTGAATTTAGTACTCTTTGCAAGTGAAAATATTTTGCACACACCAAGGTCTGGTGAAAGAGAGGCATTAGATTTCTCATTTGTTGTATCTTCTTCTGC
The DNA here is from genome assembly GCF_021461395.2 of Schistocerca americana. NCBI lineage: Eukaryota > Metazoa > Arthropoda > Insecta > Orthoptera > Acrididae > Schistocerca > Schistocerca americana. The sequence continues at coordinate 482,883,500 of NC_060130.1, forward strand.
AACAACTTATTGCATTGGTGCTTCATCCCAATGACAATGGGCAGAGATTCTGTGACAAGTGACTAGTTCTTAAAGTATCCTGCATGTCTGAGTACAGCTTTCATTGGGATGGCCTAGGCTTCATTTCATATAGAAGCGTAGCCCATATAGATAATTAACCCTGGAAACAGCTGCACAGAGAATGCTTCAGCAGTGGGATGCTGTCAAAAAATGCTTCTCATATTTTCTTCCAGAAAAGTAATCTGTTCTAGCTTCCAAGTGGATAGAGACACTTTGTTAAGCAAAGAAATGAAAGCTGAACTGACATTTGTTTGCTCCACTGCACACATTTTTGTCCGGTACACTAAAACATTGCATTAAAAAGGAGCCATTGATACATTTGCTTAGGAGTGAAATATAAATATTTGTTCAGGCATTGCTAGGAAGAATTTGTAGACAATTAGTATTCAAGACATCTGAACTGTCAGAATATACTTTACAGGAACCCAGGTTACTGCCGTTACAAGACTGTTTTTCTTGATAGTGTTGCAGCAAGTCTCAAGCAGGTTCTGAAAAGGTCCATCTTAAGTTGTTAACACATGTTAAGAAGTATTTTACTCAGACCTATAAGTTCATTATCCTTAAAACCAACATAGCAGGGTAAAGGAATATGTGGCATTTCCAGTGTCTTCATTCACGTTACAGAATATCAGCAAAAGCTATCAGTAACCATTGTAATAGCACTGGTGCTGGATAATGCTTGTGGTCAGCTAGCAGGTGAAAGGGAGCTTCTCCAGTTGGAAACCAGCATAATTTCAAGTACAACACAAACTCTAAGTAGCAGTTTTTGGAACGAGTTCACCAATATGAAATGTATGACAGGAGAACGAAAATATCCCCAGACAAGTAAAGTGGTGAGAACAGCTCTAGCTCTGTCTCATGGGAAAGCTGGGGTTGAAAGCAGTTTTTCTTCATCAAATGATATATGTAGAGGAGTGGCATCACACTTTTGTTATGACAGTAAAATATACAATGAAACTGCATGATAACAAACTAGGTAAACTACCTTTGACAGAAGAGCTCCTTTGTTTGGTGCAGTGTGCATATAAGAAATACTAGAACCACCAAGAAGAAGACAGAAGAAAGAAAAGGAGAAACAAAATTATTAATTGGAAAAAATAGCAGTTCAGGGAGGAGAAAGTCAACAAAATGTGTCGTCGAGAAAAAAGAAGATTTCATCATGTGAAGAAATGCATTAACAAAATAGACAACAGTGGGAGGAAAAACTTAAGGCAGCTAATAATCTGACCTTTGAAGCTAATGAAAGACCTAAGGAAGTCCTGAAAGAAGCAATACTGGCCCATGCCATGTTGACAGGCGCTCTCCTGGTCCATAACAAAGTTCAGAAGCAGAAACAAGATGCTAATTATCTCCAGTCTAGAGCTGATAAAAGATAACTGCTTTAATAACATAATTTTTAACAGAAACATCAGAATTAAAAAGTGTTATTTGCACCAATGTAATTTTCTATGCAATTACATGCCAATTTTTTTTTTATCTTATCTTACTTTCAGTGCGTGACAAATGTATTGATGTAAATGTTTATTAATATTGGTAGGAAGTTTACAAACTACTCCCCCTTATATTTCTCACTTTATCTACACTATTATTGATGTCTAAAGTTTTAAAGTTAACATAACTGAGTAAGGAATGATAAGAAATAACATTGCACGTAGTTAATTTATGTACATTATAACTGTAAATATCATTTAACAGGATGAACCAGATGAAACACATGTGGTGTGTATACTCACATATGACAGTCCATTGCACAGAGAATATAAATTGAAAAACTGTTTGGATTTGCAAAACCTACAGCATATTGAGGTGTTTATGGGTATCTTTAGGTGAGTAATACTGTGTATTATATGCCTCAGTCCCATTCTATAATCAAGATTTAACATCATCCTGGTATAAACCTTTACTTTTTCTTTAACATTTATTCCATCAGCAAAATTTTCATCACAAGGAATCTATTAATACACAAGATTTTTGTTCTGCTGCCCTCTTGCACTGTTGCATATTTTTAATCAGGAACATTGAAATCAGGTGTTATTTACTAAATTGCATGGTAATCAGTTTTGATGTCTCTCCATTTACTCAACTAACATCGAAAGGAGACTCCATCCTTCTCTGGTAAACTAAAAAGAACATGAAATAATATTTCATATTTTTCTAATTCAGCAAATGCCAATTGAAGGCAAACCACATTTTCTACAATATTGATTATCAACAGTGATAAGCTGTGACAGAATGGACTGTTGCTTGCGACAATGTATGAAAGTGAATTATGGCATTGAGTATACATTTTATTTCATTTTTCAGCCTGTGGAAGTGCTCTTAAATATGATAAGACTGAGTAATTTAGTTGTTTACAAACATTCCAAATTGGTAACGTTATTTCAAAAGAAAATTCGTGTTTTTTCTTGTCCTTTGAGGGAAAGTATTAGTTTTTTCATGAATCACTCACATATGATAACTAGATCAAAGATAACACTAACTGCTCATTAGTTGAAAGTAACAGTGACTTTTAGATGGTTTTGTTTCTTATAATATACATGTCTTGCTGTGAAAAGTGGTAAACGAATGAATGAAATGAAACATGGGCTTCTCTTTCATGATATGCATGAAATGGTAGCAAATAAAGTCCCCAGTCACCTCGTAAAACTAAAGCTTAAAGTTTTGACATCAATTTTAATCTCCATGCCACTAGAAAATCTATGTCATTGTCACTGTTTTATGATATTCTGCTATGTACTCTGTGCTTACAGTGTCTCATTCCAAGTATCAACCATTTTTAATATCATAAGACATTTCATGGTGATGAAAAGTTCTTAAAAGAGAAGTAATTGTGCAACAAGTCATAGAGTAATTTCTTTGCATCAGAGAATGTGATGTCCATCGAGTGTAGACTCCTTCATGTAAGAGGAGCCTCAGGAATCTGATTAAACAGCCTGTATTCTTGAAAGTGAGGCAGAAGTTACAGATCACATCTACATACATAACTAAGAATCAACATCACTTCACTGTTATGTACTCTTGGTAGATATATACACTAAATTCAAGATGCTAATTACCATAGACATTATTGTACAATAATTTTGTTGCTGTCTTTTGCTAAAGGAATAGTTAATTCAGTAGGACTACATCACACCAGGAGACAATTCTGTTATTTAATTTGGAGTCAACATATGTAAAATATATTAAAATGTTTCACATCAAGATAACCCTTTGAGTGACATTCCTAAATACAAAGTACAAAATACTTGACTGATATTTTTATACATTGTTTTCTCAGTTTCAACAAATGGAGGAGAAAAACAGAAAAATTAACTCCTTCCCATATGGTTGAGAAGTCTCTCTGTCTCTCTCTCTCTTACACTCACTCACACACACACACACACACACACACACACACACACACACACACACACACATAAAAACACACACAGAGTTCTCTTGGTGAAGACACAAATTGGTTAATAGGGGTAATACAAGATTTGACAAGTGGCCACAACTGTACTCTCAGAGGAATGGAGCACTCATTAATCTATTCTAATTCCATTTAGGAGCAATTGAGGGAGTCAATGGAAGAAAGTGCTAACATGCTTTTAACAAGTATTTCCATATGTACCACTAGAGTATACCATCTTCTATATAATTTCATTTGTCTTCTAGTATTTATGTCCCTGTATTTGAATTTAAACATACAAATAACATTCACTAATGAAAAATTTGCTCTTGTGGGGTAGCACTTTCCCCTGCTGGCCCCTTCAGCTGGATCATGCATTTTATTGTTGAATGTACAGGTCACATTGAAAGTGCTGCAGCTAAACAAATGTTTGCACACAATTAAACAGTGTGATACTGTAATATCTGCAGTGAGCTATGCTAGCAGGTATATGAAGGTCACCATTTTATTTCATATGTTGTCCATATTACATTACCTCCATACATTGCCGCATGACCTGGAATGTGCATCATCTCATGTGGTTTTCTGTGTGTTCATAACCGGCCATCCAAATGTATCAACACAGTGAAGATTGGACCCTTTACCCATAACCACTCCACAACTGGAATGGCAAGTGATTTAACGATCTGTAGTGTGTCTTTCAAATGTTACACTCTTCATTTATGGATAGCCACATCTATCACCAATATAATGATCATGATAATTGACTTGGGTGGTTGGCAGTACTCTCAAAATTGGGTAACCTCTCACATACCTTCAACACAGTGTTATGTGAGAAGCCCATCACATACATAAATTTGGGAACAAAGTGCTTCATGTCACAAATACATCAAAATCATATATATTTACTCGTCTGTACTCAAGTGACATGCTAACAGCCTGTGCCATCTGAAGACAATCATGTAATCCATCCACCGTGACCATGGACACACTCTCTCAATACAGCAGATTCCTTTAGTTGACTTTGAACACATGAAAAAAAATTTGAGTTCCATATTTTTTCAAGTAACATAAAAAGAGCTACACCTGATGTTATCTTTTCATTCATCACTCTTTTGTCTTTAAGAAATCATTTTTGTGTCCACAGTGGTCACTCCTTGAAATTGCTGCACAAGGTGGAAGGAAACCTTGCAGCCAGAATGGTGGTCATTGACAGGAATTCTGAAAGTCATCCTATCAGACACGTAACCAAATAATTTTGTATAAGTAATTTTCAATACATTTTCTAGCAGCTTACACAGGATAATTGCAGCATATTAAGTTATAACAAAATGGTGATGTGCCAAGAAGAATGTCATTTATTTTGCCCAAAAACTGAGAGTGTGCACATAAAATAGGGCTTTGCAATAAGGTATATCAGTTATGAAACAAACAACTTCTAGTGGGACAAATTTTCAGATGGATGTGATTTTCATGAATTGTAAATTTTTAACGTTTCATTAAAAAGTGTGCCTACATGGTGGCTTTGTGTTATTGACATCCTCCCAACAATGCGGTCAAGAAAAATAAAACCAGGAAAAAAAAAAAATTGAGTATTATACTATGGTTTCCATAATGGCTTCCCAACAGAGTAAGCAACAAATTAACATACAAACTCAGTCCAACTTGAGCTAAAGAAGAGAAATTAGCTAACTGACATTTCCTGTGACATTGCCTTGGCCTTTGATTGTGCAGATCATAAAATAATCTAGAGAAACTAAAGCTGACATTTGATTTTCTTGGATGGAGTGACATCTAATGAAGAGAAGACAGGGTATCACATTAACAAATTATATCATAAAAATAGAACTAAATTCAGTGTTAGGGAAACATTTAATACATTGTCTTGCAAAGTTAAGTGCTTCACCCACTTCTGTATTTGAGTTTTACATTACTAATAGGGTAATAGAAAAGGCTTATGACTCATTCACAGCAAACAGCTTAACCTTTAGTGTTAGAAGGTCTCATGCTATGAAGCCAAGATCACAAAAGTATTTATTTCAATGATGTGTGCAGTAAGAATATTACGAAATGTAGGTAACACAGTGCCCTGCAGAATACTCTAAGGCAACCATGATATTCTTATACTGAAATGGTAGTATATACATTCCATTACAGTAATTGTATTTAAAAATAAGGCTGAACTTAGGATGAATAGTGAAATCCACAGAGGTAAAAATAATTTACGTATATACCTTGTATCCCTAAGCAGGGCACAGAAACAAGTTTTATATACTGATACAAGAGCCTATACAATATTAATAGTAGACATCTGACAGGGAATTGTAAGTCCCCAGGCAATCAAAACAAATGAAAAAGGTACCTTATCAGCCACTTCTTCATTAATTTATCCGAATATTTGAATTCAGAATTTAAGTAGAAAATAATACCAATTTTCATATTAAACATGTCATTAAATTTTCCAGTACATTGATGTGAATAGGAATGTCTGTAATCAGTACAGTTGCATAAATTCAATAGCATGATTTACATAAAAATGGCATCTGAGTTGTTTTATAACAGAACCATTGACTGTCTCTAACATAGCTGCCTTTATTTTAATATCCTAATGTGACAGTCTTGATAGCTGTGGCACAGTGTCATCTATTATACAGCTCTGATGGATGAGAGGAGGTGTGAGGCAACAAGACAGCTAGCACATGAAGGCATCAGCCTCAGGCCAGCATTCAATACCAGGCAAGGGATATGCAGGTGTGCATTTCAGTACTTCTGGTGTAACACCATTGTACCATTAATGTTGAACTCAATTACTACATGCTGTAGCACAGTGCAGTGGTACCACAGCTGCCTGTGTGATGAGAGGCTATATCCTCTCACAAGCCAGTATATGTGCACCCAAGTCAGGCCATTCAGTCTCTTTGTCCATCATCAGCTGAATGTCAAGCTACCATAGCCTCTTGGAGAAGCATCACCAACTGAGCAAAGGTGCTGATTTGTTAGCCATCAGGTAGCCCTGATAGTTCTCAGCTTTGAACGTAATCTGCCAAAGCAAGGCTGCCAAGTGTTTGTCATCACCCATCTGACACTCCAGCCAATCTGCTAGGCTCCTTGTTTTAACTAAGAGTGCCTTATACATCCAGCCAGCTGCATGGGGCTATGTACTGTGTATTATGTCAGCCCAGCTGTAAAGACTCACTACACTGCAAAGCTGTCAGTCAACTTAAGTTCGCACATAAGATAACAGGAAACAGTGTCATTTAATGTGACAATTTTTATAGCTGTGGCGCTGTGTCATCTATTATAGAGCTCTGACAGATGAGAAGAGGTGTGAGGAAACAAGACAGCCACTACATGAAGGCAGCAGTTAAGGATGCATCAATAGCTGGAAAAACTCACACATGAGACAGGAACACAGTCAGTAACTTAGGCTTGCTAGCTGAACACCAGCCATGATGGAGGAAAATGGTAATATGTATATTTACAATAACATTCTTAAATTAAATAAATCATGAATATGCTTTCCAGACACATTATCACAAATATTAGCATACATAATTAATCATAGCGATGATTAATTTCAATAGCTACAATGTTTATATGATGTCTGGTTATTAACAATGATTATTTTAATGTGTATAAAATTCATAATAAGTACAGTGAGTTCAGAAAACAATGCTAGTTGTTTCCCTGATTTCATCTTCAGATGTCAGCTTTGCTACACATTAACTGTTGTTAGTGATGAGCTGTATGTGATTCTGATGATTCCGAGGGCTCTAGAGTAGATAAGGTGGACCTGAGGTAAGAAACTGCTCATCTGCCATGTCATAATTCCACAATGGAAGAAGTGTATTTGCTGCGATCTGTGGACAAGGAATTTGAGAAAAATACAAGCAGGCTTTTAGGGGATGACAAAGAGGTGCTACTTATTGTTTCCATACAATCTTTTGTTGTGATGTTGAGGAACAGAATCATCAAGCATTTCATAAGTGAGGGGATACCTATTGAGATCTCTGTGCCAACAGTGCTTCTCACATTTGTTATGTCTGAGATGAAAAGTGTACCTCACATCTGTGCTCCAACTTGATGAAGTTACTCTGACACATCTCAGAATGTGGCACTGGTTTCAACTTTAAACCTATGGTGAGAAGAGTAGCAGTATGCAGTAGAGGAGGCTTTTGTACCTTGGTACACTTTTCAGCCTTTTGGCTCTAGCGAGCCCTATTGTAAAAGCTTAATACTTTTTCTTATTCCATTTTCAAACAGTGTCACTTATTTTTTGTGCTTCAGTCCTTTTCTGATATTATAGAAGCTATTCTGGAAAAGAAAGGTTTCTCCAAATGTGAAAATATGTCTCAAGGGACAACATGGTCATGTACCTACACACAAATATTTGACTAGAATTTAAAAGCATTGCAATAGAAAAAAATCTTGTCAATAGTGTACTTCATGATCAAAGTGTTACATTAGTTCTCTACCACTTACTGATAATCATTAAGTGAAGTCAAATTAGGAAGTGTTATCAAAATCCTGTTACAAGTTAAATACATTTTTAAACAGAAGCTACTGGAAACTAATGCAAATTTCCAGTTTCAAGACAGGTAAAATTGTTAAGACATGGAAGGAACTAAATTCATTTAAAAGTGGCACGTAATCCTAGGTAAAAGACTTTTTGTTCTGAGGTACAAGATGGTACATGACCAACAAAGTGGGGCTTACTGTCTACATGTTATATAAGTAGTTGTAAACATTCATAGCATTTTACTCAGCATAAAGTTCTGTATCTGAAGAATTAGGAATATACACTAAATAGGTTTCATGCATTCTACAGTACTTAAGTATTATGAATGTGAAATATTTACAAATGCTGCACAAAAGAGAACCCCATGTCTTACAACAACAAAACAGTAAAAAATGGTAGATAGTTTTTATGATGATATCTAGTATGCATTTCTGTATGTGATTCTAAAATCAGTACTGAAATATGGACCACAAAACATCATGTGCTACTAGTTACACTCTCCTTCGGCTACAACTGTACTTTATGTATGGCACAGGAAAGTATGTTTGCCAGGTTTAAACGTTTTGTATTTTATAATTTGGCAAGAGGTCATAAATGGCATTATATAGGGACATAGCTCTTATATTAGCTCATAAGGACTTAGTGTTGTATGATTTGCAAAATTTATGCATTGTGTGAATTCCTCCTTAAACTTCTATGCTGGTGATTTTAGCTTGTTTGCAGAGTCATTGGCTCATCCAACTTTTAGTTCAGGAAGCAGCCATCTACATCTAAATCTACATAGACACTCCACAATCCACCATATGGCACATGGCAAAGCATATCCCATGCCAGTCATTTCCTTTCGTGTTCCACTCATAAATAGAGCTAGAGAAAAATGACTGTCAGTATGCCTCTGTATGAGTCCTGATTCCTCATCTCTTATCTTTGTGGTCCTTACAGGCAATATATATTGGAGGTAATAGAATCATTATGCAGTCAGCTTCAAATGTCAGGTCTCTAAATTTTATCAATAGCTTTCCCCGTAAAGAATGTTGCCTACCCTCCAGGGCTTCCCATCTGAGTTCCAGAAGCATGTCCGTAACACTTGCATATGGTTTGAAGTTACCAGTTACAAATGTAGCAGGCTGCCCCTGAATTGCTTCAGTGTCTTCCCTTAATCCGACATCATATGTATCCCAAACACTTAAGCAATACTGAAGAATAGGTTGTACTAGCATCATAAATGTGGCCTCCTTTACAGATGAACCACACTTTCCTAGAATTCTCCCAATAAACCAAAGTCGACCATTCACCTTCCCTACCACAATCCTTACATGCTTGTTCCATTTCATATCACTTTGTAGTGTTATGTCCACATATTTAAATGACATGACTGTGTCAAGTAGCATACTGCTACTGCTGTATCTGAACATTACAGCTTTTTTTTCAAACCCATCCCCATTAACTTACATTTTTCCACATTTATAGCAAGCTTCCATTCATCTCACTGACTAGAAATTTTGTCTAAGTAATCTTGTATCCTCCTACAGTCACCTAACTTCAACACATTACTGTACACTGCAGCATCATCAGCAAACAGCCACAACCTGCTGCCCACCATGTCACCAAATCGGGTACGCTATTGCTCAAAAGTCTTTGAATATTAGTGATTTTGAGGAAGAAATGCAAATTGGAATCAGAAATATTAGAAATACTTGTAAGTCAGATTTGGAATAATGTTTTTTGAAACTCAATACATGCAGTCAAACTTTTCTCTCCTCAAAGTAGTCTCCTTTGACTTTCATCACTGTTCTGCATATATGAGGAATTCTTGCTGTCAGCTTCATCAGGGTTCCCTTTGTGATATGTCACCAGTTCTGTTGTAGTCTGATCCAGAGGTGATGATCATTGGTAGTAGGCCTTGATTTAAATGCTCTATCAAAGTAATCCCAAAGCAGTTCAATAGGATTCCAGTCAAGGTACTGGGGCAGCCAGATCATATTTTTCAATTTCTTCTTTTTTTCTCAATTTGCAAGTACACTTTACACACTTTTGAAGTGCGTTTAGGATCGATATCTTGCTGTAGGCCAAATCTCTTGACAATCAAATGTCTTCCAGATGGCATTGCACGATACTGCAGAATGCGATGGTAATCCTCTTTCTTCATTGTTCCATTTATTTGTAAAAGATCACCAGTCTTACCACCTCCTAAACATCCCTAGACCATGTAAGAACCACTTCCATGATTTAATAATGGAGGTACACATTACTGCAACATTCATTCACCTTTCAATCGGGGCACAAACTTGCGTTGATTTGTGCCAAAGACCTTATATTTGGATTCGTCAGTGAAAAGTACCATTTCCCACTGGTTTACTGCCCAACTTTGAAGTTGTCTTGCCCAGTGTAGCCTCTTCTGCCTATTAATACCTATCAGTAATGGTTTCTTAGCCGCCACATGCCCGTTAAGGTTCACTGCCCGAAGAAGTCTTTTTGTAATACTTAGACTCACCAGCTTTTCCCTGTTATGGTTGAGTTTTGCTGCTAAAACTAGCAATATTTTGAAGAGATTATGTTTACTTGTGACTATATTTATCATCACTTTTTTATGTGACTTTTGGCCCACCCTTTCGAGGTCAATCAATATTATGGTCAGTATCTGCATGCCTCTGTAAGGTATAATGGACAAATCCCAAGGAAATATGTTATTGGCGTGCTATTTCAGGACCAGCTGCATGTAAAGACACAATTGCAGCAAGCTTTTTGAAAAAAGCTCCTTTATTCATCCCATTATCAATTTTTACACTGAACACTCACAGAAGTTCACTCTTCGCTATCTTCGTGTGTAACTACATGCCCTTTCGTACCTGTAACCATGTTAACAAATTTGATGACATCCTATGAACGCCATATACTGAGGAAAGATTATATTATGCCACCACAATACAAAATTAGCAGCATGCAATGCATGGAACCTGAGCAGCATGACAACAGAAAGTTGTGTTTTGAACAATTTCATTTTTTAAAATGTAGAACACTATGCTTAACCATTATATTGTGCATGACACTGGGGAAGCAATATTGCTAATTCGTATTTCAGTCTGATAAGTAGCTTTTTTTATCTTTCTTTTGGGAAATTCGTAAAATCTTGAGCAATAGTGTATGTATATAGAGAACAAGCGTGGTCCTGTCACACTTCCATGGGGCACTCCTGACAATATCCTTGTCCCTGATGAACACTCACCATTGAGGACACTCACATGTCTGAGAAACCATTCCATATGCTTGTACCATTGTTAACAGACTGCAATCTAGAAATATGAAAACTGCCTTTTGCTGTTCATCCATAATAACAGGGTATCATGTGAGAAAAGGGCAAGCTGAGTTTTGCACAACTGTTGCTTTCTAAAAGCATGCTGATTCATGGATATAAGATTCTTGGTCTCAAGAAAATTTATTTTTGTCTCCTTCACTAGCAGATATTTCTCAGCCCAAACAATTCATCTTCATTGAAAGTTTCAGCACTGAGAGTTAACATGTTTTCAATTGATGAGTGTATGTTTTTATGAATTCTTTATTGTCTTGTTTTAGAATAATATTTAATGCTTATTTTGGCACTGTGTAAGGAAAGAATCCTGTCCTCAGAATTATCAAATGTGTGCATATTACAAAAACATCTTACTGAAATAAGAAGCTCTAGTTATTGTTATTACAAAAATTAGATACTAAATTTACTTTCATAATTGTATGTTTCTGTACTAATGCATAGTAAAAACATGAAATTACAGGGCGTACACTTCTACAAGACCATACCGTGATGTTCTGAGTAACTCTGGCATCATTGAGAACAGACAGTTAAGGATTCTACCATATGAACAAATTGCTATAACTGTAGAAGGAGTGGCGAGGTTGACTGATAATGTTTAGTATCAAATTTATACAGTCCAATGAATATTACCTATGTTAATAACATTACAATTATAATTTAAAAGTCTGTAATCTCATTTTCAGAGAATCTTGGGTACATTTATTGTGACTAATATTCGATCTGTTTGGTTTGCTGAGGGTAATGAAATGAATAATGTGTCTTTGCCACATTTATGCGTTGAGAAAGTAAGTATATTATGTGCAGTAGTTTTAACAACATTCTATGTAGATTCATTTTACTGACCATCTTCCAGAAAATTAATTTTGAATAATCAAGGAATTTTGTTTGGATAAAGGGTATGACATATAAATAAACTCATTTTACTGCCCTGATAAAGCTGAGGCAGAGATAAAAAGAAATAAATATGTTATTTGCATTTTCAGTGATGTTTCAAAGTCTTGTGATGATATAGATTTTACAGAAGATAGTAATGTCGAATTAACACCTTCATAACAGATATTTAAGGTGCACATTAAATTTGATTCTGTAAGAAGAAGATATTACATCTGGGATAATTGAGTCTTGCTTCCTCAGGGTTCAGGGATTGGCCACTTATGTCGTGGTCATATGCAAATGACTCACCAAAGACACTGAAGGACTTAACATAAACTGCACTGTTTCCACATAATACAAGCTTATAGATGAAGAGCCTCACATAATCATTCACACTCAGGAAAATAGTGAAAGTTACTCATAAATATCAGGAATGGAATTTAGAGTGTAGGGATGTGTTGGTGTTGATTACATTACAGATCTAGTACAAATTTGAGGTGGGGATGCAGAAATAGATAATGATGGTCATACATTATCTAAAATTGCATGTAAAAGATTCCTTTATCACCAGATATACAAACGAGCTTAACTAGAATGAAAACATAGATGACATTTTGAAAAACAATTGATTTACATTTCTGTGACTTGGCAGGTGGGATGGCCACCTGTGTGCATTGGTGTTGTTGATGTAAGTGTTGTTACCACTCTGATATTGTATGTAAGGGGTGTACACAGTTTATTGATCACTGTGAAGGACACAGAGATACCACCTACTTTTGTGAGATAACATTATCAGCACCTGACAGAGTTTGAAAGGAGCATCATTATGGATCTTTATTTGGCTGATCGGTTGAATCATGCAGTATCCAGATTTGTTGGTCACTCAGATCTGATAGTGGTCCAATGTTAGATTGTATGGGAACTTGAAGGCAGACATACATGTCATCATGATTCCAGTCATCCTCATCTGGCTACCGCAAGAGAGGACACTGTAACACCTTTGGACCTGTACCTACTGTCCCAAAATGAATATTGAACTCCATGCAACATTTTGTGGCATCTTGCATCATTATTCAGACACTAGCAACAGCTAGACTTTAGAATTACCACTTCTTGGGCATGATGCTGTTAATACCATAAAAAATTGGCTGCGTTTGGAATGGTGGGGTGATCAAGAGACATGCACTGTTGATGATTGGTGTCACATTGTGCTCTGCCATTAACTGCAGATATTCACTATCCTGGATGACTATCATTGACAAGTGTGGTGGAGTCCTGGGGAAAGGTCCTATTCTTCCAGTGTTTTGGAGAGCCACAACTGTTTCTCTCCTGGCATCTTGTTATTGGAACCATCAGGTATGACTGCAGGTCATGGTTGATTGTAACTATGGAATGTCTGATGCACAATGGTGTGTCACAAACATACTGTATCCTCATGTGTTACTTCTAATGTGACAATATTGTGGAGCCATTTTTGATCAGAATAATGATCATCCACATATGACGTGTGTCTCTATGAACAGTTTCTATGAAGTTGAGGCACTCTCATGGCCAGCAAGATCCCCAGATATGTTCCCAATAGAACATGTGTGGGATTGTCTTGGACATCAACTTTGTCCCATTGCCAGTATCCAGAGGATCAAGCACCAGTCACACAACTACGGCTCAGCTTTGCTCTGGAGAGGATACAGTGCTTAATGAGGCCTTCCCAACTGAATCAGTGCATGGAACCAAGCCAAAAAGTGTGTAATGTCATACTGGAAAGTAGGCTAATACTGCAATGTTATTTGTAAATCTGACTTGATTTTGTAATATTACTGAAATAACATTATACACAATCTCATGGTGCTTCTCTTTTTTTGTCAGGCATTGTATATCACATATATATTAGCATTTTATTATAAGAATAAGAGAGCATTCCAAAGTAATTGTAATATACACATTCATAAAATAAGTTATACACATAATTTCCATGTCGTCACTTTAGTCTTACATAAGTTATAAAGTGGAGTTGTAAATTCTGATGCATAAGTCCTTACATACTGGTAACTATAATGGAGATAAATAAATCATTTCATAATAACTGATGTAGACCAGAGTCATTCCCAAGTAATATGGTCAAAAATATCTAGATGCTTTATTTGTGACCATAAGAGCCAGTTGGGTGATGAAGATTCAATCTGCTCCATTTAACATTAATCTTAATGGCATCCTCCTGAAGATTGCTCTGTTGGATTGGACCACTCACACTGGAGAGCTATCACTTGAAAGCAAGCCATCTTTCAAGTTTCATTATAATATCATGATGAGACTCAAGATGCACTCAAGTATTGCGAAGGTATTCAGAGCACTTTGCAGAAATGGCAGTGAGACAAATATAAACAATCACAAACAAATCTTACTTCTGACAGTCTTCTTGAAACTCCTGGAAAAGTCATGTGTACTTGAAAAATGCCACATCTATCCCAGTATTAGCTAGTGAGAATCAGTCTGGAGTTTAAAAGGGACTCTTCAAAGAAAATTTTAATTTTTAAGTTTTCAGAGAAGGTGATAATTAATGTAAATGACATAAATTGGCAACATGTTATACATTACATGTTGAAAGCATTGTGTAGGTCATAGGCTTCTCTAAGAGAAACTCAAATGTTTGGTGTCAGAACCTTACTGGTAAATGGCTTTCATCACATCTAACTGAAAAAATGTAGATTATGCTGGTCATGCACTAAGTATACACAGTGAAACAGATTCTTCAGATTGGGGTTAACACTAAACACAGATGTACGACAGGGGCCAATATTGAGTGTCCTATTGTTCTTGTTTCGTATAAATGACCTGATATCATATATTTAATATTCTGAAATAGTTCACTTTGATGATGATGCAAGTTTTCTATCAAGCCTAATGGATGAACTTTGACACTTCTAAATGTACGCACAGTTTTCTAGAAAATTATGAACATTCTCTGCAACAGAACTCTCACTAAATGATAAATACACTAACTGAGGAAAGTTAAGCACCCAGAAGGAGTTACACTGCTATGCCTACCCAAAACATTTGAGAAATGGGAACTAGATGGCATGACATACATTTCATATAAGGACCATGAAGACAAGATGTAAGAAATTACACCCTGAACAGACGCTTTTATAGAGTCACTTTTCCCTCAGTCTATTTGTGAGTGCAACACTAGAGGAAATGACTAGTAGTGGTAGAAGGTACCCTCTGCTATGCCCCATAAAGTGGTTTTGGGAATATGTATGAGTATGTAGATGTAGTTGTACAACTCTCCACAAGTTGCCACCATACTCACCAATGATGTTCATCCCAGGTAGAGTGGAACCACTATTTATCACTGAACAGCATGCAATACTTTTCACTGGTAGTCTCTGTTCTGGTCACATCAACCCTCCAAATGCAGCACTTAGCGCTGTGATGTTAATGACAGCCTACAGATGGGGTGGCAATTCTCTTGTCAAGCTGCTACTAGTCTCCTCCCAATGGCGTGGTATGACACTGCCCTCGTGGTGGTCAGATGTATTTGACTGGAACTTTGATGAAAAGTATGCCTGCCCTCGCATTCCCAAGTCCAACATTGGGCAACTGACACATCCAAATGCCCCATAAATCTGGATGTTGCTCGACATAACCAGCTGGTCTACATGAGTAACACAACTGTTCTCTTGTGATCCTACTACCCATACATGTATGAAGTTACATTAACTTCAGAGCATATCTTCTGTGTGCTTAAATTTATTTTTTATATTTTTTATTTGTTTATTTTTCTTCTTACATACAGGATGATTCATGAAGATATGCAAATATTTTAATATGTTATTCTACAAGTGAAACTTAAGAAAAAGTTCATATAAACATAGGTCCATAAATGTTTAGTTACAGTGTTAGGGCTAATAAAATATTTTCCTTGAAATATAGCAACTTCACTAATATGAAGCGATTGGAAAACTGTACAAGGTTAAAGTAAAGCACAATTTGCATTAATTTTGTGGTTATTGGTCTGGTGAATCTAATAAAACATGCCCCAGACATGTATCTGCTGTAGTTTTCCAGAACATCCAGAGAAGCAAAGAAGTAATTTTGTAAACCATTCAATTTATTAACTACTTGACCCAATTTGTTTTTTAAATTCCAGACAACTGCACAAAGTTTTCAACACAAGTTGTAGAGAATTTAATTTAGGAAGTATGACGGTAATAACTGTAACTGAAACTGTATGAATGTGTCAGATAATCAGCTTTTATTAATACCATAGCAAACTTTAATTCATGTTAAACCAGAAAAAACAAAGCAGATTATGTAACACATTCAGACAGTTTCAGTTACTGTTATTACCAACATTTTTCCAAAATTAAATTCTCTACAACTTGTGTTGAAAACTTTGTGCAATTGTCTGGAATTAAAAAAAAAAAAAAAAACACAAATTGGGTCAAGTAGTTAGTAAATGGAAATTGTGCTTTACTTTAACCTCATACAGTTTTGCAATGGCTTCATTGTAGTGAAGTTGCTGAATTTCAGACAAAACCTTTTATTAGCTGTAACTCCATAACTAATCGTTTCTGGATGTATGTTTATATGAACTATTTTCGTTAGTTTTACTTGTACAATGACACATTAAAATATTTCCATGTCTTCATGAAACAGCCTGTATTAATAGTCCATGCAGTTCTTTACCAATCAATCACATGTCAGCATAGTAATGGGAGGTAATGCCTAAAGGAAAATCAGTCAGTAAGATGAAACATTTTAAATTATCATGTGTTTGTATTAATATGAACCTGAACCATATGTCACATGTTACAGATCATCTTAAAGACCTAAGAACTCCTTCATATCTGCCTGTTTAATGATAGAAGACACTAGAGATAAAAATGTCCAAAAACTGACTTGCTGTTCCCACTTTTACTCACTACTGTCTCATGGAATTATAGTGCGGACAACATTCCATTGAAGAAAAAATTGTTAATTGCATAGAAACATGTAATATGGATGACGCATTGAGGCAATTCAAGAACCTCTTATAGACAGTCCTATTAGTTAGTGTGATTATACCAAATGGAAAATCCAGTCAAGAATGGTATGAAATTCTGTGAGGCAGAATTGCTGACCATATATGTGAGGCAATATGTGACCAAACATTCAGGAGTTGAAATACTGAGAAATGCTGATAGGCACATATAAAAGTACAAGTACACAATACTGTCAAAACCTTGGAAATTGTTTGTTTGTCCCTTTGAGAGGACAGAGGTAAGTTCTTGACAGTGAGAAAGGAAAGGTAGGTCAATTCAAGCCTAGAATGAGAGTAACTAACCTGCGGTGAGCTAGACAAACAGTTTTATGAGTTTATTGTCCACAAGCAGTCACTGTTTGAAAACAACAGTAAAAATCATAAATACAGTGTGCAGTATGGCACAGAGTGAAGTGTTCAGCCATAAATATCATTGTTCACTGACTGAACACTGTGCATAAACTGATAAATTATGAAGTGCACTTCAAATACAAACTGAAGTCCTTTTCATTTAGAAGAATTTTGGAGGAGAGAGAGAGAGACGTTTTTTATAGAGTTAACTATAAACTATGGTGCATAATTAAAATTTGCTTAAAATTAATGAAAAGATGATTTTGGAAATGGTCAGATTGCTGCTATATTTAGAAAGAAATATATTAAATTCATAAACTTAGTGACACATCCTAGATAATAGCATGTGATCACACCTTAATTGATGGCATATGGATCTCACTAAGGACACAAGTTACTGATTTGAGGATAACTTCATTAAAGTGTTAAAGTGCATAGTATTAAAATGATTTTAGAGGAAACAGTTTTATTGGCAACAGAAAGGACTGAAACATTCAACCTACGGAGTTGACAACTACAGAAAAATTATTAATATTAGGAAAAACAAATATATCTATTTCATACTTATCCCTGGTTCAATTTTTAGATGTGCTCTTAAGCCTATAGCAGTTTCACTTGAAGTAACTCACAACCCTACAAACAGAGGAATGTTTTCCAAGACAGATTGATCAGAAAGTTACATGTTATGGTGAAACTGATATTTTGTTGCTCAATGTAACTGAAGTTGGTATTTACAGTAGGCTATTTACTCTCTTTATTGCAATACTTATTTCAGTCCTCCAAAATTTCTCCAACTCTTTCTTTAGTTCATTTGTATCAATACAGATTAAGCCCAATATGACACAAGACCTTTGCATCCATTCAGTGTGTTTCCATATTCTTCCAACATTGGACAATTTTCCAGCACTTTTACATGTTGTAGCTGTGTAGAATTATAGGAAGCAAATGTATGAGAAAATTTGAGTCTAGTTTAAGTCATTTCACCAGCTTGTGAATTTTTCTTCAGTTACACAAATGATAATTTGGGACAGGTTACTCTGGGCCTTTTTCTTTCTACGAATACCCTTTTTCTACAGATGATTTTGATTATGTAGCAAATCATAATTTTAGTGGACAGCTGTTAATGGTCACTTCTTTGCCAGTTTTAATCGGTCCTGATACTGCAAATGCCCACAGGGCACAGCACCAGTGGGGACTGTCCACCAGTGTGGATTGCATGCATTTGCAGCCTCAGTACTAATTGCCACTGCAGTGGACATGAACACTACAGGGTTAATACATTTCAGATGACACTGTGATTCAGTCAGAGATGCAATTGACTTGCAAAGCAGTTGAATGAAATGTATAATGTCTTGAAAAGAGGTTAAAAGATGATACCAAAAAAAAAAAAAAAAAAAAAAAAAAAAAAAAAAAAAAAAAAAAAAAAAAAAACAGGTTAGTGTAATGTATCCAAATTAAATTAGGTAATTTTGATAGAAATAGGTTATGAACTGAGGCACTGGAAGTGGTACTGGTAGATGAGTTTTATTACTTAGGCATTAAAATAACTAAGAGAGGGTGAAGTAGGGAGTATATAGTATGCAGACTGGCAACAAGAAGAAAAATATTTCTGAAAAAGATAAAGATTTTAACATCTAAAATAAATTTAATTGTTTGGATGTTTTTCCTGAAAGTGTTTGTATGGAGTGTAGCCTTGGAAGGACGTGAAATGTGGTTGATAAACAGTTCAGATAGAATGGGAAAATAAGCTTTTGAAATTGAGTACCAGTACTACAGAAGAATGTAAATAATTAGATGGGTAAATCAAACAACATCAATTAATTAAGTGGAAAGGGTCTAAATGGACCAAACTACACTCTCTGCATCTTATCTCATGAAGAATATGATATTGATGTACATGGGGTGAACCATTTCATAAGTTACTGTACGTTCAAAAATTTGCACTGATCTCTCTATCATTGCTTAATTTTTCAGATTTTTTTTTAATCTATGAAAGTCTGCCTGTAAGTCCTTAGACTCCAGCTGGCAGATATGTTGTAGGTAAATTATCACATGTTCATTATACTGAAGGCTTATGCTCTGTCTGAGCATCAGTATGACACTTTATTGTCTGTCATATCTGCTCTTCTGACACATTTGAGTCACCTTAATACGTTCAAAGCAACATGTTTGTGTCAACAGATGTGCATCTATTGCAGAAACATTCGTAACTGAGGTTGTTGGTAATGGAGGGAAGTGTGGATTTGGGTGTGAGCTTAAGATTTTTAGAGGGAACCATGACACAAGTAAAGGCAGGCTTCAATAGAATTAGGCTGCACTATTCATGCAGAGATGAAACAAGTTGCACAGGACAGACTAGTGCATGCACAAAGCTGCAATAGACCATTCTTTGCACTGAAGACTGCAATAACAAAAAAAATCATGTAGTTTTCTTGTCAGTAAGTCTACAATTTTATAAAAACCTCTCAGATTTAAGATTTTGGAAAGCCTCCCAAAGGTTTTGTTTTCAGTAATGACATTACACATAACAGAAAAGAAAATTGAGGTTATAATTCCTGATGTGATTTATCCTAATGAAATCCTTGTAGTTGCCAAATACAAATATGCCAAATGATTTAACAGCTGAAATAACAGTTTCTATGAGCCTCATAGTTCATTAATTGCTTTATATTAAACTAACTGGTGTGCCTTTTGGTTTAACTGTTTGTCTCAGTGTTATCATTTTGAATTAACAGTGCAGTGGATAACATCCTGTCATCTTAAGTAGTTTGGCATTTGTTTCACTTGTAATGTAAAACACTTACTTTTTCAGGGAAATAAATGTAATATTAGGAATGTCTTCTTAAGAAGATATGATGAAATAATCATTCACACAGAAACGTATACAGTATTACTATTTACTGCTCATTTTCCTTCTTCAATGTCACATGGAATTATGCTCCATGCCAACTCCTTGTTTTCACAAATGCAGTTTTTGACACAGTAAAGTCCTTTCTTGATCAATGTATGGGTTCAATTCAGGATCTGCACAACCTGACCAAAAAATTGAACCTCATGAAAGGATAGGAGGAAATGAAGTAAAACTTCATAGGATGACAAGATTACAATGTTATTTCAGTGATTACAATGTCTAGTCTGATATACAAAGATCTTGGCAGTATAATTCACTTCTCAGTATGATGTTGTACTCCCTGTTGCTGGAATATATACACTGGTTTAGTTGGGAAAGGTGTTATGAAGTCATTGAACCCGCTCCTGTGGCAAGGTGGCCCACAGCTGTTAAACTCATCATAGATATCCTTGATACTGGCCCTGGAACGTAGTCGAGATCTGAGCTCATCCCACGCAGCATTGTCCAACTGAAAAATGATGCTGTCACATGGAAAGTAACACACGAAATGTAGGTTGTTTGTGATGTACCATTGCATCATCAGAGATCCCTCACCATGACATGAAGTCACATATAATGGTTCCCCATACAATCATACAATGACATGCACGGTAACACTGTTATGCCTCTCCAAATCACTGCAGGAGCAAGGACCTCACCTCAGGTCAGTACCATACTTACTGACGATGGCAATTCAGAGTAGTGCAGAACTGTAATTCATCGAAAAATGCAGTGCAACACCATTCATCAGCAGACCATGTTTCCTTAACCATGGGAGCACTCCATATGCAATAATTTGTGTTACAGTGTTAACAGCAGCCCACAAAGGGGTCAGTAGTTACCTAGTCCAGCTAATACTAGACTCTAGCCGATTGTGTGGGACAACAAAGAATGTGGCAGTGGGTCCATTACTTGTCCTTGGTAGTAACCAAAGATGTTAAGGGATTAAAATGTGCTGGATGCACAACATAGCATTCTCCCTAATGGTGGTCAGATGGGCTCAATTAGTACCTTGATAGTGAGTATACCAGCCTTTACATTACCATATAGTCCAACAAGTCAAACATTGGGCTACTGTCTCATGTGAATGCCCCATAAATCTGTGTGTTGCACAGTTTACCCAGCTGGCGAAATAGAGACCTACATTGAGGCCAAATGCTCTGTCAGGTGCTGGTAACACTGTCCCACAAGAGGATGCAATGTCTGTGTGTCCTTGACAGTGAGTCCTCAACATTTAATGCTGTTCATGGCTCTTATATACCATATCAGGCATGGTAACAACATTAAACATGATCAACACTAATGCAATATGGTCACTGTTCTACATGTTACAGAGAATTGAAGCTTTAATCATTAATGTGCCCACCAATAGTGTGTATGTGTACAATGTTACATTGATAATTAACTGTGTGTTATGAGTGCGTCACTTCTTTTATCAGGCACTGTACATCTAATTATTGTTCTGGTGTATCAGAATTGTAACTCTGTCATCTGTTTGTTTAAATACAATAACGTCTTGCTTCATTGATCATGTATATTCTTTCATATGAACAGCAGTACTCAGTCAGTATGAACTAGTTTCATAAATGATTGTCTGTAGAATAAATGGTCATTAACAGTTATCCTGCACTATGATGCACGCTTAATTTAGAGTGGACTTTTGGCAGGAGTAAAGAAACTGCATTAAATACATCTAAGGTTTTCAAATCAACTATGAAAGCCTTTATTATGGTACATTCCTGTACTTCTGTACAAGACTCCACACAATAATGTATGGGCTTTCATTATACTCTGTTGCAGTAATGTATATGCTATTGCAAATGTGTGTAAATGAGTAACTGTACATCTTCAAACATTGCTTAATTCAAAATTTGGCAACAGTCTAAAACCCGCTGGCACACCAACTGAACTAAAGAGGTTTGTGAGTGCTGAACAATAAAAGCTATTCCTTAAAATTTGTGTGTGACCTTCATAAATTCTTGAGTTGTAAAAACTGAAGCTGAGTGTGTGGATACTATATGTAGTTATTTAATGATGAGAATATTATCTCAGTAACAGCAAGTCACCCACTATCACCAAGTAATAAAAATGTGACATGAGACTATTTATGTTTTCTAACAGGCTCTGTGTACTGAACTGACATTGATGTGATACGTTTTAATATGTAAATCTAATCACTTGAATGAGTGTATTAAAATGTACACAAACTGATGTATGTCCGCTTCATATGTAACATGAAAGTTTTTTTTTTTTTGTGCAGGTGTCGCATATAACTGCAATTACTTTCATATCTACTTTTACCATTTGAAATAACAAACAAATGTCTACTTCCCTAGGTTAATACTATACCAACAGAACGTGGAGAGGCTGTAGTACTGGAAGTAGAAGTTGGCACCCAACTACATGGATGGACATTTCAAACAGAGCCTGCAGAGAGGCAACAGATCCTTCAAGGGTATTTGCGTACCCAGCTTGTGCAGTTTAATGATTGTACACTTGTAGGATTTTAAAAACTACTCAAATGTTGTGCATATGATGTTATTTCCCTGATACTTCAATTGTTAAGATATTTATTTTAAAAACAAATCAGCATGTAATAGTTCTGGAACTCATTTTGGAAGAAGAGAGTCATATCTTAAGTCTTTTTAGGTTTAATTAAATTACAAAGCATAAGTTGGTGTGTACCTGCATTTATGTTTTCAATCCTGTGTCTCAAGTTTTGATGTAGAAAAACACATTCATTATAACAGCAGTTGTACAAACATTGTGTGTTGAGAAAAGATTTCTTGAGAATATTTCTAACTTGAGAAATGTCAACTTGCCTCATGATTAAATTTTTGTACTGATTAAACTTTTATAAATAAATCAATAGAAATAAATTATTCATATTTTGATAGTAATCACAACGCCTAATGTGGAGACTTCTGTAGAGTATGATGCTTTAAAATCATATCCAGCATTGTGGATATTGTTGATATACATTATTTTAATTCATGTCATACTATAGCAACAGGTGAATTGAAAAGAACTTGTTGACTGTATTAGAATGTCATTACATTTAAAGAAGTAGCATGCGAATTCACATTGAATATTCATGGCCACCTTCAACCGCTGAAAAGAAAATTATAAGCTTGACTGCAATGAAACTGATCCGCAGTTCATAGCTCAGTAGCGCCAATCTTGATCATGTATAAGCTGAAAGTTTCAATGAGAGCAGCATGGTGTTTGCTCAGTGCCGATGATGTATATGACACCACACAATATTTTAGATGATGTGATCACACACATTTTATTCCCTGGAAGTCTCAGTTATTAATTATAGTGACCAGGTTTCACACTATGGACAGTAATTAGCACAAGTCTTCAGGCCACCATGTACATTCACCGTGGTGAAGTCTTCCATTGTGGCACAAAATAAACAGTACACATTTATCTAAACACAATGCAGTTCACAACTTGCACAGTCCCTTAAAATTTTTTTAAATGCAGTATGACTTCAGTGGCTCATTTAGATGACAATAACTTCTACATTGTGATAATCACAGCACAGTTCAAGCACTTTTTTTTTTAATTTACCTTATTGAATTCAATAAAAGGTAATTACATATTGAACTTTGTGGGTTTATTGATTTCAGGTGCACATATTCTCACACAGAGAATATTTCTAATTGCAACATGAGTCAAACAAGGGTGCACTCAACATAGATGTTATTTGTTTACTTTCAAACTGTGGACTCACTAATTGTAGAGTGGTGTGAGAACAAACTGTTGTTTTGAAAACTACATAATACTTTGAAATTGGACTGTGCTGGCTTTTTGTTTTTCTTTTTTCAATACAAAAATCTATTGAATTTTGGATTACAGAAAATTCTACGGGCTATAAAACTATAAAAATGCATAAACAGTACCAGTATTTTTCATCTGCTGTGTGAATCTCAATAGCTACATACATAGCTGCCATACTGCAAATCATGGTAAATTACACGAATTTATTAGTTACTGATTCTGGTCCAAGCCGCTGGAGATGGCGGTCGTGTGCATGAGGGGCACTTGCCTTTGTGAATGAATATGATGAAGGCTGCGGCTGAAAGAAGTTGTGTAAGTGTCTTTTAATTGTGCCTGCCTGCATCTTAATATGTCATCTTTATGGCAAGTAGGCAAGTAGCAAACTATCTTTATCATACATTGATTTTATTAGTTTGTATGTTAAATAAATGATGCTGTATGTCATTCTGTAGGGGGAAGTTAAGGTAACATAAGTAACTAATCTAAGTAAAGAAGGCTACAGATTTGAAGATTTTATTTCCTTGATGACATATAGTTATCCTGGATTACTAGTTTTGGGATGGCTAAGCTGCCATTTTCAGATCTGCAAGGTTACAAATCTTACAAAAATATTACACTGTTGTCACTGTAATTGCAAATCAATGAGTTTACATAAGTTCTTTTTACATATACTCTGATTACAGGACATGAAATAATGCTGGGCAATAAAAAACGCCACATTTGTTTTTGTACTATCACAACAGACTCTGAATTTGAATTAAAAATAAAATTAATTTTCATAAGATTTGACAGTAAATATACAAATTACAGTAAAAGCTTAATTTACCTCACAACTAAAAGGGGGCAAAATATTAAAAAATAGGAATCTGCCCTCATGAGAACACAGAGTAATACAGATGTGGCAGTGGCATAATTCACCACTCTTCAGTCAAGAGACTGTATAAACTATCACAGGAGAAACATTAAATATATATAATACAGTGATAAAAAAATGAAAATGAAAAATGAGAAGGGGAAACAATTGGAGTTAAAATACACAAAAAAGAGCAGTTTAATGAGGCATGTTCACATAAAATCCACATATAAATAAAATTACACTCAATTAGGACATAGTATATCAACACTGGCAGCACATAGAGCACAATTAAGAGTGTGTTCACAGTGTGAAATATGACACTGAAAACACACTGCACTTATGTAACACATACAGTGAGCAGCAAACCATGATGAAGGGTGACTGGATTAAAACTGGAATGACCTGCCAAGACAGGGGAGACCAGAGAGGAGGGAGATTGGTGGAGGAGGGTGGCCAGGAAGTTGCGGGAGGGGGAGGGAGCTGGTAGCACACCATGGGATGGGAGACAGTGAGAATGGGGAAGGGTGCAATTCAGGAAGGAGTGCAAGAACTAGGAAAGGGGAAGTGAGAAGGACACAGAGGGAGGTAGGAGGGAGGAAGCAGCAGAGGGGGAGGGTAATGAGAAGGAGCCCTAGGAAAGAGGGGAGAGGAAGAAGAGGGCCATAGTCAGAAGGAAGGATAAATATTGGGGAGGTGTGGAGATGCAGAGAGGGTGAGACACTGGCAGAGGTGTGGCAGCAGGTAGGGAGTGGAAAGGAAAGGAGACACAAGGTGGTGAGGGGGATCAAGGCAGTGGTTGGTGTAGAGGAGGAGGAGCACATGGCATTCAAGGATTGGTAGGGCTTTATAGAATTTAGGAGGGGCAGAGGTGCAGACAGCACTGGCATCAAAAGGTATGGGATAGAACAAGGATCTGTTGGTATGAAGGATGGTGAAAGGATACAATCCCCATTTCCAGGCAGACAGAAGTTTCAGGAGGTAGAGTCTATTTTGAGCTTGGCATTGGATGGTAAGGAGATTAGGAGTGCAGGTGAGGTGATAGTCAAGGGTGAGGTCGAGGTATTTCAAGGAGGGAGAAAGTTGGATAAGATGGTTGTAGATGGTGAGGTAGATGTCATGGAGCTGGAAGGAAGGGGTGGTTGTCCAATGATGATTGCCTGCATTTTTGAAGGATTGATACAAAGGAGCCACTGGTTGTATGAAGTGGTAAATTGATCTAAGTGGGTTTGGAGGGAGTGCTGGGACCATTGATGGGTTGGATGGAGTGCAAGGAAGGCAGTGTTATCAGCATTTTGGAGGAGATGGATGGGAGGAGTGGTTAGGATATATCAATGGTGTACAGGAGATAAAAGAAGGGAGAAAGGATGGAACCAAGGGCATACGTGCAGTAGGGTGGAAGGTATGGGAATTCTTCAGGTTGGAGGAAGGTTTCATTGAGAATGAAGGTGTCAACCTGGTTCTGGGACAGCGTATGCATGAATAGAGGCTTGTTGGCAGCGAAGGAACAGATTTTTTGATAAAGGAGATGATAGTGTCATCACACCAGGATGCAGAGTGAGGAAGGGCAAGGAGGGGGTGAGAGGGGCTTAGTCAAAGGTGTCGTGGTGGGTAAAGATGCAGTGGGCTTGGTTGTGGGTGTAGGTGACATTGGTGTTGAGGTGAAAAGCGGAACAGGTGGCGAGGGAGATATGCTGGTGGGTGTGTGGGCATTGGAAGGGGTAGATGTTCTGAAGGACGAACGTAAGGAACTGAATGATGTCTTTGGCTATGAGGAGTGTGCAGAGGAAACTGTTGGTGTGGAGGGGTTGATCAATGGGACAGATGGGGATGATGAGCTGGGGTTTCTTTGGGAGAAGGTTTTGCCTTACATTTAGAGGAATATGTGGGATGGGCTCCATTACAGGTATTACATGAAGGAGGGGAAGTGAGGTTGGGACACTGTTTGAGGAAGTGAGAGGCTTTGAGTGGGAGCAGGTGGAGGATTTTTACAGGCAAAGGTGTGGTGATCTTTGTAAACCAGGCACTTTTGGCACTGTTAGGTCTAGGGAGGGCAATGAGAAAGGCCAATGGGTTGGCGGTGGCTATAGATAAGGGCTCCCTGAGTAAGCAGGTGGTTGATGGAGGAGGCGGATTCTGCTAAGATACGCATGAGGAAGGTGGGACCAGAGTCATTATAAATTACATATAATTGCAAACAAATTATAATAATTATAAATTATATGTAATCCATTTGGAGGATGGGAATTCAGTTCCACCAACACCTCCATCTCTGTGACCACAGAGCTGAAGTTCGTGATAACAGCAGTGAGTGTTGTTAGACGGAAAGGGGGCTGGGGCCGGTGGGGAGAGTAGGGGGTAAGGAAGGGTGTAAAGGTTGTGCAGGGGCCAAAGGTGAAATGGGAGAGCTCTTTGAAGAGGACAATATGGAGGAAGAAATTGGGGAATTTGATGAGAATGGAGATCTTGCAGGGATGAATTGGAAAATGGTGGTATTGAGGAAGTATTTACAGATTTCTAAGGTGATGGCACAGGTGTAAAAGAACTTGGGGTTGGGACAGGAGAGAAGGTAAGTGTGTGTGGTGTGGATTGTGATGTGGGAATAGGGATGGTATCGATGGGGGCGCAGAAGGAATGGGGGCAGGCAGTGGTTCTTTGATGGAGGGGACAGGAGTGTGGTCAACACTAGGCCGTTCAGAGGGTGTTTCAGTGAGGGCAGCTTGGAGAGAAGGGTGAAGGGCAGGTTGGAGTGGGAGGTGAATGGGATCTTGGAGATGTGGAGATGCTAACATGAGATGGTGTCAGTGAATCTTCTGAGGGGGCTACTGTGGCCTGGCGGACTATGACCCAGCCAGGTGAAAAAGGTGCTGGCATTGTAGGGTGACTGGGGAAGGAGGTAGAACTCTTTAAGGTGGGAGCAGGAGTAGGAGTGGACTGGTATGTGTGGGGAAGTAATATGAGGGAGGAGATGGAAGGGGAGGAAACCATAATGAGGGGAGGCTGGACATAAGGAGGGCAGCAGGAGGAAGAACTCCATTAAAGTGATGGTGGGGGGCAGGGAAAGTGAGGTGTAGATAATGGTGGGGTTTGGGATCTCCATGTTTAAAGGGAGATGAGCATGAGGGTGCCAGTTGTCGCTGAAGTAGGAAACAAAAATGATGAGCAGGAAGACGAAACAGCAGATGAAGAGAAAGACGAAGAGAAAGGAAAATCATGGCGATAGTGACACGATATCAATACAAAACGACAGTAGCGATGGCAGGCAGTGGCGACGGGCAGCAGAGGTGGTCAGCCGGCAGCAGCCCCACGAAGTGGCAGGCAGGGATGGTGGTTGCGGGGATCGCGATGGGCAGCAAGATGGTGCAGAGTAGGGGCACTGAGAGCTTCCAACTAATGCATATGTACTGAAGGTAGCTCACTCGACAAATTCTTCCGTATGGAAGGAGGGATTTCAAACTTCTGAATGTAGTTAAAGACAGAATGAATGATTTCAAGTGGGACACAATATAGATAACAGTATGAGAATAGTTCACATTATATAACTATGGCAGTATATCTACATTTGCAAATTGAAGGCCTAACACTCTAAATGTGCTAAGTGCAGTTTTTTTTTCGAAATGGATTTAATTCACTCTAAAGGAGCTATATCCATGTGGGTATATTATACCAGAAGCGCTTCAACATATGAAAAAGGTAAGAGGTTTCTACAGCGACCATCAAGTGCTGTTGGTGTTAGGACCACAGCATTCGTGATTCTAAACGTACTCGGGCAATCGGCGGTGAATTACATTAGACCAGTTTTACGCACATGCTTAATAGTTGCCATATTATTGTGTTGTGAGTACGTTTCTCCCATGTAAAAACAAAAGGATGCTGGTAATGTCTCAAAAACATTGCTTATCTGTGAAAGTTCGAAAGCATAAAGCACTTGCTATAGAGGCAGAATGTACTACAAGTTCTGGGATTATAATTGCAACGAAATATTTTTAAAAAAAAGTAGGTAATCGATTTATACACTGTACGATTCCATTCTTGATGAAACTAGATTTGACTCAAATGTGATCGGGAGACAGTGTACAATGTATGCATTTAAGTATTTATTTTAGTGAAACACGTGGAATAGAATTGTACCTAGAGCAATAAAACACAGTTTTTCAGTATATTGAAACAAAAACTGTCTACATACCGAGAGCTCAAACGCATAAATTTGCCTGAACTCGCAACTGAGGCACAAGAAATAGTTTGGGGGATGACCTCTACTCCTCTCATGGACATAAACGACAAACTCCAGGATTTCACTAACAAAATTACTCAACTATATGACAAATATGCTCCAATAAAGACCAGAAAAGTAAAAAAGCAACCTGCACCTTTGCTGACTGATGAACTAAAAGAGCTCGTGAATCTCAGAGACACTTCACATCGAGCATACAAGATACAACCTACACCTGAAAATCATACTGTTTACAAGCAGAAACGAAACAAAGTCAGTCAAGCGGTGAGAAACGCTAAGCTCAGGTATCCCCGTACATTAGCTGACAATAGATGTAGACCAGCTATCCTGTGGAAAAATCTCCGTAGTCTCGGTTTAGGCAAAATAAGAGTTGCAGAAAATCCCATGGTCCCAGCTGAAGAACTAAACAGTTTCTTCACATTACCTACAACCACAATTGAACCGCAAATCATCGATTACTTCATGGGGATGAATGACTGTAGCAAAGAAAAATTCTATCTACAGCACGTCACTTGCACTACCGTCAAGAAAGCCATAATGCGGATTAGATCAGCATCTACTGGACATGATGGCATCACTATCCAGATGGTAAAACTTATTATTGAGCAACTACTGCCCTCTATAACAGACATTTTCAACGATTCATTAATCACAAGTGTTTTCCCTGAGGCCTGGAAACTGGGACAAATTAAGCCACTGCCTAAAAAGGACATCGCCACAGCACCCCATCTGCCTTCTTCCTGCACTATCAAAGGCCTTAGAATATGTAGTTCATGACCAGCTCACCAACTACCTAACTACTAACAACCTACTAGACGAATACCAATCTGGTTTCCGTAAACATCGAAGCACAACATCCGCACTGATAACGGTGACAGATGACATGAAACTTGCCATGGACAGACAAGAAACGACTATCATTTGCTTCTTAGATTTCAGCAAAGCATTTGATACTGTCGACTTCGACATCTTACTAGCCAAACTTAGCGGTCTAAATTTCTCACCAATTCCGCTCATACATGACGTCTCGTCAGCAACACGTCCTGTCTGGGAATATAAAATCACAATGGCGGCAGGTAGTGTCAGGCATTCCGCAAGGCTTAGTATTAGGTCCTAGGTTCTCTCTGTATGTCAATGATGTGTCATAGATTCTGACCTATTGCAAATATCGTATGTATGCTGATGACCTTCAGTTGTATCTAAATGCGAAACCAAGCAATCTCAAGAAAACTGTTGAAAATTTCAATACTGACCTCGATGCACTGTCAAAATGGGCACAGGACATAGGTCTAAAACTAAATCCATCTAAAACCCAAGCGGTACTTGTTGGTCACTCTAAGCTCATTAGCCCAAAACATCAGGAATCCGTATCATCTCTTATCCTAAATGGAACAAATATTAACTGCTCTCCCTCAGCAAAGAGTTTGGGAGTAATAATAGATGAAAATCTAAATTGGACAGAGCACGTAACTGTAGTGTGCAAAAAAGCATCAGCATCCCTTCATGTCCTACAAAAATATAAAAAACTCTTCCCTTTCGATCTGAAAAAGAAATTAGTACAAACGCTTATACTCCCAATCATTGACTACAGTGATATTATCCTACAAGGCCCCTCTCAGGAAAATGCGCGACGTCTAGAACTGGTCATGAATGCCTGCGTCCGATATATCTGTGACGTTCTACTTTTTGATCACACTTCACCAGCATATGCAAAATTGTCCTGGCTGCGTGCAGACAAACGCAGAGATTTCCATACACTCTTTGTCATCTACTGCCTTATAAATGTACACTGTCCCTCATATCTCTCCTCGTCCCTAACGCTCATGTCGGAACAACATGACAGAAACACACGTTCCCATTATAATAAAATCCTCTCTGTTCCACTGCATCGCTCAGTCACATTCTCCAAGTCCTTTACTGTAGCAGGAACCCGACTATGGAATAACCTTGAGCCGGCCGGAGTGGCCGTGCGGTTCTAGGCACTACAGTCTGGAACCGCGTGACCGCTACGGTTGCAGGTTCGAATCCTGCCTCGGGCATGGATGTGTGTGATGTCCTTAGGTTAGTTAGGTTTAAGTAGTTCTAAGTTCTAGGGGACTGATGACCACAGCAGTTAAGTCCCATAGTGCTCAGAGCCATTTGAACCATTTGAATAACCTCCCTCGTTATGTTAGTGAACTTCAAAACATGTCCGGCTTCAAAAAACAGTTAATGACGTATCTACTTAAGCAACAGTAATGCCTTCCTCTGTACATGAATGCACTTCACCTCATTACTTCCCTCTTTCCCCCTCCTTAAATCTCCCTTCCCCAAAACTCGCTATACTAGTAAACATTTACTTTACACACCAAGATATTAATGTATATCTGCACAGATCTTCATTACTATCGCCAATTTTTCTCATGTTTATCATTATTATTTGATTTTTTTACTGTTATTATTATTGCTTTTATCATAATCTGTATGTATAGCACAGGTTGTAAAATACTGCCAGCATTTACTTTATTAGGTCTTAGTCATGTTTATCATTATTATTTGATTTTTTTACTGTTATTACTATTGCTTTTATCATAATCTGTATGTATAGCACCTGTTGTAAAAATACTGCCGAATTTACTTTATTAGGTCTTAGTCACTACTCTTTGTTCATATTGTCACAAGAGTAATCTAATTTTCTCATTTAAACTATTGTCATGATGTAACTCTGATGTGTGAAATGCTGCATGTGTGGAACACTGGTCCGATGTAAGAGAGGGCCTGATGGCCCTAATCTGATCAGGTTAAATAAATAAATAAATAAAGTGTGCAACCTTTCCCATTGCAGTTGAACTGCAAATGTAACCTATCATGTAAACCCTTGTCGAATGAATTAAGAACAAATTTATTTGACGAATTCTATTAGAAAAATGAAACTACACAAGCCAAATTTCTAATTTTTTAAGGAAAATACTACCAGCCTCTAGGCGGTTCAGTGATAAATATGTCGAACCCGAGAACAGCAAGCGTCAGTGAAGTGTAGTGCATATGGCTCCCGATTGAAAACGTGGTCACTCCACAATCTGTCGTAAAACATTTCATGGACGTATTTTGTGTTTCAAAGAGGAGAATTGCGACATTGACCAATAAACTGAAGAGGGGTCAAATGTCGTACCATGATAACAATGGTGGTGCATACATACTGAGGACGATATTTTACTGATAAAGCAACATATACTGTCAGTTCCACGAGAGGAGGCTCGTTATAGTAGAAGGAAGTCTTCTAAGGAACACCTCAGCTGTGATTTTAATGTTAGTCGCTTATAGAAAGCATTTAGAGTCAAATTTCCAGAGACCAAGGTTAATGAAATGCAGTATAGAAGGATATTTCTTAAACACCGTCCAAAACTATCATTTGGAAGACCAAGGTCAGATACTTGTAAGACATGTGACTCAATGCACCTTGAGGGGAGAGGAAACTCACCAGAGAACAGAAAAGTTCAGAAAGTACCAGAGCTGCACCATAGTATTGCAAGTATTGTTTGTTCCAACTTTTACACACTCGGAAATGTTCTACTTACGCCAGCATTCATGTTACAGGTTCTGTGTTCATGCTCATGACAATAGTGAGGCCATAATGTGTTTGTGGCATGAGGGTGAAGGGTTTCATGGAGCCAACAAGATAGCATCATGTCTGTTCCATGTCCTGGATTTCCCTAAAAACGCTGTCAATATAACTGGTAACAAAAGGAAACTTGTGATTAGTAGTGACAACATCTATGGTCAAAACCAGAATCGTTTACTTAATTATATATATATATATATATATATATATATATATATATATATATATATATATATATATATGTTTGTAGTGGGTTGTGGCCCATTTGACTGTATAGTGCATAAGTATCTCGTTTCAGGCCACAGTTTCCTATCTTGTGATAGAAATTTTGCCTTAATAGAAAAGAGCAAGAAGGTAGGTAAGTGTTAGCTACCTGATGATTTACAAGAGGTAATGACTTCAGGACGCTCTTCTTTACCATTCAATACACTAGAAATGGAAGAAAAGGACTTGCAGGCAACTGCTGATAAAGTCATCGACACAGCAAAGCAATTCATCACTTCTGCTGCACAAACGAAAATCATCTCACCTGAAATAGTGCACATCAAAAGGAGATTCTGTGACACTGAAGAGTGGGAAAGTGTAAAATCCTCAAGGAAGATAAAAATGTTGACGATTTCATTTATACACAACTTCCAAAATTGCCACATATTCCCCAACTGTCTGCTGAAAAAAAGAAGGATTTGCTTGCTATCGTACCCTTTACACCACATGACCATCGGCAGTTTTTCACTGATTTGTGTAATGATCCTGCAAACTGAAGATATTTGTTATGTATTGTTTAAATGTTTTATATTAGACACCGCTACATTTTGTCAACCATTACAGCTTGATATCTGTGCAGGGCTTAGCGTATGCTGAGAGCAGGACGACACGATTTTCAGGTAGGGTAACACGGGATTCCTTGTTAGGACCATCACAAAGAATGCATTCCGTGTTATCCTAACTGTTTTCGTAAACAGGTGCTGTTAGGGCGAGAATTTCCATGCACATATGCTGAGACATTAAGAAAGCTCCTACAACAACAACAAAAGCGACTGATCACTATTTCTGTGACACTTTAAGATTTCCTAGAGGTAGACTTGGCTCTTATTTACATAGACATGTGACATCGGCATAACATTGACAGCCTTTTAGCTGCACCTGCGATGGTGTGCCACTATGCAAATATCTCTCACTGGACTACAGATACAAAAGCTACACATCATTGAACCAGCAACGGTAAACACATGCATGGCTAGTTGCATCTTTCGTGTGGGACAGGCTACCCCGTTAGGATCACAGGGGGAGAATGCACCAGGTATCATTCTGGGAAGCGTTGTACAGATTTCTATAGCACATCGAGAGGGAGACTTGGCTGTAATTTACATACACACGCGGCATCAGTATAACACTCGAAGAACTCTAACTGTATACGTGAAAAGAGATGTGACTTATACTTGCTGGCTGCAAGCGGCAGCAGCGTCTGGCTAACATCCAGCTGGCCCTGCAAAGCATGTGCGCGCAACGAATCTCTGTAGGGAACAGTTCACTGATACGTCATGGTCGAATGTCTTAACAATAGTCCGAAAGCATTTTATACATGCAATGAGTGTTTGTACAGTGTATTATTTCGGCTGTTTAAGCGTTGTGAGAGTGTTTTCAGAGAGTTATACATGCATTATTTCGCCAGTTTTTCACGGGTGAACGTGTATGTCGCATTATTTTGTGAACAGGTCTGTAGGCTGTGCAATGCATTAAGTCTACAGTTTATAATTTGTGAGCACATTTTGCAGAGGGATATACATGCATTATTTCTCTAATTTACGAGTTGTTTGTGTGTCTATTGCATTAATTTGTGAACATGTATGTGAACTGTGCAGTGCATTATTTAGGTAATCTACAATCAGTAGGCGCCTTTGCAGTGTTTTACATGCATTGTTTCGACATTTACGAGTTTGGAAGGTAGGAGACGAGGTAATGGCAGAAGTAAGGCTGTGAGTACCGGGCGTGAGTCATGCTTCGGTAGCTCAGATGATAGAGCACTTGCCCGCGAAGGCAAAGGTACCGACTTCGAGTCTCGGTCGGGCACACAGTTTTAATCTGCCAGGAAGTTTCATATCGGCGCACACTCCGCTGCAGAGTGAAAATCTCATTCTGGAAACATCCCCCAGGCTGTGGCTAAGCCATGCCTCCGCAATATCCTTTATTTCAAAGTGCTAGTTCTGCAAAGTTTGCAGGAGAGCTTCTGTAAAGTTTGGAAGGTAGGAGACGAGGTACTGACAGAAGTAAGGCTGTGAGTACCGGGCGCGAGTCGTGCTTCTTTAGCTCAGATGGTAGAGCACTTGCCCGTGAAAGGCAAAGGTCAAGAGTTCGAGTCTCGGTCGGGCACACAGTTTTAATCTGCAAGGAATTTTCATATCAGAGCACACTCCGCTGCAGAGTGAAAATCTCATTCTGGAAACATCCCCCAGGCTGTGGCTAAGCCATGTCTCCGCAATATCCTTTCTTTCAGGAGTGCTAGTTCTGCAAGGTTCGCAGAAGAGCTTCTGTAAAGTTTGGAAGGTAGGAGACGTGGTACTGGTAGAAGTAAGGCTGTGAGTACCGGTCGTGAGTCGTGCTTTGGTAGCTCAGTGGTAGAGCACTTGCCCGCGAAATGCAAAGGTCGCGAGTTCGAGTCTCGGTCGGGCACACAGTTTTAATCTGCCAGGAAGTTTCATATCAACGCACACTCCGTTGCAGAGTGAAAATCTCATTCTGGAAACATCCTCTATCCTCTAGGCTGTGGCTAAGCCATGTCTCCCAAATATCCTTCCTTTCAGGAGTGCTAGTTCTGCAAGGTTCGAAGGAAAGCTTGTGTAAAGTTTGGAAGGTAGGAGACAAGGTACTGACAGAAGTAAGGCTGTGCGTACCAGGCGTGAGCCGTGCTTCGGTAGCTCAGATGGTAGAGCACTTGCCCGCGAAATGCAAAGGTCCCGAGTTTGAGAGTGGAACGTAGGAGATGAGGTACTGGCAGAAGTAAGGCTGTGCGTACTGGGCATGAGTCGTGCTTTGGTAGCTCAGATGGTAGACCACTTGTCCACGAAAGGCAAAGGTCCCGAGTTCGAGTCACGGTCGGGCACACAGTTTTAGTCTGCCAGGAAGTTTCATATCACTGCACACTCCGCTGCAGAGTAAAAATCTCATTCTGGAAACATCCCCCAGGCTGTAGCTAAGCCATGTCTCCGCAATATCCTTTCTTTCAGGAGTGCTAGTCCTGCAAGGTTCGCAGGAGAGCTTCTGTAAAGTTTGGAAGGTAGGAGACGAGGTACTGGCAGAAGTAAGTCTGTGAGTACCGGTCGCGAGTCGTGCTTTGGTAGCTCAGATGGTAGAGCACTTGCCCGCGAAATGCAAAGGTCCCGAGTTCGAGTCTCGGTCGGGCACACAGTTTTAATCTGCCAGGAAGTTTCATATCAGCGCACACTCCGCTGCAGAGTGAAAATCTCATTCTGGAAACATCGCCCAGGCTGTGGCTAAGCCATGTCTCCGCAATATCCTTTCTTTCAGGAGTGCTAGTTCTGCAAGGTTCGAAGGAGAGCTTCTGTAAAGTTTGGAAGGTAGGAGACGAGGTACTGGCAGAAGTAAGGCTGTGAGTACTGGGCGTGAGTCGTGCTTCGGTAGCTCAGATGGTAGAGCACTTGGCCGCGAAAGGCAAAGGTCCCGAGTTCGAGAGTGGAAGGTAGGAGATGAGGTACTGGCAGAAGTAAGGCTGTGAGTACCAGGCGTGAGTCATGCTTCGGTAGCTCAGATGGTAGAGCACTTGCCCGCGAAAGGCAAAGGTCCCGAGTTCGAGTCTCAGTCGGGCACACAGTTTTAATCTGCCAGGAAGTTTCATATCAGCACACTCTCCGCTGCAGAGTGAAAATCTCATTCTAGATTTACGAGTTGTTTGCGTGTCTGTACATCAGTATTCTGCAATATTTCGGTGATTTTCGAGTTGCTTGCAGGTCTGTAGGCCATTTACTGTGACCACGAGCACATCAGGGTGCGTGTTTTGTATCAGTGTAATAAATAAACTAGGTGAAATCCACCCCTAAATAAATTGTTCCAATTTAAGTAAAGTAATCGCCTTCCTGTCTCCAGCGGCTGGACACAGACTCAGTCCTTTTCCTGCCATTTTTCCCCAGACCACTATGGAACGACAGCACACTCCAGTCGCAGTAGTGTGTACTATGTTAGTTGGACTCCGGATCTCATGGTGAGCAAACTGAATGGCGCTACTACCCATTGTAACTCAAATTGTTTAAATAAACATTGCATGCAAAATAAAGACTTATGTCCAAACCATCCAGCAGCCCAGCACAGGCTGAATCCTTTTCCCATCAATTCCAAGGAAGAGGTGGCAGTTGGAGAGTTAGGTTAGTGGAGGTGGCCCATTAGACCTATTTTCCCTCCAAAATTTGAACTTCCCATCTTGATGTCATTACTATATTGCCACATCTTTCGCCACCATCCTGTAGCCGCCATCTTGACTAAATTTGGTAACAATGCAGGGTGCAGTGACGCTGTGTTTGCCCTACTACTGATGATATGTCAAAAATAGCTCTTGTAAAATCGTTGACTTACGATTACATGAACAACATTGTAATAATTTCTGTAACTTGTAAATCTGACGATTACAGCTTAGCCCTGTCGAAACTGGTAACCCAGGGTACCTACATGCGATCAAGGCAATAACCTCTTCATATCTGAAGCTTTCTTTACATTGAATTCATGATGGCCCACCAACTGACAATGTCGAAGTATGGTAATAAAATCCGGAACTTGAGAGATGTTTCGACGAAATCTGAGATGAAAAATTGTATTGGTTCAGAGCTTCAAGTTTAACTGCTTAAGATAATTAGTTTAAAGTAACTGAAAGTAGTTTACATGATAGCTGGAATGCTTAATTTTCAAGTGGTGTAGGTCCCTCTTCTCAATTGTAAGTATTAGCTCAAAGGTTTTTGCATGTAGCGAACTGTTGTCCAAGTGTAATTAACTGTAAGTTTTCATTAACAGTGCCCTAATGAAAATAAGTCACGCAAATGGAATCAGAAGAATTGAAATAAAATCCTGAATGACAAATTTAAATAAAATTTGATGTGAATAAGAAAGTGAGAATCTCAAACCACATGGCAACAGGAAACGGTAAAGTAATGTTAAGGCGAAATTTATCAGAAAAGTTTGTCGGTTCATGCGAACAGAAAAGCATAACAGATGAGCAGAATCCACTAGTTATATCACATACACCCCACATCGGGTTATATAGACAGATATTGCAAAGTAGCTGGCTGTATAAGTCTATGCTACACCAGTGATCATCAAACTTATTTGCTCAAAGGCCAATACTGAAAACGTGGGGAGGCAATTTGGGCCGCGTATCCACTGATCTTACTATTATTT
The DNA here is from genome assembly GCF_021461395.2 of Schistocerca americana. NCBI lineage: Eukaryota > Metazoa > Arthropoda > Insecta > Orthoptera > Acrididae > Schistocerca > Schistocerca americana. Next base: position 482,921,791 of record NC_060130.1, read on the forward strand.
GGTAACCTACATATATTAGTGCTTGGTGGGAGAGAGCAAATTTGAATTTTGCACCCTGTAACGATGGTTGCTCCAAGGAAGGTGTGGGTGGGCGCGTTCGAGAGGGCATGCCATAAATTTGTAGCTCCTCTTAGATTAGTTAGCATCACATAGTGGACAGAGGTAGAGCACACATTTGGTTCATACATTTCTAATGGCCACTCAGTCATAGGTACACAATTTGCATTCTGTAACCATTTCAACAATGCATCCACGTTCGTGTTCCTGGCCGGTATTATATTGTTTCACGAGTAAAGAATTTCAGGGAAACTGGTGATGTGAAGGGAAAAAAACTGTGGTTCTATGAACAATAGAGTCACACCAAAACATTGACATGAAATGGCTTACTGTTTTGCAATCCCCTCAGCGCCCTGCCCACAAACATGCAACTGATGTTGGTTGTCTTCTCGTTCTGTGGGATTCCTTCATGGAGAACAAAAATTTCTTATGTGCATATTGGCTGTGGTACAGGAACTTAATCCAAGCAATTTTGTTGCTCGAGAAAATGCCTATAATGCACTTCTTGGCATGCCTCACACAATTTTAGCTGTAGCAAGTGCCACATGGGTGGGCCAGATTATAAAATAGGTGTTCCTACCTCTAGTTCATGCTCATAAATATCAAGGACAAAATATAGTTTAAAATATTAATTTATGGTCCTTACAAAATACTGACAATAAGTTCATTATAATGGACATTGTATAGTGCCAAATTTGGTTTGTAATGCAGACTTATTTTAATTTTATACTATATAGTTTGACAGTGGACTTCAATTCAGAAATTGGTCTGTCTGATTAGGGTGGACTAAAACATATGCCAAAAAAATTTGGATGGTTTTCACAACACACTTGTTTTCTGCAGTGACGACGCTTGCCTTTCTGGTAAATAGGTAAAACATTTGCTGTTGGAGTCCTTATATGCCAGACAACTTCATCAGCTTTCCATACATTCATAGTGAGTAGCTGTTTGGTGTGCATTACTCCGAGTAGGAGTAATTGTTCCAGTGTTTTTAATATAAAACAAACAGACAATTTCAGTGGCATCTGATCATTGTATTAGCATGATTTGGGAGATTATCCTGCCAGAACACAATAAGATGGAATCGGCAGATCTATGGTTCCAGCAAGATGACGCCACGGTGCACACAGTGCATATCTCAATGACTGTTTTGCGAAAACACTTCCCAAGACACCTCGTATCCATCCGGGGCAATCTTCACTGGCCATCATGGTCACCTGATTTAGCCTGCTACTGCTATTTTTTATGAGGCTATCTAAAATCAATTGTTTACAACGAGTATTGTATGATTGTGGTTAACCAAGACGACATTTGTCAAGCTGTCATCAGGATGCCCATCAGTATGCTGGGAAGGGTTGAATGAAACTTCCAAGATGAATTAAAGGAATGAATTGGGAATAATGGACGCAATCCGCCTAATATCCTTAACAGGGCGTAAACATAAATTTTAATTGTAGTGCTTGATGCTGATCAAAGAATGAAATATATATCTGCATTACTTTTTTTAAAAACTGAATTTTTAAATAAGCAATTTTCTCTAGCCCACCCTGTGTGGTAAGAGTCACCAATAGACTAACCATATAGTAAGGATCCAATAAATTGGCCACCAGTGATGAGCGTTAAAAGTCAGCACTATTCGGAAAACTTCATGTTGTCTGTTCTGTGTTTCAAGCTGCTGCCACCTTCAGTGGCCCAAAATTGTGACACTATAACTATCTGAAGAAGTGTTGCATTGTCAGTCTGAGAAGATGATTAACTGATTAATAACGATAATTGTACCTATATTCAAATGCCTTAATCAATATTAGACACTTTTACAAATGTTTACTAAATGTTTTGAATGCCATTTTCCTTCTACACATCGTGATGTATTACAACAGCCTTAATTTAATTTCGCGTTCCTTGCTACGAACAAGCATCATATTTGAAGATGACTATCTGCGTAATGCATATTCATAAATCTCTCTTACCTTTGTGTTTCAGTTTATACTATAGCGGCTGATCGAGATTAGTCGTGTATGCGAGTGAGTTGTCAGTTCTAAAAACAAACACCAAAACTCCCCCCCCCCCCCCCTCTCTTCATATCCTCTTACCACAGTAGTTCTACTGCTTACTTCCCTTCACTGAGTAACTGGCCAGCCGAAGTCACTGTCAACTAAAATTGAGCACATTTAAAAATATTACTCTCTTTATAAGTATTTTTCGTTGTAACAGAGCAGGAAAACTGCACTCTTAAGTAGCTGCTAACGTTAATTAACGTTTCTGGATTACGCTATTGGTTGCTAGATGCATATTATTGTAAAATACGGCTGAGAACTGCGGACTGGACAAATAGTTGATGCAGGCAGCATGCGGTCTATGGACCACAGTTTGCCTACCATTAGTCTGGACAGATAGTTTGAAATTTTTCACATAAATCATAAACAAAAGAGAATGTTCAAGTTTCATAAAACATAAATTTTCAATAGTAAAAGGCCATGCTGAAAAGTAGTGCCTCCGAATTTTTATGCGAAAACTCTTAAAATGTTTTAAATGAGAGAAACGTTATTGTTGTTCCACGTCTTTATTCTTCATGTCTTCATATTTGAAGCCTTCTGCCGCCAAAGGACTCTGAACTGGAGCGTGTAACATGGCAGTGTGTACCATAACAATGCTGGTGAGTTAGAAAGAAACAGCATGCTATAACAGAGTTTCCAATTTGAAGAGTTCGTCCACACACACAGCACCTTCTCTTTCAACATGACAATCTCCTTCAACATGACAAAGAAAGACCACATACGAGCTCTGCAACCTCTGCAACAGTCGAACATCTGGGATTCACTGTCATTGATTATCCGACTTGGTCCCACCCGATTTTCATCCGTTTCCCAAACTTAAAGATCACCTTCAAGAACTTCCCTTTGATAGTGATGATGTGGTGCAAGCAGAGGTAAGGTTGTGGCTCCATTAAAAAGTCAAACATTCTACTGTGGCAGTATCAGAAACTGGTCTCACGTTGGGAGAAATGTGTTCGTCACCAGGGTGATTATTTTAGAAAATAAATATGTAGACATGATGAATAAAGTTGTAGAACGTTAACAACATTTGTTTTGTTTAAAAAGCTTCAGAATTTCCGCATAAAGAATTCGCACACCTTACTTTTCAGCATGGCCTCAATATGATACATACCCCACAAATAAATCACAAAGAAGGAAAACTGTTAATAATATTTACAAATACAGACTCATTCAGCTATTACAAGCAGATGCAGAAGGTAGCAGGGACATGCGTGAAGTGAAAAGTAGCCTTCAGATTGTAGTCACAGTTAAGAACTTTTCTTTGATCCTGACAGTTCCAGTCTTCAACGGGAGGTCAGATAAGGTTGTTAACACGTTTTTAGTGAACTTGAAAGTGCAGCAAGTTCAGGACCGGGGAGTGATTCAGACAAAGTAACTGTGACAAAACTGCGAATCCTAGATGATGCACTTCATTTCGTCACATCTGACACCAAGTGCAGAGGTACACATCCCTATGAAGAATTGAAACAGACATTTGTGGAGCGGTACAAGAGAAAAAAAACAGCAAGGTTTTACAGGAAGCATGTGTACTTACAGGTAGTATGTGTATTTTGGACTGAGAATCTATCAAGCTTTTTGCGGATTGCACTAAGAAAGTTAATGCTGACACATATGAGCTCAGTGAGAATCATTAATACGATGAGGCAAAATCATTCGGAACTGTAAAAAGGGCATTAGATACGTCTTTGAATCAACTGGCGGGCGAAGTAGTCCGAGCAGTGTGATTAGCACGTTGCGAGACATTTGAAGGAGAGACAAATGGCAGTTCGATTTGTTGAAAAGCTACCGAAACCTCATATTGATTGCAAATCGGATCGTCGTGTCTTCGAAGCTTACTCGGGAACCAACTAACTGAGAAAAGGCAGCAAAGCACAACTTCTAGTAAGAAAAATATTCCTTGTTTCGCCTGTGGAGTAGAAGTTCGTACAGAGAGAATCTTTAGAAGGGAAACACACGGCCGAAGGTGGAGAGCTTTAAGAGGACTGCTTTAAGGGGAGCCAGAACGATCCCTCTCCTCCATGTTAATTTTAGCAAATACAAGGAACATTTTTTTTCTAAAACCATTAAACATGTTGCTCTGAAGTTTGGACTACATGTTCAGTGATTATTTCTCCACAAAGTTATAATGCCATGTTCAGAAATATTTATTGGTTTTAGTTATACAATTTTTTAGACAGATGCTTATTTTTTCTCTAAAATTTTGCACTTTTTTTTACAACTCTTGAATTATACAATTTTTTCAATTTGTTATAAAAATGAAGGAAACGAAGTAAGCAATATTGTGTATAAATTTCATTGATATAGTGTTACCAGTTTTTGAGAAAATGTTCCTCAAACATGAAAATTTTAAAGTTACAGGAAATGGCTTCCGGAGTTTTTTAATACATTCCTGCTGCATATACTCGATTATCAGGATCCTCTTCTTTTTCCAGTGTTAGTTTCCTTTTCACTGGTCTTTTCTTCCCTTTTTCTGCATGTTGTAGGCTTTTGTCTCTTCTTCCTGCACCTCTTAGTCTCTCTTCATCAATTAGGCGCATTGTGGAAATGGTGTTGTGTCCTGGTTGGAAACCTAAACGTTTCAGCACATCACATTTGATAATGTTTCCTTCATTGTATATTTCCACTGCATCATACACTCCAAAATGCAATGCTCTTATCTGTACAAACACTCTTTTTGGAATCCTAATTCAAATTATAATATTTACATTTTCATTTGGATTTTGTGTTTGCCCATGTAAACACTTTTCCAATAAACTTGGCTGTGATAAATCTCTGAATATGAGCTTAATTACATCAATTACACACCGAGTGATGTGGCGCAGTGGTTAGACACTGGACTCGCATTCGGGAGGACGACAGTTCAATCCTGCGTCCGGCCATCCTGATTTAGGTTTTCCGTGATTTCCCTAAATCGCTCCAGGCAAATGCCGGGATGGTTCCTTTCAAAGGGCACGGCCGACTTCCTTCCCCCTCCTTCCCTAATCCGATGAGACCGATGACCTCGCTGTCTGGTCTCCTGCCCCAAAACAACCAACCAACATCAATTACAGCATTTGGCAAACTGTTTTTATGGGCATATTCCTTTCCTGATTGGTACTTACACCATGAGTCACCACCTGTGGGGCACAGTGCATGTTGTCGATGCTCATTTGTTGTTGCAGTATGAAAAAAAAATACCCATACTGCATGTGCTAAATGCTTCTTGTATTTTGCCTAATTGCACACCCATAATACCTCTGCAATCTATCAATTGCTTCAACTGTCAATCTTCCTCTTCCCCCAAAGGTCTTACCATCACTAAGCTTCTGGGATCCTAATGTCTGCTTTAGTTTGGACAAGCGAGCCCCCATGCGCTTCTGCACATGTCCAATGCAGTCCTGTTTTTTAATGTGAATTCCATTGCCTTAAGGTTTGAGTTCTTCTATAGCTGTATATCCCATAGAATCGCCATCGCCTAGATAGTTAGTGTATCGTTCATTATACAACTCCTGTGATCTGGAAAAAATTGCTTTGACTCCCTCTACTTCCACCGCTCCTCTCGTGCCGTGAAAATTTGCTTCACAACTTTCACTATGTTCGTCCTCGGTATTGCCCTTAGATCTACAATGTTTTGACAGAATAGCAGCATCAGTTACATTGCAACTGTTCCACTGGTAGATGTCACAACTCCATTTAGAGATTTATGACCTCTACGTTGCCATGATCCATCTAAAGCAACAGTTAAATCTCTACAATTCCTATTATCTGTCACACCTTCTTCAACTGCTTTCTTCATTGTTGCTTGAGCAATATCTTCAGCTGAAGATCCAACCAATTCATCATAAAATCCAAACTTGGTTGGTGGTTTTGGCAAGTTCATAATTTCACATAACATTCTCCCTGCAGCACTGCCCTTGCCAATGCAACATTTATATCATACACCTTCTTTCCACTATTACCACTACGAGGAATACTATTAGAATTAGAAAACAAAACTTTAGCAGTACATTTGTTACACTTATATAACATTTTATATGCCAAACCATTGAATGAAGCTATTTTCAATTCCAGTCCTCTTTCTTTGCAAACTTGGCATAATGTGCTAGTTTCAAAATATTAGAGAGCAAGGAAATGTTAATTATTTCATTGACATCATTACTGTCACTTTCATAGTTTTCAAATTTTTCTTTGCTGTCACAAAGTTTCTTGGTGGAAGAAGTTCTATCACATTCTTTTGGAGTAGTCGGTGAAGCAGTCTGAGCAGCATCTACCTTCCAAACAACAAAAGATTTGTTCTTCCACTCATTGTGCCTTTTCTTAAACACTCGATTGCTGAAATGGAGCATATTGATATCCACAAACCAAATATGCACAACAGGTGCAAACAAAATACGTCAAATACGCAAAATTGAACAGCTAAACAACACAAAGCAAATTCCACAAGTCAACACAGTCGGTATAGCGTTTGTGTTTGCCGATATGAACAGTCACTTGTCACAGAGATAAAGCCATACAACGTTGGGAAACAAAACACTGTTTAATTCCGCAAAAATATCCTGCGTGCAGCCAGCGAGCGGCGCCGTCAGAAGCGACACACCAAGTCGCTACAACCGTTTACATGGCATGTCAAATTTGCAGCCATAAGAAACTCACTTAGAATTCACTTATAAAGGTCAAACTTGATTTGTTTTATTCAGAAAACACCAAATAATTTTATAATGAAAAAACCCAAAAACGTTAATTTTGTCATTTTCATCGTTCAGGCTCCCGTCAAGCAGCAGAGGAGCGGAAGGTCCATTACTGCTTTCGCCTGCAAGAAGCAGTAGGTGTTGAGACCTCCATTGGCCACACTACGAAATGTCTGCTAATTAACGCAATCTACGGTGGGCAAAATACTCATTCCCTATTCGATACAGGGGCTCAAATTTCTCTGATGCCGTGCCATATAGTTAAGGAACATTGTTGGTGATAGCCAAAGTGTACAATTTATTTCGTTATTTACTTACTTAGCCATTCGTGGACATTTTAAAATGTATGTATGTTGTCAGTTTGTGTACATTCATATATTTATACAGTTCGCTGTTCATGTAGTTAAACATTGTGAGATATAAGTTATTTACAATCCTTATCAAAACGTTAAATATTGTGAAACAACAGTTATTTACAATCATTTTGTGCTAAGTAATTCACATATAGTGTAAAAGCAGTGTTCCTGGAAAAGCAATTCAAGATTTTTCCTAAAGCAGTACATGTTATCTGTTTCTTTTATTTACTGCGGCAGTTTATTATACAGTTTTACACCTTCATAAAAGAAGCTATTTTGAGTCTGTTCTTCTTGTCTAGGTGAAGACAATGACTTGTTCCTGTACTATACTAATGAAAACTGCTGTTTGTGCTATAATTTTCTATGGTTTTCTTGATGTACACTATGGTTAGAATTTCTAACATTTTGGAAAGTTGTCTGCAGTGGGCCCACTTACTGCTTTTCGTTATAATTCTTACTGCCCTCTTTTGCATTTTAAATATTGGTACTGTTTGTAAATTCTGAGTATTGTTTCCCCAGAAAATAATACCATAACTCATTACTGAATGAGCATAACTAAAGTATACACTTCTCAAACATTCATTACTGCATGCGGATACAAGCACCCTAAGTACATAACACGCTGTGGATATCTTTTTCGAGAGTTTCATAGCACGTTCATTCCACTTCATTTGACTGTCAATGAGCAACCCTAAGATTTTTGTTGAGGGTACATCATCTATGGAAACGTTATCTAGTTTTAAATTTAAGGGACTCTGTTTTCTGTTCATTCTAAAGCATATTGTATTTGTTTTCTTTATGTTGATAGTTACTTTGTTTTCTTGAGACCATTTGTGAACATCCTTCATCACTTCAGTCGAATTTCCCAGCATTTGTGCTGGTGTCTTACTGGTGATTACTAAGTTGCTGTCATCGGCAAACAATATCTTCTCTCCATGGCTGATATGATGTGCGAAATCATTTATACACATCAGAAACAATACTGGGCCCAGTACACGTCCTTGAGGGACCCCAACATTGATATAATGTGGATCAGATATATGTTTCGCAATGTACTTTGATCCACTGGTGACATGTGTGATCTCTACTGACATTCAATGGGTTAAATAACAACCGGGTGCACAATTACAGAGAAGTTGTGACTAACTTCGTGATAGAACACGTTGAATATATAGCCAAAACGCAAGTGATTATTGGTCAGCCTCAAAGGAAGGCCGTTCTGTGTCGATGTACAGTCGTGGACAAAACGAGCGAGAACCCTCGCCTTTTCGTTATGCTGATCTGCACAGCTTTAAAGTCTGCTACACGACATAACAGGCAAGGCGACAAAGTGCTACCACCACACTATGCACAGGCGTGAAATTGACAAACTATCCGAACTTTGTCACACTGTTTTCACTCATGTGTAAGACTATATTAATGCTGATTAGTGTGTTAAACACAACACGTAAATATAAGATATAAATGAATGAAGAAACGCTAATTAGTATGAACTGTACTAATAAAAATGAATTTCAGCTTATCGAGATAACATAACAGTTTTAGTAAGACAAAGTACCCCAGATTGTTACGAATTATCAAAATATTATGCGCAATCGACAGCGAAACATTCTGTGTCAACGTTCAGACCAGTCATACTGGATTACCGTTGCTGAGCTACCATGAAATAGTGCAAATTCAGCAACGTGTGAAGATACATAACGAAATTCAGTTAAAAATCATCCAGTGCCACACGTAAGTCAATTCAATTTTTGACAGAAACGGAACGAGTAGGCAGTAACAAGTATGAAATTCTACAAGATATTCATATTTACATCCACAGGGCGCCAGTACAGAATGAAGGTAGCAATAAAACGTATTGGGGCGGGATAAATTCTTAAAATTGCTTTACTGCTAGTCTATCTGCCTCATTCGAGATTAGAACAGAAAACAAACCTAACCTCCCTTGCACCAACAAACACCTTTCACTACGCTAGCAGTCCGCCCCGATAGCTTAGTGGTCAGTGTGATGCATTGCCGTCCTACAGGCCCGGGTTCGATCCCCAGGTGGGTCGGGGATTTTCTCCGCTCAGGGACTGGGTGTTATGTTGTCTTCATCATCATTTCATCCCCATCTGGCCAGCAGGTTGCCCCATGTGGCGTCGATTGCAGTAAGACCTGTTCCAAGGCGGCCGGACCTGCCCCGTAAGGGGCCTCCCGTACAATGACGCCAAACGCTCGTTTCCATTTTACTATGCTAGCAGACAACCCAGGAAAACAGCGCTCTATTATTACCCCAGACATGAATAAGCAGGCAATTTCGCAATAGAAATGGCAATATGATCTGCAGTTTCTGTTGCATAGAGCTTTCTGGACTCATAAACATGAATTTTTTATCTTTATGTCACCTCTTATGTGACAATAACTCGGGATGTTTATCGAAATAACAAAATACTGTTATTAGCGAGTAAATTTAGTAGGATAATTCTGCACCACCCCAGGAAATAAACGGCTACATAGCTGGCCAAACGTACTCTACAGTGTTTCGAATTCTCCATAGACTCGCCACAGCCAAAAACGATCATTAGCCGAAGTGTTTCTTAAGCTGTCTAGCAATGGGAATGCTCTCACTTCTAAAACGCGGTGGCATCAATACTGGGATTTGAATTACCACGTGTATAGGAACATGGATTTTATTTGCATTCCTGTAAACGTGATTTGTATCGAAACCGTAGCTACGATTAATATGCTGATGTATCGACTGCAACTACAACATTTCGAATAAAGAGTAGGGGGAATTATTTATGCCGCCCTCATCTTCAGTAATTGTTGTAGCTATTTTCGTTGTTAGGATTTCGTCACCTAAATCGGTAAAAATGGAACCCTACTGTCTCACTTTCTTGACCGTCTATCTGTCTGTCTACCCAACCCTTATAACCCTGTTACCTCGAGTAAGGGTAGACAAAATAAGCGGAAATGTATCGCACTTCCTGCCGTATACGGTCCCTTGGTGGTGTAAAAAATTGAGTTTCTGTGTCAACGCAATCTGGATACGGCCGTTTACGTAAAGAAAATTTACGCGAATGGTCAAAAAATGGCTTTAGGTACTATGCGACCAAACTGCTTAGGTCATCAGTCCCCGAGACGTAGAACTACTTACACCTACCTAAGCTAACGCACATCCATGCCCGGGGAAGGATTCGAACTGATGACGCAATCAGCTGCGCGGTCCGTGATATGACGACGTTGCACGCACGGCTAACCCGCGCCAGCAAGCTGTTAATATCATCTGGTGTTGCTAATAAGTTATTCACTTCTGGTAAATGATTTTCTGCGCTCTTCATTTAAGATAGAATAACTAAAATACATTTGATGTTACGGAGGAGGAAGGACGCCTAATTCATTTCCCCTTGTCTTTATTTGTGATGTTAGTTTCGCAATCTGACCATACGTACTATCCATAACAGCACTTTAGCGCCAAGTCATAGTCACAGATATGAAAATACAACACATTGGCTTATACTTGTATTCGTTTCCAACGAAGTGGTGGCAAACGATGCTGTGGCGTCTTCGGAGCACGAGCTTCGCCAGTGCTAGCTATCCCAGCACATCAGCTGAGAGCACATTTTGTTCCTGCTGCTAGTCTTGACAATGGCAACACGGTAGAATACGTTTGACAACTATGTGACCATCGATTTACGTCCTTGAGTGGTTCATAATTATGTTAGTAAATCCACTCGAAATTTTTATGTCATTTAAATGACATTTGCTGCATGATTCGCACCGAAGACGCAGGAAATGTATCTTATTTGGTTCAGGAAGCACGTTCCAACAGAAATTGCTACTTAGATTTGCATTTATATTGCGAATTAGTCGTCTTATCCATCATATGGACAACGAGGATGCTCTGTTTTGCTACAGCTGTTTCATAGCTTAGTGGTATTGTGTGATGGTGGCGTTGTCATTTTACATACTGCGCATGTAACACACAATAAAAGCCTTGGATGCCTACAGCGATCAGTCTACTTTAAGCATGCTTGTTGTCATCATAATTTATGTAACTTGCGCTTCGACTTCCAATTTGACAATTCGAGGAAAAAATGTTTTGTCTTACCCGGCAGGTGTGGCCGTGCGGTTCTAGTCGCTTCAGTCTGGAACCGCGTGACCGCTACGGTCGCAGGTTCGACTCCTGCCTCGGGCATTGATGTGTGTGATGTCCTTAGGTTAGTTAGGTTTAAGTAGTTCTACGTTCTAGGGGACTGATGACCTCAGATGTTAAGTCCTATAGTGCTCAGAGCAATTTTTTGTTTTGTCTTAGTAATAGTCCTAGTTTCAAACATTGTCTGACTGAGAAAACATAGGCATGAAGGAGTCAGTGAAAGCAATTATTCGCTATTATAGCAAACTTTTGAATCCGCTGGACACTTGAATTCTCTATATTGATTCTGAGAGTTTCGTTATTCCTCTTGTTATTTACTGTCTCAATGTCATACGTGAGAATAAAATTAAAAGCAGTGGTATTACGTTCCTGATCTATATACTGTGTATTAATATTTTGCGCTGCTACGTAAATTTTAAAGGTTATATTCTTTACGTAAAACAGAGTATCGGTTTCAGTCCTAGAATCGACGATAAAGTTCAGAAATACAATTACAGAATAGTGGCATATCGATTATGGCTCCTCACCATCAACAATAGTTGTTATCCATAGTTTTGTATTTGCTATTTGACTGTCGTCACCCTTTAGAGACCAACCTGATCTTTCCACAATGCCATTTTTGACTTGATTTTTAATATGTCCTATAACTGCAGATTTCTTGAAAATATTAACTGTTAAATAGACTATTCCACAAAATAAAAACTTTCAGTTATTCTTTATATCTTGAAACTTCCTACCGTTCACTTTCACTGAAGAATAGATACATAAGAAAATGATACCATAGGTTAGAATCTGAATGCATACTGTGAATGGTTAAAATGAAAAATGAAGTGAACTAAAAAGTCTAGTGTCTAAAACACGTTACTGTTCCAGAGAACTTCGGCACCTCTCAAAATTTTTTACACATCTGATGTTTAGCCACATGTGGAGCACAAAAGAAAGCCTCAAACATCAGTAAATGAAACTATTCTTCTACTGTTGCTCCGAATGGCATATACCAACTGCCCTCTGCTGCGACAACCACTCGAAGTCTATTGGATATTTGATTTTTCTCTTCGTTTTCGGGCCTTCTTACCTCCCCTCCTAACCCAACCTTCGCTCTCCAATTACGCCATCATCGGCGAGCTTCTCCTCAATATTTTTCACTTGTGATGAATTGCTTTTTACCCTTCTTGCATATCCACGTGTGGCATGTATTTTTTACAGCCTATATGAATATATAGCGTGAGTATTTCTTCTCTTAGCAAATTAAGTATTACATATGTTGTTGTGAATAAAATACATGTCTGGGAAAAAAAAACTTGAAACATCTGTTGCAGCTGATTGGTTAAGAACTGGGAAAGAAACACCTCTGCTGATGCTCCTTGGTATCGCGTATAGCCTCCTTCGGCTTCCACAATGGCTCGAAGTCTGTTGGGCATTGAGCCCATAACTCCAGCCACATAACTACGAGATTCAAGTAACTCATTCCAAGCGCCATGAATCACATCAGAAAGCTGTCGGCGAGACGACGGTGACTGTCCCTTTTCTCTTATTACTCTGACCATTTACGCCCAAATATTCTCAATGGAGTTCATGTCAGCTCCTTTAGGTGGCCATTCCATTACAGTAATATTACTATGGTCGTCGAACCACCTCTTAACCACACGTGCCATATGAATCTTGTTCGAACATGATCTGATCATCGCCAAATCTTGCTGTCACAGAAGGAAACATCACGTTCTCCAAAATTTATATATAATTGCGCGCATCGAGTCTTCCTTCCACTTCCCACAGGAGCCCACACCCTTAGGCTGATATCCGTGCACACACCGTTACCGACTCCCCTGCCACTCCTTCGGCAACTGTAAATATATTTTGTATTATACCTAGCGCCTTTTGGCCGGGAAACAAGTACTTTTCCGGTTGATTCCGTAGAGAAAGCTTTTTCGTCCGTGAAAATCACTCCGCTCCAAAACCGGAGAGGTTTGTCGACATTTTCAGCAGCAAAAGCAAGGCGTGCTTCTCTGTGGAAAACAGTCAAAACAGTCACTGTCTCTTTCACAGCAGCGCTTCTTGCTCTCAGTCCACCTTCTCTTAGACGACGAGTGACGGTCGTACTGCTAACATTGAGACCTAAAGTCTGCTGAATTTGTCGTGCGTTGACAGATGGGTAGTTCTCACTGAAACGGGGTATCTACCGATCCCGAGCTGCTGTTGTTTTGCGGCGACGGTCATGAGGCCTTCCATTTGTCGAATCCACCAATCTATCGTCGACTTGTGAAGACCCATAGTTCTTGCTATATAGCCATTTGAAAATCCCACTGCATGGAGTGCTATTATAGCACCCTTACCTGCCTCAGCCAGATGGGCCATTTAGAGTTGACTGAATGATTCGTCGCGGTTAATATCTGCTGCAAAAACAGCACTAATAGGAAACAGACTGCCTCTTCCACGACTGTAGCCACAACGCAATGGACATGTGTGTGTAACACGGAAATCGATGGCATAAACGAGATATCGCAAGCCCGTACCCGTGTCATTACATAGTGGAGCAACTTACTCTTTTTCTCAGAATGGACTGGTCCGCTTTTGTCATGTCTTATCCTGATAAATATTACACGAAATGAAATGTTTGGGTTTTGCATATACGGCAGACCTAACGCAAGAAACATTTCTTAAATATCTGAGGCAACCTGAAGAACACTCCGTGAATTTTAGCTGTAGAGGGTTGCCTTATAAGAAGGAAAACGTGTTTATCCTCGCTCGCTGTGTTTCCAAGTGCCGCAGTTTACTCTGAGGCATATATAGTTCTCGCTGGGCGGGAAGCGACTCAACTAACGAGGGGAACTCGTCAGGTGCCATACGCTGAGTGTCCATAAACTTTGCTCAGTGAAGGAGAGGACAAAATAAGCGAACGGGTGTTTCGGCTTATCTGCGGACACTCGACCGTTTCCGAGAAAACGACGGTCAGTTAGCAACGCGCTGTGGTTGTAGTGTAGATACCTTGTGCGCCTGATTCTTCCCTCTATCAGAATTATCTACGAAAGTTTTTCCCAATTTATGTTGAATTAATGTTGTCGTTATTCGTCAGTTAACTTTCTGTGTAATAAATGAATTTAAAAAAATAATAAACGAATGAGAAAATAATGTGAAATATTTTTAAACCTCCTTACAACCTGTAAGGTTGCAAGGACATTAACAAATAGTTCACATCATTTTCTCTTTCGTTTATTTTTTTAACTTCTTTCATTACACAGTAAATTAATTGACGAATGACAACATTATTTCAACATAAATTGGAATAAACATTCGTAGATAATTCAGAGAGTGAGGGAAGAAAAGGAACAACCGGGTTTCGAACTCGCAGTGCAAAGTTCTGAAGTCACGACGGTAGTCGCTGAGCCACCACTTCAGCTGAATTCTTACACGCTAAAAGGTATCTACATTATAGTAACAGCGCATTGAAAACTTTGACCGTCGTTTTCTCAGAAGCGGTCGAGTGTATGCAGATAAGCCGAGATACGTGTTCGCTTATTTTGTCCCCCTTTCACTGAGCGAAGTTTCAGCAAGATCGGGGTATGACACTTGGCAGGGCCCCTCGTAAGTGGCTTGCTTTGCAATTCAGTAGACAGAATGCGTCCACTTTCCTCGACTTCTCATTGACATGTTTGGAAACCTTCGTTCTTGCAGTTGCAGTCTGCATTATCAGGGCTCGTTTTCCTGATAACGATCTACTAATGGACTTTGCCCCTAATTTACGTTACTTTATAGTAGACCTACTGCAACGACTTGAACCGGAAATGTTTGTTTATTTGGGTAGTCCGCTTCTTAGTTCCCATATTTCGCTATAATATTTTCCTTTGTTTCAAACCGGCAAGTTTAGAGACCACTGCAACTTGGTAACATCGGTAACAATTTAATACATTGAAACAGTTACGTGTGGTGTACGAGGAGTGCACTCTGTTGAATGAGGAATACATTACACACGAAAGCTGCGTCCAGTAACAATAATTAACTATCGGTTACATGACAAAACACAAGTCGAAATGCCGGCCGGTGTGGCCGTGCGGTTCTAGGCGCGTCAGTTTGGAACCGCGTGAGCGCTACGGTCGCAGGTTCGAATCCTGCTTCGGGCATGGATGTGTGTAATGTCCTTAGGTTAGTTAGGTTTAAGTAGTTCTAAGTTCTAGGGGACTGATGACCTCAGTAGTTAAGTCCCATAGTGCTCAGAGCCATTTGAACCATTTGAACAAGTCGAAATACTATCAATTCATCTCAGTATCCAGTAAAACTTAATCTGGAACGATCGCAAACATACTTGTGTGGGGAAGGCAAACGAAAGAGTGTGTTTTATTGGCCGCACTCTAAGAAAACGCAACAGGTCTACTGAAAACACTACCTACACTACGTTTGTCCGTCCACTGCTATAGTATTCCTGCGCGGTAAGGGATCCTTAACAGGCGTGATGGGCGGTGCACTCAAAAAACGTCCAAGAAACGATAGCACGATTTGTTTGCGGCGAGATCTTTTTACGAAGTTTCAATCGCTAACATCTGTTCTGAATGCCAAAACATTGTTTCCTCGGGAACTTACACAGGAAGAAATGACCATAGTAATAATCTAATCCAGGGCTCGTAAGGAAAGATTTAAGCGTTCTTTTTTCCCGCACGCTCTTAAAGAGTGGGACGGTAGAAAAATATTCCGAAGGTGTGCCATGCACGTAAGTCTGGATTGCAAAGAAATCCGGTAGATGTAGTATTGTAGATGTAACAACGAAATTATGTTGCAATTGCGACATGTGAGTTACAATTGATTTGAACATCGAAGTTGTTTGCTGTTTATGTATTTTTTGTTCGTTATTTTCAGCCATAGACAAAAACGTAGGTGCGTTAAATTGATACTGAAATAAAGTGACATGCATGGGCCAATAACAATAAATTCTTAACTACTTGTTATGGTATTGCAGTATCTGCCATCGTCTTCAGAAGTGGATATCGCACACGACATTCCTAGGGTGTTTATAAGTGAATATTGCAGACGACTTCGAACAAAATTTGAGTGTAGCGACGAAAAAGTTCCGTGATAAAACGATCTAAGTTGTTGGCGAACACAGTTTATCCTCACTAGACAGTATATATTACCATTATACATGAGGTGAAAAGGGTTTCGCCGGGTGCGGTGGCTCAGGGGTTCTAGGCGCTTCAGTCACGAACTGCGCGGCTGCTTCAGTCGCAGGCTGGAATCCTACCTCGGGCATGGATGTGTGTGTTGTCCTTGGGTTAGGTAAATTTAAGTAGTTCTAGTTCTAGGGGACTGATGACCTAAGCAGTTTGGTCGCATAGTACTTAAAGCCATTTTTTGACCTATCGCGTAAATTTTCTTTACATAAACGGCCGTATCCAGATTGCGTGGACATACAAACTCACTTTTTTACACCACCAGGGGACCATACACCGCAAGAAGTGCGATATATTTCCGCTTATTTTGTCTACCCGTACTCGAGGTAACCGCGTTTTAAGGGTTGGGTAGACAGATAGATGATCAAGAAAGTGAGACCAGTAGCGTTCCATTTTTACCGATTTAGGTGACGAAATACTAACAACGAAAGTAGCTACCACATTTACCGAAGATGAGGGCCGCATAAATAATTCCCCCTACTCTTTATTCGAAATGTTCTAGTTGCAGTCGATACATCAGCATATTAATCGTAGCTACGCTTTCGATGCAAATCACGTTTACAGGAATGCAAATAAAATCCATGTGCCTATACACGTGGTAATTCAAATCCCAGTATTAATGCCACCGCGTTTTAGAAGTGCGAGCATTCCCATTGCTAGCTAGCTTAATAAACACTTCGGCTAATGGACGTTTTCTGGCTGTGGAGAGTCTAATGGAGAAATCGAAACACTGTAGAATACGTTTGGCCAGCTATGTAGCCGTTTATTTCCTGGGGTGGTGCAGAATTATCCTACTAAATTTACTCGCTAATAACAGTATTTTGTTATTTCGATAAACATCCCGAGTGATTGTCACATAAGCGGTGACATAAAGGTAAAAAATTCATGTTTTTGAGTCCAGAAAGCTCTATGCAACAGAAACTGCAGATCATATTGCCATTTCTATTGCGAAATTGCCCATTTATTAATGTCTGGGGTAATAATAGAGGGCTGTTTGCCTGGGTTGTCCGCTAGCTAGTAAAATGGAAACGAGCGTTTGGCGTCATTGTCCAGGAGGCCCCTCACGGGGCAGGTCCGGCCGCCTTGGAGCAGGTCTTATTACATTCGACGCCACATGGGGCGACCTGTTGGCCGGATGGGGATGAAATGATGATGAAGACAACACAACACCCAGTCCCTGAGCGGGGAAAATCCTCGACCCACCTGGGAATCGACCCCAGGGCCATAGGACGGCAATCCGTCACGCTGGCCACTCAGCTATCGGGGCAGAGTACTAGTGTAGTGAAAGGTGTTTGTTACTGTAAGGGAGGTCTGATTCGTTTTCGGTTCTAACCTCGATGGAGGCAGATAGATTAGCAGTAAAGCAATCTTAAGAATTTATCCCGCCCCAATACGTTTTATTACTACCTTTATTCTGTACCGGCGCCCTGTGGATGTAAATATGAAAATCTTATAGAATTTCATACTTGTTACTGCCTACTCGTTCCGTTTCTGTCAAAAATTGAATTGACTTACGTGTGGCACTGAATGATTTTTAACTGAATTTCATTATGAATCTTCACACGTTGCTAAATTTGCACACTTTCATGGTAGGCCAGCAACGGTAATCCAGTATGACTGGTCTAAACGTTGACACAGAACGTTTCGTGGCCGAATGCGCATATTTTGCTAATTCGTAACGATCTGGGGTACTTTGTCTTACTAAAACAATTATGTTATCTCGGTTAGCTGAAATTCAGTTATATTAGTACAGTTCATACTAATTAACGTTTCTGCTTTCATTTAAATCTTATATTTATGTCTTGTGTTTAACACACTAATCAGCATAGTCTTACACATGATTGAAAACAGTCTGACAAAGTTCTGATAGTTTGTCAATTTCACGCATGCGCATAGTATGTTGGTAGCACTTCGTCGACTTGCCTGTTATGCCATGTGGCAGACTTTAAAGCTGTGCAGATCAGCATAACGAAAAGGCGAGGGGTCTCGCTCGTTTTGTCCACGACTGTACATTGGACTGAATGTGAGTACATCCCCCTGGGAACAGGTCAAATTCTGTATGTCAATGTAAAGATGCCAAAACGCTAGGGAAGTAATTATTTTTGTTTTGTTTTTGATGGAGCCATCAATAAACCTTGTCTTGCTACACCAGTGAGAACTGTCAGTATCATTAAAAAAGAACCAAGTCGGAAATTGCATGTCCAGTAAGCAATGCTAACAAGAGTGGCACCGAAGCAGAGTCACTACAAGGACCTATTGTTGCAACAGTGTCGAAAGTGTACCCATAATACATGGTATAGGTACCTACCAAGGACCAAGATGTGCAAGTAGTAAATTATTGTCCACCTACTGAAAGTATGAAGAAATCAACTGACAGTGGATTCGAACTAATCGAACAAGAACTACTTATTAAATTAAATCATTTGTGGCCAATCGACCAGAAAATAAATTCACTGGTGGTACTTAGGTACCCTGGTCTTTTCAGAGAACAGGATAAGCTTCCAACCATTTTCCATTTCAACACAGTTGCATAGAGTAGGCTCAGTACCCATTCTTCAACGACCACACACAATTTCATATAGTCAACAAGCCTTAATCGAAGATATGATTAAGGAACAGCTGGGGACAGGGTTCATTGATCCTAGAGAACCGTCGGTTCGACCTCAAACAACACCCATAGGAATTTTAAGAGAAAAGAACACCGACAAGTGAATTGAAGTAAGGGTTTTTGTGTTTATCTCCAGAAGCTGAAAGCTGTAACATTACTGTATGTTAAGCCATTGACAAATCCTTTACACTCTTTGGATTATCTTGGTTCATTCAAATTCTTCTCTCTTTGTGACCTAACCAGTGAACACAATCAACTGACATACTTCCAGAGAACAGGGCTAAAACATCATTTTTTATGCCTACAGGTATAACCTTCATGCATTTGCTCTTCAGAATAAACCAAGAACATTCTAATGACTGATCTAAACTGTCCTCAGAGGATTAACACCTACTCAATGTGTGGTTTTCCTTGACAATGATACCATTTTCAGTCTAGGCATGTAACAACATGCTGAAACACTACGACCCATATTTGAGAGACTACACAGTGCAAATCTTTCTCCATGCGTATCATAATGTAATTTTGAAGCACCTGAAGTAGAATATTTAGGGCAAAGAATAACCGCAGAAGAGTGCAACCTAGTTTGCAACTGATAGAGGGCTTGAATAACTATCGAGACCTGACGAATGTGAAGGAACTTAGGCATTTCCAGGCACTTCAAGGATCTGTCGACGATTCATTCAGGGGTATACTGACATCGCACGACCAATGACTCAACTACTGGAAAAAGGAACAATTTCTATTGGTATTCCGAATTTTCGTAAGAGATGGAAACAATGGAAACACCTTTGACAATAGTTCCTGTGTTGACTTCTCAAAACCCTTCACCGAGCTACTGACACTAGCAGTTTTGCTGTCAGGGTAGTTTTATCACAGGAAAAAATTGGAGAAACGTATCCAATTTCATTAATTTCCAATCTACTTAACAGAGCCTAAAGCAACTACTCGAAAACGGATATTTGCACTTCTCTATGGTATAAACTGCAACCGATATTACTTAGTTGCCCAAGAACCCACTTTAGTAACCTATCATGCCGTACTGATCTGGCTACTCAACCTGAGGGAGCCCAGCCAGCATTAGAGTACCTAGATGGGTCTTACGTTTGAGTGAGTACCAATTCAAATTGATCAACACACTGGGGAACTACAGAGACTGCCGATGGATTAAGTAATAAAGTTACAGTCTGTTTGACAATCGGCAGGGAAGAGAAATTAATAAACTTCCAAGAAAGTGACATGCAGTACAATTCTGAAAACAAGATACTAAGATCGAAGTTGTTGACGGGATACTGTAGAAGACCACTGTTAAAGGAATAGAGGTCTATATCTGACGTTTATGCACGCTACACGTGATTCTGCGTGAATCTGGCAGATGTCAATATAGCTGCTTTGGTCGAAGGGAGCAACTGCACTCGACTTTCTCGACCCACCTTTGAGCACCGGCTGCTCGAAATGCCCGACTGTTTGCATTAGTTATCCGAGTGAGACACAGCAGGTCGCTCTAGGATCATGGCGCATGAATGCGGGATGAAGGAGAATGTGACAGAGAAACTTGATTCGAAAGGGTACACCACGAGTGCGAATGACGGTGGTTGTTATAACATTACAATAACATCGATGGTCAGTGTCAGGCGACATCATAGAGGCTCTTTGAAATAATGCAAAGTTACTATTTTCACATGTTGATTATTTTCGGTATGCTTACGTCGTGTATCCATGCGCCATACGTCTTACAAGAATTTTCCGTAGAATTAAAATATAACTGTTATATTTCCTAAACAACAGCAAGGTTTATCCATAGAAAATAGTTTTAGAATGTCAGAATGTGGGAAAGTTGTAGAAAGTTTTGTTATTTTGGACGGACTACTTTGTATGTCGGAGTGTGGCGGAAACTACGTAAGTAACGAGGGCACAAACACATGTTGCTTGGGGTCTTTACCATTGGGGCAGCGCTGGAGTGTGGATGTGACCACTTAACTAGAATAAAGTAGTATGTTTTAAAATTGTGATTTTTATTTAGCCCAACAAGCTGCATTAAGTGAACAAATATCACGTAACGCTAGTATTGGGAAGATGCTAAGCAAAATCATCCCTAGGGAGAGCCAATTAGTTAACAGAAAACAACGACGGCATTTTTCGTAGTGAGCAGGGGCATTTAGCGTTACAAAATGGGAGCTTTCGTCCGGAATGTCTGAATCATATCAGGCGACCCGAAGGCAGTGTTGGTTGTGGCAAGAAGCAGTGAAGAAGGATTAAACGACGATTTGGCGCTTCAACGGGAGATTGGTAGCAGATAAGCAGCGGAAACCAAGCGGGCGACAGACGCAAGCAGCGGGAACCACATGGACAGCAGCAGCGCAGTACATCACGAGACAGGAGCAGATTCAGAGAAGTGCGTCTCGCGGGCCCCGAGGAATCGCTTCATGACGTCATCAGAAAGGCTGAAAGCCTGATAGCGGTGCCTGGTGACTAGACCTGTAAACAACTCTGTCGACATAAGTGACGTCACACGTTGGCCACAGCGTTTGTACAGACTTGCCTTCAGCTGTTGTTTTGGAACGTCAAATCAATCCAGATTGTTTGAATGAAGCTTCCGTTAAAAGAATTAAATGTAAAAAGAAGGTTTGAATGCGAATAATCTGGATTATGTTTACATGATAATCCGCAGCGTAGTCAAAGTTACATATTAGAGTCTAACGTGATTGATTCAAGCCAACTGATAACAAATTGTTGGTCGAAAGGCAGAGTGATTTATAGCATAACACATATTACGCATTGAGGACAATGTGTACAAATGTTTTTAACGCATTAACTGCAGCTTAATAATGTAGGCTAACTACCACTGAGACGTTTGCAGCACGAATTTGTCTTTGAACCCATACCAGCAGTAGAAAATGCGGAAAAACGAATCAAATATGGTAAAGGATACATAGTGGAACGCCCATTGCATTTTTTCCAGTTTGTGTACGGTATCTGTACGTAATATGGATGAAAGCACGTCGGATGATTGTTCATTTTCTAATATATGTTTTTTGGGGATGCCTTAGCAGTTTTATTTTTTTATTATGAGAAATGTGTCAAATGTGGGAAAGTGCATTTAAATACGCCGCAAACAAATATTAGACAAAGCCACACGTCTGTCTGTTACCACAACCTTTATTTCTCATTTGCTGTGTTCCACATCTGTCAACGAAATTATCGCTTTTTAACCTAATGTAGACCTCAGACAATGCTGCAGATAAAGTTATTACTCTAGCCAAGGTTTCTTGGTAAAAGGCGGGGGGGGGGGGGGGGGGGGACGGGGGGGGGGGGTGCGAAATCCAGTATAGTGCTCTAGCCCAGATATGTGCTCTTGCCACAGTGTGTGTTACCGATATGCTTAAATTTTGATCGTTGTTTTTCTGTACGCAAACAGCTATATGCCTATCCCATCTTCCTGTATGTAGTTTCTCAAAAATCCAGTTTATCTGATCTTAAGATAAAAAGATTTCAATGAGGGAATATTGATAGATCTAAGCAATACTGGCATCTCCAAATTGTAAGACTGCTATAGATGTAAGTCACTGATTGTCAGAGTGTATCAGTGGGACAAAACATTTGAAGTAAATCACGAAGCTTTAGGTTAGTTCATAGTAGGCAGTCACAATTTTCTTCCATATTTTGATGTATATATAAAACTACAGAAGCAACCAAATGGTACCCGGTGGTGGGTACCTTGTAGCACTACAAACCATTTTTTTTTCCTATTCCACTCGCAAACAGAAATAGGGAAGAAAGGCTATCTACCATCCGAGCCCTGATTTCTCATGCCTTCTAAATTTTCTGAATAGTGTTATACAAAGAGGACATTATTTTCCCTCCAGGGATTCTCACATGAGTTTGCCAAGCATCTTCATTATACTCGCACTTAGTTTGAAACTACTGGTAACCTCTCTACCATCCAGCCTCTGAGTTGCATCAATGTGTTGCTTAAATCAGACCTAGATCTCAAACATTGGAGCAGTATTCATGAACGTGTCACATAAGTGTTCTATGTGGGTGGTGTAAGTGATCTTCCCCTCATTTCCAGTCACAAAACATACTCATCTTCCCAGAGGGAAAAAAAATGGTTCAAATGGCTCTGAGCACTATGGGACTTAACATCTATGGTCATCAGTCCCCTAGAACTTAGAACTACTTAAACCTAACTAACCTAAGGACAGCACACAACACCCAGCCATCACGAGGCAGAGAAAATCCCTGACCCCGCCGGGAATGGAACCCGGGCGTGGGAAGCGAGAACGCTACCGCACGACCACGAGATGCGGGCCAGAGGAAGAAAGTAATGACCCTTAAAGCTAGAAATGTTTTGTTTATTCAAGTGCTGTTTTTCTCTCATACTTCGTACAAAGCATTTCATAATTTTACAATGAATACCGTCAGCCGTACATATAATGGTAACATTAAAATCCTGTTAATTTGAACTTAAGTGTTAACTAGCATATGCATCCATGAGTCGAAACATTATGTTTACTTATAATTATAGAAGTAGAGGCTAATAACATAATTTTTTTACTTTGTATTTTTTTAATACCTTAGGATTTTCAGTTTTCTGCCTGATGTCTAGTAGCAACCTGTTAAATACTTGCGATCAGAATGTGAAATTCCATTCTGGATCATAGGCAGGGATGTGTAGTCTACATAGACATTGTTTTTACTTCCTGTATTTTGCAAATTCATTTCACTGAACAGAATAAAATTATCCCTATTATGAACAACAAATACTATTAGGGAGTAAATGTGTTGACATGTAAGTGAAAGACTCCGAAGGGCCCAGAAGAGACGTCTGTAAGAAGCTGCGCTATTGATTTTACACAATAATTTTACTCGAACATCACCAGTAATGATACTAGTATGGTGTACTGTAGCAGCACATTAAAAGTGTTTCAATTGAATTGATTCTGCATTATTTCTCTTCCCCATGTCCTTGACATTAATGCTACCAAGTTGTGTTCTTGTACGGTAATTAGTTTCCATGTTATAACATGCTAAATATAGAAAGTTTAACTGTAACCAAGCAGTAGTTTTCTTTGATGACAATATCAGTTCCAGTGCACAACTCAATTTCAAAATCTGTCTTGTGGGGTGTAAATCCATTACTGCTGCTATCTTGTGCTGACAATGAGAGGATTTTCGTAGAAATACTGAATTATTTCATTTGTAATACAGTTTCATAGTTTTTGTAGTTGCTCATGATCTTTACACTTGCATGCAATGGATGTAGCATCAGCATACAGAACTATCCTTGAATTTGGGGAGCAGTATTTTGTCATTTACATAAATCAACAAAAGAAAGTGTCCCAGTACAAAGTTCTGCGTACCTTGTATTACACATCAGTAATGTTAGATCTGTGTGTGTCACTCACCATTCTTAACAGTAAAAATTGATTCCTGTTAGATACGATTGTATAAGACCATGAACAATTATCAGCCTATTTACCCAGACATTTTCTCAGAGTATTTACCATCTGTCTCTGCAAGCATGTGATGGAGATCAACTAGAAAACTACCTATACTTGCAGATGGAGGACTGTCCATACACACAATTATGTGTTTCCTTTTCCATCTGTAATTCATCACAGAAAGTCCAATGACATATTCAGCAGGTAAAGAACTTACAATATGGGGCAGTACTTCTTCCAACTTTTTGCCAACTTTGAAACATCATCATAAAGCCTGAGTTTTCTACTGAAAGATGAGGACAGATTCTTTGTTAATGGATGCATACTAAGGTTCACCCTTGGTATCCCAGTGCTCAGTAATAACTGAAAAATCTCATTTATTAACGTATGTTAGATGTCCTAAGCACTGTGCTTACTTCCAAGGCTTATAAAATTTTGGTTGATAATCTTGAAACTGTATTTGGATTTGTGGATCATATCTGCAGATTTAACTCCACACTGTGTATTAACTAAGTTTACAGGCTGCATTGTCACTACCTTTTTAATTTCTTTGTTTGAAGCCGTAAGTATCCTCATTAAGCAAAGCAGATGTACTTGTCAAACTGGTAAGAGGCCACACATGTAAAAAGATAATGATGACGACGATAATAATAATAATAATAATAATAAGAACGAGCATAAACTAGCAAAATACACAAAGCAATCACTCATATAAATACATCGGCTACACCACTGCAATTTCATAACCACTTCTACAACCCTTTAGATCACATAACATCAACAGATACGAAGAAAGTAAATTGGAAAAAAAAACACTACATGGCAAGCACCCGTATCATCTAACACAGCCACACATCGATCAAGATGCATCCAACACATGGCTAACAAAAGGCAATATATACAGTGAGACGGAAGGATTCATGATTGCAATACAGGATCAAACAAACACCAGATATTACAGCAAACATTATATTATATTATTATATAAGATCCCAATACCACAACAGATAAATGCAGACTTTGCAAACAACAAATAGAAACAGTAGATCACATCACAAGCGGATGTAAAATACTAGCAAATACAGAATACCCCAGAAGACATGATAATGTAGCAAAAATAATACATCAACAACTTGCCAAACAACATAAACTAATAAAACAACACGTTCCCACATACAAGTACGCACCACAAAATGCAATGGAGAATGATGAATACAAATTATACGGGAACAGAACCATTATAACAGATAAAACAACATCGCATAACAAACCTGACATCATACTCACCAATAAAAAGAAGAAATTAACACAACTGATCGAAACATCCATACCCAATACAAGAAATATACAGAAGAAAACAGGACAAAAAATTGAAAAATACATCCAACTGGCTGAGGAAGTCAACGCAATGCAGCTACATCCAAACTTATATATACAATTACAGAAATCTGTAATTATTGATACATGTTCAATTACTCGAAAGTTCCTAAATGCAATGTAACATATACCGTACAGTTAAAAGGAAGTCACGCTTGATCAAGGTCCGCGTCACTTTCCATTTTTGACCAGACATAACGTGTGAGAAAAGAAAGAATGATAATAATAATAACAATAAGAATAATTATAGTATGGTTCACACTGTTATCCATTACTGTCAGAATGTCAACTACTACTACTACTCTGTAATAATAATAATAATAATTATTATTATATTTCAAAGCGGTTTCTGACAGCTGAACATAAAACTTATTTGTTTTAGGAGATATTAAGTAATATCTAAGAATGCTGTTAGTTTTGTGTCTTCAAGGCATAATGCTGCTTCGTTGATCATAGCAACAAACAAGCCTGAGATAACAGTACTGTGATATTACCTAAGAAGAAATCAATGCACTGGGTGTGAAGTGCACAATTTACTCTACCAGCAGGTATTCCACAACATGGCTTCACACAGTTCTATACCATAATGAATATCTTTGTAGTAAATACATTACTGATATATTCATCATTGACAGAAAATTGAGTCACATTTTTGCTTAAAGTCCCTATAATGGCAGTTGATCAGACCATATCTGAAGAGACAGCTACCAACCTGCACTTCCCACAGGAGGCAGAACTACCGATTAGCAGAATTTTGAAACGTGGATCTTGTAAACGTAGAGTTGATCTAGCAAAACAAGTCCGAGGTGGCATGTGTTCTACATCACAGATGGGAAAAAGAAAAGGTTGGTGTATTAGTTATAGCACACAAATACGTGGTGGCTAGGAAGTGTCTCTAATGACTGTTCAAAGCTGTGTAGATTTAATTCATGGTTTAAGTAATTTACATTATTTCATTGTTATGGTTCATACTGTTATCCATTACTGTCAGAATGTCAACTACTACTCTGTTACTTTAAAATCTTCACCAAGTTCACTGTGGTCAACCCAAACCACCAACCCCGTGCTTTCAAGTGTCACCTGCAGTGAACTGTGGAGAGAGAGAGAGAGGGAAAAAAGTTGCAATGTATTGGGAAGTCCTAATTCAGCTTCCTTTTCAGGTATGTTCATTTTGAAACATTAAAACTAAGAAGAGTTTCATTTATAGGCCCCTAATTTTGAAATCTGGACCACCTCACCATGCCAGCAGTGGAACAAAAAGTACACCATACGCATGACAGGTCCAATGTAAGCTCTCCTCTCCAGAAATTCACACCACAGAGGTGTTGGGAACACAGGAAACTGCACCAAATATGTAAATATAATTCCACAGTTCATTTTCCAAGTATTTGAGCAAAACCAGTTCTGGCATGCCATAAAATTTGTACGAAGAGTTCTCTGAATATTCTGTACCTACAGCCAATGGGTGCATAACCTAGTGTGCCACTCGGATGGGTTTGCTTGTGTATCAATACAATTGTCATGTTTGATTCTGGGGGGTTTCATAAAATTTATTCCAACATCAGTTTTTAAGTATCTATTCTCAGTTGCAAAATATATTATGCACTTGTCAATGCTACTTCAGTGTTAACAGTTTAGATCATGCTGGGGAATATACCAATAACACGGTTTGAACATACCTCAGAAATTTTATTTTCTTCAACCACAGAGAACTAGGGACCAAGTTCTGTGTAATAACTGGTTGGCTGGCACAAGGTGCTGGTGGTCACAGCGGATAGCTCTACTGTTACCGGTAGTATCAGTTATCAGCATTTTTACGCTTTAATTGTATTGAGCAAAAATATTTGTATCTGACATTCCTTATCATTTCCACAAGACTTTTGGGATTGCAGTATCTTATAAAATCAAATGATTAAACGATTAGAAAGGTGTCCACAAATTCAGTTTTACACATATTTCAGCACAGGATACCTGACTGTGTAAAGGGCAATCCCGCAGACAGTATTCGTGCTCCAGGTTACTAGGAGCCTGGTTAACACACTGACTGCCATCCTGCTACACCAACAATGGCAGAATCACACACCTTACTTGGTGTGCCCAGCCTGCCAGTGTAACATCTGTCACTAACCAAGTCAGTCAACATGTTAAATATAGAAAATTAAGGCCAGCAATTACTATAATCTAAAAAAAGTAAAATTACAACTGAAAAGGCAATTTACAATTGTGTCAACCAAGTAAATTTTGCTTTGTGTCATTGATTTTTTTGCCACAACTGACTAGTAAACATGCATACTCGAGGACTGCTGAATGAATATTCATACTTTATTTGTGAAAAATAAGCAAAGCCATTAGAAACAGCTATGCACATAGTCCAATTTATGTTGAAATTATTACCTGGGTATTTCAATTTAATTTGGGAACTATAGGTAACAAGATAAAAAACAAAAGAAACAGACAGACACAGAATTAATTTCTTTATTAACAATGCTTGGGTTTCCACATCACCATAGAGGTACCAAGCTTGATGCGTTACTCATTATTTTACATGGCGAGTTTCCCCAGTAGGCCTACAAACCATGAAACACTCACAAATCAAAGGGAGATCAAGTTAGATCTTACAGTACGTGTGATCGAAACCAGTATTTACTGTCAACACTTCAGATTCAGGTTGTTTCAGCGCACTAGCAATGTTCAACTTCTCGTCAGTGGTTGGTTTGGCAAACATGCTCTTCGGACGGATGTTATGCTTATTAGGTATTCGTTGTACTTTCACCTTTTCATTGCTAGCACAATGTCGACCTTCCCTATTGCAGTGAGAGTTAACAAGTAGTAGCAAACTGTCAATTTCTTTTTCCACAGTATCTACTGTTTCTCTATCCAATTGGTCTACTTGGCTTAACAGAACTTTCAATTTGGCTTTTAACTGTGTTCCATGAGAGGCAATTTCATCATTATCACTTTGTTTTTTCATCAAAGAAAAAATGTCAGAAGCCTCTTTGATTGAAGTAGTTTCCATCATTTTGCCTGTTTTAATAGAATGTAATCCATACATCATAGAGACAGCGTGAATATGTTTACACATATTCAAATTTATTAAATTGTCTCGGCAACAGCAAGAAAAACTGTGCGCACATATCTCACATGCAGAGCACAACAGTTTGCACTTCAGGTCACAGTCCAGGGTTTGTAGGACAACAGTGTATGTCATACCACTTTTTGACTGAGATTTTACCTGAAAATGCTTCCCATCATTACTGGCCGCAATCTGTCCCCTGTCAATTTTTTGTGACTCTGTATGTCGTTGTTGAATCTGCTGCAGTCTATGGGAGTGCCCACTCTTAAAGAGTTTCACAATTCTCTCAAAAAATTTATCCCTCGTTAGCTTCATAAGTATCAGCAGCAACTTGTCCAGTCTGTTATTAGTCTTTCCGTCCAGATAACAATACTGCAATACTCTATGCATGGCTTCGAGGTGCATATTAGTGTTGATATTTAAACTGCGGCGATGACAGTAAGCCCAATGTTGAGGCCTGAATCCATAAGTATTTGAGAAATATATTCCAAAGTCTTTCGTGTTTTCATCTTCTTGGAGTTCCCTCTCAAACAACTCTAACAGCTCACCGAACTTGTCTACATCAGGTTCTTCCAGCAACATGCGTAAGGCTTTGTAAACCTGGGTTTGTCTCTGTGGGCCACCACACACTTTCCTTAAGTTTTTCCTCCAGGAACGGTCAACATGCCACGTACATAGCAAATTATTATCTGCTAGGCCCATTACACGCACCCATGCGCATCGGAAAATTTGCGTATCATCTGACATAAAAACAGATGGTTTTATTAGACCTGCTTTCTCTTTGACACAGGTAAAAAATTGGGTCATTACTGTAGTGTTCTCTTTATTCGAAACACAGAAGGCAACTGGAATGCCGCTTCCAAATTCATCAAGAACTAATAGTGTTGTTACTAGTAACTTGTACACACTTGTACAAAGTGTTGAATCTACACATACAGTTTTTGGGCCAAACTTCTGAAGCATCTGACACTATAGATCTGTCATTAGCACAATCATCACATCATTGTCCGATGAATAGTCCACATTACCAGTGACATTTTTGTTCATTAGAACACAGTCTTTTATTTGTTCTAACAAGACGCTCACACTTGTTGCATCATTGGTATGGAACTGATGACTATTAATTCCAAAGTCCCTCTTTATGTTATGGAGATCCTTTCGAGTTAAAAGGTGGAGTCTTTCTACCTCTTCGGAATTGATGGACTCTCTCACATCATCCAAAATTCTTTGGAAGGTCACGCCTTCGGCTACTTTACCTGTAACATTTCTACAATCAATAAAGCTAGAAACACATCATTAATCACATACTACTAGCAATACCTAATGTTTCACTGTTTACTCAATTCTGCCAGGACATATCTGTGGGGAGGGGTAATAAATGCCCTCAACAGTTAACACAGTGCACAATTGCCATAATTTATAAAGCTTGCTATAATTCATAAAGGACCACAGAAACAGTCATTTCAATTCAAATATACAGGAATTTTATCTTTCCATTGATGTAAACTGTATTTGTATTTTTACTTTACATTTGTGAGGGATCCAGGTAGCACCAATATGTTTGGGTATATATTATGTGCCACATGAAATTTCAGGTCATACACTGGCAAAACAACGCTATGTAGTAACGCAAATATACTGAGAATGTATCAGACTTTAGCAGCATATTTAATTTTGACCTTTGTTAGTGTTGCTGCTGTGACTAACACTTTTATGAAAGATCAAAACAAATCATTGTCAAACTGTGATAAATAAGCCTTTGTACATGTAGTTTGCTATAGTAGAATATGGAAGAGAGGCACAACAGGCAGGGCAAAACTGAGGTGGCAGTGACACCTAATTACTACATGGTAGCCAAATGAAAAATGTCCTGAGGAACTATGCTGAGAAGGATGAAAAATATCAACATCTTTTCAGATGAAAGAGTAGGACCATTACTTGCTATAGAATGGTGAGGATACCGATGTGCTAGACATACAG
The DNA here is from genome assembly GCF_021461395.2 of Schistocerca americana. Classification (NCBI taxonomy): domain Eukaryota; kingdom Metazoa; phylum Arthropoda; class Insecta; order Orthoptera; family Acrididae; genus Schistocerca; species Schistocerca americana. The sequence continues at coordinate 482,952,707 of NC_060130.1, forward strand.
GTAAACGACAAGCAAACTGCAAAATGGTGGTCAGAAGAAACAGGTAAAGGAATAACAAGGATAACAAAGAATGGAATATGAGAAAGGACAGATAGTGAACCAGGGAGTATCAATCTGTAGATTTTGAAACATTGTACCAAGATAGTACAATCAGTACCAGTTATTCAACAAAATGGTATGTGGAAATTTAATATGTGAAGAAATGTCAGTTACATTACTACCAAATGGAGATCACTAAATTTGTTTGAACTATATAGAAATTTGTGTTACATATCATTAAGAAGAATATAACATTGTAAAAAAAAAAAAAAAAAAATTGACACCAGCTAAAAGAAAATTGCATAAGTTTTCATAGATTTAGATAACACTTATGATACTATTCCAAGGAATGTACTTTGGAAAGCATTACATATGGCGGACAGGGAGGACCTCTCCATAAAAATAAACATAGTTATAATTACACCAAACTAGGACTACCCACAGCCCCAAGAACATATTATGAACACACTTTAGTTACTTTATTCTTTAAGAGTCACTATCTACATTCCCCATGTAAGAACCTCATAACCAGGAATGCCAATCAATGTGATGCACATCAGTCTGCTATGTTTCCACCAGCAAATTTGTTGCATATGTTATGCACAATTTCTGGTCAAACTATGCACACAATCTGATACAAATACCCTTTCTGTAAATAATACAACACACTGTCCTGACTTAAATGCAGATTCCATACAGCAAGTCAACCTACTTGAATAGCCTTAAATTATTAAAAAAGTTATAACTAATAGTAATTAAATCTGTATAAAAGCACTATTTAATACTGTTGCATCTATTCTACGGTTAAGGTAACACTCACCAGCAATGACTTCCCTTTCAGATCTAGGGAGTTGTAGAAACCCTATATTCTTTTCGTGTCCAAAATGGGTTTTCAAATAAACAACATTACAAATACCATTTGTATCTTGGCTAACCTCTATGGCAGCAGTGCAATGACCTCCCATTTTGTTACTGAGATTTGAATACCCCAGATCTATGACACATGTAAATGGTCTTAGTGGCACCTTTCATAGGCTTAGCACCACCGTGTGTTACAAAGCTAGTGCTTTCTTCCTTCTCTTCTCTCGACTTCCACATCAGAAAGTCTGAAACACCCATTACAAAGAAATATTACACTACTCACAAATCCATACCTATTTTACGAAGTTTTCATGTCTGTATGAACATGTTACTGAACACTATTTGAGCGATACTAAACTTAGAATGCAGTTACTACACAATTTCTGATCAACAAATCAGTTCAACATTACATCTGAATACTACAGGCACAAGGATCGAAATTTCGCTAGACATTTTACTTTTCTTGTACATCATAAAATTATTATACGATGATACTTACCGTCCATTGACTGAAATATAAGATTTTCTTTCTCTGTTGGAACCATGTGCGTTTCCTGTGCATGTGCTCTCAACTTAGCCAAACCGTTAAACGAAAAACTACAATCGTCCTGTGGGCATTTCACTGCACCATCCGTATTCGGTTCTATATCATGCACTTTCCTTATGTGTGCATATAAAGTTTTTCGTAACTGAAATGTCTTATCGCAAACAAAACACGTATTCAAACCCTCCATTTTACGCAACGTATCAGCAAAGAATGCCTTGGTTGAAAGAATATCTACGGTTCGAAAACTACCAGCGATGTTGCCTAGCATGAGAGACGACGTCATGTCTCATGATATGACGTCATGATTCCTCGGGGCCCGCGAGACGCTTCTAGATTCAGAGAGGCAGCACTTCCTGGCGCTACGAAGTGCAGTAGCGAAGACGAAAACTTCAAAAGTTTAGTGAATCTGCAAGTGCGTGCTATGTGACATTATTGATGTAAGTACATTTAAAGACATTTTGAGCTCTCCTGCTCAATTGCAGGAAAGTGTAAATGATGTTCAACATAGTGTGCAAGCACAAGACAAGCAATTAAAAACCAAAGGGAGCCAAATGAACAAACAATTAAAAGAAGGTAAGAGTAGTACAAATGAAATAAAAAGCAGTATACAGTCTGTGGAGAAGAGATTAAATCAGTGACTGTCAAAAATGGAAGGCAACCTAAGATTAGAAAGAGAAAGAAATGAAGAGTAATGTGTCAGATTAAATGCAGAGGTAAGTGACGAAATTGTTAAGTTGGATGAAAAATGCATAGCTGCAAATTCTGAACTGAAAGAATGGCTGAAAGTGGAATTGGAAAGGAATCATGATGGTATAATGGAAAATGTTAGTGAAGTAGATCGTAAAGTAAGTAAATTAAATCTTGACGTCAGTACTGCGATATCAAAGAAAATCGAAAACATAGAGTCAAAGGTAGCTAAGATGGAACATGGAAATGTTAGCAACATTGTAAATATGCTGCCTGTACATACTGTTCAGAATATTAGATGTTTTAATAATGATGGAGAATGTCACCCTGTTAATTTTGTTGGTTGTTGTAGAGATCGATTATTGAATTGACTGACTGATCTGCGAAATATTAAGTTTATGAGAAGGGCATTGGAAGGGGAAGCTTTGTCATGGGCAAACCAAAATCGGAACAATTTTATTACTTATGAAGACTCAGAGAAGGGATTTTTAAATAATAACTGGGGAGAGGTAAAATAATCCAGAATCCAAAGTGATTTTTAAAGGGACTGTATATAGACCAGGGAAGGGAAATAAAAGAGATTTTTGTATGAAGGCAGTAGAAAAATTGGCACATTTAGAGAAGCCAATGGGGGCATAGGTCATAATTTCCACTTAAAGAGGAGACCGCCTGAAAATGTACAATGGGATCTCATAAAAGCTCCAGGTGGTGATGTAGATTTATTTCTTGACTATGTTGGGAATATGGATACTGTTTTACCATTCAGAAACGGTAAATATATCCAAAATGACAGAAATCACGATGGAAGGGACAAGAGGAATTACAGGGATGACAACAGAAACTCACACAGATTCCAGGAATGATGGTAGGAGAATTTCAGGATCAGATGGTAGAAGTGATTACAATAGGATACAATTTGCTCATGCTGAAGGGCCAGCTGGGGCGTCCGACAGATTTCACAACTGGGGAAACAAGTAGGCATCCCACCTTAAGTCTAAGCTGGGATAAAGACTGACATTGCTTAGAAAAGGACCAAGAGAGAAAGGCTGACTAAGGAACCTATCTGTAGGCAGTTTAATTCATTCCATATGGAGAAGATTTTGGGTGAAGGAGAATATTGGGTAGAATTTTTTGAAGGGGTTGTGAAGAAAAGGAAGGAAAAGAGATAATTCAGAGAAAAGAGTGTCTATGAAAATGTGATTTGTTTCAGTGTACTGAATCAAGTGATGCAATGAATGGTAAAGATTCAAATATTTATGACAATGGAAATGCTAGTCCAGCAATTTTGAGAAATCGTAAGGCTGTTTCTTCTGATATTCTGGCTGACAATAGAAGAGTTGAGAGTATTAATAATATTGAGCAGCATGAGAGAATTGTAAATGTAGTAACTGGCAGTTGTGTTTTAATGCATGCAAATTTTGGAAGGGTGGATCCCTTATGTGCTAATACTCATTGTGCGGGTTCTATAGGTGATATTTCAAATGTCGTTGATGGTGATGCGAATTTTGAATCTTGTATCAAGAACGTTGCTGATGTTGCATGTGCTATTGCTGATGTCGATGCTAGTGCAGAGGATTCAGTAAATGGGGTAGTGGAAGTAGATCTACTTAATAATATTAATGGAGCAATACCTCAGATGTCTATGTTGTAACCAGTAGCTCTGCAGAGGCAGATCCTGTGTGCAATGTAAATGTCATTGGTGTAAATAGTTCTTCATGCATAGAAGACAAAATTTATTGTGGAGAGGGGCCACTAGCAGATGTATCTCATTCAAATGGAAATGTAGAGATAGCAATAAGTAAGGATATGAGTGAAAATTGTAAACAAAATGGAATTTCATCTTTTTTGGTACCAAGGTTGGGCTAGACGAAGTTAATGAGGAATTTATAAATGTAGTCAGCAGTTTAGAGCAACAAGAAAAGACCAACCCACCAGAAATGCTGAAGCACTGTGGAGAAAAAATTTATCGTGGGGAAAAAGAAATAAATATGAAATTATTGGCAGCTACTGAGGAACTTTTTGATGAAACTGGTGTGGTAGACAGCAATATTTCACAGTGTGTTGCCGATACAGCATGTGATACAAGTAGTAGAGATGTAAATGTGGAAGTAGACTGTGTTGAATTAAAATATAATATTAATTCTGGGAGTAGCAATATGGCAATGAATGATATAGACGGAGAATTCAATATTACAGATGTGGAAGGTGCTATAGATGAATTTCAAAACACTGAGAAGGATCTGCTTGAGGAAGAACCTTTTAGAAGTAATAGGGTAGTAAAATTACAACCAAAGATTGAAGTGGGTGTTGGAGGGTTTGACACTGAAGTACTTCTTGATTCACTCACTGAGATTAGTGGCATCTCTGAAATGTCTTATGAACACCTGAAATCCATTAACACAAGTTACTAGAAGGTACCAGATAGATTATATAATGGTAAGACATAGATTTAGGAACAAGATTTTAAATTGTAAGACATTTCCAGGCGCAGATGTGGACTCTGGCCACGATCTATTGGTTCTGAACTCTAGATTAAAACTGAAGAAACTGCAAAAGGTGGGAATTTAAAGAGATGGGACCTGGATAAACTGACTAAACCAGAGGTTGTACAGAGTTTCAGGGAGAGCATAAGGGAACAATTGACAGGAATGGGGGAAAGAAGTACAGTAGAAGAAGAATGGGTAGCTCTGAGGGATGAAGAAGTGAAGGCAGCACAGGATCAAGTAGGTAAAAAGACGAGGGCTAGTAGAACTCCTTGGGTAGCAGAAGAAATATTGAACTTAATTGACGAAAGAAGAAAATATAAAAATGCAGTAAATGAAGGAGGCAAAAAGGAATACAGACGTCTCAAAAATGAGATCGACAGGAAATGCAAAATGGCTAAGCAGGGATAGCTAGAGGACAAATGTAAGGATGTAGAGGCTTATCTCATTAGGGGTAAGATAGATACTGCCTACAGGAAAATTAAAGAGAGCTTTGGAGAAAAGAGAACCACTTGTATGAATATCAAGAGCTCAGATGGAAACCCAGTTCTAAGCAAAGAAGGGAAAGCAGAAAGGTGGAAGGAGTATATAGAGGGTCTATACAAGGGCGATGTACTTGAGGACAATATTATGGAAATGGAAGAGGATGCAGACGAAGATGAAATGGGAGATACGATACTGCGTGAAGAGTTTGACAGAGCACTGAAAGACCTGAGTCAAAACAAGGCCCCGGGAGTAGACAACATTCCATCAGAACTACTGATGGCCTTGGGAGAGCCAGTCCTGACAAAACTCTACCATCTGGTGAGCAAGATGTATGAAACAGGCGAAATACCCTCAGACTTCAAGAAGAATATAATAATGCCAATCCCAAAGAAAGCAGGTGTTGACAGATGTGAAAATTACCAAACTATCAGTTTAATAAGGCACAGCTGCAAAATACTAATGTGAATTCTTTACAGACGAATGGAAAAACTGGTAGAAGCCGATCTCAGGTAAGATCAGTTTGGATTCCGTAGAAATATTGGAACACATAAGGCAATACTGACCTTACGACTTATCTTAGAAGAAAGATTAAGGAAAGACAAACCTACGTTTCTAGCATTTGTAGACTTAGAGAAAGCTTTTGACAATGTTGACTGGAATACTCTCTTTCAAATTCTAAAGGTGGCACAGGTAAAATACAGGGAGCGAAAGGCTATTTACAATTTGTACAGAAACCAGATGGCAGTTATAAGAGTGGAGGGGCATGAAAGGGAAGCAGTGGTTGGGAAAAGAGTGAGACAGGGTTGTAGCCTCTCCCTGATGTTATTGAATCTGTATATTGAGCAAGCAGTAAAGGAAACAAAAGAAAAATTCGGAGTAGGGATTAAAATCAATGGAGAAGAAATAAAAACTTTGAGGTTCGGCGATGATATTGTAATTCTATCAGAGACAGCAAAGGACTTGGAAGAGCAGTTGAACGGAATAGACAGTGTCTTGAAAGGAGGATATAAGATGAACACCAACAAAAGCAAAACGAGGATAATGGAATGTAGTCGAATTAAGTCGGGTGATGCTGAGGGAATTACATAAGGAAATGAGACACTTAAAGTAGTAAAGGAGTTTTGCTATTTGGGGAGCAAAATAACTGATGATGGTCGAAGTAGAGAAGATATAAAATGTAGACTGGCAATGGCAAGGAAAGCGTTTCTGAAGAAGAGAAATTTGTTAACATGGAGTATAGATTTAAGTGTCAGGAAGTCGTTTCTGAAAGTATTTGTATGTAGTGTAGCCATGTATGGAAGTGAAACATGGCGATGAATAGTTTGGACAAGAAGAGAACAGAAGCTTTCGAAATGTGGTGCTACAGAAGAATGTTGAAGATTAGATGGGTAGATCACATAACTAATGATGAAGTATGGAATAGAATTGGGGAGAAGAGGAGTATGTGGCACAACTTGACAAAAGGAAGGGGCCGGTTAATAGGACATGTTCTGAGGCATCAAGGGATCACAAATTTAGCATTGGAGGGCAGCGTGGAGGGTAAAATTCGTAGAGGGAGACCAAGAGATGAATACACTAAGCAGATTCAGAATGATGTGGGTTGCAGTAAGTACTGGGAGACGAAGAAGCTTGCACAGGATAGGGTAGCATGGAGAGCTGCATCAAACCAGTCTCAGGACTGAAGACCCCAACAACAATAACATAGAATTGCCAATCATTGGAATGCGGATTACGGGTGTGACTAGTAGGTTATGCAAACCTGTTAGGACCCAGGAAATGCTGTGTTTTAAGATAGGTGATATTGAGTTAAGTCACAACTGTATGGTTATTCCTGAACTCTGTATGAATTTTATTATTGGGGTGGATTGGATGGCCGATGTAGGAGCTGTTCTAGACTGTAAAATAAATCAGTTAAAGATAGATTAAAGTGCGGCTAATTTGGTTATAGGCTACAAAAAGTCATTAACAGGGAAAATTATTAGAGTATCAGTTGTAGTGAATCAAAGGGCAAGAGAAAACAGTTAATGGGGGGCGGGGGGGGGGGGCAGCTACAGACAAGACAATGTCAGAAATTACACACAAAATTGATAATATTGGTGGGATAAATGAAGGACAAAGGAAGGAGCTGCATGATCTGCTGTGTGAATATAATGATGTATTTTCTGATGTGCCAGGAAGGGTTAAAGACTTTGAATGTATTATAAATGTTAAGCCACAGGAACTATTCATGCAGAGACCATTCGATATAGCTGTTGCCCTAAGGGTGACAGTTGAAATTGGACTGGAAAGAATTCTGCAGATAGGGATAATAGAGAGAAGCAATAGTAAGCACAATAATCCACTAGTTGTTGCCAATAAGAGGCATAAATCTGTGAGGCTTGTGTTAGATGCTATAAAGTAGAATACCATAATCAGTAGGGAAACGGACCAGCCAGAAAATGTGGATGATCTGCTCTATCACTTCCACCATGCCGAAAAAATGTCTAGTGTGGATCTGACATTTGGTTTGTGGCAAATTCCCCTGGCCAAGAAGAGTAGGCAGTATATTATTTTCTTATATGGCGGCAGATACTACCAATTTCACGTAGTTTCCTTTGGTCTGAACATTTCTGTGGCTGTTTTTATGATAGTAGTAGGTCATGTTTTACGTAGAGAGCTTTTGAGCAAACTGACAATCTATGTGGACAACATTGATTGTCAGTTTCTCAGTCACTGAGAAAGTCACTGCCATCTACTGAGGCACAGGCGCCGACTCCATGGGGCCTGAGGGGCCCTGAGCCGCCCCCCCCCCCCCAATAATTTAAGAAAATTATTAGTTGCATTATGCTTTGTAAAACCACGAAATTATGTTGGAATTTTTTATTTTCCTTGTTTGATGATAGTTACTTTTTGAAATACATTCAGTAATGAGTTAAAACAAATAATTATTACAGTAGTAAGCAGATTAAGTAAACACGAGTGGTGTGAATCAGCCGGCCGCGGTGGCCGAGCGGTTCTAGGCGCTACAGTCTGGAATCGCGCGACCGCTACGGCCGCAGGTTCGAATCCTGTCTCGGGCATGGATGTGTGTGATGTCCTTAGGTTAGTTAGGTTTAATTAGTTCTAAGTTCTAGGAGACTGATGACCTCCGATGTTAAGTCCCATAGTGCTCAGAGCCATTTGAACCATTTGGTGTGAATCATGATAGTGTTACGGTGCTGCGGGCACACTTAGAATTTGTCCCAGTGTGCGAATCTTCGGGTAAAGTCTGTCGCCGGCAGGGCAGCGCTGCGGCCGCGGCGACGTCAAAAGGACTGGAACAAAAGCGCCTGGAACCCTACGCCTCGCGTCGCCATGATCCTTCGAGACATTACGACGCCATGGTTATATAAAGCCCACCCTACTGTCGCAGTCATTCAGTGTGGATAGTTTCGTTCAGTGCTTGCTGCAGACGTGTTTAGTGTTCCGACTTTAGCGCCTAGTGGACTATTTAAATGACTATATTTTATTCGCTTACTCTAGTCTCTCAATGTATTGTGAATTAAGTTTGCAATGGATAAATTTGTTACCAAAAAGGTGCGCTTGGAGTCTGATGATACCGCAAATCAGCCTCCAACAATTATTGTGTCGTCAGTGGCTTCGTTGTCTTCAGGCGAGTACCGTTCACAGCCGAAACCTGGACGATCTGGTAAGCGAAGATCATTTCAGAAGTCGTAGTTGATCAAATGTACATGGCTAGAATATGAAGAATCTTCTGCAAAGGTTTCTTGCAAAACCTGCAAAGAAGCAGATGCTAAAAATCTATTACAATTTTCTTCAAAAAAAGAAGATGCATTTACTTCCGTAGGGTTTTCTAACTGGAAAATAGGGTTTGGAAAAATTCCGTCTTCATGAAAATACGTTTACACATAAATAAGGTGTTCTGAAACTGAATTCTACCACTAACCGAAGTGTGGCCTCCCAATTGAATGAACAGTTAGATAGCGATATGAAGAAAAGCCGTTTACCTCTTGAGACAATTTTTACTACCATGCAGTTTCTTTGCCAACAAGGACTAGCAAGTAGAGGGCATAAAGATGTAAACTCAATTTTCTTTCAATTGTTGGAACTCCAAAAGAATGACATACTTGAGTTTAAAGATTGGTTATGGCGTTTAGAGTATAAGTGGACGTCCCACGATATTCAAAACAAGATCATTCATCTACTAGGAAAGTCTATATTGAGAAAGGTATTGGCTTCTATTAAAAAGACTGAACATTTTTCTATTATAGTTGATGAAACAAGTGATTCTTCGATTCATGAACCAGTGTCATTTAGTATTCGTACTGTCGATGATTCCTTAATCATCAACGAAGGCTTTATTGGCTTATACAAGGCACCCAACACAATCACAAACTCGGTTTCGTATTTTAAAATACGTTTTTGCTCGTCTTGATTTGTCAATGGATAACTTAGGAGGGCAGTGCTACGATGGTGCCTCGAATATGAGAGGAAGTTCAAAGGACTAAAAAGTTAGTTCTGGATATACAACAAAAAGCACGTTATGTGCACTGCACTGCTCACAGTTACAACTTAGCAGTTGTAGAGAGTCTCCGCCATCTTACGTCTATGACGGATATTATGGCTTTAGCCAAGGACTCAATAAATACCGTAAGGGAATCCAACAAAAGGATGGGACTTTCCAGAAGCATACGCTATGACGGCGCCAACGACCACGCCGGTCTACGATCCCTTTGCCCGACTCGATGGACTATGCGAGCTTCTAGTATCTTGAGAATACTGAAGAACTTTGAAGACCTTCTAGAGTTTTTTGTAACATTTTCTGCAGAGGACACAACAGAGGCAATTTAAAAATGTGCAGGCTACCTTGAGTCAATGTTACAATTCAAGACTTATTTCTTTTTACGTCTTCATTGCCATGCAATGAACCCAGTAGAGGATGTCAATGAAAAAATTCAGTGTCTTCATCTAAGTGTTGCTGATCTGGAAAATAATATATGAGGGCTTGATTTGTGTATTGAATGGAAGTCGTGATAGTTTTGAAAACTTTTAGGAATTGTGTTTAAAAGGAAAACCTTTACAAGTTGATGATCCTTCACTTCCTCAGAATCGAAGTATACCAAAGAAGCATGAAAACAACGAAGCCACTTTACCGCACACTTTCAAAACCCAAAGGAATACTACGAAGCTACTGACACTGAAGTTTGTGAAATGGTGCAATCTTGCATTACTGAGCGGTTTGCTGCAACTGGACTCACACAGGTCATTGCAGTTGAAGAAGAGTGCTTGCTTTTAGTAAACAGAGGTGAAACAAATTTTGAAAAATCAACTGAGGTTTTCAAAAATGACCTAGACATTGAGAGACTGCGTTTACACTTGAATATCTTAGCCGATATCACTGATAAAAAACAAATGATCTTAAAAAACATGCATGATGTAAGAAAGTACATTATGCAAGTGCCTGCAGTTGGAGAAATATTATATGAAGTAGTGAAGTGCATTAATAAGTACTGTGTTTTAAATGTCAGTCTTTTCTTACTCATGTAACATCTGTATCAGAACCGGCTTACCTTAATGTCATATTCATATATATGAATATTGATGGGTCTGCGAAGAAAGTGCTTCCACGAAATATCACTTGTATTCGTCGAATCTCCACCAAGCAGTTGTGCGGCTAGACAGAAAAATTATATATATATATATATATATATATATATATATATATATATATATATATAAAATGTGTGTGTGTGTGTGTGTGTCTCAGTGTTTTGCGTGCACTTCATAAGATGACGCAAATTACTCCTATTTGTTTCACTCCTTCCATTGCACCATTGTTCATCCACCTTCTGCACGTCGCACCCGCCACACCACAGCGATCTTAAGATTGTTCAACCTACAAAATATGACCCGCTTTGACGTTGCACTTCATCAAGGAGGTCCGTGAAACAATATGTGTTCGCCAACCTGGTTTAAAGATTAACTTAAAAATTAAAGATTTGTTTAATTAACATTTTAAACCATAAATTTTCAAATAATTTCCAAAAAATCTCAGTATTAATTTAATTTTATTTTATTTTATTTTTAGATTCATCTGGAACACATTGTCTACAAGAGGTTTGGGAAGTAGACGAAACCCATACCGAAAATCTTAATAAGTCTGAGGAATTTCATAATATCTCTTCGTCAGATAGAGGAAACTTTGGTGACAGCCTTACTAATGTGAACCAAAAATTACTTTTAAATTGGACCCATTTAACTCATAATGACCGTTCCCAAAGGAACCAGATCAAAGTGATGTTTTTCCGTCTGTCATTACTCATATTTCAATAAACCTGGTATAGAAATTTCAAGGCTATGGCTATGTTATTCTAATATTTTAAAGAAACAGTATTGTCACTTCTGTTGGAAACAAATCATACTCTTCCGCATAGGTTAACGGTGTTTCAATTTGAAGCATCTTTACACAATGTATATCTGATCATGATAACTCACAGCAACACATTAACGTAACTCTATATTTTAATAATTGATTATAAGGTAAGACGATCGATACTTTGCTGCAAAGTGAAATCAGTAGTAAAATACTTTCTGGCGAGGTGTTCTGCATCGTGATATTAATGTCATAATTACTTTGGCTTCAAGCATTTTTCCTTTAACAGACCATAATTATGAATCTGGAAATTTCATGTGAATTTTACGTTTACTATCGAATTATGATCTATTTTAGAAGAACTTCTTTTAAAACCAAAAAGCGAAATAAATTACTTATGCCCCACAATTGAAAATGAGATCATTAATTTACTTGTTACCGCTATTAGAGAAAATATTGTTTTATAAATTAAAAAAGCTCCATGTCGGGCGATTATTTTGGATACAACTCAAGATCTGTCAAAAACTCACGAACTTCCTGTAGTTTTCCGGTAGTCTCCATAGCAGAAGATGATGATCGTGTGCCTAAAGAAATAAAAATTAGTGAGTCCTTTTTTGGATATATATCAGTAGCTGATAAATAAATGTCGGCTACTAGGGCCTCCCGTCGGGTAGACCGTTCGCCGGGTGCTAGTCTTTCGATTTGATGCCACTTCGGCGACTTGCGTGTCGATGGGGATGAAATGATGATGATCAGGACAACACAACATCGAGTTCCTGAGCAGAGAGAATCTCTGACCCAGCCAGGAAACGAATCTGTCGCGCTGACCACTCAGCTACCGGGGGCGGACATTAATAATAATAATAATAATAATAAGATGCATAGCTTATCTGACAAAAGAAAGAATTGTTTTTGTGAAATTTTGTTGTTTGTACATAATGACATGTCAGTGCTGTCTATAGAGGCAGAAATCCTCGAAAAATTACAATCGTCTTCAGCGATGGATGATTTAATAAGTAAGTTTACCAGAAAAAAAGGCGTGAAAAGTGTGTGTTTGAATTGTTTGGCTAACTTGGCTCCTAGGAGCATTAATTGTAAATAATTACTTAACTATGTAACCTACACTTAATAAATATTTATTTTATTCAAAATGAAAGCTCTTATTTCCTTTTTGAAAAATCCTCTCCCTCCATTTGAGCTTCGCCACAGTCTGGTAAAAGAAACCTGCGAGAAAGTTTGTTATAGGGCTAGTGTAAAGCAAGCTATGCCACTGAATATGCTGTTATATTTTGAGTAGCCTAACTTTTGCGTTTGTTTATACAAACTTATGTTCTGAAATTTAGTCTGGATGCCTCCAAGATAGCAAAATTTGTGGGAACCTAAAAGCTATAGAAGCTTTCAATTATTAAATGATGATTCTATAGTCCTCCAATTTGCTCCTTGCCAAATATTCATTTGTGATGAGACGTAATCACGGTTACATATGGTGGATCTAGTAAAGTTATAGGTTTTAAAGGCAAAAAGTGTGTTCCAAAAATGTCTTCAGCAGAAAGAGGATCTCTTATTCCTTACGGTACATGTATCGATCCAACTGGCCATTTTGTACTTTCATTCAATATTTTTCCACATTAGAACACAAACCCAAACCTTGGCAGTGGAACTTCTATATACTCTGTGATAAACTGTGACAAACCTTGTTGGATACGTCTTTCACTTGTCACTGAGTAGTTCAAACACCCTAATATTAGATCAGATTAGGTGAGAGTTTCGTTCCATAGCCCCAAAAATTAGATGATTCTCATGGGTGTGGAACAAGTCAAAAAGTATAATATATATTACTCATTACCACAATCATTTGTCATGAGACTGACAAAACGAATGAATACATTACAGTAAACTGGAAATGCTAATATTTAAAGAATTAATACACTGTCAGAATGAAACAAAGTTATGCACTTCTAATAAGTGTATTATACAAAAAATATCTAATCTTGACTGTAGTGACCAAGTGCTGTCTAAACTGAAATCTAACAGACATTTTTGCTTAAACTGCTCTAACAGTCTCTGTTAGGATATTGATCTATAGGGTAGAAGGAGTTGCCTATCAGAAAGTCTTTCAAACTCTGTTTAAACTGTGCTTTATCTGAAACCAAGTTTTTAATGGCTGCTATCAATTTATTAAAAATGTGTGGTCATGAACATTGGACCCCATTTTGGACCAAGGTAAGTGGTTTTGGGTCTTTATGTAGATTGTTCATGTTCATAGTACTGACACTACGTGTTGTGCTACTGGTTGGAAATAGAGATATATTACTCGCAACAAATTTCATTAAGAAATAAATATACTGAGAAGCCGTGTTTAGAATACAAAGTTTCTTGAACAGGTTTCTACATGATGTTCCTGAATTAACACCACAAATGAGTCTTATTACATGCTTCTGCACGCAAGAAAACTTTTGCTCGGTTTGACGGGTTAACCCATAATATGATCCCATATGACATAATACAATAAAAGTAAGTAAAGTAGTAAGTTTGTTTTATATTTATCTCCTGCATATGTCATTCTCACTGCAAGTACAGACTTGTTTAGGCGCTTCAGCAATTCTGTGGTATGCCTTTCCCAACTGAATTTCTTATCGAATTGTAATCCCAGAAATTTAACGCTGTCAACCTCATCGATCTGCTTCCCTTTTTATGTTACACACATGCTAAAAGGAAATATCTTAGAAATTCAGAACCGCATTTAGCGTGTCTTTTCAATTTATAATGACAGGGAATTCGCTTTAAACCATTTACTAATGTTAGTGAAAATTTGATTAGCAGTTATTTCTAAATCTGTATTTACTTGACTTCCTACTTATTGCAATATTTATATCATCTGCAAATGAAACGAGCTGTGCATCGTGCAATGTAACAGACAGGAAGTCATTGATGTAGACAAGAAAAAGCAGTGGAACACCACATGTAATTAACTCCCAGTTAGATGAAGATTGACTGCTTACTGCAGAGCTATTTTGCCACAACACCCTTTGTTCCCTCTCAGTGAGGTAGGACTGTAACCATTTCACACCATTGCTTTTGACACTATAATATTCCAATTCACTTATGAGAATGCTGTGATTCACACAGTCAAAGGTTCACAAAAAATGCCAGTAGCGTCTACTTTGTTATCTAATGAATGAAGCACATCCTCACTCTACATGTAAATAGCTTTATGTATATCAGAACCCTTAGAGGAACCCAAACTTTGACTTGGGCAATATGTTATTGGCAGTCAGATGGTTAAGGAGCCGCTTGAACACAACCTTGTCAAATATTTTTGAAAAAGCCAGCAAAAGTAAAATTGTCCGATGGTTTGATGCTATCTCTTTCTCCTCCTTCTTGTCAAGAGGCTCAACTTCAGCATATTGAAGCTAGTGTGGAAATGTTCCGCTGATACAAGATTGATTACACAAATAACTTAAGGTAGAACTTAAGTTACATGAGTACTCTTTGATATGTTATCATAACCACTAGGATACTTAGATTTTAAGGATTTTATGGTGGATGCCACTTCTTTGGGAGACGTGGGTTCCATTTTACTGAAGTTATTTACAAAGACAGGTCTCCATTGCAGTGTTTACCGATCCTGATAACCCCAAGCCGTTAGTAAAAGAAACAGAGCACTTGTTTAAGAGGTTTGTCAGACTACAGGCACTTGTTAACAATGTATAATTTATTTTTAGAACTATTTGTTCCTCTTCCTTTTTGGCTTCACCTGTCTCTGTCTTCACTATATCCCATGTAGTTTTTATTTTGTTGCCTGATGTAAATCTATTTTTCTCATAATGAAGCTGCTTAGATATCTGGATTACATGCTTCAATATTTTGCAGTACTCTGTAATACATTACGGTGCTATAAAGTACTTACAGTCTCTTTTTTGCCCCACATGATATCTTTCGTCCTTGCATAATCCATGGTTTATTTTTAACTTCTGTTTGATTTGAGTTACCTTTAGTGGAAAACAAATTTCAAAGGAGTAAGTAACTTTATTAATGAGTGCTTTGTATTTTCCATTTGAATCAGAAGTATTGTGAACATCCATCCAGTTCATGTATTTGATCAATCTCCTTGTTTTTTTCTGTGATATGGGACAACAGAGCTTCCAGATTTTTTTATGAAGAGTTTAAAGTTTCCTCTAGGTGCTCTGTATATACTTATTGTTGTGAAGGACTTAGTATGAAATATTGCTTATGTTGCACAAGCTTCTAAGTGCTTCTCTGAGCGATATTTATTAATATCAATATTCATGGAATCAAAACAGTTTCCAACAAACGTGGCAACTCCTTCTTCCTCCATATTTTCTCTACAGAAGTAGTAACTAACTTGAATCCAGCATTATTTAACATATCTGTACCAGTGGTCACATGATGTTCAGAGAGGCTGATTTTATTTACTGGTTTGTTCAGCTCTAACGGTT